>NC_143575.1:225838648-226488555 GCF_048544385.1 Mastigoproctus giganteus
CTGCAAGTTTCCATCCCGTAATGTCCCAGACATGTTAAATAGAAAACAAATTAGCGGGGCAAGCAGGATGTCATCATTGCAGAGTGTCAATTTTGCATGAGAACTGGTAATACTGATATCAGTTATGATGGTTGCCGTACCTTAATCTGATTATAAAAATAGACGGAGCTTTTTGTGTAACCCACCTCAATGTATGTTGGTTTAAAGAATCATCAAAAGTATGGAATAATGAAATACAATCATAAAATATGAAATGATCATGAGCATGAAAGAATTTTCTTTGAGATGTAAATTTGTTCCAAAAATGGACCTTATTCAACCTTGAAAGCATTCCAGTCGAAACGAGTCTGCATTTTAAACCAAAACAAAACTGAATATAAACTGAATTAATTTTAACGTTGAAATCTGGAAGGAAATAGTTCTCTGAAGGTAATACGTCTTGTAACAATAACACAAGGTACTTCTTTACTAATTTTAACTCATTTTTAATTGATATTCAGGAATTAACAACGAACGGCGGTTTTCATGCTGTGGAGCAAACATATGTTTATAGAGAGAGAAGGAAACTTGATTGTATCTAAGTTCCATGTCCTTGGGAATTGAGAAGTGTACACCCACTTCCTCACTTACTAAACAGCTTCGTCCAAAAATGCGTGACTACTCCATAGCCGGTAAACCACCATTCTATTGTCCTTCCCCAAATAGGAACCGAAAATGAGTTGCAAGAAGTTTGTTACAAGATGCATTATCTCCAAATTATTACCTTTCAAATTTGGGTCTCATCAGCCCACAATACATTTTTCCACTTTTCAATTGGTCACAAATGTTAATAGTTGTTATTAGCCCAATCCAACCGTTTCTTTCGATTTTCCGGTTTTAATAAGGGTTTTCGGACCGCTACATGACCATGAGTCCTGCTTGTGTAAGACGAAGTTTTACAGTGGATGTAGAAACGGGAGTTTCTCTGTTTCTATTGAACTCAGGTCTGATTTCACATACATTAAGTCGCCGATTGTTTTCGAAATCAGTCTTATGATCGTGGTTTGTCCTTTAAACTGACAGTCTCCTTGGATCGTCCAATGGTAGTTTGTACTCTTTTAAATGAAACACCTAGTTTTTTGCCATTACTTCTCATGGAATAACTTTCTTTATACAGAGTTACAATAGCACTTCTTTTTATAACACTCAGTTCCTTACTTCTGGCATATTCATCACGAAACACACTAAACGTACACCAAACACCCTTTCTGAATGACGGGTGTTTGATTTTATAAGTTAACTCTCTTACTCCTCAATTTATATTATTGCAAATACTATTGAACCATTTACACCCTTCTGTAATATTAAAACAATACTCCCATTCCCTAAAATATTTTCGAATAATCTACAAGGTTCAGAGATAGTTGAATGTTCTACCACATTCAGGAGTCATCTAGCCCTTTCTGGAATATTCTAGAATTTCCTTTAATATTATTTGTTTTTGTTTAATTTTTATACATAACGGAAACAGTTTTAATAAAAATTGGTAAACATGTTGGTCCTATTTTAATAAAAAGTATGAAAATTAAGAAAAATGAAAACATGACGCGCAAATACAGCGGTTCCTTCCAGCCGTTTTCAGTCCACGAATTCAAATATGTTTTTACACGTAGAACCACTGAAAAACTTTAGGATCCCAAGGTTCTGCGGAATACAGACTGAAACCTTAAAACATTTAAAACAGTAAAATTATCATTGAAAATATTTAAAACTGTAACATGAAGGAGCTTAATGTTTAAAAGCGACGTATAAAAATATTTAACAGAGAAAACTTATAAACGAAGATGACTTTTATAATCTCAGATTACAAAGAATTTTGCGAACATATTTCTGTCAAGCGTTTGGTCTTTCTTTGGAGTACTCCTAAGAACCATAGCTGTTCTCTTTGCCACTCTTGTAGGTCCACAAGCATCTTGGCTGGATTAAGGAGAAGACTGAACTTATTACGCTGGTGGGTAGCTTTGACTAACCGAAGCATTCTGCAAGAAATGAAAAGCAATCAGTATCACTTTCAGTGTGTTTCTATACACTGCAGGCAGCGTTTCTTCATGTTCAGTTGCGATGATCATTTTCGACATTTAATTACTTTTATATTCAACAGCGCGTTACATGTTAATTATATATACTTTGCACTATTTTATTCAAAGTTATTTGTAATTTACGGCCACTTATTTTTTTAATAGTATTTTGCAAGAAATATGAATGTAAAACAAGTACCGGCATATAAGAAAAAAATTACAGTAGCCTGAACAAGAACCACGTTAAATAATGTTTTTATTTTTAATACACTTTCTACCAGCGTAGGTCGAGCTGGATTTACCATATTTTATTCCCACCTGTTGCTCTCTCTATTAATTCTGCAGCCTGATATACACTGTGCTGCCTCTTTGTTAGGTACACCTACCTAGCAGCGTGTTGAGCCTTCTTTAGCCTTCAAAACAGCCTGAATTCGTCTAGACATGGATTAAACAAGATGCTGAAAACGTTGTGCAGAAATGGTGCACCATGCAGACGTGAGTGTGTCACGCAGTTTCTTGAGATTCCAGGAGGTGTAGCGAACAGCCCTTTCCAGCTCATCCCAAAGATGTTCAATAGGATTGAGATTCAGGGACTGAGCTGGCCACTGCAGCAAAGAAAACTCATTGTCGTGTTCTGAAACCATTCCATAGTGATTCGGGCTTTGTGCACCGGCGCATTATCCTGCTGGAAGTAACCATCTGACTAAGAATAAACTATGAACATGAATGGATGCACTTGGTCAGCAACGATGATTAGGTACGATGTGGCATTCAGACGTGAATCTGTGGGTATCAATGGACCCAACGTGTGCCAAGAAAACATTCCCCACACCATAACACTGCCCCCACCACCTTGCACAGTAGTCGTCAGACGTGACAGGTCCATGGATTCATGTTGTTTTCGCCAAATTCTTAGCCTTCCATCAACATGATGCTGTTGTTGTTGTTGTTATTTAGCTTAACGACACAAGGGCTACTGAGGCCAAATTGTGTCTGTTCATAGTTTATTTAGTCGAAATATAGCACTGTTGGTGTTAAATTAAATACTCCTATATAGTCCAATACGTTTTAAAAATATTACAAGTTCATTTATGTTTGCTTCATTTCCCAGGATATGAGTTAAATCATGTGAGAGGTTCAACCTAGAGACTGACTGAAAAGTGTTTGACCGTATGGTTGAATATAGGGGACAATCGAAGAGGAAATGCCTAACAGTAAGTTGACTGTCACAGGATGAACACTGGGGTGGATCTTCTCCCAGTAGCAGGAACAGATGAGTATGATGAGTGTGTCCAATTCTGAGTCTTGCCAGTACTACTTCCTCTCGTCTGTTTTGTCGAAAGCCTGAGAGCCACAGCTTTGGTTCTTGCTTTATCTGGTAAAGTTTATTGTTGGTGTTACTTTTCCAGATCTGTGACCAATTGTCGTAACTTGCTTTGCGAATAACAGGCTTATAATCAGTGTAAGGAACCTGAAGATGTTCTGGGCCAGCTGGATGAGGATTTTTAGCTGCAAGATCCGCACTTTCATTTCCCGGAATACCAGAATGGCCAGGGATCCAGCAAAAACTGATTGATTGATTAGACACACTGCAGGAAAATAGCTGAGAATGAATGTGTTTCAAGGTCGGATGAGAAGATGAAAAATTCTTCCTTATGGCAGAAACAGCACTGAGCGAGTCAGTGTAAATTATGACAGGTGAGATGGAAAGTTCAATAATTTTACTGAGTGCTAATTTGATGGCATATAATTCGGCTGTGAAGACGCTGCAGACTAATGGTAGTGAAGCTGTAACCGTTAGAGAAGGAAAAACTGCAGCTGCACCAACCGCAGTAGCTGTTTTGGATCCGTCAGTATAGACTTTACAGGCATGGGAGTTCACAGTAGTGTGAGCTAAGTGCAACTGCCTGATATTAAAGGAAGGTACAGTATTCTTTCCCCACTCCAAAAAATGTGTATCGTGGGAGGAAGAAACGTATGTCCAAGGTGGAACAGGAGCAGTTGTGTTCTGAAAAATATCGCTTAAATTGATATTCCAACTCTGAGAAAGCTCTTTAATCCTTAGTGAAGCAGGTCTGTTTTCATTTGGCTTGCTGTCATATATCAAATCCCACCGAGTATTATAAAGATACTCCCAACTGGGGTGAGATGGAAGACTCTGGATCTTAGCAGCATAGTGGAGCAATAATGATTTCCTACGAAGATGTAATGGAGGATCGTGTGCTTCGATATAGAGACTCTGGATTGGAGAAGTCTTAAAAGCGCCCAACGCAGTCCTGAGAGCACTGTGCTGGACAATATTTAGACGTTGTAAAGTAGTGCTCCTGGCAGAGTCATACACCGGACAACAATAATCTAGCCGTGACCGGATTAAAGTTCTATAAAGGTGCAATAGTGTATACCGATCAGCGCCCCATGACATAGCCGAGACTGATCGCAGTATATTCAGATGCTTTAGACATGTATTTCTTAAATGAGAGATGTGAGCTTGAAAATTCAGCTTGCTATCTAATATCACTCCAAGGAATTTAATGGTACTTACAAGCGGGATTGGAATATCGTTTATTTGTAATTCCGGATCGGGATGGAGAGTTCGTTTCTTGCAAAAGTGGGTGAGAGTGCATTTCTTTTCTGATAGTTTGTAGCCATTCCGTGAAGTCCACGATTGTATTTTGGTAATAGCAAGTTGGAGCTGCCGTTCGATGGTGTTCATACTTTGAGATCGACAAGAAATTGTAAGGTCATCTGCGTACATGTAAGTTTCAACAGTTTTTGGGATGTCTCGTGTTATGCTGCTAACTCGGATTGAAAATAGTGTTGGACTAAGTATCGATCCCTGCGGGACTCCTTCTTCCTGAATGTGAGATGCAGAGAGTACATTTTTATATCGGACCTGAAAAGAACGCAATTGCAGAAAATTTTGAATTATTTTCGGCAAATGGCCCCTAAGCCCCAAGTGGTAAAGGTCCATAATAATCCCATGACGCCATGTAGTGTCAAATGCCTTTTCAAGATCTAGGTTGACCATGACAAGATGTTGTTTCATGACAAAGGCATTGCGGATATGAGATTCGGCTTTGATAAGCACGTCCAGCGTCGATCCATTCTTCCGAAAGCCATACTGATGATCTGGAAGGAGATTTTGTGACTCCAGGATGTAAGTAAGCCTAGTGTGAACCATTCTTTCGAAAACTTTACCCAGGCAGCTCGTAAGAGATATTGGCCTATAGTTTTCAACACAGGAATGATCTTTTCCTGGTTTTGGTAAAGCAATAATGAAAGAATGACGCCAGGAGGAAGGATAGGCATTTTCGGAGAATATCCGATTATAAAAGATTAACATGGTACTCAAATCTTCTTGAATTAAATGTTTCAGCATAACATAATGAACTCCATCTGGGCCTGCAGCACTGTTTGAAGATCTGTTTAACGATTCTTGAAGTTCTATGAATGTAAAGGGTTGGTTGTACGGGAAAGAACGGTTCGTGAAAAAGTTGATTTTATATCGTTCTGCACTAGTTTTGATGTTCTGAAATGTGGACCCATAGGAGGCAGAAGCAGAGATTGTAGCAAATGATTCAGCAAGTGCATTAGCAACTTCTTCAGCTGTAGATAGGTCTTTCCCTTTCCAATGAAGTATTGGAGAGGGCATACGAGCGAATTTCCCATTTAGTGCCTGTATTTTTTTCCAAATGAGGCGTGTGTCGGTGTCTTTTGTGATTGTTGAGGCAAAAGCGATCCACGAGTCTCGTTTCGCTTTCCGTCTAATCTGCCTTGCTTTTGCTTTAAACCTTTTATAAGCAATGAGGTTATTAGTGGTGGGATTCTTACGGAAATTATTCCAAGCTCGGTTTTTTTCCTGTTTGGCAGTGAAGCAATCTGCATTCCACCAGTGATTTCGGTGATTGTGATATGTCTTGGATTTTGGAATGTAAGTATTTGCTGCAGTCAGAATCTGATTGGTGATGTAAGTATTTACATCATCGTTTATCAGGATTTGGTGTTACTCCTGTTTGTAAGGAGCAAATGATCGGAAAGTGGTCACTGCTAAAAGGATCAGTTAATACAGACCATGTCATGATTGGAAAGATGGAAGGTGAGCAAACTGACAAGTCAATTTGAGAAGTAGATCCTGTAGGTAGGTGGATGTAGGTAGGAGATCCAGAGTTTAATAAATTTAGGTCATTATTATATATAAATTCCTCGATCAACTTGCCTCTTCTGTCCATTGTAGCTGATCCCCACAATGGATGGTGGCCATTAAAGTCACCGAAAAGACAAATTGGAGTTGGAAGTTGTGCGATGAGGTTGTCAAGTTCTGATTGGGCCAGTGATAGAGATGGTGGAATGTAAATCGAAACAATGGTAACTGAAATACCAACTGCAATCCGAGCTGCCACAGCTTCTAGGCTGGTTCTTAATTGGATCGGTCTGGACGGTATGTTAGTATTTACAAGAATGGCTACTCCTCCACGGGCAGGAGACTCTGGGCTTCTGTCTCGTCTATATATCATAAAATTTGAGAATTTCGGCGAAACTTGGGGTGACAAGAATGTTTCCTGTAGGCATATACCTATGGGGTTAAACTGAGAGATTAAATCTCTTATGTCATCCGAATGGCTGCTTAGTCCTCTACAATTCCACTGTATGATGTTAGGCATTATTTTGGTTTGGCTGAAGATGATTCATCTGACTGTTTTTTATGTGCAGGGCATTTTTTTCGGTCTTTTTTTTGGGAATAATGGACGTCCAGTATCCATAGTGTCATTGGCATGGAGTTCTAGAATAGGGTCTTCATCATTTTGGTGTATATCCACTTCCATAGTGTTGGTTGGTGGATCAGTTTCCTTAGAGTCTTTATTGGGTTTCAATCTTTCTGCATCATTTGAGACTGTCACAGTATCAGTTGGGATACTAATTGGGGTGTTGGTGGCATGGCTGGTTTTTGTTTTAGAATTTTCTTTTCCAGTGGTTGATAAGGTTGTTTTAACCCAATTAGCTAGCGAGACGTTGGGCGGTATTGAGACATCTGTTTGAATTGCAGTTGTATGAAAACTGCGAGTTCGAGAGGCATATGATGGACTTGGCATGGTCAACATTATTTGTCTGCGTGCCTCAGGATATGTGACTTTATGTTCTACTTTGTATTTTTGGATTGTCCTACCTGTTTTCCACATCTCACATGATTTAGAAAAGGCGGGGTGATTGCCTTTGCAGTTGGGGCAAATGGGAATTGCGGCTGGACAATCTGCCTGTGTATGATCTTTTGCTCCACAAATAGGACAGATGGCGTCACCTCTGCATGCCTGCTGTGAATGGCCATATTTTTGGCATTTGAAACAGCGAAGAGGATTTGGGATGTATGGACGAATTCGACAATTTAAATATCCAGCTTTTACTGAGGAAGGCAAATCAGGAGTACTAAAAGTTAAAATGATGGAACGAGTTGGAATGAGATTTCCATCTTTTTTTGTCATAATTCTTTTAGCAGCGATTACCTTTTGATGGCTAAGTTCTTGGACTAATTCCTCCTCAGACACTGTAATTAAGTCCCATTCTGTGATGACTCCTTTAGATGAATTTAAGGTATTGTGAGGAGTGACAGACACTGGTAATCCACCAAATGTAGTTGTTTTTAATAGCCACTCAGAATGTTTGGATGTGGCTGTTTCAACCAGGAGATCTCCTGATTGTAGTCGCTTCACCATTTTTGGTGATCCTGCAATAGATTCTAGATGTCTTTGAATCATAAATGGTGATAACTTGCCCACGGGCTGCGTGGACAGAGAGTGTATCACAAGAAAATTAGGGATGTCTGGACGCTGTGCTTCAGTTCGAAGCCTTTTTGGTTGATTAATATCATGAGAGGATTCATGTCTTGAGCTTGAAGGCTCTAAGGGTGGAAAATTGTTTGAATCCATGATAGCTCCTTTTGGCCCTGGGGGTTTATCTTTACCGCCCAGGTTTCCGGCCCCGCCACGGGGAGGCAGGAGCAGTGCCACGAGGTGACCAAGCGGCTGAGTTAGTAAGTTAGTACTAATAGAAAAAAACAGAAAGGTGGTTTCCCTTTCTGGGCTTCTGCCTACTTCTTGTAGTGCGAGAGAGCTACTATGCAATAGAAATCAAGAAAACGGTTTTTCAAACTAAAATAGAAACTGTTCGCTCAAATGTTCTCTGTAGAAAAACGCTTTGGAAAACGCACTAGAATCGCTTGGCCACGGAACGCTTGGCACCCGGGGCCACAACATGATGCACCAGGAACTTCGACTCGTCAGACTAAACAACTGTTTTCCAATCCTCGATAGTCCAGTGCTAGTGTTGCTGTGCCTACAGGAGGCGTGCTCTCTTATTCTTCATTGATAACAAAGGTACGCGACGTGGCCGTCAGCTGTTGTAGCCCATTCGCGAAAAAGAGCGACTAGTGGTGTGCTGCGTTATTTTGTTCTGCGCACCAAGGTTGGACTAAGGTTCGAATCCCGTTAACGACGTCAGGAATTTATGTGGGCCTTTATCACAACGTGACTAATTTAGCCAGATGTTTTCAACCGGAAACTTCGGTTTTTCGTCTAGCAAACAATAAATCGACCACAGAACACACGCAATATAGCAAACTGCCTTTTGCCAGAATTACAGCCCTACACATCGTGTAATGGATTTTTCTCTACTTTTCTGAGGGAGTCTGTCTCTATATTTGACCATTCTTCCATCAGGATATTTATCAGCTACCGTGTTATGGTTGGTAGCGAACTGTGAACCCGAACTGGCCTTTCCTGTTCCAATCTCATGAATTCAAAATTGCATTCAGATCTGGAATATTAGACGACCAGGGTAGATGTTGGATATCTTAGGAATGTTCCTCGAACAATTCAGATACGAATTTTCCACGCTGGATATTTGCATTACCCTCTTTAAAAAATCCGTCACAATCCGAATAAAAATGAACACAGGGTGAAGTTGGGCTGATACCCGAAAAGGATTGGAGAGAGCAGAACCCTCTAACAGCTGACCAAGTTGGAACAAGCAGAACATACCTCATCTCATACTACCTCAAGCCGTTTAAGTGTTTGACACGATATAGTCTGGATGCACGACTTCACAAGCTCACGCCATACATTCTCCCTATCATTAGTGCAAACATTGTACATAAAGACCCAGCTGACTAAACGATAAAGACCGAGCTGACTAAATTTTTCCACTGTTTCCCTTAGTCCAACCTTGGCGTGAAAGATTGTCTGTGTGTGGATTTTCTGTGTGCTGGAATTGGGCACCTGCTGGAAAATAAATTAGAGCGAGAAAGCCCCTGCAAAGCAAAAAATATTACAGTGCGGTGGGTGCACCATGAACCTTTTCAAAAACACCTCCTCCTGCCTTCCTCTTGTCTTGAATGCAGGGGAGAGGAAGCTACTCTACAAAAATCTCAAAATTCTAAATTCAAAAATTGAATTTTAACAAAATTCAATTGGTGGAGCAAGGTGTCAGAATTCAATTGTTGGAGCAGGGTGTCAGGAACCTTGTTGTCCCACTCGTGGGCCTTTGATCCATATATTAAAAGAATTTTGTATATTCATATTGGCAGATTCCACCCATTGACTGAATTTTTTACGGGTAGGAGGGCATCCTCTCACAGCCCAGAGTGCGATGAGAGACCCTTGGGAACCGGATGATTTTTTGCTGAAGAGGGGCAAACCATCCTGACAAAGGTTAAACTTTATTGCATTTAGATACACCCCTTCTTCTTCCGTTGACCACTCACGGTTACACATTAACTTATGACAACTTGAGTGGGTAGTCACTGGTTAAGTTTGTTATTAGAGGAATATCCAAACAACGAGATAATCTCAGAGGAGGACAAACTGAAGCACTACAGAAATTCACTATAAACTGAGGAGGACAACTAAACGACTTTCACCCACTTTGTCCAAGTTCTTTTCGCAAGACGCCGGACATACGCGAACCTCAACCGCTTCCACACCATAACTGAGTGCTAAACTTCTCCAGGGCCTTTATCCGCTCTGTCCCAGATCTTTTTGGGCGACGCCACACGTATTCCGAACCTCAACCGCTTCAAGACCAAGGCTCAGTGCCAAACTCCATCATCCAAAAATGATAACCCAGCCATCTCATGCATGGAGCAGGAACTGTAACATTGTCTGTGACTCCATGATCAATGGACCAAACGACACGTACTTGTATCTGACTCTGTGTCCTAACCCTAGAAGAAACCGTGGGGTCTGCTCCCAAGAACGACAAAGCCTCCTAAACTGGACCTACCAATGACTACGACTAGTCACCTAAGACCTGCATCAAATAACCTGCTCCAAAGAGACAAAACTTATTGGAGTCAATCCAGTCAGGCCGGAAGCTGTCCCATGATCAAATAATGCAACGGACTAAATCGAAAAGTCACAGATGGACATTTGTTTAACCGGACTGACCAACTTTGGAGAGACCTTGTCACATGAACGACCACCAGACTGGACACTTAGAAATCATGGAGGGGACACGGTCTCGGGAGTGACCTACTGAACTGATGGAACTGCTATTACACTGCATGTGACTTGAATCTGACTCTGTGCCCCAGCCCTAGAAGAAACCTTTGTGGGGTCTGCTCCGAAGAACGACAAAGACTCCTAAACTGGACCTACCACTAACCCCTACCTACCGTTGCATTCTATTCTGTGAAACCTGTGCTGTTTGAAGAATTTCTTCCCAAACAACTCAGTCAACCTTTTCAATCCATTGGCAATAGAAATGTGAAATACTCCGAATGCAAGCAAGACAGAGTGAAGAACCTCTCTGAAGCACACAGCTTTCTTCAACTATAATCTTGTCAATAATTGAATTTTGTAAACATTATTGTAAATATACGCACTTCTGTAAATATTGTAAATAATTGTAATCGTGCATTTTTGTACACCCTTCTTATATTGTAAATTGTAATTCTTGCATTTTTTATACCCTTCTATCCGGTCGGCTGTGTATAAGGGGTGAAAGCAAACGCTTGCTACTTCAATAAACGGATTTAATAATAATAATAAATACAAATATAAATAATAATAAATCTAAAATAAAAAAGTAAATAAAAATAAAATAAAATAAAAAAAAAAATAAAAATATAATATAATTAAATAAATAATAATAAATAAATATAATAATAATAAAAAAATTAACTCTCAACACTACACCCTGACCACAGTCTCTGATGACCAAGACTTCCCCATGATGAACCCAAACATAAGTAGATAAAATTGGCTTTAAAGATCTTCAACGTTTGAATACTGCTTTTGAAAATTCTTGAAAAAGACCAAAATTCTTTTGATCAGCTAAAAATAATCCTTCCTGGTCTAGTAACAGATCCTTCATTGTTCCTCCAATCTGAATCCTTAAATTCTGGTAAATAGCACATTCATAACGTATATGGTCCCAACTTTCCTGAGCACCACAAAAACATAAATCAGTGTCCGACAATCCAGGGCAAACAACTTAGCATTAAGTGACCCGTGGTCCTTCATTAAAAACAAGGATTCCAAACTTGTTGTAAACCATTCTGTAATCTGTCCACTTTTTAAAAATGTGACTTCAGGTATAAAACGCCGGGTAACCCGTCCAGCCTCGACATTATCCCATCTATACTACTACAATTTAAATATTTCATTCAAGCATCGGTTCTTTTCTTGTTTACTATCAGTAGACATGAGCTCGAGTCCCATCGATGAGGGAATTTTCATGGGCCTTTTTCACAAGTGGCCGAGTTAGTCGATCTCAAGCGTGATCAAATGTTTTTTTATCCCTGGAAATTGGGACAAGGTTATTCATCCAACAAACAGAAAACCAACCAAAGAATAAATATACGAGTTAAACGAACAGCATATAGATGCTTCATAGCCTTAGCTGCTAGTGTTCTTAGAGTACATCTAACCTAATTTAATTAGCAGTCAATCAATAAGGGAGTACAGCTCACTAGAATTATAGTGCTGAAATGTACACATCTCTCTAACTATAAATGGTGTTAGTATACAAAAATCTATACATTACCCATGACATGATTACAAAACAATATAAAAAACAGTATTGCACATTCAACATAATTTACGTCTATATACACTAATCATATATAAATGGAGAATGAATTACAATACCGTAAAAGTAGCTCAGGAACGACACCCGTGTCCTTTCGGCAGCTCAGACTCAAAACTCTTCTTCAAATTTGTTACTTTTTCAGACACTTTCCAAAACTCACGTGCCAAGTTCGAATCCTTAGCTTTTGCAGATCTCCTACCCCAAGTGCAATCTAAGAAATATTTCCCAGACACGTTTTCTAGGCTTTCTTCTAAAGCCAAGTGAAGCGTTGTTTGTGCCCCTTCCCAACAGCTCTTTAGGAAAGGGTATAGCAGGGGCATGCACACATATTTAAACATTCGTCCATGGTCACGAATAATGGACGTCATCACTGCCCCAGGATGTACAGCATTCACTGTCACGCCTGATCCCTGCAGTCTTCGACTTAACTCTGCAGTAAACAACAAGTTAGCCAGTTTAGTGTTGCAGTAAGTCCAGAAGTGGCTACGAGTTTGCCCGTGCACGTTCAGATTGTCAAGATTCAAGTTCGCCAACCAATGCATATCGGATGACACGACTATGATGCGAGAGGGAACGCTCTTCTTTAGTACATCCAACAGGAGGTTAGTCAGCAGAAATGGGCCGAAATGGTTAGTAGCGAACACCACATCCAATCCGTCTTCTGTCATTTGTGGGTTGGATAGACCAACAATCCCTCCATTGTTGATCAGGACATCGAGACGTTCCTCAGTTTTCTTGAAGTCTTCAACGAATGCCCGCACCGATTTCAAGGAACTCAGGTCCACCTGTTTGATGACCACGTTATCTTTACCAGTCGACCTCACGATGTCTAGGGCCGCATCCCTTGCGCGTTCCATACTTCTACAAGCCATGATGACTCGCGCATTCCTTCGTAGCAGTTCCCTTGCCGTCTCCTTACCAATTCCTGCGTTCGCACCTGTAATGATAACAGTTTTCCCCGACATGTCTCGCGTGCTCTTACAGAATCCTAGGCTCACTCTCGTGTAAATTTTGAGACCTATCAAGGCCACGAATAGGACGAATAACGGACCTCCAAAGAGGGAGAATAATGTGAATATCATGTCCGCTTTAGGTGCTCTACACGATGCGAAATCTACACCTGTAGTTCATCTATACAAAAACAATATCTTGCCCCTTATTATTCTCCTTACTACTTACACGACGAATAACACTTCCCCAAAGAGAGAAACTATTGATAATGCATCTGTTCTGCAAGCAACATGAAAGGCCTCTCGCTTTTCTTAAGAAAGAGAGGCGGAAATTAAAAAACAAAAGAGAAATGTGGACGCCCCTGCAATTACTATAATTTAAGCAACTGTTAAGCGGGACCTGTTTGCACAAAGAATGCGGTTTGTTTCCAAGGTATAAATTAAAAGGATGTCGTATCAATGTTTCTGTGTTCGTACTTGGCATCTTTTCTATTTAGTTCTGAAGACTCTTCACCCGAAATCTATTTGGCACTAGTTGGGGCTAGTGTCGAGGCCTCATATAATTCATTTTCAGTGCAATAAAGATTATCTATTTATAATAACATGCAGGTTATCAAAATATATTTTTGAAGTAATATGTACGCGTAGAAAATTAAAAAATAATAATAATCACAAAAATTGCAAAGCTATGGAGATATCACAATCGAATTTTCCAGAATTACTCTACACTTTTACTGTACAGTATAGGGTATAGTTCCTGCGACCTCCGTAGCAGAGTGGTCAGGAGCGGCAGTGCAGTAGCACACGGTCCTTGAGTACAACGGGGTTCATGCCCGTGGCTGCTAAATACAGTCGATCTGCCAACCCTCACTGGATCAGCGTGGCAAATTTTGGTCCATTTTCCTCGGCACGAATTGTTGAGGAAGCTTCCATCCTGCAGTGGGTTGATAATGGCTTTTTTTTAGGGTATTTTTAATGGCCCTTTTTTTAGGGTGTAGTTCAGTGCGTGCATCAGAATTTTCATTGTTCACAATTTACTGCGTATTGTACAGTGTGCCGTGTACACTGAAATGTACAGAGTGTACTATGAATAAAATATGGAAAACGAGACTATTTTATGCTGATTAATTTTCAAGCAACGTGTCCAGATTGTCGTGTTTTTAACTGGAGAAATCTCGCCGGTGCTTCTGATCGCTCTTTCATTGTGCCCTTCACTATTATAAGCGCAAGTTCCTTCTTTCTTTGCTGTTTTAATCATAATTTTGACAGGGCCAACCCCAGGACGTCTAAAAAAGTCTCTTAGACCACAACCACCCATTGAGTTTTAGTGGGTCCGGTTTAACGGGACCCATTCTGCGGGAAAAAACGTCGTTCGTGGTTTTTTAAATGAGGGCGTCTGCACATTTCCGGTTCGACCGCAGATGCCGAAATCTTCTGCGTCAGACTGGACGAATGGGGTCTGCGCGGGTCGCACAATGCTATCTTAACCGTCCTCCTCACAGCGGGTGGAAAAGGCCCGGGTTCGAATCCTGTCGATGAACTGAGGAACTTTATTGGGCATTTTTCACTCGGTGGCTGTGTTAGTCGGTCTCAGGTGTAGTTATCAAGGTTTTTCGTCCAGCAAAACAGACAAATCGACCAGAGACCACACACAATTAACAGACAACATTCACAGCACGGCAGATGAATTTCATTATTCGGGTGCCCTGAATATAATAGACTGGACGAATGACCAACAGGAAGAGAGTAATCAGTACGTGCATTTCAGTCAAAGGGCCACACAGTGTGGCTGTGCGGGGCCCGTTTATCATTCTAAGCCCCCCCCCTACCATTTGGGAGATGGGTTCTAAGGACTACATGGATAGGGTGATTATAGAAAAGAGGTGGAACCCCATGGGTGAGATAATGTTTCTCACCTAGACGGAAACGACACATGGGGAGAAAGGAAAGAGCAACGTAAGAGACAGTCTTTATTTTCTTAATTTTGTAATTCAATAATAAGAAATTTAACAAACACGCTATTATTCCTTGAACTTATTAAGACATTTTTCTTGGATATAAAACATAAAGTTAAAAAAAACGGAGATATCGTATTTCCAGTCCCATTGAAAAATTCTTCAATATAAGTCAAAAGCTACAATATAATCCTGTAGTTATCTTCTGCTGGAGACTTTTTCTGGAGAGTCACTGCTCCAGGTCCCATGAAATAATCGGCAAGGTAATCTCCGACCTGTACTCCTTGTGCTCTGGTGCCTATTCAACTGGTGGTCAAGTCTTCAAATGGATGCGTATTATCCTCTTCAAAGTTAATACCATCCCTTTGCCCCTCGATGTGCACACTTGCACTTGGTGAGAGGTCTTATCAGTGACGCTGCTGGGCATCCAGATTAGCATCACTGGAATTTTTGGCAGTTTTGTCAGCAAGTTCATTCCCTTTTACCCCGAATGCGCTGAGATCCAGCAAAAGGTCACTGATTGAGGATGTTCCTCAATTTTTAGGAAGAGCTGTAAGATCTGAAAATCTTACAAAAATAAAATATTTTTTTTGACTTCTGAAGTTAGTTTTCCTTTTTGGATTCTTGCCGTTGGGAGAAATGTTAATAGCGTCAGTTCAATAAACAAGAATTATCCAGTAAGGATTGTAAAACTTAAAAGGTAGGAAGAACGAAAAACAGAAAAATTAGCTTTGCATCCGTCAAAACAGAAAACTGACAGAAAATACTATAACAAGCCCAGCAGGTGGTACGGCGCAACAAGTTTATGAAGGGTCACGCACCGGAAACGCATATGGCAAAACGCACACACAAGCCTCTAAAAATAGACGCGATGGTCTCCAGTGGCACATTTGTGGTTTGTCTGTAGTGCTTTTGAGACAAGCTGTGATGACACAGAAGGAGTTGTTTTGATGCATTCGGCCTACATGAAAGAGCTCAACGGATGTCAACAGGTAGGAAATAAAAAAGGAGAGGGGTATTGTGAATCACGTGCCACAGGGCTGGCTGACCTGCCAACTAATGAAAGGATAAAAATGAAGATAGGAAGGAGGAGATTGGTAGAAATACTGTGGAGGGGCGTGACAAACTGAGAAGAAAAATTTGTGGATGGAGACGGACAGAAGAAGAGTGATGGAGTGTCAGTGAGTTGGGCAGTAAGAGGAGAGTGGGTCAGTGTCAGTGAGTTGGGCAGTAAGATGAGAGTGGGTCAGTGTCAGTGAGTGGGGCAGTAAGATGAGAGTTGGAGAAGAAAAGAAAGGAATGAGTTTTTTTTTAGATAGAGTAGCAGGTGGAGAAAGGTGGCTAAGTTCTAATGTGTAGTGAGTATGAGGGGTAGATAAGCTTTAAGTGAACAGTTAAGTCAGTGATCTAATAAGTAGTGAGAGAAGCAGTCGAGTAAGTGGAAGGATGAAGTTGGAGCGCAGAAGTCGGTCAGACAGTCAGTCAAAAGTAGACTGAGTTTCGAAGTGAGAGATGAACACGTGCCATAGGAAAGAGGGAAAATTTTTCAAGATCCTTAAAGTAGATGAGAAGGAGTCAACTCCATTATGAAGGAACGAGATTGCCTGATATTTCTGAGAGCAAGTACGCTGGAGCTGATGAAATCCGAAGCCGGACAAAAAGAGTACAGCCATTCTGATCAGATGAAATTAATGCGTCCATAAAGAAATAAAAAGGTACCCAGGAAGGAATCCAGTATCTTATATCGAACTCCCCCAGTGATTGTGAGATGCGACCCAGATAGAAAGGATCCCCTACTCGCTTAGAGAAGGATGTACCGTGAAGTCTGCCAAGTTATGTCAGTAAGTGATTAGTTTGTTTAAGTACTCTCACCATCACATCGATTATAGACACTTGATAACCAATTTATCAGAACTTTTGATTGAACACATATGTATAAGTAGTACTATATTGTAATGAATAAGTTAGTGAATGTTATGAACTGAAGGACATTACCCAGGGCAAGTCTATATATATATAAATAAATTTTGGAGGGGGAATAGATATAAAATTTTTGATGTGATTGATACTTGTTAATATTTGGTTAAATAAGTGAATGACTAAGTATGAATTTTGGAAGGGGATAGACGGATGTCAGTAAACCCCGAATGTGCAAGTAGTTAATTGTAGAAATTTGATAGTAATAATTACCTAGATTAGAGAAGGTTGTAGGCTAAAATCTGTTAGAAAACAGAGTAATGATTTATACTGAAATTAAGAGTATCGGAGCTTATCAATTTGGAGTAGGAATTGTTTTGTAATGAAAGGAGAATGTTAATAGATTCTTTTGAAAGTCAATCGAACTCAGGAGTAAGGAAGTAGAAACATTTTTGTTAGTTTAAAGGAGGAGATAGTTGTTTATGATTTATGTAAAGGAAATAGCCCTCCTTGAGTTTGCTCAATAGGCAAAATACTTTGCTCATATACATTTTGTTATAAGAAGATGAAGTTAAATCTATTTGGTCATGAGTTTAATAAATTTCTTTTGTTTGAAGTATCTATGTAAAAGTGTCCAATAAACTGTATTTTTATTATACAACATTTGTGTGTCTCTTTGTTATTCTGAGAAAAAGCCTATCCAAAGGGAATTAAACACTTCAAGGAGATTTTCCCCTAGAACTTGGAATTTTCTGTAAAGAAATTGTCAGATGCGAAAGTGGGGAGTTATTATAAAGGGGAGTTGTTAATAGGGGAATAAAATATAAATAATATATAAAATAACATTTTCATAAATATCCCCCCCCCCACAGAGCCTTCTGATTTGGTTTAACATAGGACGAACCTTGTAAGAAAAGTTTTTGTATTGCTGTAATTGAGCTCAGAGAGTCAGTGTATACTATGTATTTTAAAGATGGGGAGAGATTCAAGTTTTCTAAAGCTAATATTAATGCATGAAGTTCTGCAGAGAAGCTGTTATACTCAGGTGGAAGGTTGGTTGGTTGGTTGGTTGGTTTGTTTAGATTTTATTAGCGCATTAGCTAATAAAGGAGAGGGAAATTGGTCGGTAGCTGTACTGATTGGTATTTTCCAGGTTTCGAAAAGGCAAGAACTGTGGCATCATGCCAAGAGCTAGCATAAATGTTTTCCATAAGTATTCGGTTTTAGCAATATTTGTAAATTTTTGTGAACAAGGTTTTGTAACATGATAAGATATTCCATCTGGCCCGGCAGCACTGTTGCACGTTGTTTCAATGGCGTGTAGAAGTTCAGAATTTTGAAGAATCTAGTTATACGGAAGGAAGTCTGAGGTTCGAAAGTTGATGACTCATTGTTCAATCTTGGTCTCTATTTTCTGAAAATCCGGAGAATAAGTTGATGTCGCTGAAACTTGGGCAAAAGTTTTTCCCAAGCCGTTTGCTACGTCCTCAGGAGCAGAGAGTTCTTGCCCAATCCATGAAAGAATTGGTGATGGCGTGGTTGGAAATTTGCCGGAAATCTGCAAAATTTTCTTCAATATTAATCTGGAGTTAGTGATTCTGCTTATGTTAGTTGTAAACCGAAGCCAAGAATTCTTCTTAGCTTGCATTTGAATGAGACGTGCTTTTGCCCTTAGCTTCTTGTTGTTGGTAAGATTAGATGTGGTTCGGGATCTACGAAATAAATTCCATGCTTTGTTTTTTAACTTCTTTGCTCTTGTTAACTCCATTCTACCAATAGTTAAGGTGCCGTCAAGACTATGGATTCGACAATGGAATTGAACGTTTAGCTGCAAGTAGTAGGTATGAAATGATATAATCTGTGACTTCATCTACACACTGTGTTCGTATAAATTGCTCATCCAGGGTGACAAATGACTTAAATTTGACCCAGTTGGCTTGAGAGAACTTCCATTTCTTGCAGAGTTGAGCTAATAATGGTGGATGTGCAGTGAGCAGATCAAAAATAATCGGAAAATAGAAACTGCCCATGGGATTGTCCATTACAGACCATTCTATGATTGGAAACAGAATCGGGGAGCATTTTGATAGATCGATTGCAGAAGTTTGTTCAGTTGGTAACTGTATGTGAGTGAATGCACCAGTATTAATAACAGTAAGATTTTGCTTATCCAGAGAGGTTTCAAATAGTCGGCCATGTCTATCTAATTTAATTGATCCCATAAGGGGTGGTGGCCATTGAAATCCCCAAAAGAGAGACAGGGTAAGGTAACTGAATTATCAGGTTTTCAAGATCTTGGTAAGATATCACTTGGTGGGAGGTAGACTGATACCAATGTGTTAACGCAATCTTGGTACTTCAATTTCAATTTGCAAAACAATCTGCTTGGTCGGGATCCTTGAGCTGACCCAGATGGATAATACTTCAAATTTGAAGTATTACGATCTTGTCGATAGATGGCATAGTTCTTTGTGTTAGTGGAAATTTGAGGAGTTAGATAGATTTCCTGTAAATAAAAACCAACTGGAGAGTAGCGGTTAATTACGACTTGAATATCATTGTTCAAGTCGTAAGGTTGCTAATATAAGGTTTCTGTTGCTACGAAATCCTTTACAATTCCATTGTACCATATAAGGCATTACTGGTGTTTAGTAGAAGAAGCTGTATCTGACTGTTTTTTTTTAATGTGACTGGTTCGTGGCGTTCAGGCTTTAGTTTGTTTTTTTTTTTTTTTTTTTTTGAGAAGAATGGCAGACCGGTGTCCATGCGTTCTTCCGCATATATTTCTAAGATCGGTTCTTCATGTCTGGACGAATAAATTGTATCCATAGATGTTTCTTGGATATTCTTTTTTTTAAATTTGAGCTTCGATTATTCCATGTAGAAGCAATCACTGGGGGAGGAAAAGGTGACGTTGCTGGTACTGTAAGTGAAGTATAATTTGCTTGGTTCAACCGCTCAGGGATATTGAACTGTTGCTGAGAGAGAACAGTCCAAGCCATCAGAAGTTGAAGTGTTTCAGTGGACTGTAACATCAGTTTGGGTGGCCACGGATTTATATTTTTGAGCAGTACTGGGAGCAATCACTCATGCTGGGAGCAATTAATTTTCTTGCTTCTTGAAATGTTACTTTATTTTCAATTTTATATTTCGCAATTTTCTTTTTTCAGTTTTCCATCTGTCGCATGTCCTTAAATAAGCTGGATGGTTTCCTTTACAGTTGGGGGAGGTCATTTCTTTTGCCGAGCAATCACTTTAAGTGTGGTCAGAAGACCCACAGTTGGAACAAACTTGGTTTCTTCTGCACGCCGTTTGAGAGTGACCATACTTTTGGCACTTAAAACATCTCAATCGGCTGATAACCTCGTCATCAATATACTTCCTTGCCTTTGCAGACTCTTTCCTTTAAAACTGCTTTGATTTGGGCTAGTTGTCGCGTGGCTCTAAGTTGCTATTGATTATATCTCTTAAATATGCTCAATAGGAAATAAATCAGGGTACTTAGAAGGCCAGGAGGCAGATTAAAATTACAGAAAACCTTCGCAACATTATTAGTACATTTGTATGGCTTATTTTGTTGTTATTATCGGGTTTTTCGGAGCGCTGCAACTGAGGCCATGTTGCTTCGTGTATATTATCTTTAAATCCTCACACCGGGTGAGAGTTACCTGATTTTAGGGAGGCAAAACCATGCTACCCTTGCCTGAGAACGACTAACTCAGCCACGTTGTGAAAAAGACCCATAAAAATTCCTCCCATTATCGACGAGATTAGAAACCAGGTCTTTTCTACCCGTTGTGGGGAGGACGGTGATTCTACCAACTGTGCTACCCAATAGTGCCACATCTCGATTTATACCATTTAAATTCTATATAGCCACTTACAAAAAAGGATAACTGAAGTTTCTTCAGTGTATTATTTTGATATTTGACCCGTAAACGCATATGTCCATAACAGGAATGTTATTTCTGATTTTTAAGGAATATCTTAAGGATAATGTCTAAAAATGTTGGACAATGGCTGACATCTAGTAGTTTAAATGAGGACGTACTTAATCCTCGTGTAACTTTAATATATACCTAGCCCTACTAGGTATATATTAAAGTTTCTAAATTTTTGGCCAGTGAGTGTAAATAAATAAAAAATATGTCGTTAAGATATAATGATACGTACCTTTTCAAACAATTTGTTAAGTGTTGAAAGGTACTCTCGTAGGGTACAGTCTTTATCTTTCCATAAACTTTTACGTTTCGTTAGGATAGGTAAATATTAAATTCAAATCGTAGAAGTAATCATATTTTTTTTTTTTAATTTTACGTACGCAAAAAAATTCCTTTCCGTCCGTTGATATATTTGAAATGCGGCATATTGAATTCTAGCTAACCAATTTTTACTACAACTAATCCCAAGTAATTGAAAAAAAATAATCACAGATGGCAAAGCTGTGAAAATATAAACTTTATTGACTTTTAAGGTGTAAGAACTACACATTCTGAACCCAATGGAACAACATTCGCAAACATTGACCTTATGTTCGATATTTACTAATATACAAAGAATAATTATTTTACCTTCAAATCAAATTCCAAATGACAACAGTTCAGGTTGAATTCTCATGAGAATTCCAACACTCCTTTTCCAATCCTGTAACTTTTCTGAAACTTCCGACAGCTCGCGTGCGAGAACAGAATCCCTTACCTTTGGAGAAACGAAAGCAGGACTGCAATCGGAAAAATACTTCCCAGACACATTTTCTAGGCTTTCTTCTAGGGCCAAGTGAAGGGTTGTCTGGGCCCCTTCCCAAGGGCTCTTTAAGTAAGGATACAACAGGGGCAAGACAATGTGTTTAAACATTCCTACACTGTAAAGAATCATAGATGTGCGCACTGCTCCAGGATGTAGAGCATTCACTGTCACACCAGATCCCTGCAGTCTTCGACTTAGCTCGATAGTGAACAACAAGTTAGCCAGTTTAGTGTTGCAGTATGTCCAGAAGTAGTCAGGCTTGTACTTCTCGTATTTCAAATTGCCAAGGTCCAAGGTGGATATCCAATGTAAACAGGATGACACAACTATAATGCGAGAGGGGGCGCTCTTTTTCAGGACCTCCAACAGAAGGTTGGTCAGAAGAAATGGACCAAAATGGTTGGTAGCGAACAACACCTCCAATACGTCTTCTGTCATTTCTGAGTTGGATACATCAGCAATCCCTCCATTGTTGATCAAGACATCGAGACGTTCCTCAGTTTTCTTGAAGTCCTCAACAGAAGCCCGCACTGATTTCAGGGAACTCAGGTCCAGCTGTTTAATAACCACGTTATCTTTACCAGTCGATTTCACGATGTCTAGGGCCGCCTCCCTTGCGCGTTCCATACTTCTACAAGCCATGATGACTCGTGCATTCCTCCGGACAAGTCCCCTAGCCGTCTGTTTACCAATGCCCGAGTTCGCCCCTGTAATAACTACAGTCTTTCCTGTCATATCTCGCTTACTCCTGCATTTCCCCAGGCTCACTCTGCTATGAATTTTTAGAGCTAAAGCTACCACGAACACGATAAATAAGAGATATTTGAAGAGGGAGAGTAGTAAGGATATCATTTCCGTGCCTTCTCTTTGTTCGCTTAAAGTGAAGCAAATGCCGTTCTGAAATTCACTGCAAGGAGTTGGCTGCTTATGAACCTATGCTTTCTTTTTCTACCAAACCGGTTCTTTAAGTGGATGTATAAAGTGAACCAAAGTTACACGGTAAACGTTCAACTACACTGTGCAAGATAAAAACGTCCCCACTGTACATTAGTCCACCTATCGGTCGGTTCCCTTACTTGGAGAATACTGGTTATAAATTATGGAAGGTGAAATTATAATAACAAGTACTGGAATTACGAAATTTACAAGTAATATCTTGACTGTGTGCCTGGCTTGCCATCTGTCAACAACCTATGAAACTTCGAACGCGCATGCGCAGTGCAAACCGGAAAAAACATCCCGTTCAGGATAGAGGTGTTCGTTGCTGAAAACAACTCTGTTTTGAGCTATTAAATTTTTTTCCTTCTACGTCTGGCTCTTAAAATGTGAAATGCGATAAAACTGGATTGGCGTAAATTTCATCTGATAACTTTTATATATACAGGGCGATTCACTACCAGTGCGACAAACTTGCAGGAGGTGTAGGGGGCACAAAGACGAATCGGAATCACATAGCATTGCAGGGTCTGAAATGCATTCGTCATGCGGTAGAGGACGTTGAACGGGAGGTCGCGTGAACAGCGATCCCGCTGGAAGTCAGCATTTGCGAACCGGTTCCCGAGGCAGTAGTTTGGACGAGTATTCAAACGTTGAACTGGCCGACATGAACCTTGCGTATGGAGCTGCGGACTGTAACGGGCGCGGCGCTCTGCTCTTGTACCAGGAACGTTTCCGCACTGGCGTGCTCCTCATCATACGATTTTCGCGCGTGTGCACAGAAGGTTACGTGAGACTGGTTGTTTCACGAGAGGTACTATGAATCGAGAGCGAACGACGAGGACCCCAGACAAGGAGAATGTCGACTCGGATTGCCTTCTTGCTGAAGGCAATCCGAGTACGAGTACTCGAGCGATAGACCAACGATTGGGTATTTCCCAATCCACTGAATGGAGGATACTGTCAACAAACCAAATGAGTTTATACCATCTGCATCGCGTCCAATCATTGGAGCCTGCGGATTATCCACTCCGGAGGACTTTTGCTACTTGGTTTCTTCAACAGAAACGTTTCGCAAATGCTGACTTCCAGCGGGATCGCTGTTCATGCGACCTCCCGCTCAACGTCCTCTACCGCATGACGAAGGCATTTCGGACCCTGCAATGCTATGTGATTCCGATTCGTCTTTGTGCCCCCTACACCTCTTGCAAGTTTGTCGCACTGGTAGTGAATCACCCTGTATAAGGAAGTTATCTGGACCTTCTTATTTTTAACAAAATACTCAAAGCAGCTACTGGAGAAAATATACGTAGTGAAGCCAATTCCAAAGAGCTGAAAATCTTCTACATGGGAAGATTACAGACCAATATTTATTGGATGCAAATCGTCTGGACGGGTTGTTGCATGGCTCCAAGTTTCCATCTCGTAATGTCCCAGACAAGTTGAATAGCAAACAAATTAACAGGCCAAGCGGAATGTCATCATTGCAGGAAAAGTGCAACATTGGAAAAATAATTTTCCATCATCAACTGACTGAAATATCTTATTAAGATATGAGGTGTCAGTTTTGCATACAAACAGGTAATACTGATATTAATTATGCTAATTACTGTACCTTAACCTGATATTAAAAACAGAAAGAGCTTTTTCTGTAGCTCACCTCACTGTGTGTTGATTTAAAGAATCATCAAAAGTATGGAAGATGAAATATGATCATAAAATATGAAATGACCATGAGCATGAAACAATTTTAGGACTCTAAGATGCAAATTTGTTGCAAAAACAGACCTTATTCAACCTTAAAAATATTCCAGCCGAATTGAGTCTGTATTTTAAACCAAAACAAAACTGAATATAAACTAAATTCATTTTAACGATGAAATCTGGAAGGAAATACTTCTCTGAAGATAATACGTCTTGTAGCAATAACACAAGAAACTTCTTTTCTGGTTTTAACTCATTTTAATTGATATTCAGGAAGTGCGGTTTGCATGCTGTGGACAAAACATATGTTTTTAGAGAGAGAAGGAAACTTGATTGTGTATAAGTTCCATGTCATTGGGAATTGCGAAGTGTAAACTCACTTCCTCACTTACTAAACAGCTTCGTCCAAAAATGCATGACTTCTCCATAACCGGTAAATCATCATTCTATTGTCCTCCCCAAATAGCAACCGAAAATGAGTTGCGAGAAGTTTGTTACAAGATGCATTATCTTACATTATTTCCTTTCAAATTTGGGTCTCATCAGCCCACAATACGTTTTTCCACTTTTCAATTGGTTACCAACGTTAATAGTTATTAGCCCAAGCCAACTGTTTCTTTCGATTTTCCGGTTTTATTAAGGGTTTTCGGACCGCTACACGACCATGAGTCCTGCTTGTCTAAGAAGAAGTTTTACAGTGGATGTAGAAACGGGAGTTTCTCTGTTTCTATTGAACTCAGGTCTGATTTCACATACATTAAGTCGCCGATTGTTTTCGAAATCAGTCTTATGATCGTGGTTTGTCCATTAAACTGACAGTCTCCTTGGATCGTCCAATGGTAGTTTGTACTCTTTTAAATGAAACACCTAGTTTTTTGCCATTACTTCTCATTGAATAACTTTCTTTATACAGAGTTACAATAGCACTTCTTTTTATAACACTCAGTTCCTTACTTCTGGCATATTCATCACGAACCACACTAAACGTACACCAAACACCCTTTCTGAATGATGGGTGTTTGATATAATAAGTTACATCTTTTACTCCTCAATTTATATTATTGCAAACACTCTAGAATCATCTACGCCCTTCTGTAATACAGAAACAACATTCCCATTTCCAAGAATATTCTCATATAATCTACAAGGTTTAGGAATCGTTTAATGTTCCTCCACATTTGGGAGTCATCTAGACCTTTCTGGAATATTCTAGAAATTCCTTAAATATTATTTATGTTAATTTTTTTTAATTTTTATGCCTAACGGAAACAATTTTAATAAAAATTGGTAAACATGTTGGTCCTATTTTAATAAAAAGTTTGAAAATTAAGAAAAATGAAACGTGACGCGCAATTCAGCGGTTCCTTCCAGCCGTTTTTTATCCACCGATTCAAATATTTAAAAAAATTAAATATTTGAACATTAAGCATTTGGTCTTTCTTTGGAGTAATCCTAAGTGTCATCTCCAGATATATAAGAACCAAAGCTGTTCTCTTTGCCGCTCTTGTAGATCCGCAAGCGTCTTGGGTGGATTAAGGAGAAGACTGAACTTATTACGCTGGTGGGTAGCTTGTCTAATCCACGTATTGTGCAAGAAATGTAAAACAATCAATATCACTTTCAATTAACAGGTTGTATCCCCCTTGACCATCAAGCGGTCTTCACAGCGCTTTCACATGCCATCAGAAAGAACCAAGAAACTGAATTCCTGGAGATAAAAATTATTGTCGATGCAGATCCGAAACAAGAACTCCGGCGTACTTGGCAGGAACTTGTTTCCCTCTGGCAAATCCATTGGGATGATTCCACAAAAGGCAGTACTACCAAGATATTTCTACCTAGTGTCTCCTACCTCAACAAACAAAGACTTGGCTGGTTCTTCCCTAATTTACACGATACCTTCCTTCTGACAGGACATGGGTCATTCAAAAAGCGACTTCAGGACTTTGTGCTTATAAACGATACCCATTATGTTTGTGGAGAACTGGAGGACTGGCACCACGTAATGCACTCGTATAACATCTACCTGGACCTACGTAATCAACTGTTATATAAATTAAACTTAACTGGAAATCAGTCCGGAAAGCAACCTGTTAAAATCAAAAGAATCATTATCCTCTTTAAAGAATCCGTCACAGTCCGAATAAAAATGACACACCACAGGGTGAAGTTGGGCCGTACGACAAAAAGATATTCATTGGAGAGAACAGAACCCTCTATTAGTATGAGCTGACCAAATTGGTACCAGCAGAACATACCTCATATCATACTACCTGAAGCCGTTTATGTGGTGGACACGACATAGTCTAGATGCACGATTTCACAAGGCTCACGCCATACATTCTCCCAAACATTAGTTCAAAAATTGTACATAAAGACTCGGCTGACTAAACAATGTTTTTCCACTGTTCCTTAGTCCAACCTTGACGTGAGAGATTGTCTGTGTGTGAATTTTCTGTGTGAGACAATCGGGCATCTGCAGGAAAATAAATTTGAGCGAAAAAGCCCCTGCAAAGCAGAAAATATTACAGTGCGGTGGGTGCACCTTAAAACCTTTCAAAAACACCTCCTCCTACCTTCTTCTTGCCTTGACTGGGGGGAGGGGAAGATACTCTACAGCAACCTCAAAATTCTAAACTCAGAAATTAAATTTTACCAAATTGGTGGAGCAGAGTGTCAGGAACCTTGTTGTCCCACTCATAGGCCTGCTGATCCAAATATTAAAAGAATTTTGTATATTCGTATTGGCAGGTTCCACCCATTTATTGAAATTTTTATGGGGTAGGAGGGCATCCTCTCACAGCCCAGAGTGCGATGAGAGACACTTGAGAACCGGATGATTTTTGCTGAAGAGGGGCAAACCATCCTAACAAAGGTTAAACTTTATTGCATTTAGATACACCTCTTCTTCTTCCGGTGACCACTCACAGTTACACATTAACTTATGACAACTTGAGTGGGTGGTCACTGGTTAAGTTTGTCATTAGAGAAATGTCCAAACAACGAGATAATCTCAGAGGAGGACAAACTGGAGCACTACAGAAATTCACTATAAACTGAGGAGGACAACTAAACGACTTTCACCCCTTTTGTCCAAGATCTTTTCGCAAGACGCCAGACATACGCGAACCTCAACCGCTTTCACACCATAACTGAGTGCTAAACTTCTCCAGGGCCTTTATCCGCTCTGTCCCAGATCTTTTTGCGCGACGCCACACGTATTCCGAACCTCAAATGCTTCAAGACCAAGGCTCACTGCCAAACTCCATCACCCAAAAATGATAACCCAGCCATCTCATGCTTGGAGCGGGAACTGTAACACCGTCTGTGACTCCATGATCAATGGACCACAACACACGTACTTGGATCTGACTCTGTGCCCTAACCCTAGAAGAAACCGTGGGGTCTGCTCCCAAGAACGACAAAGCCTCCTTTACTGGACCTACCAATGACTACGACTAGTCACCTAAGACCTGCATCAAATAACCTGCTCCAAAGAGACAAAACTTAGTGGAGTCAATCCAATCAGGCTGGAAGCTGTCCCATGATCAAGTAATGCAACGGACTAAATCGAAAAACCACGGATGGACACTTGTTTAACCGGACTGACCAACCTTGGACAGACCCTGTCACATGAACGACCACCAGACTGGACACTCAGAAATCATGGAGGGGACACGGTCTCGGGACTGACCTACTGAACTGATGGAACTGCTATACACTGCATGTGACTTGAATCTGACTCTGTGCCCCAGCCCTAGAAGAAACCTTTGTTCGATCTGCTCCGAAGAACGACAAATACTCCTAAACTGGACCTACCACTAACCCCTACCTACCGTTGCATTCCATTCTGTGCAACCTGTGTTGTCTGAAGAATTTCTTCCCGAACAACGCAGTCAACCTTTTCAATTCATTGGCAATAGACCCTGTAAAATACTCCGAAAGCAAGCAGTACAGAGTGAAGAGCCTCTCTGAAGCACACAGCTTACTTCAACTATAACCTTGTCAATAATTGAATTTTGTAAATATACGCACTTCTGTAAATATTGTAAATAATTGTAATCGTGCATTTTTGTACACCCTTCTTATATTGTAAATATTGTAAATTGTAATTCTTGCATTTTTACACCCTTCTATCCGGTCGGCTGTGTATAAGGGGTGAAAGCAAACACTTGCCACTTTATTAAACGGATTTAATAATAATAAATAAAAATATAAATAATAATAAAACTAAAACAAAAAAGTAAATAGAAAAAGTAATGAAAAATAAAAAGTAAATAAAAATAATGAAAAATAGATAAATAAATAAAAATAAAATATAATTAAATAAATAAAAATAAAATATAATTAAATAAATAAATAAAATATAATTAAATAAATAAATAATAATAATAATAAATAAACATAATAATAATAAAAAAAATAAACTCTCAACACACGCCGACCACAGTCTCTAATAACCACTGATGATCAAGACTTCCCCATGATGAACCCAAATATAAGTACGTAAGGCATTAAAGATCTTTTACGTCTGAACACTGCTATTGAGAATTGTTGAAAAAGACCAAAATGCTTTTGATCAGCTAAAAATAATCTTTCCTGGTCTGGTATCAGATCCTCCATTGTTCCTCGAATCTGAATCCTTAAATTCTGGTAAATAGCACATTCATGACGTATATGGTCCCAACTTTCCTGAGCACCACAAAGACATAAATCAGTGTCCGACAATCCCAGGGCAAACAACTTAGCATTAAGTGACCAGTGTTCCGTCATTGAAAACTAGGATTCCAAACTTGTTGTAAACCATTTTGTAATCTGTTTACTTTTTAAAAATGTGACTTCAGGTATAAAACTCCGGGTAACCCGTCCAGGCTCAACATTATCCCACCTATGCTGCCACAATTTAAATATTTCATTCAAGCGTCGGTTCTTTTCTTGTTTAATATCAGTAGACATGAGCTCGAGTCCCATGGATGAGGGGAGGAATTTTTATGGGCCTTTTTCACAAGTGGCCGAGTTAGTCGATCTCAAGCGTGATCAAATGTTTTTTTTTATCCCTGGAAATTGGGACAAGGTTATTCATCCAGCGAACAGAAAACCAACCCAAGAATAAATATACGGGTTAAATGAACAGCATATTGATGCTTCATAGCCTTAGCAGCTAGTATTCTTAGAGTACATCTAACCCAATTTAATTAGCAGTCAATCAATGAGGGAGTACAGCTCACTAGAATCTTAGTACAGAAATGTAGACATCTCTCTCTAACTATAAATGGTGTTAGTATACAAAAATCTATACATTACCCATGACATGATTACAAAACAATATAAAAAACAGTATTGGACATTCAACATAATTTACGTCTATATACACTAATCATATATAAATGGAGAATGAATTACAATACCGTAAAAGTAGCTCAGGAACGACACCTGTGTCCTTTCGGCAGCTCAGACTCAAAACTCTTCTTCAAATTTGTTACTTTTTCAGACACTTTCCAAAACTCACGTGCCAAATTCGAATCCTTAGCTTTTGCAGCTCTCCTACCCCAAGTGCAATCTAAGAAATATGTCCCAGACACATTTTCTAAGCTTTCTTCTAAAGCCAAGTGAAGCGTTGTTTGTGCCCCTTCCCAACAGCTTTTTAGGAAAGGGTATAGCAGGAGCATGCAAACATATTTAAGCATTCGTCCATGGTCACGAATAATGGACGTCATCACTGCCCCATGATGTATAGCATTCACTGTCACGCCTGATCCCTGCAGTCTTCGACTTAACTCTGCAGTAAACAACAAGTTAGCCAGCTTAGTGTTGCAGTAAGTCCAGAAGTGGCTACGAGTTTGCCCCACCAAGTTGAGATTGTCAAGATTCAAGTTGGCTAACCAATGCATTTCGGATGACACGACTATGATGCGAGAGGGAACGCTCTTCTTTAGTACATCCAACAGGAGGTTAGTCAGCAGAAATGGGCCGAAATGGTTAGTAGCGAACACCATATCCAATCCATCTTCTGTCATTTGTGGGCTGAATAGACCACTAATCCCTCCGTTGTTGATCAGGACATCGGACGTTCCTCAGTTTTCTTGAAGTCTTCAACGAATGCCCGCACCGATTTCAAGGAACACAGGTCCAACTGTTTGATGACCACGTTATCTTTACCAGTCGACCTCATGATGTCAAGGGTCGCATCACTAGCGCGTTCCATACTTCTACAAGCCATGATGACTCGGGCATTCCTTCGTAGCAGTTTCCTTGCCGTCTCCTTACCAATTCCCGAGTTCGCACCTGTAATAATAACAGTCTTCCCTGACATGTCTCGTGTACTCTTGCATAAACCTAGGCTCACTCTCGTGTAAATTTTGAGACCTATCAAGGCCACGAAGAGGACGAATAACAGACCTCCAAAGAGGGAGAATAATGTGAACATCATGTCCACTTTATATGCTCTACACGATGCGAAATCTACACCTTCGTCTATACAAGAACAATATGTTACTCCTTATTATTCTCCTTACAACTTACACGACGAATAACACTTCCCCAAAGAGAGAAACTATTGATAACGCATCTGTTCTGCAAGCAACATGAAAGGCCTCTCGCTTTTCTTAAGAAACAGAGGCGGAAATGAAAAAACAAAAGAGAATTGGGGACGCCCATTGAATTACTATAATTTAAGCAACTGTTAAGCGAGACCTGTTTGCACAAAGAATGCGGTTTGTTTCCAAGGTATAAATTAAAAGGATGTCGTATAAATGTTTCTGTGTTCGTACTTGGCATCTTTTCTATTTAGTTCTGAAGACTCTTCACCCGAAATCTATTTGGCACTAGTTGGGGCTAGTGAGGCCTTATATAATACATTTTCCGTGCAATAAAGATTATCTATTTATAATAACATGCAGGTTATCAAAATATATTTTTGAAGTAATATGTACGCGTAGAATTTAAAAAATAATAATAATCACAAAAATTGCAAAGCTATGGAGATATCACAATCGAATTTTCCAGAATTACTCTACACTTGTACTGTACAGTATAGGGTATAGTTCCTGCGACCTCCCTAGCAGAGTGGTCAGGAGCGGCAGTGCAGTAGCAAACGCTCCTTGAGTAGAACGGGGTTCAAACCCGTGGCTGCTAAGTACAGTCGATCTGACACCCCTCACTGGATCAGCGTATCAGATTTTGGTCTATTTTCCTTAGCATGAATTGTTGAGGAAGCTTCCATCCTGCAGTGGGTTGATAATGGCTTTTTTTAGGGTATTTTTAATGGCCCTTTTTTTAGGGTATAGTTCAGTGCGTGCATCAGAATTTTCATTGTTCACAATTTACTGCGTATTGTACAGTGTGCCGTGTACACTGAAATGCACAGAGTTTACTATGAATAAAATATGGAAAACGAGACTATTTTATGCTGATTAATTTTCAAGCAACGTGTCCAGATAGTTCGTGTTTTTAACTGGAGAAATCTCGCCGGTGCTTCTGATCGCTCTTTCATTGTGCCCTTCACTATTATAAGCGCAAGTTCCTTCTTTCTTTGCTGTTTTAATCATAATTTTGACAGGGCCAACCCCAGGACGTTTAAAAAAGTCTCTTAGACCACAACCACCCATTGAGGTTTAGTGGGTCCGGTTCAACGGGACCCATTCTGCGGGAAAAAACGTCGATCGTGGTTTTTTAAATGAGGGCGTCTGCACATTTCCGGTTCGACCGCAGATGCCGAAATCTTCTGCGTCAGACTGGACGAATGGGGTCTGCGCGGGTCGCACAGTGGTATCGTCACCGTCCTCGTCACAGCGGGTGGAAAAGGCCCGGGTTCGAATCCTGTCGATGAACTGAGGAACTTCCATGGGCATTTTTCACTCTGTGGCTGTGTTATTCGGTCTCAGGTGTAGATATCAAGGTTTTTCCCCAGAATCTGGGGAAAAACCTTGATATCTACACCGGGCCCCGCACAACCACACAGTGTGGTTGTGCGGGGCCCGTTTATCATTCTGTGCCCCCCCTACCATTTGGGAGATGGGTTCTAAGGACTACATGGATAGGGTGATTATAGAAAAGAGGTGGAACCCCATGGGTGAGATAATGTTTCTCACCTGGACGGAAACGACACATGAGGAGAAAGGAAAGAGCAACGTAAGAGACAGTTTTTATTTTCATAATTTTCTAATTTAATAATAAGAAATTTAACAAACACGCTATTATTCCTTGAACTTATTAAGACATTTTTCTTGGATATAAAACAATGTTAAAAAAACACGGAGATATCGTATTTCCAGTCCCATTGAAAAAGGCTTCAATATAAGTCAAAAGCTACAATATAATCCTGTAGTTATCTTCGACTGGAGACTTTTTCTGGAGAGTCACCGCTCCAGGTCCCATGAAATAATCGGCAAGGTAATCTCCGACCTGTACTCCTTGTGCTCTGGTGCCTATTCAACTGGTGGTCAAGTCTTCAAATGGATGCGTATTATCCTCTTCAAAGTTAATACCATCCCTTTGCCCCTCGATGTGCACACTTGCACTTGGTGAGAGGTCTTATCAGTGACGCTGCTGGGCATCCAGATTAGCATCACTGGAATTTTTGGCAGTTTTGTCAGCAAGTTCATTCCCTTTTACCCCGAATGCGCTGAGATCCAGCAAAAGGTCACTGATTGAGGATGTTCCTCAATTTTTAGGAAGGGCCTTCTGATTTGGTTTAACATAGGACGAACCTTGTAAGAAAAGTTTTTGTATTGCTGTAATTGAGCTCAGAGAGTCAGTATTTTAAAGATGGGGAGAGATTTAGGTTTTCTAAAGCAATGCATGAAGTTCTTCAGAGAAGCTGTTATAGTCAGGTGGATGGTTGTTGGTTTAGATTTTATTGGGGCATTAGCAACTAAGGCTATAATGCGCCAAGACCAGATCATATATATAAAATTTTAAACTTTCAGTGACCTAATTAGTCAGGTCACCATGTCAAAATATATAATAACAAATGTATAAAAGGTATAAAAGATAAATCAATAGAAAATCACAATAAAATGTAAATTTTATATACGATTAAAAATGTTTATTGATTTTAAAAAGCTAAAAACAGCAGACACATGGTCATTGTCAGATAAAATCTGACTGAGTGTATAAGGCTCAGCCGGATGACTAAAAACGGTAAAATATAAATCACGTTCGTGTCTAAAAGAGGAAACACACGGTTAAAATGTGATGAATAGTTAAAATGGTGCCGCAGTTCTCGCACATAGGACAGTCATCTGCCCTCAGCAGAAAAGCATGTGTAAGATGACTGTGTCCTATGCGGAGACGAGCTAGAACAACTTCCTCTTTGCGGTTCCTGCGCAGACTAGACTGCCAGTGTCGGTTTACAGGCTTTATCTGATAGAGCTTGTTTGTGACTTGCTCATGCCAAGATTGTTGCCATTGGGACAGTAATTTAGTTTGTGTTAGCTGCCTGTAGTCTGTATAGGAGACTAACAGGCATACGTGCTGAGGGGTTCTGGTGACCTGGCCGCAGCATCTGCCAGTTCATTTCCCACGATCCAAATGTGGCTTGGGATCCAGCAGAAAGGGATGTCGAATGAACACTCAAACAGGGAATGTAACGTCTGCTGAATCCGGATCACAAACGGATGAGAATTATACCTCATCCCCGATAAAGCTTGCAGTATACTTGAAGAGTCAGTGTACACCGTACATCTTTGGTGCTTACGAGTTTTAATATGGTCCACGGCTAGCTCTATAGCATACAACTCAGCTGTATATATGCTGCATTCGTGGGGGAATCTTACCAGATATAGTACTATCTGGAACGACAGTAGCAGATCCTACAGACAACTCTGACTTCGGGACATCGGTGAATACAGGCAAGAAATCAGAATAATCGGATCGGTGGGTAGCATAGAGTTATTGGTAGACAGAGGATGGAGTTATGGCCTTATCCCAACTTTTAATGGAGAAGTCACATGATGGTAAGCGAGCATGCCAGGGTGGAAGTAGATGCCTTGGTGACTGGGCAACATTGTCTACCGTGATATTGAGCTCTCTGAGCAGCTCTTGGACACGGATGCCAAAGGATCGGTTAGCAGTCTGACGGGTTTTATAAAGCGTTTCCCATCGTGGCTCAAAAACGTAAGTCCACGTTGGGTTGCCTGGCAGGGATTTTAGTTTAAAGGCATATTTTAGCGACAATTGCTTTCGTCGGAGCAATAGTGGTGGTTCACCTGCTTCGACGTATAAACTCTGGACATGAGATGTTCTGAATGCTCCAGTAGCAGTACGGATGGCTTGATGGTGGAGTGGGTCTGGCCACCGTAGTACGCTATTACTAGCCGATGCGTACACTTGGGACCCATAGTCTAATTTTGAACGAACAAGCGCACGATAAAGGCGGAGTAAAGTGCATCGGTCTGCCCCCCCCCCATTTATTTGAGGAGATGGCACGAAGGAGATTCAATCCCCTCGTGCACTTTGTTCGCAGTTGACGGATATGTGGTGAAAATGCTAACTTCTTATCGAATGTGAGACCCAAGAATTTTGTCTCAGGTACTACTGGAATGATGAGTTGTCCGAGTTTGAGTTCTGGTTCAGGGTGAAGGTTCCGTTTGCGACAAAAGTGTACTCAGACGGTCTTCTGAGGTGACAGCCTATGTTGTTGTTGTTGTTGTTGTTGTTGTTGTATTGGGGTTTTTTGGCACAAGGGCCTCTTGGGCCATATTGTGCCTGTTCAGGATTTGTTTGCCACTTTGATCACAGTCTATCATACAGATTTATGTGCTTCAAATAATTAAACAGTTCCTCGAAATTTGCTTCATTGCCAAGAATATGAAATAAGGTTAAGGGTTCCTTTAAGTTGGACAGGGAGCTAAAGCTTGATTTTCTGACTGTTGAAAGTTGGGGACAATCTATGAGGATGTGTTTTATTGTTAGCTGCGACTGACAAAAGAAACACTGAGGAGGATTCTCTCTTACAAGCAAAAACAGGTGAGTTGGGTGTGAATGGCCGATGCGGAGCCTTGCTAGAATCACTTCTTGTCGCCTGCTTCTCCTGGAACTAGATGTCCACAGTTGTGGCTCTTTTTTTATCTGCAGTAGTTTATTATTGGTTTGAGTTTTCCAAAGGAGAGACTATTGTTTCCTGCATGTTGTTTTAATAACAGATTTGTGATCGGTGTAGGGAACTTTTATTTGTCTGGAAGATCCAGAGTCGGGATGCTTTGCAGCAGCATCCGCATGTTCATTGCCTGAGATGCCAACATGACCAGGGATCCAGCAGAAGGTAACCTTCTGATTGACTGTTTGATAGTGAAATAACTTAGATCGGATCTCTTTAAGAATGGGGTGAGAGGGACAAAAAGTAGATTGAATGGCAGTGATTGCGCTTAAGGAGCCTGAATATATCAAGGATTCCTTGATATGGTACTTGTTTATATTATCTAGAGCCAGTTTTATTGCGAATAATTCTGCAGTATAAATACTGCATTCAGTGGGAAGAGAAACAGCTACTGAGAAGTTGGAAGAGACTGCTGCAGCACCTACGGCTGTATCTGTTTTGGAGCCATCAGTATAGATATGTACTTTTGCTGAGTTTTCCAAGGAATGCGATTTATGGAGCTGTTGAAAATTTGTATTAGCCAGGGATGTCTTCCCCCATCTTAAAAAGAAATTGTCACAGAGAGGTACGAATTCAGTCCAGGGAGGTTCGGGAGTACCAAGGTCTTGGAAGACATTCTGAAAATTAATGTTCCAACTGATCATGAGCTCTTGCAGTCGAAGCCCTGCTGGGCGATTCTCATTAGGTTTGTTTTGATATAGCATGGTGTATTTAGGGTCGAACAAGTGCTGCCAGCTAGGATGTGATGGAATACTCTTAATCTTTAGTGCATAGTTACATAATAAGGATTTTCTCCTTAGGTGCAGTGGAGGTTCATTTGCCTCAATATACAGGCTGTGGATCGGAGATGTTCTAAAGGCTCCAACAGCTATCCTAAGGGCACTATGCTGTATGGTGTTCAGACGTAATAGGGAACTGTTCCTAGCGGAGTCATAGACAGGTGATCCATAATCTAAGCGTGATCTTATTAAAGCTCTATAGAGATGAAGAAGAGAGCTTCTGTCAGCACCCCAGGACATGGCGGAAACGGCTCTTAGGATGTTCAGTTTTTTAAGACACGTGGTTCGAAGGTAAGATATATGGGAAGCAAAATTAAGTTTATTATCTAAATGTAGCCTCAACAGACGAAAATTGTTAGTGACAGGTATCAGGCTGTTTTTTAAAAACATTTCTGGATCCGGGTGGAGTTTTCGTTTTTTACAAAAGTGAATTGCAGTGGATTTTTTTTTCGGCTAAAGAATAACCATTCCGCAGTGCCCATGATTCTATTTTAGCTATGGAAATTTGAAGTTGTCTTTCAATGATGTTCATAGTTTGGGATTGACAGGAGATAATGAGGTCATGGGCAAACATATAGGATTCTACTGTATTTGGTACTTCCCGTGTCATGTTTGTAATTCTTACTGCAAATAATGTTGGACTTAGAATAGAACCCTGCGGTACACCCTCCTCTTGTTCAAATGATTTTGATAAATTGTTCATATACCTTACCTGAAACGTTCTGTTGCATAGAAAATTTTGTATGAATTAAGGTAACTGACCTCTCAAGCCGAAAGGATGGAGATCTTTTAGTACACCATATCGCCAGATGGTATCGAAGGCTTTCTCAATATCGAGATTAATCATGACTAGATGTTCTCTCCTTATAAAGGCATTTCGGATGTTTACCTCAGCTTTTATCATCACATCTAGCGTTGACCGGTTCTTTCGAAATCCATACTGGCTGCTGTTTAGTAGGTTGTTTGCTTCCAGGAACCACGTTAGCCGCCTGTGAACCATTTTTTCAAGGACTTTTCCTAGACAAATAGTCAGTGAAACTGGCCTGTAGTTATGCGGAAAGGTACGATCCTTTCCTGGCTTCGGGAAGGCTAGAACAATTGAGTGACGCCAGGAGAGTGGGTAGGTATTTTCTAAGAAAATACGGTTGTAATATTTTAACAACGTTGTTTTTGCTCTGTTGTGAAGTTGCTTTAACATTATATAATAGACCCCATCTGGACTAGCAGCACTGTTGGGTGTTTTATTGAGTGCCCCTACTAATTCTGCTAATGTGAATGGATGGTTGTATGGATGTGAAACTGCCGTAGAAAAATTAATCTTACGCTTTTCTGCAGATTCTTTAATTCTTTGAAAGGTTGGGTTAAAGGTGGATATTGCTGATATGCTGGCAAATGATTCCGCTAAGGCATTTGCTATTTCTGCTGGTGATGACAACTCCTTCCCTTCCCAATTTAGTATTGTAGTTGGGGACTGGACATATTTGCCATTGAGCGTTTGAATTTTCCTCCAATGATTCTACTATCTTTGTTCTTATTTATACTTGAGGAGAAGCTGATCCAGGCTTCTTTCTTTGCATTTCTTCTTATTTTGCGGAACTTGGCTTTCAGTCTTTTGAAGTTAATTAGGTTACTAGTTGTGGGGAATTTACGAAATAAATTCGAAGATCTGTTTTTTTTCCCGTTTCGCATGCGTACAATCTTGGTTCCACCAGTAGTTACTGTGTTTCCGTTTCCCCGGTAAAGATTTTGGTATTGCAATGGTGGCAGCTAGTAATATTTGAGTAGTAATGTGTTCCGTGACATTTTCTATGGTCTGAGATTGTATAATTTTATCATCTAATTGAACATGAGAGGCATATTCACTCCAGTGTGCCCTACGGAATATCCAAACGGAGCGACGTGGGGAAGGGGAGTTTGCTCGTGTTTGAAGTTTGCAGAGAATTGGCAGGTGATCACTGTTCATTGGATTGTCAAGAACAGACCACTCCATAATAGTATATAAGGAGGGAGAACAGATCGAGAGATCTATTGAACTCATGGATCCAGTCGAAAAATGAATGTAGGTTGGCTCGCCAGTATTTAAAATGGTGAGTTGATAAGCATCAAGAAAGGATTCTATTAGCTTACCTCTCTTGTCAATTGTTGGAGATCCCCACAGCGAATGATGTGCATTGAAGTCTCCGAGCAAGCAGAACGGAGATGGTAGCTGGTCTATTAGATTTTCTAGGTCGTCTGAAGTGAATAAGAAATTAGGAGGGATATATATTGACGCTATTGTAAGAGTGATGCCAATTTCAATACGCACTGCCACTGCTTCAAAAGGGGTCTGAAGAGCAATATGTTTCGATGGAACGTTGTTTATAACAAGAATTGCCACTCCTCCACGGGCTGGCGAGTCTATTCTCCTATCTCGTCTGAAGATGGTGTAATTTTTAATGGTGGGACACACTCGTGCATTTAAGTAGGTTTCCTGTAGGGCTATGCCTGCTAGATCATACCGGTCGATGAGATCATATAAATCGTCTTTTGTATTGCGAAAGCCTCTACAATTCCATTGGAGGAATCTTTCCATTAAGTGGTTTTGTTGTTTATTTTTGTTTCTGACTGCTTTTTAGTTGACACTTGCTTGGATCGATCCAATTTCCCTTTCTCTTTTTTTGGAAAGTAGGGACGTGTGACATCCATCTCATCAGTCGCATGCAGTTCTAATATACCATCATCTGATTCATTGCGTTGGTCAACATCCATGCCCGTAGCAACTGGTGGGTTCAGAACTTTAGTTTCTGCCACTTTTGGTTTTGCTGTTTGAAGCACGTCGGTTGGAATGGTAATTGGGGTGTTACTGGCTTGTTCAGTTTTTGCTGTGAAGGACACTGTTTGGAAGCAGAGAGCAAGGAACGTGCCCAATCGGCGATGGATATATTTGGAGAAACTATAACATCTGTTTGAATACCTACTGACTGAAATTGTTTAGCAGCAGTGGCATATGTACGCTTTGGTTCTGTTATGAGTATTTGTCTTCTTGCCTCTGAGTATGTGACTTTATTCTCGACTTTATATTTTTTTCCCTTGTTTCCATAGTTCGCATATTTTGGAAAAAGCTGGGTGATTACCTTTACAGTGTGGCATTGAGAAGTAGCAGTGCACTCAGATTGATTATGATCCTTTGATCCACAACTTGGACATATTGCCTCACCTCTACATGCAGTTTGGGAGTGTCCATATTTTTGGCACTTATAGCACCTGATTGGATTCGGGATGTAAGGACGCACTCGGCAATGAAGATAGCCAGCTTTGACAGATGTTGGTAGGATAGGAGAACTAAAAGTGAGTATTATACTCCTTGTGGAACAAGAATACCATCTTTCCGAGTCAGGATTCTCCTTGCTTGGATTACTTTTTGTTCTTGAAACTCTTGGACTATTTCCTCTTCTGATACATTTACTAAGTCCCATTCTGCAATTACACCCTTTGAGGAGTTTAGGGTGGCATGGGGAGTGACTTTTATTGGTTGTCCACCAATGGTAGTCTGCTTTAATAACTTTGCAGAGTGTTGAGCTTTACTGGTCTCTACAAGAATATCCCCGGACTGAAGTCGCCTTACCATTCTCGGTGAACATGCAGCAGACTCAATACATTTTTGTATAAGAAATGGCGATAACTTACTCAGGGGCTGCTCTGAGAGAGAGTGTAGAATGAGGAATGATGGTATCTCCTCTTGAGGGGTTGTTCTCAGCCTCTTGGGTTGAGAGAAGTCATTATCATTGTCATTTATATTGTCTCGTCTTGAGCTCAATGGCTCTATAGGTGGATATATATTTTTATCCAACTTTGCTCCTTTCAGCCCTGGGAGAGTGAATTTCTCCTCCCAGGTTACCGGCCCCACCACGGGGAGGCAGGAGCAGTGCCGCTAGAGTGACCAAGCGGTATAAAAGTTAGTACGTTAATTTAAAGAAAAAAAGAAGAAAGGTGTTTTCCCTTTCTTAAACTAGCTTACGATTTGTAAGACTAAGTTGCCTAATAATAGGAAAGTAAGAAAGCTTTTGTAACTGAAACAGAACTATATCTTTGAGAAAACGCTCTAATAATCACTCAGGAAATTGCTTGATCACTATAACGCTTGACACCCGGGGCCGGTGACAGCCTAAAACCATTAGCCATTGCCAAAGGTTTGACATGGTCAATGGCATGCTGCAATTGTCTTTCAACCCTCATTTTGCATGACTGACAGAAGATGGTAAAATCATCAACAAAGAGGGTGTTGCTTACTTTTGGAGGAAGTTGTTCAGTAATAGAATTAACTTTGATAGCGAAAAGCGTAACACTTAACACTGACCCTTGGAGGACTCCTTCCTCTTGACAAAAAGATTGAGAGAAAACAGAGCCGACACGAACTTGGAATGACCGGTTCAATAAGAAATTTTTAATGAAGAGGGCTAGATGGCCCCTCAGACCCAGATTATAGATATCCTTTAAGATTCCAAATCTCCAAGCCGTGTCACACGCTTTTTCGATATCAAAGAAAACTGACACCAGGTGTTCGCGTTTAAGGAAAGCATCTCGGATAGATGTTTCCAGTCTTATAAGATGATCAAGTGTTGACCTGTTCCTTCGGAAACCACATTGAACTTTGGAAAGGAGGTCATTCGCTTCTAAATACCACATGAGACGGGCATTCACCATCCTTTCCAAGATCTTGCACAAGCAGCTTGTCAGAGCAATTGGACGGTAATTACTAGGAAATTTTGGATCTTTTCCTGGCTTTGGAAAGGCAAGCACGATTGCCTTATGCCAGGAGTCCGGAAATTCATCTTCAAGATAAACTCTGTTGTACAAACAGAGCAATTGATCCAAAGATTCAGACGAAAGATGTTTAATCATTTCATAATGGATGTCATCTGGCCCTACGGCACTCGCCTGGGACAGTGATAGTGCCGCTTTCATTTCCCATTCTGTGAAGGGTTGGTTGTATTCTTCACAGTTCTTTGATTGCATTTTAAAATGTTGCCTTTCGGCATTTCGTTTGAGGGCCAGAAACTCAGGGTGGTAAGATGTTTTCAGACACTTTAGCAAATGTCTCCCCAAGAGTGTTTGCAATTGCAGTTTGGTCTGCAATTGCACATCCATTATGTTCCAGGATCGAGGAAGGATGTGATGTGTATTTCCCCTTCATTTTCCGGACTTTATCCCAGACAAGCTTAGATGATGAAACCTGGTTGATAGAAGATGTGAATTTGATCCAAGATTCCTTCTGACTCTGACGTCTTACGTAACGTGCTTTAGCACGTGCGCGTTTGAATGTTATTAAGTTATCTGCGGTGGGGTACCGGCAAAAAATACCCCACGCCTTGTTTTGAGACTTTCTTGCTGCAGTGCAATTAGAATTCCACCATGGTTTTGGAAATGGTGGAAACCGAGACGAAGTCTTTGGAATTGCAATTTCCGCTGCTTGGACAACAGTGTCTGAAATGTACTTTATCGCGTCATTAATTGGTTCCTTGCTGACTGTGTCGATATCAAATGTTGCTAGATCTTTGAAGGCATTCCAGTCAGCGTGACCGATCTTCCACCGTGGCATCCTAGACGGGTGGCATGGTCTCCCTTTGCAAAGGATGGATATCACGGGGAAGTGGTCACTGCCATAAATGTTGTCTTCAGCCTCCCATGTACACACGGGAAGGAGAGAGGGCGAGCATATGGAGAGATCGATCGTGGTAAAAGTACGGGTAGGCATGTGGCAAAAAGTGTTAAGTCCAACATTTAGCAGGGTCAGATCATTGTTTTCATGCATGTGCTCTATAGTCCGACCTCTTCCATTGATGTCGGCACTACGCCACAGAGTATTGTGTCCATTAAAATCCCCTAGTAACAAAAAAAGGGGACGGCAATTGTCTAATGAGATCATCAAGGTCTGCCTGGGGGATGTCGTTCCCAGGAGGCAAATAGATGGAACAAACAGTTAAGAGAAACCTTACAGTAATTTGAATTGCTACAGTCTCTAAGTTGGTGGTAAGTGGTATAGCTTGAAATGGGGTGTGGTTACACACATGGATGGCGACTCCTCCCTGGGCAGGTCCATCCGCATCTTTGTCTTTTCGAATAATTAAAAAGTTACGCAAGTATGGGTCCTCATTTGCCTTTAAATACTTCTCCTGTAAGTAAAAGCAAGTAGGCTCAGGCTTACTCAGGAGCGCCTTGATGTTGTCATTATTTCGACTGAATACACGACAATTCCATTGTAGAAATTTAAACTTACCCATTATTTGGATTTGTTCGGTCCATCAGGCGGTTTCCGAAGGGCTGAGGGCTTCATTTTCTCAGTCCTGGCTTTATCTTTCTTTGGAAACACAGGTCGTTGGCCTGTGTCCATATCTTCTTCTGCAAAGATTTCCAGGACTGGGTCATCCGATACCTCCTTATCCTCGACATCCATTGTTTCTTGTATTGCAGATACCTCTTCCGATATTTGCACCTTTTCTTTACCACTTGGTTTTGGTAGTGGTGGAGCATTAGGAGGTACGGAAACAGGAGTGGCAGCTGACTGTGTTTTTTGGGTGGGCTTTTGTGAACGCAATAAATAGCGTGCAATCGGAGTAAATGACTCTTTTGGTGGTACAGTCATCTCAGTTTGTGTACCGATGGTGCACTTCGCAGAAACCTTCTGGGCGTATGAAAGTTCCCCGCTATTTATTGGTTGAATGCGTTTTCTGGGCTCCTGATAGGATATGTTCAGCTCTGTTTTTATTTTTTGAATTTCTTTATCGTCCTTCCACCTCTGGCATGCTCGAGAATAGGCAGAGTGCTCTCCTTGGCAATTTATACAAATTGGTTTGGAAGCTGAACATTCCTTGCTCTCGTGGTCTTTCGTACCACATCGTACCACATCGCAGGCAGGATTACTACGACAAACTGTTTGTGAATGGCCATATTTCTGACATCGAAAACACCTCAGTGGGTTTGGGATGTAAATCCTCACTGGGCAGTTTAAGTAGCGTGCCTTGATGGAACTTGGAGGTCGCGGGGTGTTAAATGTTAAGATGAGAACTCGGGTAGGGACGAGATTCCCATTCTTCCGCATTGATATTCTCTTGACAGCTGTCACTCCTTGGTCTTTTAGTTCAGAGCAGATCTCTTCTTCAGAGACATGAAGAAGATCCCACTCTGCAATGACACCTCGTGAAGAGTTCAAAGTTTTGTGGGGTGTTACACTGATCGGTATTCCCCCTATGGATGTCGCGTTGAGGATTCTTTCTGCTTGCTTGGTGCTTCAAGCTTCGACTAAAAGATCGCCAGAACGCAGCCGTTTTACGGATTTTGGTGATCCTGCCAACCCTTCTAATCCTTTCGATGAAGAAGGGTGACATCTTCCCAATTGACTGCTCTCCGGTAGAATGGAGAATGAGGAAAAGCGGTGTTATAGATGGTGTTTTATCCTCAGTTCTGGCTCTTTTGGCAGAATTAGTGTCATTCTCATCTGATCGATTAGGTAGGGGCCTTGTTGGGGCCCCAGAAGAAATTGGATTTAAATTACTCATGGGAGTAAAATAAAAATTTCCGATACCCTAAGTACCTCACCCACCACGGAGCCTAACGAGGGAACGCCCACTCGTGAACTAGCAGGTACTGCGTACACGAATGGGACGCCAAGTTAGCTTAGAGGCACCATGCCCACGTTTCCAATAAGCCTTGATCCCGTCCCAGGACCAAAGGGAGGGAGACTTATTGGAACGCAGTTGACCCTAGCAGTAAGAACCACCTGCCGATTGATCCCAGTCGAGCCGGTTCGGGACCACTCGTCTTGTCGAAGCAGGGGCCAAAGTGGTGTATTAAGACTGGGCCCCTCAACCACCAGGATCCCCCTTTCCGAATTCCACGGGTCGCGGCGCACGGCTGCACACGCCGGTTTCCAAAGATGTAACCCTGGAACCAAAGTATGGGCGTTAGATCCCAGTGATGCTAATCTGGAAGCCCAGCAGCATCACTGGGAGGTCCCCTCACCACGTACAGGTGCCCATGTCGAGGGGCAGGTGGAAGGTCAGCAGAAACGATTGTAGAGGGAAATACTGCTGCTGCTGCTGCTCCAACAGCTTTGATTTGGAGCCATCAGTATATATTGGCAAAAAAATTTGCATATTTCTGAATATGGCTTGCATGGACTTGTTTCACGTTGAGTGACGGTAGGGGGTTCTTTCCCCGCTTGTGAAGATAAGTATGACAAGTTAATTGAGGATGGGGTGCCCAAGGTGGTCGAGAGCTTTACATTACTTGTAGCCTGTTGACATTAGGAATATGCAACTCTGTGTTAATGTTAATTCAATAAGGCGTAAGCAAGTGCAATCGCAATGCATTATGCTGTATAAGATCCGGCCAGCATAGTGTACTCTTTCGAGAAGAATCATTCATTGGAGCACCATAATCCAATCGGGATCTGATCAATGCTCTACATAAAAGCAGCAAAGATGCTCGGTCAGCTCCCCAAGACAGAGCAGTAAAAATGTTCAATTTTTTTTGAGGCAGGAAGTATGCACATATCTAACGTGCTCAAAGAAATTTAATTTTCTGTCATGGATTAATCCCAACTGATATTGTTAGTCAGTGGAATGGAAAAGTTCGACATCTGAAGTTCAGGATCTATATGCATTTTTGTTGATTACAAAAGTGGATTGCAACAGTTTTCTGCTGTGATAGACGATAGCCATCGAGTCCTACCCACCTTAGGACTTTATTCAAGGATATCTGCAATTACCTTCAATGGATCTCATATTCTGAGAGTGGCAAGAAATGAAGAGATCGTCCGCATGAAGATAGGCTTCAACTATATTTGGAAGTTCTTTTGTGATGGAATCAATTCTAAGGGCAAAAAGGGTTGCACTCAGTAGAACCTTGTGGCACTCCTTCTTCCTTTAAAAATGGCATCGAAAGCGAGTTGTGGTATCGAACTTGGAACGAACGATTCTGTAGAAAGATCCTGATGAATATAGGCCTTAGACCAAGAGCATGGAGGTCACTGAGAATGCCACGACGCCAGGTAGTATCAAATGCCTTCTCTATGTCTATGGAAACCATAACAAGATGTTCATTTTTCACAAAGGCATTACGAATTGCAAACTCAGCTTTGATCATGAGATCTAAGGAGGACCTGTTCTTTTGAAAGCCATGCTGATTATTATTCATTAGGTGTTGTGTTACGATGATCCAAACAAGCCGATTATGAATAATTTTTTCAAATAATTTACCGAGGAAACTGGAGAGGGAAATTGGTCGGTAGCTGTACGGATTGGTAGAGTTTTTCCAGGTTTCGAAAAGGCAAGAACTGTGGCATGATGCCAAGAGCTAGCATAAATGTTTTCCATAAGAATTCGGTTTTAGTAGACTAGCAATATTTGTAAAATTTTGTGAACAAGGTTTTGTAACATGATAAGATATTCCATCTGGCTCGGCGGCACTGTTGCGTGTTGTTTCAATGGCGTGTAGAAGTTCAGAATATTAAAGAATCTAGTTATACGGAAGGAAGTCTGAGGTTCGAAAGTAGATGACTCATTGTTCAGTCTTGGTCTCTATTTTCTGAAAATCCGGAGAATAAGTTGATGTCGCTGAAACTTGGGCAAAAGTTTTGCCCAAGCCGTTTGCTACGTCCTCAGGAGCAGAGAGTTCTTGTCCAATCCATGAAAGAATTAGTAATGGCGTGGTTGGAAATTTGCCGGAAATCTGCAAAATTTTCTTCCATATTAACCTGGAGTTAGTGTTTCTGTTTATGGTAGATGCAAACCGAATCCAAGAATTCTTCTTAGCTTGCCTTTGAATGAGACATGCTTTTGCCCTTAGCTTCTTGTTGTTGGTAAGATTAGCTGTGGTTCGGGATCTACGAAATAAATTCCATGGTTTATTTTTTAACTTCTTTGCTCTTGTGCACTCCATTCTACCAATAGTTCAGGTGCCGTCAAGATTATGGATTCGACAATGGAATTGAACATTTACCTGCAAGTAGTAGGTATGAAATGATATAATCTGTGACTTCATCTACACACTGTGTTCGTATAAATTGCTCATCCAGGGTGACAAATGCCTTAAATTTGATCCAGTTGGCTTGAGAGAACTTCCATTTCTTGCAGAGTTGAGCTAATAATGGTGGATGTGCAGTGAGCAGATCAAAAATAATCGGAAAATAGAAACTGCTCATGGGATTGTCCATTACAGACATTCTATGATTGGAAACAGAATCGGAGAGCATTTTGATAGATCGATTGCAGAAGTTTGTTCAGTTGGTAACTGTATGTGAATGCACCAGTATTAATAACAGTAAGATTTTGCTTATCCAGAGAGGTTTCAAATAATCGGCCATGTCTATCTAATTTAATTGATCCCATAAGGGGTGGTGGCCATTGAAAAACCCCAAGAGACAGACAGGGTAAGGTAACTGAATTATCAGGTTTTCAAGATCTTGGTAAGGTATCACTTGGTGGGAGGTAGACTGATACCAATGTGTTAACGCAATCTTGGTACTTCAATTTCAATTTGCAAAACAATCTGCTTGGTCGGGATCTTTGAGCTGACCCCGATGGATAATACTTCAAATTTGAAGTATTACGATCTTGTCGATAGATGGCATAGTTCTGTGTGTTGGTGGATATTTGAGGAGTTAGATAGATTTCCTGTAAATAGAAACCAACTGGAGAGTAGCGGTTAATTACGACTTGAATATCATTGTTCAAGTCGTAAGGTTGCTAATATAAGGTTGCTGTTGCTACGAAATCCTTTACAATTCCATTGCACCATATAAGGCATTACTGGTGTTTAGTAGAAGAAGCTGTATCTGACTGTTTTTTTTTTAATGTGACTGGTTCCTGGCGTTCAGGCTTTAGTTTGTTTTTGTTTTTTTTTTTTTTTTGAGAAGAATGGCAGACCGGTGTCCATGCGTTCTTCCCCATATATTTCTAAGATCGGTTCTTCATGTCTGGACGAGTCAATTGTATCCATAGATGTTTCTTGGATATTCTTTTTTAAATTTGAGCTTCGATTATTCCATGTAGAAGCAATCACTGGGGGAGGAAAAGGTGACGTTGCTGGTACTGTAAGTGCAGTATTATTTGCCTGGTTCAACCGCTTAGGGATATTGAACTGTTGCTGAGAGAGAACAGTCCGAGCCATCAGACATTGAAGTGTTTCAATGGACTGTAACATCAGTTTGGGTGGCCACGGATTTATATTTTTGAGCAGTACTGGGAGCAATCACTCATACTCGGAGCAATTAATTTTCTTGCTTCTTGAAATGTTACTTTATTTTCAATTTTATATTTCGCAATTTTCTTTTTTCAGTTTTCCATCTGTCGCATGTCCTTAATTAAGCAGGATGGTTTCCTTTACAGTTGGGGGAGGTCATTTCTTTTGCCGAGCAATCACTTTAAGTGTGGTCAGAGGACCCACAGTTGGAACAAACTTGGTTTCTTCTGCACGCCGTTTGAGAGTGACCACACTTTTGGCACTTAAAACATCTCAATCGGCTGATAACCTCGTCATCAATATACTTCCTTGCCTTTGCAGACTCTTTCCTTTAAAACTGCTTTGATTTGGGCTAGTTATTATTATTATTATTATTATTAAAATCAGTTTATTTCCCAAGAAACCTTGGGTCACCCCGGGACGGCTCTGTGCCAGAAGGGTGTGAATACAGACTAAGGTGCGAGGAACACAATGTACAATAAACAAGGGTACATTCGTGCTCGACCCGAGACTTTTACAGGATTAAATAAACAATAATGTACAAAATATACAGTAATATACATGATTACATGAAGACAGAGAGTCTTTGTCATATACAAAGAGGCAAGTTAAAAAAAAAAAAAAAAAAGGTCTATCCAGGAGCAGGTGAGTATTATAGGTTCATAATCTGGTAACAGTTCTTGAGGATTTCCTTCCTGTAGGGCTTGTCTTCACAGAACCTATCAGGGTGGATCCTAAATTTATTGAAGATCCGAAGACAATTGGCTGGAAACATGTTCCTCAGGGAATCAATGCTTGACAGCGTAAGACGTAGAGGGAGACAGGAGTCGGGGTGCTTCCCTCTTGCCCTCTTCGGGCCAGAGATTAATGCGGATACTGATGGAGCATCAATTCGCTTCGTTATAAGCCGTGCAAGCGTGAGAGCATTTTTTGTCATGATGATATGTCTCCAGGGAGTGGTGCCTAGATTTGCTTGTAGGATAGATCTGGAGATAGTTAGGGGATGGCCTACCACCCTGTTCATCCATCTAAGCAACCAGTACTCTAAACTAAGATACTTCTGAAGGTATGAGGCAGGGGCAGATGACCAAATTTCCGAAGCATAGAGAGGAATGGGCATAATACACCTCAGGATGTGCCGAACAAGCAGCGCTGGCTGATGCACACCAACGAGCTCTTGACGCACTGCCCAAAGAGCAGCGTACGTCTTCTGCCTCATCCTGGCAAAGTGAGGCTGAAATGTGAGCCCAACGTCCCAGGTGAAGCCAAGATCAGTATGAGAGGTCACCTTTTGCACCGGTTCCCCACTCACAAAGATTTGGATATCATTTTTGGCTTTCTTCTTGGTTATCGTCAGTTCTGCTGATTTGGAAGGGCTCAGATGCAGTCCTATTGTGGCAAGATAACTTTCCAAGCTCAATATCTGCCTAGAAGCTTGTTGGTTGATATCATGAATCTGATGATTATGATCTGAGCTCACGTAGAACTTCAGATCGTCGGCATAAGAAACAAAGTTCGGATTCTGAGCAAGGAAAGGCTCCAAAACTGCTGCAAACAGGATAGCTGACAGTACACTTCTTTGTGGAATGCCTCTTGAGACGTCAATAGTTACTTGAAAGTCATTGTGGGTCACAGACAGATGTCTAGGAAGTAAAATAGACTTCAAATTTTGAAGTAAGGTTTCCGCCAGCCCGACGTAGTGTTTCAGAATGGTAAAAAGAGCTGGGAGGTGTATTCTGTCATAAGCCGATTTTATGTCGAGGAATATGATATCAATCTGTGATTTGTTGTTAAGGGTGTGCTGAATTCTGAAGAGGGTATCAAGAAGATTGGTAGTTGTCGATCTCCTTTGTAAAACGGTATGGAGGTACTCGGGCCTGTGTGCAAAGCAGTGCTGGGCAATTGTTGGCTGAATTACTTTTTCGAAAATTTTGAGTAAAGAACAGCTGATGGATATTGGTCTCAGGTCTTTAGGAGATTTGGGTTTCTTGATCTTTGGAATGGGCTTAACATGGTAAGTTTTCCAAATTGAAGGAACTATTCCAGATTGCAGGATTTGTCTGAAAAGGTGAAGGAGAAGGTCGACTATATATGGGCTGCAAATTTTGATAATAAAGAGTGGGAAATCATCCGGACCTACAGTGGCTTTGTTGGGTAGTTTATTGATGACATCAATTAGGGTCTCTCTAGTTATTTCTATTTCAGACAAGTGTGCCTTAGGTAACCAGTCCTCCTGCGAGAGAAAGGAATCAGAGTCAGGAAAATCTGCCTGCTGTAAGCTGAACTGTGCCCATTCCTGGACAAGCTTTTTGTCGATGGCTAGATGATGATGATTCGAAAGGATCCTTCTACCACTCTTCAACCTATTGAGAACAGCTTGGTTAAGGACCAGCCTTTTCTTTTTCAAGAAGCAAGCTCTTTCTTTCTTAAAGATGGAATGGTCTGAGGGAAGTTGAGTTTTCTGCCATTTCCGGTAGGCCTTCTGCTTCTTGATAAAAGCCATCTTAGTTTCCTTATTGAAACCCCGATTCGACCTGTTACCACTCCTGGTGATTCTGGCTGCACCATGTAGTGCAATTAACTGCAGTTGTTCCGACAAGATCATAATGGCATCCTCCAACTGCTCAGAATAGAGACGCCCCCAGTCAAACCCATTCAAGCATTGGAGAATGATCTCTGGCTTCAGATATTTGGTAGAGAAAGCTATCCTAGTCAATTCAGCAGAGTACTCGTCAGGTAACCCAAGGGAATTGCTCTGTAAGGATAGTTTACATGCAATTGGCGAGTGATCAGATTGGAATCGAAAGTTGCCAGGTAGGAGTTTGATATCTTTTAAGTTGTGGAAAATTAGGTCCAGCGCTTGACACGCTCTAGTTGGTTGCGTCACTAACCGTGTAAGGTTAAAGGCCCGAAGAGTGGCCTCAAGGCCCTCGAGAGCATTCCCATGCCTGGGCAGTGGCAAGTTAAAGTCACCTGCTACAACAGTTGGAATTTTAGGCATTAAGTTGGTTGCTAACCACGTGAGCAGTTCCGCTCTAGAGTTATCATTGTGGTCCGGAGGAAGGTAAACCAGGCAGCACTGGATTTGAAGAAGAGGACTCCTCAGTGTCAGGGAGACTGCCTCAAAGTTGTTAGACTGGCTCACTCGTGTCCTTATTGGCTGGAAGCGATCGTTGAACAGGATTTCAACACCTCCGCCTCGCCCGTTAATTCTGTGATTCCCAATGTGTTTGTAAGGGGTGTTAAAATGGGTAAGATCAAGCTGTCTATCTGCCGCTAACCATGTTTCTGTAAGGCAGATGACATCAAACTCATTAAGCAATAGGAGAGTCTGGAGACAATGAAGCTTGTTTTTTAGGCTGCGTACATTCTGCATAAACAAAAGAATCTCTCCTTCGTGTGAACCTGGTAGCAAGTCATCCTTTTGTAGCTATGGCTGTTTATCTCGCCTGGATCCGCTATAAGCGATCGATATGCTCCTCTCTTGGAACGGCTTTATAAGGGTGCCTACCGGCCAGCAGCTAGAATCCAAGACGATATGCTTTGCATTCGCAAAGCATATCGTCTTGGATTCTATAAAGGAATCCAAGGAGATGATAAAGGAAGAATAGGTCGGGTATCTAGTTTTGATCGCTTTTGCGTCTAAGTTGATCCCATGTTCTTGGGCAAAGAGTGCCCTGATACTTTTCACTTTTGTTGCTGGTCCTAGTCTGGAAACAAAAATTCTCTCTCGGGTCTGGACAGCTGAAATATTATATATCTCCTCAAGTCCCCGTGACAGAGGGACCGAGGTAGGTTCAGTAGGAACCGACATATTAGGCTCATCGCATGGAATTCTGTTACCTTGTGTTTTCACAGTCAAAACACTTTGAGCGCAAGCCATTTGTGGGTTATGCCTGGGAAATTGCGCAAGATAGTTAATTTGGTCAGAAAGACAGAAGGCATCCGCTTGAGCATAGATCCGCTCCTCCTTGTTTTGGCGTGGGGTTTCTCTCATCTCCATCCTCTTGTAACCGTGCTGGGCCTGACTCAGAACCTGGCCACCAGGCTTCTCCTGACGTCTTTTGCAAGGTTGGTGCAGATTAGATTCACCAGGAATAATACACTTGTCCTGTATAAAAGGGCTGTCAGCCTCGAAGGTCGGATCGCGCTGATGGAGAGCGGTGTGAGGGGGATGAGTACCCAAAGGGTTCAACATCACGGCCGGGGCTACGATCTGATCAGTTGTTTTGTCTGCAAAACGAGGTGAACTGTGCAGATTTTTGAGATCTCGATTTCCTCGCTGGACGCGCTCAGTTTGAGTTGGAGGTCTTGGTAGTGCATCATCTGCTTCCTGTGAATGCTCCTGAGGTTCCAAATGGTCCATCACTGACGTCTGACTAGACGGAAGACAGTATTCACTTATGAAGATTTTGAGATCCCTGAGTTGTTCATTCATTGTGAGCACTTGTTCGAGAATTTCTGTATTTTGGGCTCTGAGTTTTCTATTTTCGTTATTGAGGCAGGCTAAGAGTCGATTATTGGGGACAAAATCTCCCCGAAAGTGATCTTAAATCTTTCAAGGAGGGCATTGAGTATGGAGGTGTTGTCACTTAGAGCGCTTTTAATTGACGAACAATCAAAGGGACTATTAACCTGCACGTTTGCGGAGGCAGCAGGAGCGGTATCAAACTCCCTATTCGAAGAAGCAACGTCTTTTCCAAAGCATAAGCTTAAATCTCCAGGTGTTCTTAACGCAGGCGACACAATACTACCTTCAATCGAACTGCGCACATCAAGAACACCAGATGGGATTTCTTCTGCAAGAGTGATAGTGGATATCTCTTCCTTCGAGATGTCAGCGCTTTTTGGGTTACTTGCGCAAAGATGGCAGGTCCATTTTCTTTTCCGTTGTTTGTTCAACCTTTTAACTTTAGGTGGCTGGCAATTACGACAGAAGATTCTACGACACGTAACACAAAGTAATGCCGGAGCCTCGGGTTTGAACCCACATTCGGCACAGGACTTTTGCTGAACGCCCGTTCTATCCTTCATTGTATACAGTTGAATTATAAGCGAAAGGTCTGAGCTGAAAAAGGGGGCGGATGGCACGTCGAGAAAGGCAGTAATCGGGTAGGTGAAACGCAGGGAGCAACAAAGTCTTGCTGCAATTGGGCAGCTTACTAGCTTGAAGTGTAGGCTAAATTCCGGAGAAGCACAAATTAAGTAAGTTTTGAAAGTGCAGCTGGGCCATCTGAGACCTGTTGATGAGGGGTTCCAGCAAAAGCGGTCATCTTATCGTATACTTGATTGCCAGACAGAAGTAGACAAAAATAGTCAGAGTTAGTTTGCTAAGTTCCTTCTAGCTCGCTTTCAACATGCAATCTCTTAAGCTAAACAGATGCATAAGTAGGACAGAGTTATAAAAGTCGCACCTTACAAGCGGTCAACTGCCGGAAAGCTCCCACCGCAGAGGAACTGCTTGACCATGTGATATAGCCCGAAGCGGACAGTGGTCAGCCAGCAGAGTAAGCCTACAGAAGTGTAGTTTGAATTCAGGCCTCGGAGACAAGCAACGCTGGCAAATGTGAATATATGGATAGAAACAGATCATGCAAAAATCATAATTACCTAGAATGTTAGGGTAATGATCTTCCACAGGATGCACAGTATTACCACTAGGCAGGTCACTATACAAAAAAACTAGTGTAACTCGCGAAATAAATACATGAAATCACTGTAAACTTGAGGAGCACAAGATTAGACAGTCTTCATAACTACGCGCACGCGCACGCGCTTGCGTCGCGTGGCTCTAAGTTGCTATTGATTATATCTCTTAAATATGCTCAATAGGAAATAAATCAGGGTACTTAGAAGGCCAGGAGGCAGATTAAAATTACAGAAAACCTTCGCAACATTATTAGTACATTTGTATGGCTTATTTTTGTTGTTATTATCGGGTTTTTCGGAGCGCTGCAACTGAGGCCATGTTGCTTCGTGTATATTATCTTTAAATCCTCACACCGGGTGAGAGTTACCTGATTTTAGGGAGGCAAAACCATGCTACCCTTGCCTGAGAACGACTAACTCAGCCACGTTGTGAAAAAGACCCATAAAAATTCCTCCCATTATCGACGAGATTAGAAACCAGGTCTTTTCTACCCGTTGTGGGGAGGACGGTGATTCTACCAACTGTGCTACCCAATAGTGCCACATCTCGATTTATACCATTTAAATTCTATATAGCCACTTACAAAAAAGGATAACTGAAGTTTCTTCAGTGTATTATTTTGATATTTGACCCGTAAACGCATGTGTCCATATCAGGAATGTTATTTCTGATTTTTAAGGAATATCTTAAGGATAATGTCTAAAAATGTTGGACAATGGCTGACATCTAGTAGTTTAAATGAGGAGGTACTTAATCCTCGTGTTGGTAACAACCTTTTTGATACATGCAAATAGAAATACAGTATGCGGGTAGTTCAAGTAGATGGTGGAAAGCCCTTGATCAGTCTATAAAGCTAATAAAACTTTATGGGTTGTTGTTTTTTTTTTGTTTTTCAGGCAAAATGGGAAGCAATTTTCTTACCACTTGGGCTGAAGAAGGTCTCCATAATACAGATTCCAGTTACGTTTCAAGTCTACTTTCACACTATCCTACTAGAGATGCTAACAGGTTGGCCCACCTATCTAGTGTCTGTGCACTAAATAGGTGGGTCATGTATTTGTTCATCTAAGTCTTGATATATAAATATGTAAGGGTAAAAGAGAAATAATCAAACATCGCACCAAAAGATTTTTATTTACTACGAAAATTATATCTGAATGGCTAGAGGAATATTCTTACGAACATCTATCCTATCCACTTAGTTCTTCAGAGCTCAATCCAATCGAGAATATCCGGTATATGTTGGAAAAGGCATTATTTCACGTGCACAATTCTCTAAAGACCACAACAGAGCAGCTTAACACTATAACGACGGAAGATTTATCAAATCTGGAAGTGGCCTCTGTTAAACACCTACTGGAATCCAGACCACGACATATACGTGCTGTAATTCGACAAAAGATGGCCCTACTAGGTATATATTAAAGTTTCTAAATTTTTGGCCAGTGAGTGTAAATAAATAAAAACATATATCGTTAAGATATAATGATACTTACCTTTTCAGACAATTTTGTTAAGTATTGAAAGGTACTCTCGAAGGGTACAGTCTTTATCGTTCCATAAAGTTTTACGTTTCGTTAGGATAGGTAAATATTACAGTATATTAAATTCAAATGGTAGAAGTTATCATGTTTTGTTTTTTTTAATTTTACGTACGCAATAAAATTCCTTTTCCATCTGTTGATATATTTGAAGTGCGGCATATTCAATGCTAGCTAACCAATTTTTACTACAACTAATCCCAAGTAATTGAAAAAAAAATAATCACAGATGGCAAAGCTCTGAAAATATAAACTTTATTAACTTTCAAGGTGGAAGGACTACACATTCTTAACGCAATGGAACAACATTCGCAAACATTGACCTTATGTTCGATATTTACTAATATACAAAGAATAATTATTTTACCTTCAAATCAAATTCCAAATGACATCAGTTCAGGTTGAATTCTCATGAGAATTCCAACACTCCTTTTCCAATCCTGTAACTTTTTCTGAAACTTCCCACAGCTCACGTGCGAGAACAGAATCCCTTACCTTTGAAAAAACGAAACCAGGACTGCAATCGGAAAAATACTTCCCAGACACATTTTCTAGGCTTTCTTCTAGGGCCAAGTGAAGGGTTGTCTGGGCCCCTTCCCAAGGGCTCTTTAAGTAAGGATACAACAGGGGCAAGCCAATGTATTTAAACATTCCTACACTGTGAAGAATCATAGATGTGCGCACTGCTCCAGGATGTAGAGCATTCACTGTCACACCAGATCCCTGCAGTCTTCGACTTAGCTCGACAGTGAACAACAAGTTAGCCAGTTTAGTGTTGCAGTATGTCCAGAAGTGGGCAGGCTTGTGCTTCTCGAATTTCAAATTGCCGAGGTCCAAGGTGGCTATCCAATGTAAACAGGATGACACAACTATAATGCGAGAGGGAGCGCTCTTTTTCAGGACCTCCAACAGAAGGTTGGTCAGAAGAAATGGACCAAAATGGTTGGTAGCGAACAACACCTCCAATACGTCTTCTGTCATTTCTGAGCTGGATACATCAGCAATCCCTCCATTGTTGATCAAGACATCGAGACGTTCCTCAGTTTTCTTGAAGTCCTCAACAAAAGCCCGCACTGATTTCAGGGAACTCAGGTCCAGCTGTTTAATAACCACGTTATCTTTACCAGTCGACTTCACGATGTCTAGGGCCGCCTCCCTTGCGCGTTCCATACTTCTACAAGCCATGATGACTCGTGCATTCCTCCGGACAAGTTCCCTAGCCGTCTCTTTACCAATGCCCGAGTTCGCCCCTGTAATAACTACAGTCTTTCCCGTCATATCTCGCTTACTCCTGCATTTCCCGAGGCTAACTCTGCTATAAATTTTTAGGGCTAAAGCGACCATGAACACGATAAATAAGAGATATTTGAAGAGGGAGAGTAGTAAGGATATCATTTCCGTGCCTTCTCTTTGTTCGCTTAAAGTGAAGCAAATGCCGTTCTGAAATTCACTGCAAGGAGTTGGCTGCTTATGAACCTATGCTTTCTTTTTCTACCAAACCGGTTCTTTAAGTGGATGTATAAAGTGAACCAAAGTTACACGGTAAACGTTCAATTACACTGTGCAAGATAAAAACGTCCCCACTGTACATTAGTCCACCTATCGGTCGGTTCCCTTACTTGGAGAATACTAGTTATAAATTATGGAAGGTGAAATTATAATAACAAGTACTGGAATTACGAAATTTACAAGTAATATCTTGACTGTGTGCCTGGCCTGCCATCTGTCGACAACCTATAAAACTTCGAACGCGCATGCGCACTGCAAACCGGAAAAAACATCCCGTTCAGGATAGAGGTGTTCGTTGCTGAAAACAACTCTGTTTTGAGCTATTAAATTTGTTTCCTTCTACGTCTAGCTCTTAAAATGTGAACTGCGATAAAACTGGATTGACGTCAATTTCATCTGATAACTGTTATATATACAGGGTGATTCACTACCAGTGCGACAAACTTGCAGGAGATATAGGGGGCACCTCCTGCACCTCCTGCAGGAGGTGTAGGGGGCACAAAGACGAATCGGAATCACATAGCATTGCAGGGTCCGAAACGCCTTTGTCATGCGGTAGAGGACGTTGAACGGGAGGTCGCGTGCACAGCGATCCCTCTGGAAGTCAGCATTTGCAAACCGGTTCCCGAGGCAGTAGGAAGGACGAGTATTCAAACGTTGAACTGGCCGACATGCACCTCGCGTATGGATACAGGACTTGTCCCAGGAATGACCTATAACCCTAGAAGTTGACATCTCTTTAGAAGAAGTAGAACTCAAATAGAAGACCTACCATGGACTTGACCTCATTGCAGCTCTGCTGCCAGCGCAACAGGCTATACCTGTGCTCTCTTGCACGGTACTTTCTTTCCACTTCCCTGGGGAGGGAAGGAGATGGTTTCACTGTCTCTTCCCCTCCTCGCCCTCCTTTTCTTCCTGGTGGGACATGGGCCTGCCCCACTGACCACAGGGGTCACCTCCTCTATCGACCCCTTACTTCCTATTTCCTCCCCCTAGCCTGCAGTCTCTTCCCTACTCTGTTCACTTTCACAGCCTAACCCCACATAGTCTAAATTTAAATCTTTGACCTGGGGGTCACCTTCCCTATTGGCTCCATATTTCTGGCTTTCCCCCCTGTCTTCAGTCTTCCCCCTACTCTGCCCAAACACTAGCGAATGCCCCATACGATGTCAAAATTAAAAAAAAAAAATGTCAAAATTGCAAATGCATACGAAAACCCCTTTCGGCCTACCTTTCAGTGACTACTTCCCAATACTATTAAATTATTTTATTTTTTTATTTTATTTTGTTTTATTTATTTATTATTATTTTTTTATTTTATTTTATTTTATTTATTTATTATTATTATTTTATTTTATTTTATTTTATTATTATTATTATTTATTTATTTTTTATTATTTTTATTTTATTTTATTATTATTATTATTTTTTTTTTTTTTTTTAGGTCCTTGCCACTGAAATCTCAGGAAATTAGGTGGCAGGACCTGCCAGAGTGAAAACTTAAAATTACTGGGTACCTGGTCTGCCTCCACGAGGCATAGTGTGGACAACGTTGGGCCCCAGCAGGGGTCTAGCGGCTAAATGGCCAGAAGAACAACGAAACACAACACTACACTTACAAAATCCATACACTTTTAAATCTCTGGCCTTCCCAGTGAACTGATACACCTACAATGAAAGCAACGCGATGGGGGAAACCCCTGGTGCCGTTAGACACGAACACACTATACTATACACTATACTATACCTCGCGTATGGAGCTGAGGACTGTAACGGGCGCGCCGCTCTGCGCTTGTACCAGGAACGATTCCCGCACAGGCGTGCTCCTCATCGTACGATTTTCGCACGTGTGCACAGAAGGTTACGTGAGACTGGTTGTTTCACGAGAGGTACCATGAATCGAGAGCGAACGACGAGGACGCCAGACAATGAGGAGAATGTCCTACGTCTTGAAGAAGGCAGTCCGAGTACGAGTACTCGAGCGATAGGCCAACGATTGGGTATTTCCCAATCCACTGTATGGAGGATACTGTCAATAAACCAAATGAGTTCATACCATCTGCAACGCGTCCAATCATTGGAGCCTGCGGATTATCCACTCCGGAGGACTTTTGCTACTTGGTTTCTTCAACAGAAACGGTTCGCAAATGCTGACTTCCAGCGGGATCGCTGTTCACGCGACCTCCCGCTCAACGTCCTCTACCGCATGACGAAGGCATTTCGGACCCTGCAATGCTATGTGATTCCGATTCGTCTTTGTGCCCCCTACACCTCTTGCAAGTTTGTCGCACTGGTAGTGAATCACCCTGTATAAGGAAGTTATCTGGACCTTCTTATTTTTAACAAAATACTCAAAGCAGCTACTGGAGAAAATATACGTAGTGAAGCCAATTCCAAAGAGCTGAAAATCTTCTACATGGGAAGATTACAGACCAATATTTATTGGATGCAAATCGTCTGGACGGGTTGTCGCATGGCTCCAAGTTTCCATCTCGTAATGTCCCAGACAAGTTGAATAGCAAACAAATTAACAGGCCAAGTGGAATGTCATCATTGCAGGAAAACTGCAACATTGGAAAAATCATTTTCCATCATCAACTGACTGAAATATCTTATTAAGATATGAGGTGTCAGTTTTGCATACGAACAGGTAATACTGATATTAATTATGCTGATTACTGTACCTTAACCTGATATTAAAAACAGAAAGAGCTTTTTCTGTAGCTCACCTCACTGTGTGTTGATTTAAAGAATCATCAAAAGTATGGAAGATGAAATATGATCATAAAATATGAAATGACCATGAGCATGAAACAATTTTAAGACTCTAAGATGCAAATTTGTTCCAAAAACAGACCTTATTCAACCTTAAAAATATTCCAGCCGAATTGAGTCTGTATTTTAAACCAAAACAAAACTGATTATAATGAAACACCTCGTTTTTTGCCATTACTTCTCATGGAATAACTTTCTTTATACAGAGTTACTACAGCATTTTTTTTTATTACACTCAGTTCCTTATTTCTGGCATATTCATCACAAACCACACTAAACGTACACCAAACACCCTTTCTGAATAACGGGTGTTTGATTTTATAAGTTACATCTCTTACTCCTCAATTTATATTATTGCAAACACTAGAATCATCTACGCCCTTCTGTAATACAGAAACAACACTCCCATTCCCTAGAATATTCTCATATAATCTACAAGGTTCAGGGATCGTTTAATGTTCTTCCACATTTGGGAGTCATCTAGACCTTTCTGGAATATTCTAGAAATTCCTTAAATATTATTTATGTTTTTTTTAAATTTTTATACATAACGGAAACTATTTTAATAAAAATTGGTAAAAAAGTTTGAAAATTAAGAAAAATGAAACATGACGCGCAATTCAGCGATTCCTTCCAGCCGTTTTTTATCCACCAATTCAAATATTTAAAAATATTATATATTTGAACATTAAGCATTTTGTTTTTCTTTGGAGTAATCCTAAGTGTCATCTCCAGATATATAAGAACCATAGCTGTTCTCTTTGCCACTCTTGTAGGTCCGCAAGCGTCTTGGCTGGATTAAGGAGAAGACTGAACTTATTACGCTGGTGGGTAGCTTGTCTAATCCAAGCATTCTGCAAGAAATGTAAAGCAATCAATATCACTTTCAATTAACAGGATGTATCCCCCTTTGACCTCCAAGCGGCCTTCACAGCGCTTTCACATGCCATCAGAAAGAACAAAGAAACTGAATTCCTGGAGATAAAAACTATTGTCGATGCAGATCCGAAAGAAGAACTCCGGCGTACTTGGCAGGAACTTGTTTCCCTCTGGCAAATCCATTGGGATGATTCCACCAAAGGCAGTACTACCAAGCTATTTCTACCTATTGTCTTCTACCTCAACAAAGGCTTGGCTGGTTCTTCCCTAATTTACACGCTACCTTTCTTCTGACAGGACATGAGTCATTCAAAAAGCGACTTCAGGACTTTGGGCTTGTAAACGATGTCAATTGTGTTTGTGGAGAACTGGAGGACTGCCACCATGTAATGCACTCGTGTAATATCTACCTGGACCTACGTAATGAACTGTTATTGGATATAAATTTAACCACACTCAGTCCGGAAAGCAACCTGTTAAAATAAAAAGAAGCGTTTTTAGCTTTTAGCAAGTATGCCTCACAGTCTTCAAAAGGCGTTGGTATCATCTCTCCACGTCTGATCCCACAACGTAGATATCCACACCAGACGTTCCTAAAACCGCTATGATCTCTCTCTCTCCTCGTATATGCTCTTCTCTCATCACCGGCCACTTTCAGAACTGAATGAACACCTAACTGGACATCTTCCGCGTTGGAATGACGGCACTGAACTGATATAAATCAAACTCGGACACTTCCCGTTGCACCTACCCAACTTTGCAGACCTTCCTTGTTCTGCAAGCTGTCTTCCTTTCCCTGGCCTTCGGTGGGCTCCCAGACCAGGGATGATTCCTACTTCTCCCTTCCCACCTCTTCTTTCCGCTGGAGGATGCCTTCTTTCCTCATCCTCCTCCTTTTGCCTACTTTGACTCCACCACTTCTACTATCTTCCCCACTCTCTTCCCTTTTTTTTTTTTTTTGGTCTCCTTCCAGAAACCTCAGGTGACCCTGGCGGAGATCAGCCAGAGTATCAAGGCAGCCTGGCTCACCTCCCAGTGGTGGTGGCGGGCAACGTAGTGTTCCACCAGGGGCCCTGCGGCCAAGTAGCCAGAGACACAACAACAACAGAACATAACCCAGCATAAACCAGACACTACACTTTTTTCTGGCTTATGCAGTAGCTCTGCATTCCATCACAGAGTGCATACGGCGCAGATGTGGGAAACCACAGGTGGTGCCTATCCCTAAATACTATGCCACTATCATTTTCATTTGTTTCTATACATTGCAGGCAGCGTTATGTTTAGTTGCGATGATCATTTTCAACATTTAATTACTTTTATATTCAACAGCATTTTACATGTGAGTTATATATACCCTGCACTATTTTATTCGAAGTTATTTGCAATTTCCGGCCACTTATTTTTTTAATAGTATTTTGCAAGAAATATGAATGTAAAACTAGTATAGGCATAAAAGAAAAAAAATACAGTAGCCTGAACAAGAACCACGTTAAATAATGTTTTTATTTTAAATACACTTTCTGCTATTGTAGGTGGGGTGGATTTTCTATATTTTATTCCCACCTGTTGCTCTCTCTATTAACTTCTGCAGCCTGTTATATTTGCATGAAGCAGTGATAACCACGTTAAAAATTATGGCATTGATGTTATCGTAGAGTGTCATTCTCCAGTTCCAGGCCCTCGTGAGTAACACAGTTTGTATAATCACCGTCCTTTCCACACCGGATGGAAAAGCTTGAGTTCGAATCCTGTTAACGACGTCAGGAATTTATGTAGGCCTTTATCACAACGTGACTGATTTAGCCCGTCTCAGGCGACTGCAGCAGATTTTTTCAACCATTAACTCCGGTTTTTCGTCTAGCAAACAATAAATCGACCACAGAACCCACGCAGTATAGCAATCTACCTTTAGCCCGAATTACAGCCGTACACAACTCTAGATTTGACCATTCTTCCATCAGGATATTTGTCTGCTACCGTGTTATGGTTGGTAGCGAATTGTGAACACGAACTGGCCTCTCCTGTTCCTATCTCATGAATTCGAAATTGCATTCAGATCTGGAATATTAGACGGCCAGGGTAGATATTGGATATCTTAGAAATGTTCCACGAACAATTCAGATACTATTTTTGAACGCTAGATACTTGCATTATCCTCTTTAAAGAATCCGTCACAGTCCGAATAAAAATGAAGCACCACAGGGTGAAGTTGGGCCGATACGACAAAAAGATATTCATTGGAGAGAACAGAACCCTCTAACAGTATGAGCTGACCAAATTGGTACCAGCAGAACATACCTCATATCATACTACCTGAAGCCGTTTAAGTGGTGGACACGACATAGTCTAGATGCAGGACTTCACAAGGCTCACGCCATACATTCTCCCAATCATTAGTGCAAAAATTGTACATAAAGACTCGGCTGACTAAACAATGTTTTTCCACTGTTCCTTAGTCCAACCTTGGCGTGAGAGATTGTCTGTGTGTGAATTTTTTGTGTGCGAGAATCGGGCATCTGCAGGAAAATAAATTTGAGCGAAAAAGCCCCTGCAAAGCAGAAAAATTACAGTGCGGTGGGTGCACCTTGAACCTTTTCAAAAACACCTCCTGTCTTCTTCTTGTCTTGACTGGGGGGGGGGAGGAGGATGAAGATACTCTACAACAACCACAAAATTCTAAACTCAGAAATTAAATTTTACCAAATTGGTGGAGCAGAGTGTCAGGAACCTTGTTGTCCCACTCATGAGCCTGTTGATTCAAATATTAAAAGAATTTTGTATATTCGTATTGACAGGTTCCACCCATTGATTTATTTTTTTTATGGGGTAGGAGGGCATCCTCTCATATCCCAAGAGACTCTTGGGAACCTGATGATTTTTGCTGGAGAGGGGTAAACTACCATCCATCCTGGAGAAGATTAAACTTGATTCATTTGGGTACAACCCGGCTACTTCCGGTGACCACTCCCAGTTACGTATTAACTTATGACAACTTGCGTGGGTGGTCACTGGTTAAATTTTTTTTTTTTTTATGAGAGGAGGAATATGCAAACAACGAGATAATCTCAGTGGCGGACAAACTGGAGCGCTAAAAAATTCACTAACAAAAAAAATTGACCCTCACTTTCCTTCCTCCACTTTCATTGGTCACTTCTACTCCAATTGTATTCTTTGATTATGCTGGATGGAGCACCTTCCCGGTCTGACGTGAGGGGAACGTGGGAATAACATCACTTATAGGACAGGGATATTTTCCAGTCCTGATGAATAAGCAATAACGTAGCAATAACTTCTAACTTCCCCCCTTCTTCCACTACTGCCTCTGCAAGCCTGTAATGTTTAAAAAATTCCTTAGATACTCCTTTGCAGATGAAAGTGTGTAACTATGGTATGAAAGATTTGGCCCTGTGTGTAAACTGTGTAATGGCCAAATGAGTGCTTCTGATCTGTCCTAATGGATAATGGATGTGCGACTGAAACGTGTTGCGTACTTGTTTTGTAGATAGCCCTCCCCCAAACATGACTGCAGTTGGGGAGATGCATCTAAACTGAATGTTCCCCCACTGCCTGTGCTGACGCCACGCTGACCCCTGGGGGCATGGCTTTGGACGTGAACACTGGCTGCAGCTGCTCTGTCCAGTGTGGAATTCTTTAACCTGAAATTGCCTGATCGCGACCGCCCCTACCACAGAGGGCTCCCTGACCCTACAACGTTAACGCCGCAAACATTCAGGGATACCCCAGACACTTCACCTGGTGATCCGTACCACATTAAATGCTGTTGCTGCTCTTGACAGCCAGTCCCCTCCCTCGTAGAGGGTGATTTGCTCCACAAGGGTACCCGTCTATCCCTTAAATTTCCAAATTCTTGGTGGAATCCTTCCTATCATCCACTTTCTTTGCCTTTACCTATACTCCGTAACTTATACTATCAACCCCGCGCTTTCTTCCAATAAAAACTTCTAGATTTTTTTTAGGCGGCCCTCCCTGTTAACCTTGGTTTTCCAAGACTAAAAGGTTAGATGAACAACATACCAACACAACACTACGCAGACCACAAAAAAAAACAACACACACTAACTGGCCTTGACAGAGTTTGTTCTGCGACATAAAGTACCAATGCAGAGTTGGGAGAAAGCCCCGGTGCCGCTTGACCTCTTAGACTTAAAAAACAAATCAAATTACTATATATTAGGTTTACTCGTAAATGATTACATTAACCGTATTCGTGTGTAAATTGCGTGTGTTCTCTGGTCGATTTGCCTGTTTTTCTGGACGAAAAAACCCCAGGTTCTGAGGGAAAAAAACCTTGCTATCTACGCCTGAGACCGATTAACTCAGCCACGGAGTGAAAAAAGTCCACTAAAGTTCCTCGCGTCATCGACGGGATTCGAACCCGGGCCTTTTCCACCCGGTGTGGGAAGGACGGTGACGATACCACTGTGCTACCCACGCAGACACCTCTTAGACTTAAGTCCAATGTTGGAGTTCGCGATACCACTCCAAAAAACTCTTGATATTTTTTTTTGTCCCATCATATTTCGCCACAAACAACATGTCTGTAAATTAAATTTCATGTGTTCCGTGGTTCCTTTGTTGCTTGCTGGACGAAAAACCCGAGTTTCAGGGATAAAAAAACCATGCTACCCTCGCCTGAGACTTACCACTCACCTACTACGTGTCTTCCAGACACGTAGTAGGTGAGTGGTAACATTAAGGAGCCTAAACCACCAAGACCAATAACTTGAGACAGATTCTGGGCATCCCTCTCCAGTAACATCAACCGCCAACCTTATAGAAGCTCAATTGAACTGAAATTCACTTCCTTCATTCAAGTTCCATTGGCTGATATCTGTAACTGAATCGCAGGCAAGATCAACCAGGGACCTGATCCCACTCAAGACTCCAAACCCAGACAATGGAGACACCAGCAGCTTTTCTGCCACAAGCCACACTGGCAATCAAACCGAGTACCCTAGCCTGGTTTTCTTTTACTCTCCTCCCTGGCTGGGGGAGGAGATTGGTTCCTGCTCCTCCCCTGACACCCCCTTTTTCCGCCTGGTGAGGCATGGGCTTGCCTCACTGACTTTCTGGGATCGCATTCTCTATCGTCCCCATACCTCTGTCTTTTCCCCCACCATTCAGTCTCCTCCCTACTTTGTCTAACTCGCAGTGTACACCCCACACAACTTATCAATTAATAACGTCCAAATTTAAACCATGCTTAAATAAACCTCTCAGCCTTTTATATTCTAGCGTTAATCCCCTTTTTTATTTATTTATTTTATTTTATTTATATATATATTTTTTTTTTTGACATGGGTCCTTGCCACTGAAATCTTTGGAAACTAGGTGGCAGTGCTTGCCAGAGTAGAAAAAAATCTACTGCGTACCTGACCTGCCTCTCTGGGGCCAAGTGCAATAACGGTGAGTCCCAACAGGGGCCCAACGGCTAGGTCAGAAGAACCACCGTATACACAACACTACACATCCGTCCACTCCTCACACACTTTTTAAATCTCTGGCCTTCACAGCGTTCTGTGCAACACAAACAGAATACACAACGTGGAGATGGGGGAAACCCCTGGTGCCGTCTTGTTAGTTAGACTTGCTAGGCCCGCTATACGTTGCCTGTATTTGCCTACCTCTTTGCTGTTGCCTACCTGCCAATGTGCACTGTTTAGTCACGACTAAGCGCCTCCAGCTATACACCTGCTTGTATTCAATCCTTTGGAAAAACCCACGTCCCTAAGGAACTACTGCAACCCCTCTCTGGACTGATAATTATTGTCTCGTATACATGATGATAACAAGACTGGTACCTGTCACCTAGGCAGAACAGAAAAAAACGTCGATTCAAACTCTCATATCAAATGCACCGGGTGCAATAACCTTATTTGCCGTTCCTGCAGCATGATTGCACACATAAACTGCCAGCAAAATCCCGGGTTCTCTTTTAGAGGAATGTTGCGAAACCCCAAAAAACTCAGTCTCATCTCTTGAATTGTCAGAAACAAACATCTGCCACAGTTTTAAGTCCAGGACACTCAGAACTAAGTTCTGAGTGTCCATCTGACTCATGGAAATCCAGGGGCAAGTAATGATAACGACATACTGTGTGTGTGGTGCCAAACAACCACAACAGCATTGCGGACGGAAGTACAGTAAAGGACCAGACGGCTGAAAAAGGACGGAGGGATCACGAGATCGCAAAAGAAGCCATCGAGAATGGTACACCTTCCTCCTCCAAACCATAAGATTTAAATCACGCGCAAATAAGAGTTCCGATCATAATGACAACTACGAAGTAACCTCCACTAATCTAGTAACTTCACGACCGCTAGTTTTAAATAACTACGTATGTAGTAACCATCTTGGTAAACAAAGCCAAGCTGGAGCTGGCACTAAGCAAAAAGAGTGCATAGTTCAGGTAAATACTGACAGACACTACTCAAGAACCAGAAGGATTAATAACGAATCAAATCCGGTCACTGCACCTCAATATGGAGGCCCTGATATCAGAACCCAGTAATAGTATCACCACTGCTGTCAGAGCAGAGATAGTCCAAGTTTGGGCAAGGATGGAACTTTTCCTCCTCCTCAACCTCTATGTAAAAGATGAACAAACAAAAGCCAAATTAGACGCCTACCTTGAAGGAAGGAAGAATGAAATGCTACAGCGCCCCCTCTCCTATGCTGCTGCACTGAGAACCACACCTAGTGTAGCTCCATATACCAGCAAACTTCCAGCCCAGAAGAAAAAAACTCTCTTACGTGAGTCTGCGCGGGTAGCACAATGGTATTGTCACCGTCCTTCCCACACCGGGTGGAAAAGGCCCGGGTTCGAATCCCGTCGATGACGCGAGGAACTTTAGTGGGCTTTTTTCACTCCGTGGCTGAGTTAGTCGGTTTCAAGCGTAGATAGCAAGGTTTTTTCCCTCAGAAACCGGGGTTTTTTCGTCCAGCAAAACAGGCAAATCGACCAGAATACACACGCAATTTACAGACACGAATACGGGTTAATGTAATCATTTACGGGTAACTCTAATATAATAATAAAAAAATCTCTTACGTGAACCGCACCTCGTATGCTAAAGCCTACTGAGAATTTCACATTTGACTCCAGCGAGGCTGTGAAAAATACTGTTGTACAGAAGTTGTCCCAAGACTTGAAAACCACGCGAAATAAGTCCCTCAGGAAGACTCGCAACGTTGAAGTAATTATTGAGGCAGTCACAAAACATGAGGCACAATCAATCATCTCCAACTCGACAGTTACCTCTCTTGGCCTGATCGAAGAGGAAAGGACCCTCTATACTCATATTCGACATAGACAAAGACTTTACTCCCGACCACATCATGGATGAGTTAGTTCACCACAACTTTCAAGACTCCTCTGACCTCACTGATGCCAGAGACCACTTCAGGCCTAAGTACCAGACTAACTCTAATTCTCCACAGTGCTGTAACTGGGTTATAGAGCTCTCTCTGCAAGCCTGGAACGCGCTCCAGCAACAAGATCGAAATTTCATAAGATGGCGAAGTCATCGCTTCAGGGAGCATGTAGGAGTCCCCAAATGCTTTAGGTGTTGCATGTTCGGGCACACAACCCACACCTGCACTCAGCCAGAACCCACATGTAGTCACTGTGCCCAGAAAGGGCACAACTACAAGCATTGTCCTAGCAAGTCTTCTGCTGCAGTATGTGCGAATTGCAAGGTGGCTAAAATTGATGCAGCTCACTCGACTAGAGATAACAAATGTCCCGTTTACATTAAAGCTAAGCGTAACCAACAGCTGAAGACCGATTATAGCAGCATGACTTAAGCAATATAACTACAGTGTCCTCAAATTACTGCATTTAAACGCCTAACGAGCACGCGCAGTCGCCGATCAAGTCCGACTCAAAGCCGATGAGGAAAATATAGATATCCTTTAACTACAGGAGCCTTACACCCACGCAAAAAAAGGCAACGGTTATCCATTAAGTTATAAAATTGTTCAAACAGATGAAGATACCCTCTGGGATGCCATAGTCGTGTGCAACCCAAATATCACGGTAACAAAGATATCTTCTCTTTGCACAGTGTGGGCGGTGTGCGCTTATGTCATCGGCCCTCTTGGTGACTTCTTCCTAATTTCCTTATACAGTAGACCTGGCCAGGACATCACTACAACAATTGCCTATATCCAATAATTTCTAAAAGCACTCCCAAAGAGTAAAATTAAACTGGGGAGCGGCAGTTAATGTCTGCCGCTCCCCAGTTTTAACTGCCACTCCCCAGAGTAGTGTAGTAACACTGCTGATCGTACAGGTATCCAAAATGGAAGACACTTGGAAGATTTCCTAGCCACAACGCCATTTGTTATACTGAATGAACCTAATAAACTTCCTACCTACTCCAGTACCGTGTGGGAATCTACAATCAACATAACAATTGCAACAAGATCTTATTATTATTAACAGCTACAAAACAGCAAACAACGTGCCTGAGTGAGTATTTCTAGAAAGGTCTCAGAGTGCCATGTCAATGAAGCATGGACCACGTCGGACCATAGGGTAATCACTTATGATCTCCACAGATCCATCCACCAAATCCCACCACAGCATCATATTATCAACCAATATGCCCTTACCAAGGCCAATTGGGATTTATTTGATAGTTCACTGCAGTCACCTATCCAGGAGCTAAACCCAGCTGTTCACTCTAGTATGAACGTCAGAAGTTAGTAACAAGAATAATTACTCGTGCCTGCAACCAATCGATCCAGAGGAAGAATCCTTAGCCAACTGCCATACAGTGGTGGACCCATGAGCTTGAACGCCTCCATCGCTCTGTCCACACCAAGAGGAAAGCATTTCAGCGCGCTAGCTCGTTATGGCTTCCCAGTGAAGTCAGTGCTCCCGTGAAGAATACCGTCGTGCTAGAAATAAATAAATCTTTATTGTGAAATGACTATAATTCATTAATAAGACAGCAGAAAGAGCTTTCTGGGAGAGATTTGTATTCACTACAGGAAACTCCCATCTCTGGGGAGTGGTACATCGCATCACCACTAACAGGTTCCCCAAGGGCGAGATAACTAATTCTACTATCACTCCCCAAGGTGTTCTGACTACGTCCTGGGAAGAATGAATGAATAACATCCTCAACACCTTATTTATCAGCGATGTGGAACCCAAACAGCTCAACAACAGGAAATCTTCCACTCTTACAGCACTTATAACAATGAGGCAACTGAAGCTACATTCACTATCGAGAAATTGCAGCAGGCCCTCGCTCACATGAAGGACAAAAAATGCCCTGGACCAGACCTCATAGAACCTGAAATCCTTAAGAAGGCAACAAAAATCAACCCACAGTTTCTCTTGGATCTTTTCAACAAATGCTTAAATTTTGGTTACTTCCCCAGAAGAATAGAGAACTGCAAATGTTCGACTCATACTTAAAAACCCATCCAAGCCACCTGAGCAACCCAACTCTTACCGGCCCATTGCTCTTTCATCCACGATAATCAAGCTCTTCGAAAGATTCCTCCAACCGCGGCTCCAAGCACATTATATCAACGCAGGCCTTCAATCTGACCTTCAATTCGGTTTTCGCCCAGGACGCTGCACAGAGAATACCCTCTGCCAATTAGTTACTGCAACCACAACAACACATAAATATTACCTGGTAATTGCAATAAATTTCGCTGGAGCATTTGATATGCTCTAGTGGCCGAGCATCCTGCGAAGACTGCGGCAAGCACAAACCCCACCCAACTTGTAAAAGTGTATTCAAGCATACCTGGATAACCAGAAGATCACAATTTCCACTCAATACAGAAGCCTCACACGTTCTCTCCACAGGGTGTGTCCTCAGGGGTCAGTTCTGCGCCCATTCCTCTCGAACATTGTTCGAGATGAACTCCTTGCTCTTGACCTGGGCCCTGTTACCACCCAGGCATTCGCCGAAGACCTCACCATATCGGTCGCTGCAGACTCAAGAGCAACCCGTGACGCCATCGCAAATCATGCCATTCAGATATTGCAAGATTGGGCCGAACTCCATAAGCTACGTATCTCCCCACAAAAAACCCAGCCCAAACACTTGGGCATTGTCTCGAACTCCAAACTCACCTTTTCTCCCGCATCTTTCTCATCTCCTTACCAAGGTCAGGAATTATACAGCCCTCATTGTTCGGATCAGCTGGTCAGACTGGGGTTAAACAGCCGCACGCTTAAGTTGCTCTACAAATCCATCTTTCTACCAATCATTACATATGGCTCTGGGGTCTGGTTTCACCGAGCTACATTAATCCGCAAACAGCGCAAGCTAGAATCTATCCAGCGACGTATCTTACCAACTATCACCAGAGCCTGCTGCATCGTAATTTCTGCCACCCTCCAGGCCCTTGCCGTTATCCCTCCGCTCAATCTACTGGTCATCCGTCGAGGACTCTATTGCTGCCTGTCCAGGGGTTTATGAACTTCAATTCTAGTTTATACCAACATCCTCAATGAGAGCAAGATAGAGAAGAGGCTAAGTACAGCCAAGCTTCCACAGATCTAGCAGGCCAGACCAGATGGACAGACACTGTCAAGGGTGTAATAACAAAAAAAAAAAATTATTCCCGTCATTTCCCTTGTTTTCCCCAAAGCTGTACCGTGGTTCTCCCCAGGTCTTTACGCAACTTATCTTATAACTGTACATGGTTCGATCAATCAAAAATTGACCTCCATGGGCATAATAGATAATCCCTATTGCTCTTGTGGAGAAATCGAGGACTGGAACCATCTACTGTACCTCTGCCCACTCTATGAGGACCTTCATAGAATCTTTTACACTACGATCCAAGACGTAACACAGGGACATGAAGACTTGCTCATTACAGAAGAACAATACTATCATGCGTTTATCAAATTTACCCAAGGTCTGTTCTCAAGACAGAAGACCCTACTGCCTACTCATAAGGCCGCCGTAGCCTAGTGGTCAGGCGCGCGGGTGCATAAGTACACGTGCCTTGAGTGACCGGGGTTCAAGCCCATGACTGCTGAATACGGTGCTGTTTCTTGTATTCTGTGTATCTTGTAAAACTCCTCTAACCTTTTGTTCGTCCCGGAGTATAAACAGAATATTTATTTACTGGGAACCATGATGATGCCCAGTCTTGACTAGCTGAATACCATATGGTTCAAAGGCTGTACACTGCCAAATATGTCTGCTAACCCTGTCTTTGGACAGAGAACGTAAAACTCCCTTGCTGTGTGCTTTTTTCCTTTTCCTGGGACTTGTTCCCTTCCCGTTTCCTTCACCTGGTGGACCTTGCTCCACTAAACTCGGGTTGCTGCCTTCTCTACAGCCGCTACACTTTCTCCCAGCTTTACTCCCTTCTTGCACTATACCCCCTGTCTACTATAAAAAAAAGATTATTTTTATTTTTTTATTATTTTTTTTATTGTTGTTTTTATTTATTTTTTTCAATTATTATTTTTTGTTTATTTATTTATTATTATTTATTTTTATTTTTTTTTTATTTATTTATTATTATTATTTTTTTTTACTTGGTCTCCACTCAGGACGCTCAGGCAACCCTGACAGAGACTAACCAGAGAAAAATGGGCACACTGGCTTCCTCCTAAAGGTATGTGCGGCCAAGGTGACGTCCCACTGGGGGCCCCGCGGGCAAATGCCAGGACACACAACAGAACCCAACACAAACTACACATTCAACACACAAGACTTTCTGGTATTTACAGGAGTACTGTATCTCTTCACAGCGTACATATGGCGCAGATGTGGGAAATCACAGGTGGCGCCTGACCCTAAAACTATGCACACTATGACATTCCATCATGTCTGCGCGGGTAGCACAGTGGTATCGTTACCATCCTCCTCAGACCGGGTGGAAAAGGCCCGGGTTCGAATCCCGTCGATGACGCGAGGAACTTTAGTGGACTTTTTTAACTCCTTGGCTGAGTTAGTTGGTCTCAGGCGTAGATAGCAAGGTTTTTTCCCCCCAGAAAGTGAGTTTTTTCCATCCAGCAAAACAGGCAAATCGACCAGAGAACACACGCAATCTACAGTCATAACACATATATGGGTATATGTAAGAGATTAGGTGGCCCTAATATAATAATAATTTGAATTTTTTAATTTGACATTCCATCACAAGAGTACTGATGGCGCAGATGTGGGAAGCCATAGGTGGCGCCTTACCCAAACACTATGCCACTATGTACCCAGGAGAGACTGGGGGCTTAAACGACTGGCACTTGCACTAATTTATGAAACCATCTTGACAATTGTCTGCTACGGTGCGGACAACATCCAGAGCCAACATTCAGCGAAATAAAGCTAAGTTGCATTCAATTCAGAGAGTTATGCTCCTTACAGTTATTAGAGCCTCTCGCACTGTTAGTACGCCGACCCTTCATGTCCTCGCAGGATATCTACCCCTGTATCTTGAGGTGATCAAGACAGGCCTATTTCAAAGACTAAAGAGAGGTATTCCCTCCAAGATCCACCTCGATCTGGCCAGAAGAGAGAGAAAACGTATCGCAAACAAACTCGTTGAAATTGCGCAAGACGCATGGGATAACACAAGCAAATGAGGTATTACCAGACTTTTTCTACCTTCTGTCGCCCAAACTTACCCAAAGTCTCCTCCGTGGTTTTCATCGGGCCTTCAAGTAACTTTCTTACTTACTGGACACGAACCCTTCAGGAAAAAATTAACAGATCTGAGCATCGGATAAAACCCAATTTGCACATGCGGATAACCTGAAAGCTGGGAGCATGTAATGTACTACTGTCCTTATTATGAGGATTGCACGACAAAACTGATCACAAAAACACACTGAAACCGACACCACCAGGAACATCTTTTGCTGCAAGATGAGCTCTACTATCATGCCCTTACCGAGTTTGCTCAATGAACCTTCCAAATCAGACGTACTAATCAGACAACAATCTCTTAGGCAACAGTTCGACAGTAGTACAAAGGGAATCCACCCAAACGCAATGGAAACCCCTACGGGGTACGATAAACTACTGCCTCTGCCGGGGTACGAAACGATGCAAACCCCATCCGGGATAGGATTAACTTCAAGCCCTGCTGACACCTTCGGGTGTGGAATGACTTTGCACCTGTGTACTAGAAGGTGGGTCAGTGCTACAAACGCCTTCGGGTGTAAACGCCATATAGCACCTCTTTGCAGGGTAACTGTTACCCTGCAATCTTTTTTCTTTCCTTGGCCCTTGGTGGGTGGGCTCCCGAGGCCAGGGGCTCCAACCTTCATTCCCTCCCTACTTCCGTCATTGGAAACGCCTTCTTTCCACATCCTTCTTCTTCCTTCCCACTTTAACTTCCCCTCTTTAGCATCCCCCTCGTTTTAATCTTTTTTTTTTTTAAACTTGGTCTCTGTCAGGAAGCTCAGGCGACCCTGGCAGAGGCCAACCAGAGTATTATGAGCAACCTGGTCACCTCCCAGTGGTGGTGGCGAGCAACGTGGAGTTCCATTAGGGGTCCTGAGGCCAAGAAGCCAGTGACATAACAACAGAACATAACGCTACTCTGACACGAATCAGACTACACTTTTTCTGGCTTTTACAGAAATTCTGTATTTCTTCACAAAGTACCATGGCGCAGATGTGGGAAACCACCGGTGGCGCCTTCCACAAAACACTATGCCACTATGACATTCCCTAGTAGGATAGTTGGCTCTTCAGAGTACCTCTAATGCAACGGTCGCATTTTCGTTGCGAAATGGTAAGGGTCGCATTTTCGTTGCGTTTTTTTTTTGTCAATCCATGAATACAAGTTATTGCCATCTGAAAGCTGCCTGGTGCGTGCCTAAAGAACTTTCACTTCAAAAGTCTGATTTTTAAAAAATTATCTTTCTTTTTTATGTGTATATGTAAGGGCGACACCTAGAACATCCGTTCAAATCCGCCTCGTGCCCATGTTAATTTAAAAGACACCGTAAAATGGACCAGACGAGTAGTAATGTCATGTTTGTGTAATCAGCGTGTGTGTTGCGTTGTTGTATGGTGCTGGCCTCTTGGCTACCCAGAAGCAGCAATCACTTGGAAAGCTGCGTCTGAGTACTCGTCCACACCACGGGAAAGTGGGCCAAGTCCAGTAGATGGAACACTCTTATGGTATCACATATGAAAAAAAATAAAAAACATCACAACTCTGGGGGCCCACTCCAGAGTATAAAATAAAAATAATAATAATAAAATAAAATAAAAAATAATATCAATTAAATAAATAAAATTAAATTTAAAATAATAATAATAATAAAATAAAAAATATAAAAATGAAATAAAAAAGTAAATAAAATTAAATAAATAAAAATAATAATAAATAAATATATATAATAATAATAATAAATAAAATAAACTCTCAACACTACACCCCGCCCACAGTCTCTAATGACCTCTGATGATCAAGACTCCATCATAATGAACCCAAGAAATAAGTACGTAAAATTGGCTTTAAAGATCTTCTATGTCTGAAGATTGCTTTTGAGAATTCTTTGAAAAAGATCAAAATTCTTTTTATAAGCCAAAAATAATCCTTCCTGGCCTGGTATCAGATCCTCCATTATTCTTCGAATCTGAATCCTTAAGTTCTCGAAAACAGCACATTCATAAAGTAAATGTTCCAACTTTCCGGAGAACCACAAAAACATAAATCAGGGTACAACAATCCCAGGGCAAACAACTTAGCATTAAATCATTAAAAACAAGGATTCAAAACTTGTAAACCATTTTGTTATCTGTCCACTGTTTAAAATTGTGACTTGAGGTATTAAACGCTAGTTAAACCCGTCCAGCCTCAACATTATCCCAGTATTAAAACTTAACTCTATAGCCAACATCCTAATGGGGGGCATTTTCCTCTTTATGAAGTAAAAAGACCCGGTACACCAAGAACAGATCCAAAGATTTCGGTGTAGCCCGCCGAAACCAGGCTCCTTCTGCGTACATGGTTATAGGAAGGAAAACCGGCCGATAATACAACTTTCAAAGTTTGCAATGATAGGCCCCAGTTTGAATTTGAGATTCTAATAACAGATTCAGAAAGACCTGAGCTCGAGTCCCATCGATGACGGGAGGGGTTTTTATGGGCCATTTTCACATATGGCAGAGTTAGTCGGTCTCAAGCGGTGATCACATGACTCTTTTCCTCCTGAAAATTCGAATTAGGTTATCCATCCAGCAAACAGAAAACCAATCAAAGGATAAATATACGAGTTAAACACTGCATATTGATGCTTCATAGTCTTAGCTATTAGTGTTCTTAAAGTACATCTAACCTAACTTAATTAGCATTCAATATTTTAGGCAGTTTCAGTACAGCTCACTAGAGTCAAAGTAGTACAGAAATGCAAACATCTCTCTAACTATAAATGGTGTTAGTATACAAAAATCTATACATTACCCATGACATGATTACAAAACAATATAAAAAACAGTATTGCACATTCAACATAATTTACGTCTATATACACTAATCATATATAAATGGAGAATGAATTACAATACCGTAAAAGTAGCTCAGGAACGACACCTGTGTCCTTTCGACAGCTCGGGCTCAAAAGTCTTCTTCAAATTTGTTACTTTTTCAGACACTTTCCAAAACTGACGTGCCAAGTTCGAATCCTTAGCTTTTGCAGATCTCCTACCCCAAGTGCAATCTAAGAAATATTTCCCAGACACTTTTTCTAGTCTTTCTTCTAAAGCCGAGTAAAGCGTTGTTTGTGCCCCTTCCCAACAGCTCTTTAGGAAAGGGTATAGCAGAGGCATGCACTTAAACATTCGTCCATGGTCACGAATAATGGACGTCATCACTGCCCCAGGATGTAGAGCATTCACTGTCACGCCTGATCCCTGCAGTCTTCGACTTAACTCTGCAGTAAACAACAAGTTAGCCAGCTTAGTGTTGCAGTATGTCCAGAAGTGGCTATGAGTTTGCCCCTCCACGTTCAGATTGTCAAGATTCAAGTTGGCTACCCAATGCATTTCGGATGACACGACTATGATGCGAGAGGGGACGCTCTTCTTTAGTACATCCAACAGGAGGTTAGTCAGCAGAAATGGACCGAAATGGTTAGTAGCGAACACCACATCCAATCCGTGTTCTGTCATTTGTGGGCTGGATAGACCACCAATCCCTCCATTGTTGATCAGGACATCGAGACGTTCCTCAGTTTTCTTGAAGTCTTCAACGAATGCCCGCACCGATTTCAAGGAACTCAGGTCCTCCTGTTTGATGACCACGTTATCTTTACCAGTCGACCTCACGATGTCTAGTGCCGCATCCCTTGCGCGTTCCACACTTCTACAAGCCATGATGACTCACGCATTCCTTCGTAGCAGTTCCCTTGCCGTCTCCTTACCAATTCCTCAGTTCGCACCTGTAATGATAACAGTCTTCCCCGACATGTCTCGCGTGCTCTTGCAGAATCCTAGGCTCACTCTCGTGTAAATTTTGAGAGCTATCAAGGCCACGAATAGGACGAATAACGGACCTCCAAAGAGGGAGAATAATGTGAATATCATGTCCGCTTTGGGTGCTCTAAATCTACACCTGTAGTTCATCTATACAAAAACAATATCTTGCCCCTTATTATTCTCCTTACTACTTACACGACGAATAACACTTCCCCAAAGAGAGAAACTATTGATAACGCATCTGTTCTGCAAGCAACATGAAAGGCCTCTGGCTTTTCTTAAGAAACAGAGGCGGAAATGAAAAAACAAAAGAGAAATGGGGACACCCATGCAATTACTGTAATTTAAGCAACTGTTAAGCGAGACCTGTTTGCACGAAGAATGCGGTTTGTTTCCAAGGTATAAACTAAGGATGTCGTATAAATGTTTCTGTGTTCGTACTTGACATCGTTTCTCTTTAGTTCTGAAGACCCTTCACCCGAAATCTATTTGGGACTAATTGGGGCTAGTGTCGAGGCCACATATAATTCATTTTCAGTGCAATAAAGATTATCTATTTATAATAACATGCAGGTTATCAAAATATATTTTTGAAGTAATATGTACGCGTAGAAATTAAAAACATTTCCTGTTCCACCGCATATTTTGGTTTGGTTTGGTGCCAAGAAAAAATGTAAAAATAGATCCTGGTAACTTTAAAAGAGGTTACCTGGTCAAAAGATCAGGCGTAAGTTTAAAAGGTGGTATATATTCTAAAAATATATAAAGCTTATTTTATATACATGTATATAAATCAGTTCGATATGCCCCAGTAGCGATACGAATAGCCTGATGATGGATAGGATCCATCCATCGGAGTACACCCTCCCTGTCTCAATTGTACACCTAGGACCCATAATCTAATCTCGATAGCACACGTTCATGATAGATGCGTAGTAGGGTGCAGCGGTCCGCACCACAAGATGTAGAGGACAAAGAGCGAAGAAAATTGAGACCTCTCGTGCACTTTGTACGAAGTTGACCGACGTGATCTACAAAAAAAGGTCAGCTTTTTATCAAATACGAGTCCCAAGAATTTTGTATCTGCCACTACTGGAATAGCATTTTGTCCAAGCTTTAATTCAGGTTCAAGATGAAGATTACGCTTACGACAAAAGTGTACGCAAACGGTCTTCTGCGGCTAGAACCTGAATCCATTAGCAAGTGCCCAGGAATTAAGGCGCTTAATGGCATATTGCAGTTGTCTTTCAATAACCCTCATGTTGCATGACTGACAAAACATGGTAAAGTCATCAACATAGAGGGCGCTGTTTACAGTTGGAAGAAGTTGTTCTGTGGTGGAATTTACTTTTATGGCAAATAGCGTGACACTTAATACTGATCCTTGTGGTACTCCCTCCTCTTGGCAAAATAGACGAGAGAGTGAGGATCCTACACGAACTTGGAAGTATCGCTTGGCTAGAAAGTTTTTAATAAAAATGGGGAGATTCCCTCTAAGACCAAGACCATGCAAATCTTTTAAGATGCCAAATCTCCAAGTTGTGTCATACGCCTTCTTCATGTCAAAGAACACTGAAACCAAGTGTTCGCATTTTAGGAAAGCATCCCGGATGGATATTTCCAGTCTAATAAGATGGTCCAGAGTGGACGTGTTTTTGCGGAAGCCGCACTGAACGTTGGAGAGAACGCGGTTTGATTCTAAATACCACATTAAACGAAGATTAACCATTCTCTCCATGATTTTTCACAGACAGCTGGTCAGAACGATAGGACAATAAATAGTAGGCATTTTAAGATCCTTTCCTGGCTTTGCAAAGATAAGAACAATTGCTGTGCGCCAGGCATCTGGAAACTGCTCTTCAGTATATACTGTATTTTGTTATATAAGAGGAGCAGGTGATCCATAGATGTTAGGGAAAGGTGCTTAACCATTTCATAATGGATTCCATCTGGTCCAACAGCGTTTGCTTTAGAAAGTGAGAGAGCTCTTTTTAATTCCTGCATAGTGAATGGTTCGTTGTAAGAACAAAGGCCCTTTAGTGTGAAATGCCTGTTTTTCTCTTGTATGTTTCAGGACTGGAAACTCTGGGGAAAAGGATGAAAACCCAGAGGTGTTTGAAAAGGTTTCCCCAAGAGCACTGGCTATTGCAGTGGGCTCTGCAATAGTGCATCCATGCATCCATTATAGTCTAGGATCGATGAGGGGTGGAATGTATATTTTCCCTTCATTTTCCGGATTTTATCACAGACCACCTTAGCACTGATAGACTGGGTAATCGATGACGTAAAACGGATCAATGATTTCTTCTGACTCTGGCGGCGAGTGTACTGGGCTTTTGCTCGTGCGCGTTTAAAGGCTATAAGGTTGGCCGTGATGGGATATCGGCGGAATATCCCCCATGCTTTATTTTGCGCCTTTTTAGCTTCTGTGCATTGTAAATTCCACCAGGGTTTGAGAAAAGGTGGAAACCGGGCAGATGTTTTTGGGATTGAAATTGCAGCTGCATGGATGATGTCTTCTACAATGTACGTGACTGCATCATTCATAGGCTCCTGACTAACCGTAGTGATTTGAAAATTTGCCCGATATTGAAAGGCATTCCAGTCAGCCTGATAAAACTTCCACCGTGGTAGCCTAAAAGTCAGACATGGTCTCCCAGTGTGTACGCAGGTTATCACAGGGAAATTATCACTTAAATATGGGTTCTCCTCCACTTCCCAAGTGAGTGAAGGGAGAAGGGAAGGGGAGCAGATAGATAGATCAATGGCAGAAAAAGTACGGGTAGGCATATGGAAGAAGGTGTTTATTCCAATATTTAGAAGAGAGAGGTCATTGTCATTTAGCATATGCTCCATGACTCCTCTCCTTCCATTGATACTAGCACTACCCCACAGGGTATTATGTCCATTGAAATCCCCGAGAAGTAAGAAAGGGGAAGGCAACCGCATTACAAGATCATCAAGGTCTTCTTGGGAGATGTCAGTCCCAGGTGGCAAATAAATAGAGCAGACGGTTAATAAAAATCCCACTGTAAGGCGAATTGCAACGGCCTCTATGCTGGTTGTAATTAGCAAGAGCTGATTGGTACTGGGGTCTTGGTACCCACAAGGATAGCGACACCTCCATCATCCCCAATTCCATCCTTACAAAAAATTGAGATGTCATACATGGTGGGATCCTTATTTCCTTTAGGTAAGTCTCCTGCAAGCAAAAGCAAACTGGCTCGTGCTTTTGCAAGAGGGCCTTGATGTCATCAGTATTTCGCTGGAATCCTCGACAATTCCATTGTAGGAATTTAGCCATTATTTTAGCTTGGTGGGTCCATCAGGTGGCTTCCGAGGTGCTGAGGGCTTACTTTTATCAATCTTGGTTTTATCTCTTTTGAGGACGTATGGACGCTGTCCGGTATCCATTTCTTCCTCCCCAAAGAGTTTGAAGACTGATTCGTCCAATACCTCCTTCCTTGTCCTCTACATCCATTGTTTCTGTTATTATTAGTTGCTCTTCTTTACCACTTGGTTTTGGTAGTGGTGGAACACTAGGAGCTACGAATATAGGATTGGCAGCTGACTGTGTTTTTTTGGTGGGCTTTTGTGAACTCAATAAATAGCGTGCAATCGGAGTGAATGACTCTCTTTGAGGTACAGTCATCTCAATTACTTCACAGAAACCTTCTGAGCATATGAAGGCTTCCCGCTATTTATTGGTTGAATGCGTTTTCTAGCCTCTGGATAGGAGATATTCAGCTCTGTTTTCAGTTTTTGGATCTCTTTTTCATCCTTCCACCGCTGGCATGCTTTGGAGTAGGCAGGGTGCTCTTGTTGGCAATTTACAGAGATCGGTTTGGAAGCTGAACATTCCTTGCTCTCGTGGTCCTTCGCACCACATCGAGCACAGGCAGGGTTACCACGACAAGCTGTTTGTGAGTGGCCGTATTTCTGGCATTTGAAACAACTCAGTGGGTTTCGAATATAAATCCTCACTTGGCAGTTTAAGTACCCTGCCTTCATAGAAGTTGGAGGCCGTGGGGTGTTAAATGTTAGGATGAGAACTCGGATAGGGACGAGATTCCCATCCTTTCGCATTGCTATTCTTTCTACTCCTTAGTTTTTCAATTCAGAGCAGATCTCTTCTTTAGAGACATAAAGAAGATCCGCCCCTCTGAAATGACACCTCGTGAAGAGGTCAAAGTTTTGTGGGGATTACGGTGATAGGTGTTTCCCCTATTGATATGGCTTTCAAGATTTTTTACTCATGTTTCATATTTATAGCTTCGACCAAAAGGTCGCCAGAACGCAGTCGTTTTACACATTTGGGTGATCCTGCCAACCCTTCTAATCCCTTCTGGATAAAGAAGGGTGACATCTTTCTAATTGACTGCTCTCCGGTCTAATGGAGAATGAGGAAGAGCGGTGTCACTGACAGTGGCGTATCCTCAGTTATGGCTCTTTTTACAGAGGTGTCTAAGTACCTCACCTACCACGGAGCCCTACGAGGGGACGCCCACTCGTGAACTAGCAGATACTGCGTACACGAATGGGACGCCAAGTTCGCTTAGGAGCACCATACCCACGTTTCCAATAAGCCTTGATCCCGTACCAGGACCACAGGGAGGGAGACTTATTGGAACGCAGTTGACCCAAGCAGTAAGAACCACCCGCCGATTGATCCCAGTCGGGCCGGTCCGGGACCACCCGTCTTGTCGAAGCAAGGGCCAAAGTGGTGTATGAAGGCTGGGCCCCTCAACAACCAGGATCCCCCTTTCCGAATTTCCACGGGCCGCGGCGCACGGCTGCACACGCCGGATTCCAATGATGTAACCCTGGAACCAAGATATGGGCATTGTATCCCACTGACGCTAATCTGGAAGACCAGCAGCATCACTGGGATGTCCCCTTACCACGTACAGGTGCCCGCATCGAGGGGTTCACCGCAGATGCCGAAATCTTCTGCGGTTAGACTAAACGAATGGATAACAAGAAGAGAGTAATTAGCACGTGCATTTTAGTCAAAGCGGCCATTCAGTGTGGTTGTGCGGGGCCCGTTTTTCGATATGGTGTCAATGGTTCAGAAGTTAGTAAAATTCAGAGCGTAATGGCTAAAAGGAAGAACTTATCGGACTTTGATAAAGGACAGAATGTGGGTGCTCGACTAGCTGGTACCTCGATTTCCCAAATGGCTGAACTGGTGGGGTGTTCGAGAGTCGCCGTAGTTAAAGTGTACCAGGACTGGCGTCAAAATGGTCAAACAACAACCCGACGGCAAAACTGCAAAGGTCAGTGAAGGTTGACGCTAGAGGTGAGCGCCGTGTCAGACGACTCGTACAGGTGTGCTATACGAGTCGTCTGACACGAAGAAGGTGACTGGAAGAAGGTGTGCTGGTCGGATGAGTCACGTTATTTACTCCACACCGTGAATGGTCGTGTACGGATTTGGCGTCAACATCATGAGGCTCTTCATCCATCATGCATGGTGTCAAACGTGCATTCATTCATTCATTCATTTATTAATTACACACAATATAGTCTCAACATTATGTACATAAAAGTATATACATGATTTATATACAAGATATATTTACATATAATTATATGCTCTGACAAACATTAAACTCTCGTGTGTGTGTGTGTGCAAGTGTGTTCTTATTCAGGGTAGCTCCCAGGCATAAGCCCAAATCTACCTTGAGAACTTGGGAATATATAGTCTTTACAAAGCAGTCCTTAAAAAGTATGTTAAATTACTTGAGTCTGATTTTACTGTAGCGCTATTCGCACTTGAAATCCCGCACCCACTGGAGGTAGTGCAATACCAGTGAGTGCCAGCAATCCCGCGCCCCGGGTTGGCCATACCAGGGAGCCAGCAGGGAAAAAAAAAATAATAATAATAAATATATATATATATATATAATAAAACAACAATAATATTCAATAGTCTGGATGGCACAACTATAAACTTCAAAAATCACAGTTCAATTGAATATTTCCTCAGCTGCTGTTTCACATGCACTGGAACCTCCAAAACCAATAACGGTACTATCCAGCAATCTCCAACTGTACGCCATGGATAATAGACGCTTTAGACCACCAGACCCGACGCAATGAATCTGATCCAGCACGGCAGAATCCAGAATGGAGTATTCATGATTGCAGCACAAAAGACAACCAACCAGAGCACCAGACCCAACACCATGAATCAGGTCCAGCACCCCAGCCGCCAGCCAGATGCAGAAACCAATAGTGAAACTCCATGAAGACAATTAAGACACTAGGTTTGCCTCTGAAGAAAGGCTCTGAGAACAGTTCTTCTTGCAAAAACAGCAGCTGAAAACTCCTGAAATAAATTAAAACAGTCACGATTTGCAATAAGCAAATGCACTGTATCAAATGATAAGTCGGGAATATGCGCCATCAAAATCCGCCTTTGGTCTTTATACTCCCGACATAAAAAAATTACATGCATCCAAGTCTCCTGCTCGCCACATGTACAGAAAGGATCTGTCTCCAACCCTCTCTCATATAATTTGGCCCTAAGTGAGCCGTGTCCTGTTAACAAATAAGAAGTGTACATAGAAGGCGTAAACCAAGATGCCACGGTTTTTGCCAATGCATAGTTCACCTGGGGAATATATTTCCTCGTCACAGCTCCAACATCACCACTTTCCCATCTGGTCTGCCATAAATCTATTAATTTGTTCCATATTCGTTGTTTTTCTTCTTTAATATTATTCTCCAAATCGATTGTAATATCCAAAAACGTTACTGATGTACCCTTTTTCAATTTGTACAAAAACCCTCTGTAGACAATAAATAAATCCAATGGCATGGTACCAGCAATTACCTGTAGAGCGTTTGTAGACGCTGTTCTAGGTACTTTCAATAAAGTTAATAACATAGAGCGCTGAAGCGATAAAAGTTTCGATCGAATCCTAGTTTTAGTTACCACAGAAAACCAAACAACAGCCGCATATGCCACTATCTGGAGAAAAATAGTCTTATAATACAATGACAACACTCTCTTATTCAATCCCCACTCCTTACGAGAAATCCTAGCAATGGAGCCTGTAAAGTGTCTTACTTTTACATTTAGGTGTGAAACATGTGGTAAAAAGGAAAGTTTGTCATCTATGATTAATCCCAAATACTTAGTTTTAGCAACATAAGGAATTTGAACACCACCTAAAAGAACTCTTGGAGGCCTGCCGTAATCAAATTGTTTCTTAAAAACCATAAAACAGGTCTTACTTGCAGAGATCTTCAATTTGTTCAAATTGGCCCATTCCATTAAATCATCTAAAACTGACTGTATTTTTCTTTCCAATATAAGTCTGGAGCGCCCAGAAACTCCAATCACAAGGTCATCAGCATAAGCTATCTTAGCAACCTCTGTACTCTCCTTAACAAGCCACTGATCTAAAACTGCATTCCAAAAGAGAGGTCCCAAAACCGAACCTTGAGGACAGCCTCTCGAGACACTGGCACTATAAAGTGCAGGCCGGTGGAGTCGGTTGTAAGGTGTGGGGCATGTTTCACTGGCAGGACCCCTAGTGCATGTGGAACAACGTATCAGTGGTCTCCGCTACCTTCAACTGCTTGCTGACTGTGTACACCCCGCTATATTACACTTTTTTCCCGAATGGCGATGGTGTCTTCCAAGATGACAATGCGCCGAGACATCGGGCAATTGTTGTGCAGGAATGGTTTGAGGAACTGACTTCCAGCATATCGATTGGCCTCCGAACTCACCGATATCAATCCCATAGAGCAATTGTGGGACACTATGAAAATCCATATCAGGGGTCGGGATACACCAATCACCTCCATACTTGCATTGCTGACCGCATTACACGCAGCTTAGTTGGCCATACGCTTCCGACATCGTGTTGAATCAATGCCACGTCGGATAGCTGCTCTACTGAGGGCAAAAGGAGGACCTACGAAGTATTAGGTAGGTGGTCATAATTCAGTGATCACTCACGGTATATGCTCCCCCTGTCTCCTTCCTTTATTCACTTGGGAGGCAGTGGAGAACCTCTACGGAAGTGATCGCTTCCCCGTGATAACCAGCTTACTTAACGGGAGGCCGCGTCAACCTTTTAGGTTACCGCGGTGGAAAATTGATCAGGTTGACTGGAATGCCTTTGAACATCTAGCAGCCTTTAACACAGTACGGTCATTCATGGAGCCTGTTAATGATGCAGTTATGTTTTCGGAATAACATTTCTGAAAACATCTACCCGATTTCCACCATTTGTTGAAATTCTAAATGTTGTGCATTTAGAATTTCACCAACCTTGGTGATATTCTGAATGCACAACAGCAAAAAACTGCACAAAACAAAGCTTGGCGAATATTCGGACGATGTCCTACCATGTTCAATTTCTTAGCCTTCAAACGTGCACGCGCAAAAGCGTCCTATATTCGCCGTCAGAGCCAAAAGCAATCGTGGATCAACTTTACATCCACTATTAGGCAAACCAGCAGTAAAATTGTTTGCAACAAAATCCGAAAAATGAAGGGAAAATATATATATTGCACCCACCCTCAGTCGGTCGTGGAATATAATGGATGCGTTATTGCAAACCTAGCTGCAATAGCTAATGTTCTTGGGGAAACTTTTGCTACCATCTCTTCAACATCCTCTTACTCCCAGAGTTTCTGGTCCTGAAAGACAAACATGGAAAGCAGCCTATTAACTTCAAATGTACGGATTCTCATCGTTATAATGATCCCTTCACAATAGACGAGTTAACTCTTACCAAGACAAGTGCTGCTGGACCAGATCTCATCCATTATGAAGCCCTCGTCGGTAGCACAGTTGGTAGGATCGCCGTCTTATCCACACCAGTTGGAAAAGACCTGAGTTCGAATTCCGTCAATAACGAGAGGAATTTTTATGGATCTTTTTCACGACGTGGCTGAGTTAGTCGGTCTCAGGCGAGGGTAGCTTGTCTTTTTCTCCCGGAAACTCGGTTTTTCGTCCAGGAAACAGAAAATCGACTTCACAACACATGCAATTTATAGACAATATACGGAGCAACATGGCTTTAGTCGCCAATGCTCCAGCAACCAAAAAATAACAGTAATATCCATTATGAAATGATCAAACACCTGTCAGCAAAATCAGTGGACCATAGAAGAGCAGCTTCCGGATTCCTGGCATAAGGCAATCTTTCAGGCTTAGGAAAGGCAATCGTGTTTGCCTTTCCTAAGCCTGGAAAATATCCAAAAATCACAAAAATCGCAAAATCCTAGAGAAAATGGTCAACGCCCGCCTTATATGGTATTTGGGGGTAAATCGGCTGCTCTTCAGAGTGCAGTGTGGTTTCTGAAGGAATAGGTCCACTTTAGACCATTTAATTAGGCTTAATTAAATGTGTTCTTTGATAAGGAAAAAGCGAATGTTACAACTTGGAGATTTGGAATTTTAAAAAACATTTATAGAATCGGCTTTAGAACTCATCTCCCAATTTTTATCAAAAACGTTTCCTTCCGTCATTCCTTCCAAGTTCGTGTAGGATGTGGCCTCTCGGTCTTTTACCCAAGAGGAAGGAGTACTTCAAGTATTAGTTTTAAATGTTATGTTTTTTGCCATCAAAGTGAATTTCATCACTGAACAACTTCCTCCACCTGTAAACTCTGCCTCTATGTTGATGATTTTAGCATATTCTCTCAGTCTTGCAACATGGAGGGTAATTGTGAGACAATTGTAACATGCTGTTGACACTCTGAGCTCACGAGCAATGAATAATGGTTTCAGGTTCTCCCCGCAAAAGAACATTTGCTTGCACTTTTGCCGCAATCATAATCTTCATCTTGAACCTGAACTGAGACTACGACTAAATGCTGTTCCAGTAGTATCTGAGACTAGATTTTTGTGGCTCGTATTTGATAGAAAGGTCAACGAAAGTGCATGAGAAGCCTCAATATCCTACATGCAATCTCAGGTAACTCTTGGGGTGCTGACCAATGCACTTTATTGCGCCTCTATCGTGCAGTCGTGAGATCTAAGGTAGACTACGAGTCTCAGGTTGTTGTTGTTGTTGTTGTTGTTGTTGGGTTTAACGACACAAAGGCTACTTGGGCCATATTGTGTCTTCTAATAGTGAATATGAAATAATATCTATATTTTATGATATATTTGTATCCGGTTTAGGAAAGTATATAGTTCCTTTTTATTAGAATCATCTCCCAGAATCTGCAATAAATTTATTGATGACTGTGTTTTAGCAATTGATTTAAAAGTATCTAAGCGGATGTTCTGAAGGTGGGGACAGTCCACTAACAAATGGCGAATGGTCAGTTGTACTTCACATGATGTACATTGTGGAGCGCTGTCATTAGTTAATAGATAGAGGTGAGTGAGATAAGTATGCCCAATCCTGAGCCTTCCTAAAATTGTTTCTTCTCGTCTGCTTTTCTGGAAGCTGGAGGGCCACAGCTTTGGTTCTGGTTTTATTTGGAATAATTTGTTTTCTGGATAACTTCTCCAGATTAATGACCAGCTATTGTAACATGCTTTATGGATGATATGTTTATAATCAGTATATGGGGATCGAAAAGTCTGCAAAAGAGTAGTATCTGGTTGTTTGGCTGCTAGATCTGCTCTTTCGTTTCCTGCTATCCCAGAATGACCTGGAATCCAGCAGAAAGTCACAGTTTGGTTTGATTCATTACACACAAGTAATTTAGAATGGATTTGTTTTATTACAGGGTGAGAGGAGTTGGTATTACTATTTATGGCAGAGACAGCACTGATCGAGTCAGTGTATATTATGGCAGACGAAATTAGAAGTTGAGTAATATGCCCTAGAGCCAAGTTAATAGCATAAAGCTCAGCAGTGAAGATACTGCATTCTACAGGTAATGAGACAGAAGTGCTGAAAGATGGAAAGATCGCAGCAGCGCCTACTTGGGTCTCAGTTTTCGATCCATCTGTATAGATCTTACAGGCCTGTGAATTAAAAGCAGAGTGAGCTTCATGTAACTGTGCGATATTGAAGGGACACAAGGTGTTCTTTCCCCTGTTGGAAATAGTCATCGTAAATTGCAGGGATATTTGTCCACGGTGGATCAGGAGGTGTTATGTCCTGATATATATTGTCGATTGCAATATTCCACGTTTGAGTTAGTTCTTTAAGTCTAAGTGCAGCAGGTCTGTTTTCATTTGGTTTACTGTTGTAAAATGAGTCCCATTCGGTGTTGTACAGACATCTCCAATTCGGGTGGTAGGGAAGACTGCGGATTTTTGCGGCATACATTAAAAGTAATGTTTTCCTCCGAAGATGTAAGGGAGGTTCGTGGGCTTCAATGTAAAGGCTCTGGACTGGGGAGGTTCTGAAAGCCCCTAGAGAAATTCGAAGGGCACTGTGCTGGATGGTATTTAATCGTTCTAATGTACTCTTCCTCGCAGAGTCATACACTGGAGAACCGTAGTCCAAACGGGATCTGATGAGAGCTCTATAAATATGGATAAGCGTATGCCGATCAGCGCCCCAAGACATGGATGACACACACCGAAGGATATTCAATTTCTTCAAGCAGATGGTACGAAGATAGGCCACATGTGCTTGAAAGTTCAGTTTTCTATCTAGAATCAGGCCAAGAAAGCGGACAGTGTTAACCAGAGGAACCGACACATTTTTTATCTTTAACTCAGGATCAGGATGAAATGACCGGAGTTTGCAGAAATGAGTGGTAGTGGATTTCTGTTCAGCAAGATGGTATCCATTGTGTAAAGTCCACGATTCTATTCTGTTTAGAGTAATTTGTAACTGTCTTTCGATAGTATTCATATTTTGTGATTGGCACGATATTGTGAGGTCATCTGCATACATATATACTTCAATAGTTTTTGGAAGATCTTCCAATATATTGTTGACCCTAATTGCGAATAGGGTTGGACTCAGTATAGAACCCTGTGGGACACCCTCTTCTTGAATATGAGATGCTGATAGGAAGTTTTGATATCTGACTTGAAAGGTACGTAACTTTAAAAAGTTCTGAATAATTTGAGGGAGATAGCCTCTCAACCCTAACTGATGCATATCTGTGATAATACCATGACGCCATGTGGTGTCGAATGCTTTCTGAATATCCAGGTTGACCATAACTAAATGTTGTCTCCTGATGAAGGCGTTACGTATGTTGGATTCAATTTTGACAAGTAAATCTAGGGTGGACCTGTTTTTGCGGAAGCCATATTGGTGATCAGAAAGCAGATTTTGGGATTCAAGAATCCAGGTGAGCCTCTTATGCACCATCCTTTCGAAGGTCTTGCCCAAACAGCTTGTCAATGATATTGGTCTGTAATTTTGAACTAGAGATGTATCTTTTCCCGGTTTTGGTATTGCACAAATATAGGAATGACGCCATGAGAGAGGATATGTGTTTTCTGAGAAGATCCTATTATAAAATAGCAATAGTATGTACAGATCAGCTTCACACAGATGTTTAAGCATTCTGTAGTGAATGCCGTCTGGTCCTGCTGCACTATTTGGAGATTTACTCAAGGATTCTTTGAGTTCAGCTATAGTAAAGGGCTGGTTATATGGTAGTGGGTGATTAGTTGAAAAATTCAATTTTTTTCGTTCTTCATTAGTTTTAATTCTCTGAAAAGCAGTCACATAAGTGGTTGAGGCGGAAGTATTATAGAAATATTCTGCTAAAGCATTTGCGATGTCAGTAGGAGAAGATAGGTCCTGCCCATTCCACTGAATTATTGGAGACTGTAGAGGTAGAAATTTTCCATTGAGAGCTTGTATTTTTTTCCAGATAATCCGAGTGTCAGTATTTTTGTTAATAGTTGAGGCAAACTTAATCCAGGAGTCACGTTTTGCTTTTTTCCTAATTTGTCTTGCTTTGGCTCTCAGTTTTTTGAAAGCTATAAGGTTGGCAGTAGTGGGGAATTTGCGAAATTGGTTCCAAGCACGGTTTTTTTCTACTTTCGCTATGGTGCAATCTTGATTCCACCAATGGTTTTGGTGTACCCGCTTGCTCTGGTTGAATTTTGGAATAGACATTTCTGCTGCTGATAATATATGGCTGGTAATGTGTTCGGTTACTTCATCAATATGTTGTTGCTGTACATACTGTTTGTTTAATAGGACACAAGTACAGTAGTTTTTCCAGTCTGCTTTGTGGAAATTCCAAGATATACGGGCTTTGGGGCATGATACGACCTGTGTTTGAAGTGAGCTGATGATTGGAAAATGGTCACTGTGGAATGGATCGTTCAACACCAACCATTCCATACTTGGAAAAAGAGATGCTGAACAGATAGATAAATCTATGGCAGATGTTGTGCCTGCAGGTAATTGAACATACGTTGGAGAGCCAGTGTTTAATACAGTCAGATTATGGTTATCTAGGAATGTTTCAATTAATTGGCCTCTCTTATCCATAGTGGAGGATCCCCACAATGGATGGTGACCGTTAAAATCACCGAGTAAACAGACAGGAGGTGGCAGTTGTGTTAAAAGGTTGTCAAGTTCAGTCTGGGTACAAGGATAATTAGGTGGTATATAAACAGATGCAAGGGTTAATGATATTCCCATTGCTATCCGAACTGCTACAACTTCTAGGGAGGTTTCTAGTTGGAGATGTCTTGATGGTATGGTAGTTTTGACAAGAATACCTACCCCTCCACGAGAAGAGTCAGAATCCCTGTCTCGCCTAAACATAGTATAGTTTTTGAATTTGAGTGAAACTTTTGGTGATAAAAATGTTTCCTGTAAGCATACTCCTAATGCGTTAGTTTGTGTGAGTAAATCATTCAGGTCATCTATATTACTGCGTAATCCTCTGCAGTTCCATTGTAGGAATTTGTTCATTGCTTGGGTTTATTTGACGAAGATTGATCTGACTGTTTTTTCTGAGGTTTCTGCCTGCTTAGTTTTGATTTTTCATTTTTGGGAAAGGTTGGGCGTCCTGTATCCATGGTATCATTGGCATGTAATTCTAGGACTGTGTCTTCGTCCTCTGACTGAACTTCCATTTGAATGTTGCTATAGCATGATTTCATTGTCTTTTGATTTTCAACACTAACAGATTTTGTTCTTTCGGGCAAGGTTGAGATGGCATCAGTTGGGATACTGATTGGCGTGTTGCTGGTTTCATTAACTGTAGATTTTTTATTGCACGTTAGCATGGTTTTGGCCCAGGTGGCAAATGAAATGTTTGGTTCTATGGAGACATCTGTTTGAGTTGAAATTGACCGGCTGTTTTTAGAGACCGATGCGTATGATCGGCTAGGCATGGTTAACAGTATTTGCTTCCTTGCTTCAGGGTATGTGACTTTATGCTCTACCTTATATTTCTGGATTTGTTTGCCTGTTTTCCAAAGGTCACATGCTTTAGAAAAGGCAGGATGGCTTCCTTTACAGTTAGGGCAACTAGGAGTGGCAGCTGTACAGTCTCCTTGGGAATGCTCCTTAGAGCCACAAATAGGACACACAGCATCGCCTCGGCATGCCGTCTGAGAATGGCCATACTTCTGGCACTTAAAGCAGCGAATGGGATTTGGGATGTAGGGCCGAATCTTGCAGTTTAAATAACCTGCTTTAACAGAAGATGGAAGAGTCGGAGTACTAAATGTCAAAATGACGGACCTGGTTGGTAGTAGGTTCCCATCTTTTTTGGTCATTATTCTCCGCGCATGAGTCACTTTTTGTTCCCTGAGTTCTTGTATTATCTCTTCTTCTGACACTGTTAGTAAGTCCCATTCGCTGATAACGCCTCTAGAGGTGTTAAGAGTGTTATGGGGCGTAACTGACACTGGAATACTGTTAAATGATGTTAATTTTAACAGCTTCTCTGAGTGAGTTGTCTTAGAAGTTTCAATTAGAAGGTCTCCAGATTGGAGACGCTTAACCATTTTAGGAGATCCACAAACCGATTCTAAACATTTCTGTATAAGAAAAGGCGATAGTTTGCCAACAGGTTGCGTGGATAATGAGTGCATTATAAGAAATGCTGGCACGTCATTATTCTGATTTTCCGTCCTTAGTCTCTTTGGACGATTGGAGTCATGGTCAATGTCAGGAATTTCTGACCTTGAGCTCGAGGGCTCTAACAGTGGATAGTCACTTATATCCATGTCGGCTCCTTTTGGCCCTGGGGGTTTGTCTTTACCACCCAGGTTACCGGCCCCGCCACGGGGAGGCAGGAGCAGTGCCACGAGGTGACCAAGCGGCTATTAGTTGTGTTAGTAATAAAGAAAACGAAACAAAAAGGTTTCTTTCCTTTCTGGGCCTTTGCCTACTTCTTGTAGAACAAAAGAGCTACTTAAATATAAAATGAGAAAAAACGGTATTCAGAAATAAATAGAATATATACAATGGCAAAAGCTCTTTAGATAGCTCGCTTTGGAAAACGCAATGAGATCGCTTGGCCACGGAACGCTTGGCACCCGGGGCCACGAGTCTCAGGTACGCTAAGTCTAGATCTGCTAGACTCAGCATACTCCAATGGTTGGACAACATCCACCATCAGGCGATTCGTATTGCCACTGGAGTATTTCGAACATCTCCAGTCCAAAGTCTCTATGTCGAACCATATGAGCCATCATTATCGCTTCGTTGGAAACAGATGTCTCTACAACACGCCTTCAAACTAAAATCCCTGCCAGACCATCCTACTTGAACATCCGTTTTTGAGCCACAATGGGAAAATCTTTATAACACCCGTCAGATTGCCAACCTCATCCCTTTGGTTTTCGTGTCTAAGAGTTACTCAGAGAGAGTAACATAACCGTAGACAATGTTGCCATATCAACAAGGCAACCATTCCCATCCTGGCATGTTCGAACACCACCGTGCAATTTCTCTATTAACAAATGAGGAAAGACTACCACTTCGTATTCTCTCTACCAACAACTCTATGCTGCCCACCTAGCTGAATACTCTTAACTTCTTGCCTGTCTTCACTGATGGATCGAGTTCAGAGTTACCTGACGGATCTGCTGCCACCTTCCCAAATGACGTTACATATGGAAAGATACCTGACGAACGCAGCATATATTCAGCAGAGTTGTATGCAATTGAGTTAGCCTTGGGTCACATTAAAACCCACAGTTACCAAAGATGTATGGTATATACAGACTCTTTAAGTATACCAGGACAACGACATAAACCAGGACAAATTTGTGACACTTTTTGCTGTTTTCTAAAAATAAATACATATAAGTATAAACGAAATGATATTCCGAATATGATTATGGGTATAATTACCTCTCAACTTCTGAATACCATTACGTTTATTTACAAATTTGCATTAGAACAATTAGAATTTGAGAAATTAGGTGTCACAGTGTTACACTCCTTTGTAGGACAACTTTGTGACAACCAACATTCTGCTATCACTCCTTTGTATTTCAACATCTGTCATAGTGTTGTATCTATAAATGACTAATTTAGGACAATTAAAGGATAAACGGAAGCAAATCATTCAGTATTTTTGATGGAACAATGTCATGAATGCATTTTATTAATGTTAGCTTACAATACTTCAACACAACCATTTTTTATAGAACATAGGGTAGAAACTTTACAAAAAACAACAAAAAGAAACCCTTCAAAGCAGTTGGTACACATTTCATTACTCATTACGTTGAAAACAACTGGGTTATTTTTGGAACATCAAAAATTGCTCGCTTCTCCCTCTGCTTAGGAGCATTTAATTTACATACAATCTCCTTGTCTTCGTATCGAATTTCGTCTTTTTTCAGCAGGCCATATCCAGTGTTTACCTGCTGGTTCCATTGCATTGATTAGTGTCCCTTGGTGAAGAAGTCCTCGAACGTATTGTAGTCAAACCATCCAGGAGTGCAGTTATATCTTGCACCTGCAGGACCAGCTTCAGTCCATGTATTCCACAAATGCTTGGACTTGTAGTTCACATAAAGTGGAGCAAGGTGGCCATCTGCATTCCCACAAAACATTATGGAAGTGCAAGCTTTTGTGGAGTTCCTAATTTTTTCAGGGTATTTTGTACCTCTTTTTGTGTTTACTTTGCAAGAGCCTGGGTCGTCTACGAGGTTCGTCTCGTCGTAGTTCAAAATATTTGCACTTGGAACTCCATCAACTGCTGCTCTTTTGATATATTTTGAGGAAATCTTTGCGTAAGAATTTTATGGCGACCCATGAAGGAGTTTTGCCAGTCAAATCGTGGAAAATTATTTCTAAAAATAAGCACTGTACGGTCCACGCGGTCCAGATAGGATTTCACAATGCACCTCGGGTCGAATCTTGTCAGAAGAAACCCATAATTTGACATCACAATACAATGAGAAACGAAAGCCTGTTCCTCACTTTCACTAAAAACAGTTGGATGTCCTGGGGTGGCATCATGTTTCCCTTTCAGCTTTAACCATAGGGTGTTTCTATGTATCCCATTCCTAAAAAATAAAATTATTTATTAGTATAAAATTATTAATTAGCATAAAATTACTAATAACGGTAGTATTAAATTATTTTTCTAATTTTAAAACAGAATACAAACTACTTGAAACTTACTTTTCAGCTGCTTTTCGTAAGAATATTTTATTTGATTTAATTTCATTAAGGGCCTCTGTCAGCGTAGCATCAGTATAATTTCGATATTGACGTGACCCAACTTTCCTTCTGTATTTTCCGGGGATTTTATACTCTAAAACAGATAAATTATTATAAATATAGTAAAATAAAATAAAAGCAAAAGTGTTGAAATATCATGGTGCAACTTTGGGACACCGCCATTAACTGTCACAATGTTGTACTCCATACGTTTATGTTCTACTTATTTTCACAAAAAATAAAGTAAATAAACACTTATTTAAAATTTACTTTTTACAAAATTATCACAAATCATAATATATTAAAATAAACTTACTTTCAAATCCACTGCACTTCGAGTTTTTCTGTATCAAAACAAAGTTTCAACAGCTTCCTGAAAATGATATTGGGACACGCACAATGGCTGCACTAGGCCGCTTGAAGGTTGTGCTAGTAGTTTTATCAGTTCCAACAGATGGAAGCAATAACTGTAAAAATGCTGGGGGTAATTTTGCCCTCTGACGGATTGCAGAATGCCCGGTAAAATCAAAAATAAGTCACGCGGCGTAGGTGTCACAAAGTTGTCCTGGTTTACGGTACTACAGACTTTATCAGGGATGAGATATAATCCCCATCCATTTCTGACCCGGGTCCAGCAAATGTTACGTTATCTTTTTGACATCGGTTTCTTCTGAATCCCAAGTCACACTGGAATCAAGGGTAATGAACTGGCCGACGCTGCAGCCAGGTCACCGCAACCCCAGAACAACCGTAGCCTGTTATTCCCATATACAGATACAGGCAAGTAAGACGTAACAGATTACTCTCCCAGTCGCAACAGTCTTGGCATGGGCAGGTAACAAACAAGCTATATCAGATAAAGCCCGTAATTTAACTGTGGCAGTCTAGTCTGCGCAGGAACCACAAAGAGGAAGTTGTTCTTGTTCGCCTCCACATGGGACACAGTCATCTTACTCATCCATTCCTGCTGAGGGTGGATGACTCTCCTATGTGTGAACAATGCGACACCTTTTTAACCATACGACATATTTATCCGTGTGTGCGCTTTATAGGCACGAACGTCGTTTATATTTTACTGCTTTTTACCCTCTAACAGAACCTTATACAGTCAGTCAGATTTTATCCGACAATGTAAATTTACCAGTTGTTTTTAGTTGTTTAAAATGTTTAAATATTTTTACACTCATTTAAAATTACTGTTTTATAAACTTATTAAGCATTTTTACTGTTCCTCTTGACCTTTCCCTAATGGACTATCTCTTAACATGGTCGAATCTTCCTCTACCATAAGCTCCCACATTAATAGAGAAGCGTAGATTCGCGTCCACAACTGCCATTAAAACTACTGAAGAAAATTAAGAAAATATTTTATAGTTGTAAAGTAGTGGTCCTGAAGTGATCACTACCCTACAAATCTGCGTGGACTATTTTTTTAACCTAGAAGTAGTAGACCAATTAAGAACTTTCAGTCTGTTTTACTCTCTCTTTCAGGACCACAAGTAATAGCTGTGCAGAAGAAGAGACTAAGAATTTTGCATTCCACGAAGAAACTAGAAGCGATGTTGGAGGTGACGTAGGGGTGCCTTCAAATTCTGAACTAACGCCCACGTCCTTGATCCAACGCAAAGACTCATCAGTGAATATAGACTAAGAAAAGCAAGGCTACAGCTGTGTACTGAATTTCAAAAAAAGCTGCTGACCCATTTGGCTGATCAGAAAGCTGAGGAGGCAGATCTTGACAAAGCATTTTTGCTTTCACTATTTCTAGACTACAAAAAACTGACTTATGAACCGAAAACTTACTTTCGCCTTTATACACTGCAATTCTTCAGAAATGTCACCCAAACTCAAGCACATCATCAGAACACAACACAAAGCACTTTCCCTCAAGAGAACGAAATTCCTTTGAACATTTATTATTCACTGGAAGAATGTCCCACCCATACAACAGTACTACTACCCTCCACTATCATCTCATCAGTTTTTAACTCGAAGAACAGATTTACTTTGAACTTATTGGGTTCCGCCTATGACTGTAGTTTTTCATTAAAGGAGGACGTACAATTTCGAAAAGTTCATCAAAGGAAGAGTTAGACACCAGGTAATATTCGAAAAACTTTTGGTGATAACTTTTAACTCATTAAAAAATTTTAAAAAATTCTTCTCACGATTAGCATGAAACAGGGGTACTCAATACCTTCTTATCACTGGTTCATTTAGACATCCAGCTGCTTTAGCCACGCAGACAACTGTTAAATGGTTTTTAAACATGATAGAGAACAATCAAACAGGCTGTGGCCACAGCTCGATGGAGACTAAGTACCAAAAAGCTTTTCAGCAGGATGAGTGTGGACGGAGAACGCCATATGTTCTTGAAAAATGAAATAATAAATTTTAAATAGTTAAGAAATTGGCGGTTTTTTAATTAATAAGTAATCAATAATATCCGTTTTATGAATTTCAGTAGCGCTCATTAACAAAAGAATGATTGTAGACATCTCTACAATTATAAATGGTATTCGTAGAAAAAAATCTAAACTCTGAAAACTTCACCTATTTGTACAACGATTTACAACAGTGTGAGACTTCAACATATTATCAGTCTATATACAGTATACACAAAATAGAGAAAGAGTTATTTTAGAGTAAAACTGGCTACCGATTCACACCTTTTTAGATTCAACATTTCGCCATCAACGGTGTTCTTCCAGCATTGTCATTCTTGAAGACACTTCCCACAACTCACGTGCCAAGTTTGAATCCTTGGCTTTTGCAGACCTCGCAGACGGACGGCAGTCTCCGAAGTATTCTCCAGACACATTTTCTAGGCTTTCTTCTAAGGCCAGGTGAAGGGTTGTTTGAGCCCCTTCCCAACAGTTCTTTATGAAAGGATACAACAGGGGCACGCACACATAATTAATCAATTTTCCACTATCACGAGTGATGGATGTCCGCACTATCCCAGGGCTTACAGCATTCACTGTCACTCCTGTTCCCTCCAGTCTTCGACTTAATTCAGCAGTAAACAACAAGTTAGCTAACTTAGTGCTCCAGTAAGTAAACCGATTACCGCTGCCCTTCTCGAAATTCAAATTGCCAGGATCCAAGGTCGCCAGCCAATGTACCAGGGACGACACGACTATAATGCGAGAGGGAGCGCTCCTCTTCAGTATGTCCAACAGGAGGTTGGTCAGCAGAAATGGACCAAAATGGTTGGTTGCGAACAACACCTCCAGGCCGTCTTCTGTAATTCGTGGACCGGATCGTGCACTAATGCCGGCGTTGTTTATCAGGACGTCGAGACGCTCCTCAGTTTTCTTGAAATCTTCAGCGAAAGCCCGCACTGACTTCAGGGAACTCAAATCCAGCTGTTTGATGACCACATTATCTTTACCAGTTGACCTCAGAATGTCCCGAGCAGCCTCCTTTGCACGTTCCACACTTCTACAAGCCATTATAACCCGCGCGTTCCTTCGCACCAGTTCCCTCGCCGTCTCCTTACCAATACCCGAACTCGCACCAGTAATAATTACAGTCTTCCCCGTCATATCTCGAGTACTCTTGCATTTCCCTGTTTTCAGCTTCAAATAAATTTTGACAGCGAGAAGGACCAGCAATACAACGAGTAACGAATCTCGAAAGACTGAACGGAGCGTTGACAGCATTTCTCCCTTCTGGTCTGTAGGCAACGTGAAAAGAACCTAGTTCTCTGCCTACAGGACCGAAGCGGAAAAGTAATCATATGTTCACCGAAATCAAAATACTTACGATTCGTAAGTACGGTTATTAATTCGGAAACCTGTTTCAAAAAAAATCAAACAAACAAACAAGCAGGAGTTTTGTAATGTAAGACTGACAGCAATACTTATTAAGTATTTTAATGGTTTCTTTCTTCAATTCTTTTCTTGTTACTTGTAAACGCCAGTCAATCAACATCTAGCTGAAAGCCTTCTGTCTTTCATTGTCTTAAACATCCTACAGATGAGGCTGGTGATGCGCAGTTGCATAACATATTTTTTCAGATAATAAACATTATTTATTATAACACGCAAGAAGGGAAACCTTAAATAACAAAAACTTGCCTAGAAGGAACTTAACTCACATTAATAAGAAATACAGCAATTCTTTCAAATCGCTACTGATCAGGAAATCCAAAATCCTTTTTTTTATAAAGTAACACTTATGCGCAACCCGCGGAAAATGAATTCTTTAGATACAAAAACTCAAGAGTTCTGCAAAACACAGACTGGAAACCTGTGATAGAGGAATGTTCAAGGAGCTAACAGTTTTAAAGTGACTTCTAAAAATATTTGTAACAAAATGATATGTGGATTTAGATTATGGAGATGTTTGTATGATTGCACCTTTTAGCCAAGCATTTGGCCTTCCTTTGGGTTAATCCTAGGTACCATCCCTAGATATATAGAAAAACATAGCTACTATCTTTCTCACTCTGCTAAGTCCCCGAGTGTCTGATCTGGATTAAGGAAAAGAAGGAATGAATGTATTCCACTGGTGGGTGGCTTGTCTTGCTGGGTCATAGCTCCAATTGGTACTCACATGTGGGAGGGATATTTGAACCTGATGAATTCTTGTGTTTAGTGTGTCTGAGATTGATTGGTTGAATTTAATTACGCATTGTCTTCAGTTTTTCTGGTATTGCTCAGTTATTTATTTATTTATCCCCCAGAGTGAGGTTGCTAGATTCTTCATGTAATCTAGCAACCTCCCAGTGAGGTTGCTAGATAACATCTGCTGCTGTTATTCGTGTTTTTAAGTCTGACTGGGGTTTATCCAGCAAGACTCTCTCGTTATATTATAAGACAGTATTTCTCCCCATGACAACATATGCAGCAAGTGCTTAGTTTCATCGAGCTGTGTTGATGAGGTTCCAAGCAAAACTCAACTCTATACAAAGTTCAGTGCTTCTCAGTATGTTGAGAGTGTGTAGGACCGTATCTACCCCAGCAATTCAGGTATTGGCCGGGGCTGTTCCTTTGGACTTCATCCTGAAGTCCAAAGGAACAAACTATTACTATTCCTGATATACCGAGGACTATATTATCGGATTAAGAAGAAGATACCCGCTACGTTTCATAACATTACAATTGTACTCAGGTAGATATTAAAAGGGAAAAGAAGATGTGTACAAAGGAGATAATTAATCGATGGCAAACGAGATGGGAATATTGGAACTGCGGGAAGGGTGGCAAAGTTATTTCTTCCAGAGGTGACGTTTCTCCTAGATAAAAGCGTAGCTGAATGGTTTACGCCTGGATTGGAGTTGCTAAATTTAATAACAGGCCATGGATCATTGAATGCGAAACTATTTGCTCTAAGATTAACAAATACTGAATTGTGTTTTAGTGGAGCCAAGGAAAATTAGTTTCACATTTTTTGAGAATGTAATATTTATGATAGTACGCGATTAATAATTCAGGGTTCCTCCCAGCGAACCCTGCGCTGACTAGAATGGCAATGCATTATTACAGGTTTAATTTCATTTAGTTTGTTGGTAGGGCACCCATTCCAAGCTTCTTGCCATCGTGCGGTTAATTTTTTGTGGATTAGTTGCTTGCAGTCTGTATAGGGTACTGACAAGTGGATACTACTTTGTGACGTTGCTGATTTGGCTGCTGCGTCTGCCAAATCATTGCCTCTAATACCAACATGGCTAGGGATCCAGTAAAAGCGAATATCGAAGTTTAACACTGTGAGGGAGTGTAATATTTGCTGCACCCGACACAATACTGGGTGAGTGCTTCTCACATTGTATGCCTGTAATATTCTTTGGAAGTCAGTATATAACATGCACCTTTGGTACTGGTGGGATTTTATATGATCCAAGGCCGGTTCTATTACGTGTAGCTCTGCCAATTGCGGAATACGATTGCAGATTGTTTTGCTTGGGAAAACCCAAGCAGATCCAGCAAGCTCTTCAGACTTCGAGCCATCTGTATATACCTGCAAGAAGTCTCGGTATTCGGCGTGGTTTGCTGCAAATAGTTGCCGATATATACATGGCAATGTATCAACTTTCAGCCAGCTCCTAATACTGAAATCACAAAACGGAAATTCATATTCCATGGAGGAACTGATTGCCTTGCTGACTTGGACATATTATCCAATGTAAAGTTAATATCATGAATCAGCTCTTGAATCTTAGATTCTAGTGCTGGCCGGTAGGCATCCTTATAAAGCCGTTCCAAGAGAGGAGCAGATCGATCGCTTACAGCGGATCCAGGCGAGATAAACAGCCATAACTACAAAAGGATGATTTTCTACCAGGTTCACACGAAGGAGAGATTCTTTGGTTTATGCAGAATGTACGCAGCTTAAAAAACAAGCTTCATTGTCTCCAGACTCTCCTATTGCTTAATGAGTTTGATGTCATCTGCCTTTCAGAAACATGGTTAACAGCAGATAGACAGCTTGATCTTACCCATTTTAACACCCCTTACAAACACATTGGGAATCACAGGATTAACGGACGAGGCGGAGGTGTTGAAATCCTGTTCTACGATCGATTCCAGACCTTAAGGACACGAGTGAGCCAGTGAAACAACTTTGAGGCAGTCTCCCTGACGCTGAGGAGTCCTCTTCTTCGATTTTGATTTTTGATTTTGGGTTTATTGGCGCAAAAACAACTAAGGTTATACTGGGCCAGGAAACGATTAAAATAAAAATAAAGATAAATTCTGGTAACCTTTAAAAAGGTTACTTCGTCAAATTGGTATTTTTATATATATATAAATATATATAAGGCAATATAAGTTTAAAAATAAATGATCCAATTTATATATGTGTGTATATACAGGGTGTTTCAGTTAAACGTTTCAGAACTTCTAAGAGGGGTAGGGTACATCCTGACAACTCGAAATCATATAGCAATGTGGGGTCGGAAATGCTTTCCTGAAGCGGTGTTGTACACAGAAGCACCATAAAGAAAGGAGACCGTAAGTGAGAAATCGTTTTAATAATACATGAAAAGAAGCAAAAGGTACATGGATTAAAGTAAGTGTTCGAAGTTTCTTCCACGGGCTACAATGCACGCCTCACATCTCCGACGCATGGACATCCGAACATTCTGGAATACTCCAGGCGAATTTCGAATTTCTTCGGCAGCTACTGCGATTCTTGCAACCAGCTCCTCAGCATTGTCAACAGGGGTGTCATAAACTAGCGATTTCATATGACCCCAGAAATAAAAATCAAGACATGATAGATCGGGTGACCGAGCAGGCCAACGCACGGGACCACGACGTCCGATCCACTGTTGACCAAATGTGACATCCAGGTAGTTACGAACATCTCCGCTATAATGGGGAGGGGCTCCATCGTGTTGGAACCACATTGTCTGTTGCGTCGATGCAGAAATCTGTTCATCTCTCAAAAGTTGTGGCAATACTTGCTGCAGAAAGATCAAGTAGATAGGTCCGGTTAGACCTATCTACTTGATAATCCATGTACCTACGGTAATCCATGTACCTTTTGCTTCTTTTCATGTATTATTAAAACGATTTCTCACTTACGGTCTCTTTTCTTTTTATGGTGCTTCTGCGTACAACACCGCTTCAGGAAAGCATTTCCGACCCCACATTGCTATATGATTTCGAGTTGTCAGGATGTACCCTACCCCTCTTAGAAGTTCTGAAACGTTTAACTGAAACACCCTGTATTAATAGCTTGTAAAAACTTAAAAACTGCTGACACGTGGTCGTTGTCTGATAAAATCTGACTGAGTGTATAAGGCTCAGTCGGATGAGTAAAAGCGGTTAAATATATATTGCGAACATGGGAAAAATTAACACAATCTATTAAAATATGCTTTAAAGTTAAAACGCAAGACTCGCACATAGGAGGGTCATCCGCCCTCAGCAGAAAAGAATGTGTCAAATGACTGTGTCCTATGCGGAATCGAGCAAGAACAACTTCCTCGCTCCGATTCCTGCGCAGACTAGACTGCCATGTTTCTATTACAGGCTTTATTTGGTATAATTTATTTGTTCTCTGTCTGTGCCACAGTTCTTGTCATTGGGAATATATCTTGTTGCGTATTATTTGCCTGTAGTCTGTATAGGGGACTGACAGGCAACAATTATGAGTGGGTGTTGCTGATTTGGCTGCAGCGTCACCCAAATCATTTCCCTTTATCCCAATGTGGCTAGTAATCCAGCAGAAGCGGATATAAAACTTGTATTCATGAAGAGAATGTATCTTCTGCTGAACCCGACAAAGAACTGGATGAGAATTGTGTCTCAGAGATAATAAAGCCTGTAATACACTCAAAGAGTCAGAATATATTATTGACCTTTGGAATTGACAAGTTCGAATGTGATCCAAGGCTAGCTCTATAGCATACAGCTCTGCCGTGTATATGCTGGATTCAGGAGGAATCTGCTGAGATATTATAGTGTCCGGAAACACAACAGCAGATCCTACGCACGATTCAGACTTCGAGCCGTCTGTGTAAACGGGCAGGAAGTCTGAGTACTCAGCTCGGTGTGCAGAATAGAGCTGCTGGTAGACAGATGATGAGGTCTCAGACTTTACCCATTTATTAAGGGAAAAGTCTCACGGTGGGGGATGAGCATGCCAGGGTGGAGGAATTTCTTTTCGTGTTTGTGCAACCTTGTCTACCATGATGTTAAACTCTCTGAGTAGCTCTTGGACACGAATGCCAAAAGGTCGGTTGGCAGTCTTACGGGTATTGTACAAGTTTTCCCAACGTGGCTCAAAAACGGATGTCCACGTAAGATGGTCTGGCAGGGATTTCAACTTTAAAGCATAGTTTAAAGACAACTGCTTACGTCGAAGGGATAATGATGGTTCGTTTGCTTCGACGTATAAGCTCTGGACAGGAGATGTGCGATATGCTACAGTAGCGATACGGATGGCCTGATGATGGACAGGGTCAAGCCATGGAAGGGCACTGTCTCTGGCTGAGGAGTATACCTGGGCCCCGTAGTCTAATTTGGGTCGTACAAGTGCACGTTAAAGCCGTAGTAGGGTGCATCGATCTGCTCCCCAACTCGTGGAGGAGAGAGAGCGGAGAATATTTAGTCCCCTCGTGCATTTTGTACGACGTTGAGGAATATGTTCGAGAAAGGTCAACTTTTTATCAAACACAAGTTCCAAGAATTTTGTGCCTGACACTACTGGAATAACATTTTGTCCGAGCCTTAATTCAGGTTCAGGATGAAGATTACGCTTGAGACAAAAGTGTACGCAAACGGTCTTCTCCGGCGAGAACCTGAAGCCATTAGCAAGTGCCCAGGAATTAAGGCGATCAATGGTTTTCTGCAGTTGTCTTTCAATAACCCTCATGTTGCATGACTGACAAAATATACTAAAGTCATCAACATAGAGGGCACTGTTTACAGTTGGAGGAAGTTGTTCTGTGATGGCAAAAAATTGACTTTGATGGCAAAAAGCGTGACACTTAATACTGATCCTTGTGGTACTCCCTCCTCTTGGCTGAAGGAACGAGAGAGTGAGGATCCCACACGAACTTGGAAAGATCGATTGGCTAAAACGTTTTTAATAAAAGTGGGGAGTTGCCCCCTAAGGCCAAGGCTATGCAGATCTTTTAAGATGCCAAATCTCCAAGTTGTGTCGTACGCTTTCTCCATGTCAAAGAACACCGACACCAAGTGTTCGCGTTTTAGGAAAGCATCCCGGATGGATGCTTCCAATCTAATAAGATGGTCCAAAGTGGACCGGTTCCTTCGGAAGCAGCACTGGATGTTGGAGAGAAGGTCATTTGTTTCAAGATACCATATTAAACGAGAATTAACCATTCTCTCCTGGATTTTGCACAGATAGCTAGTCAGAGCAATAGGACGATAATTGGTGGTGACTTTTGGATCCTTTCCTGGCTTAGGAAAGGCAAGAACGATTGCCTTTCGCCAGGAGTCCGGAAACTGCCCTTCAATAAAGATTGTGTTATACAGAAGGAGCAGACAATCCATAGATTTTGGTGAAAGATGTTTAATCATTTCATAATGGATGCCATTTGGTCCAACAGCACTTGTTTTGGAAAGAGTGAGGGCTCTTTTCATTTCCTGCATAGTGAATGCCCCGTTGTAGGGATAGAGGCCCTTGGACTTAAAATTAAGTGCTTGTTTTTCCAGGTTATGTTTCAGGACCAGGAACTCTGGGGAATACGAGGATGTTGCGGAGCTGTTAGAGAATGTTTCTCAAGAGCATTGGCTATTGCAGTTGGGTCTGCAATAGTGCATCCATTATAATCTAAGATTGAAGAAGGGTGGGATGTATATTTTCCCTTCATTTTCCGGATTTTATCCCAGACTACCTTAGAGTTAGTAGACTGGTTAATAGATGGTGTAAAACGGATCCACGATTCCTTTTGACTCTGACGACGGATGTAGCGTGCTTTGGCTCGTGCACGTTTGAAGGCTATAAGGTTGTTCGTGGTAGGATATCGGCGAAATATCCCCCACGCTTTGTTTTGAGCCTTTTTTGCTGTTGTGCATTGTAAATTCCACCAAGGTTTGGGAAATGGTGGAAACCGGGCAGATGTTTTTGGGACAGCATTAGCAGCTGCTTGGACAATGACTTCTGTGATGTACTTTACTGCGTCATTGATAGGCTCCCGACTGACTGTACTGAGGTCAAAATTTGCCTGATGTTGGAAGGCATTCCAGTCACCCTGATCAAACTTCCACCGTGGTAACCTGAAAGGAAGACATGGGCTCCCACTGTGTAACAAGGTTATCTCGGGGAAGTGATCACTTCCGTATGGATTCTCCTCCACTTCCCAAGTGAGTGAAGGGAGTAGAGAAGGGGAGCAGATAGAGAGATCAATGGCAGAAAAAGTACGGGTAGGCATGTGGAAGAAGGTGTCTGTTCCAGTATTTAGAAGGGAAAGGTCATTGTCATTGAGCATACGCTCTATGACTCGACTCCTTCCGTTGATGTTAGCACTACCCCACAGGGTGTTATGTCCATTCATATTCCCGAGAAGTAAGTAAGGGGGAGGCAACTGCATTACAAGATCATCAAGGTCTTCCTGGGGGATGTCAGTCCCAGGTGGCAAATAAAGAGAACAAACTGTTAATATAAATCCCACCGAAAGGCGAATTGCAACAGCTTCTATGCTAGTTGTAATTAGCAAGGGCTGCACTAGCGTCTGGTTACCCACAAGGATAGCCACTCCCCCATGTACAGAGCCATCCGAAATTCTATCCTTTCGAAAAATTGTGATGTTGTGCATGGTGGGATCATCATTTGCCTTTAGATATGTCTCCTGCAAGCAAAAGCAAACTGGCTCGTGCTTTTGCAGGAGAGCCTTGATGTCATTAATATTTCGCCGGAATCCGATGTCATTAATATTTCGCCGGAATCCGATGTCATTAATATTTCGCCGGAATCCACGACAATTCCATTGTAGGAATTTAGCCATTATTTTGGCTTGGTGGGTCCATCAGGCGGCTTCCGAGGTGCTGAGGGCTTACGTTTATCAGTCCTGGGTTTATCTTTTTTGGGAAAGAATGGACGCTGTTCCCTGTCCATTTCTTCCTAAGTAAAGAGTTCCAAGACTGAATCTTCGGGTTTCTCCTTCTGCTCGACATCCATGTTTTCTTGAGTAGTAGGAGGAGACTTCCCCTTTCTTATTCTTTTCTTTCATAATTATCTTTGTTACTTGTGGAGCATTATGAGGTACCGATATAGGAGTGGCAGCTGACTGGTCCTTCTGTGCAGGTTTTCGAGAACTTATGAGATACCGCGCGATGGGAGTCAAAGACTCCTATGGAGGAATGGTCATGTCCGTCTGAGTTCCGACGGAACATCTCCCTGCTACCTTCTGGGCGTAGGTAGGTTTGTTGATATTCAGGGGTTTGACCGATTTCCTTGCCTCCTGGTATGATATATTTAGCTCTGCCTTCAGCCGTTGAATTTCTTTTTCTTCTTTCCACCTCTGGCATGCTCGTGAGTAGGCCGGGTGTTCGCCTTCACAGTTAATACAGGTGGGTTTTGCGGCTCAACATGCTGTTGTTTCGTGGTCCTTTGCACCGCATCGAGCGCATGCAAGGACTCCACGGCAGGCCATTTGAGAATGTCCATACTTCTGGCATTTAAAACACCGTAAAGGGTTCGGAACGTATGGACGCACTGAACAGTTGATGTAGCCAGCTTTAATCTCATCAGGAGGTTTGGGAGAGTTAAAAGTCAGGATAACATTCCTGGTTTTAACAATTTTTCCATCCCTTCGCGCAGTGATTCTCTTGACGGCAGTAACTCCCTGTGGTTTTAATTCGGAGCAGATTTCCTCCTCGGTTACGTCGAGAAGGTCCCATTCCGAAATGACACCTCTCGATGAATTGAGTGTTTTATGTGGTGTCACTGTTATGGGTACTCCTCCGATTGATGTTGCACGGAGTAGCTGCTCAGACTGCCTGTCAGTTTTGGTTTCAATTAAGAGGTCTCCAGAACGGAGCCTCTTAACCGATTTGTGTGACCCTGCTAACCCATCTAACCCTTTCTGTATGAAGAAGGGCGACATTTTGCCAATCGGTTTTTCTGTGGTAGAATGAATAATTAAAAATCTTGGAACAGGCCCAGATGATATTTCTGTTCGCTGCCTCTCTGTAGCAATAATGCTATCTGTCTCTCCGTCTGTATTTTGAGATAGGGACCGGGTTGGGGCCCCTGAAGAAGTAAGTTTATCAGGATTCATATAGGTTTTAAGTTGTTCAGTGCCCGGGCTCCCCACCCACCACGGAGCCCAAAGGGACGCCCACTACCCGGAATGCAATAAATGCGCTCGGGAGTGGAACGCCAGGGCTACCCAGACACTATACCCGCACCGCCGCCAGCCTGAATCCTGTCCCTCGGACCATGAGGGTAGGGGCGTGGCATTGACACAGTTGACCCTCGCAGGCGAGACTACTAGCCGATTGATCCTAGCCGGGCCTTCCAGGACCACCCGTCTTGTCGAAGCAGGGGCCAAAGTGGTGTATTGAAGCTGGGCCCCTCAACCACCAGGATCCCCCTTTCCGAATTTCCACGGGTCGCAGCGCACGGCAAACACGCCGGATTCCATTGATGTAAGCCTGGAACCTGGGCTGTGGGCGTTGGATCCCAGTGATGCTAGTCTGGAAGTCCAGCAGCGTCACTGGGAGGTCCCCTCACCACGTACAGGTGCCCACGTCGAGGGGTAAATCATGCGAGGGTTCTTTGGTTTTCTTCTTCTCACAGAAAGTCGGGTTTTTCATTCCGCAAAACAGAAAATCGAGCACAGAATACAAAACACGAACTTTTCAAACATGTGGTCTAAGTCGCTGATGCGCTTACAACAACTCTTTAGATCTGATTGAGGAGTATTCGGTTGTCCGAATACTTCTCGGTAGGGTAGTAATTTGAAATATTTTTCAAAGGCTAATTTTCAGAAGAGAACGTACTACGTATTTTGTATAGACTGGCATTTTCACATTAGAAAAGCGGTTGACCTTTTGAATATTAGTACATCGGTTATGCCAATTTCCTTATGTGTGTCTTCAGACACATGAGGAAATTGGCAAAACTAGAATTGGAATGCAATCAGATGCAGCGAGCAATAAACAAGATTTTGTAGAGCAGATATGAAAACATCAAAGTAAATCTGTCTCTCTCTTTCTCTCTTCCTTCTAAAGTCTTCTCAATTGGCATGCTGCCAGGAATTACATGTCCCCGTGTTGATTTGCCATGTCACCCCCCATGGACATGACAAATAAACTGAGCACGCTATTGTAATCTCGGCAACTTCAGCGTCCGAAATGTCGCCCCCTCCCCCCACCAAATGGTTCTATTGAGCATTGTTCTCTCTAATTGTATCGAGAATTGTTTTCTCTCTAATTTTCTACAATGGAATAAGTGTTGTTCTCTGAAAACTAAGTAGTAAAAACCAGTCTCAATATCGAGTTCCATTATCGCTCATTTGCATACAGTGTACAGAGTTTCCAGGTTGTTAAACATCACTTGCTTTTCCTTGTAAGTTACTCAGTGGGGTTATTATTTGCGGCCTTATTTTATATTATACCTTTCTTTCGTGGACTCCATTATCTCGAAACTTTATCTTCCGTTCCTGCTAATCATTTCCCCTCACTTAACGTTAAACATCTGCTCTTAAGACCGTGAAGCGTGAAATTGCATTTTCAAATTATATAAATATATTCATTCGCAATAGATTATTTTTTAAGGAACGATTTTCTTCAACAAATGTTCGACCAATAATTTCTTCTCATACAAGGTTCTATGAGAGTTTGTAACAAAATTGTAAATGTTTAAATACAATAAAACACGAAGATTAAGCATGCAGTGTGAGCAGAAGGTGCACCTGTGGTTTCAATAGCAATACCGAATTTCTAAATGCGAACCAACGAAAATTCAAATAACTTCGAGTAAAAGAGTACTAGAGACATATAATTTAAGTATGGAGTACTCCTCAAAATCTCGCTTTTTAAAAGATGTTCATAGGAGGATCACAAATGCAATTAATGCCATTGAAACATAACTGGAGAACGTGTTGATGGAATTGTCAAATGGTATTACACTTATCAGGAATGATGGAGGTTATGTTGAAGCTTAACAATCTTATAATTACATATCCTTAAAACTAGAACCAATTATCATTCCATTGCGTTTTACAGACTGTTTTGATCTAGTATAGAACCTGAGTTACCACAGTTTTCGAGTGCACACGGACTTCAAGAATATCTTGTATTTGGGAAAAAAATAAAATAAATAAAATACATACATCGAGAAAGCATGCATACTATCTGCCCACTATGCTTCATTAATTACACGAGAATCCCTAAAAAGATCTCTAACGTATTCGTGGTAAATGTTATCAATCAAGGAAGACCCGTCATTAATGATTCAATTGTAAAGAAACAATCGTGAATGAACAATAATTATTAACAACTAATAAACGGCTGGTACTATTTAAACTGCATTGATATTGTATAAATTAATACACTACTCGATAAAATTAATAGAACAAAATGTTTTTCAGAAATATTTTATTGTAAACAGTGTCGCCAAAGGCGAATATTTGATATAATAGGCATCTTGGCATGCAAATTCCGAGTATCCAATAGAAATCCATCTACCATCTTAGAGTCGTACATTATGCAAATTATTCATGCCTATAAAAACACGGGTGTTGGGACCACATCACTTCATTCCCATTTTTTTGGCTTGCTCAGTGGGACAGTCACATTTCCAGTATTCAGGATGGCAAGTAGTCGTTGTTTAGATGATTCTTTGAGATGGCGAGCCGTTGGACGACTTGAAGCCGAGCAGTCGCAGGCGGTACGCAGTGTCGTCTCAGCACTATGGAAGCTTTTTCAGGAGACAGCAAACATTACAAGAAGAGCTAGCCAAAGTCGCCCGAGGGCTACGTCAACCTGAACAGAATGCTATTTGGCTCTAACAGTAAGACGGAACCCTACGATGGAACTCTTGAGATTGCTGCTGCCACATGTGAAAACATTTCCAACCTGAAATGTTTTCACCGGTGTTAAGAAAGCTCAATTCAAGTGGACTCTACGCAAGGAAGCCAGTGGTTTGTAGTCCATTAACCCCAAATCACTGCAAAGTTTACAGAAACTGGTGCCAGAAACATGTGACTTGGAGACTCGAAATGGGGCACAGTTCTGTTCTCGGATGAGTCCCGTTTTAACATACAATCATATTCTAGAATTTATTTCATCTGGAGACAAAGAGTGATGCGTTACCAGCTCCCCAACATGACAGAAAGGTACACTTACGGTGGAGATGGAATAATGATCAACGGCCGCACCCCTCTTCATGTGTTTGATAGAGGTACTGTAAATGCGCAGAAGTACCGATAACAGATCCTCGAACCCTATGTGCAACTTTTTCGGGGTGCGATTGGCCCAGGTTTTCTTTTCATGCACGACAACGCCGTCTATAGAGCTCAAGTGGTGGAGGAATATCTTGAAACTGAAGATGTGGACATGTGTATATGTAATGGGAGGCACCTAGAACGTCTGTTCAACTCCGCCTGGTGTCTCTGTGAAGAACAGTATCACTACAAATGGGCCAGATATGTGTGACGTAGGTTTGTGTGTGTTCTGTTGTTATGTTGTGGCCACTTCGCTACCCAAAAGCATCAGTCACCTGGACAGATGATTCTGGGTACTCGTCCACACCACGCGAAGGTGGGCCAGTTCAGTACAGCACGTAATGCCTCAAAAGAGACTGATCCACCTGATGTTGACAGAAAAGGTGGGCCAGATTCCTCCGGGGGCCCATTCCAGAGGAAAAGAAAGGAGCGAGAGAGAAGAAAAAAAAATAATAATAAATAAATAAATAAAAGAATAAAATGAAATAATAATAAACTAATAGAAAGAAAAAGAAAAAAAAGAAGAAGCTTCTGGGACTGATAGATAAAAAAAAAAAACAGACTGGCGCTGGTGAGGAAAAAAAAAAAAAAAAAAGGGTAGTCTTCAAATATGGAACTGATGACCTTTAGGATCAGTGCAATGACAATTCATGCAGACATGAACCATAGAAGAAAATAAATCAGAGAAGCAAACTATTGTCGCGCTCACACAGATGTATTTGGTGCGCTACTCTGGCGTTGATTCTTTTTCTGCGCGCAAACACCTCGGAGGCAAAGTTCTGAAGAGCTGAGAGATGATTCTTATTATGCAGAAGCATCTCCTCTTGTCCCGGAAAGAGATCTGGAACGTCAGTTCGGAGCTTCACCCTAAGATCGTCGTAGATTGCACAGTTAAAGAGCAGGTGACTCCAATCTTCTGTATTCCCGCAGCTGCAGAGATCGGTGTGATGCAAGCGCAACTGATAGAGTTTTTGATTGAGAGAGCCATGTCCAGTTACCAGAAAGGAAGTTTCCATTGTTAAGGAGCACCAGGTTTTAACCGATTTAGAGAGTAAGAAGGTCACATCAGGCAGGAATTTTCTTCTCGTCGCTCCAAGTGCGGTGGTGTCCCATCTGGTCTAGCAGATGCTAGTTAGCTCGTTAAAGCATCTGGATTTCTCTTTTTTAGGATCTTCATTTAAATTTAGCTGGATACCAAGTAATGCTGAAGGTATTGTGTCGAAAGCAAAGGCCACGATAGATGACAAATAGATCCAATGGGAGGGACCCCGCAATAACTTTCACTGCGGCGGTGGAAACTGTTCTACAGACTCTGAGAATAGAGAGGAGCATGCTCGGCTGGATGGAATTCATTTTAACCTCATTTTGGAATTGGTGGCCCGATGAAACCAAGCTCCTGCTGCATTGGTGACTATGGGCAGGAAAACAGCATTAGAGTAGAGAAAGAGTGACTCCACTGCCCTCTGGAAATTCGAATAATTGACCGTGTGAATTTTTTGATTTTAGTACTTATGTGAATCAGATGAGGACAGAAGGAAAGCTTATGGTCAATAATGACCCCAAGGAGTTTTGCCTCTGTGACTATAGGAAGCCGCTTGCCAAAACGTTTGACTTGGGGAGGCCGCCTGAGATCTAATTTGGATTTAAAAAGCATCATTTTTGTTTTCGATGGATTAATTTTAAGTTTGTTAGCCAATGACCAGGTGGAAAGGTCAGTTAAAATCTGGTTTGCATTCACCTCCAACACTGCACGAGAACTGCCTGAGACGACAATTGTCAAGTCATCGGCGAAAGCAAAAATTTTGCAATTCTGGAGAGAGCGGCCCAGCCAGTCTTGAAGCACAATGTTCCAGATAAGGAGCCCCAGGACTGAACCTTGGGGGCACCCTCGAAAAACCTTCCTGGAGACTTGGTGGAATTTTGACTTGACAATTATTGAGCGGTCAGAGAAATAGTTTTGAAATAATTTGTATATATGAAAGGAGCATCTGGCAGACCGGAGACGTTCAAGGGCGCTGTCCCACCAGACAGTGTCGAAGGCGCCCTTGAAGGCAACCATAATAGCTAGTTCAAACTTGGATTTAGAATTTATAATGTGCCAGACAAAGTCAGACAAGACCTCCTCGCAAGAATGACCTGGGGTGAAGCCATATTGACAAGGAGAAAAGAGATTTTGTTGTTGAAACAGAGATGTTAGTCGAAGAGCCATAAGCCGCTCCAAGATCTTCCCTAGATTAGCAAGCAGCGCAATTGGTCTGTAGGCACATGGATTTGAGGTAGGCTTTTCTGGCTTTTTGATAAGACGGAGCAAAGAAATCTTCCAAACAGAGGGAAAGATGCCTTCCATGAGGCATTTATTGAAGAGCAAGAGCAAGTAGAGAGGTCTTAATTTTAACAGCCGGAGAATGAACACCTATTCAATCATATCCATTCCTGGACACGTCTTCACATTGATCTTCTTGATCATCGAGGTAAGTTCCTCTAAAGTAAATGGCTCGGTACGTTCCTCAATGGTGTATTTGTTATTTGCCTCCCGAATTGCCATATGCTCTGGAGAATCTTCAGAACGATTATCCATAGGGAATAAATTGTCAAGAATTTGGTTGATAGAGTCTGTTCAGCCAGAGGTTTCATGAGTCTCAGTGGTAACAGTACCAAGGACATCAGAGGTAAATGTTCTCTCCCGAGATATCTTGTACATGAGGCCCCATGCGTTTTTGCTGTTGGATTCTTTTACAAAGATGGTCCAGGTATCTCTTTTTCTCGTTGCAATTGCTTTAGAGACGGCATTTTTTTTTTTGCAATGTAGTCATTATATAATAGCATAATGTCGTCAGCAGGCCAGTTGCGGTGTCGCTGATATAACCGTCGAGCGCGGTGAACTGATTTGCGAAGAGTAGTAAGGTCCTGGGACCACCAGGAGCGGACTTTAGAGCGGATGGTCTTCTTCTTTGCTGATTTATAGGAGGCTTTTATAAGAGATTGTTGGAAAAGTTGGGCTAGATTTTCTGCAGAAGTTAAGCTGAAGCTGTCTGGAGGGTTTGATGGAAAGTCATTAGTGATGGAGGCATCAAAACAGTCTCAGTCAACAGTTTTTGTGCAGAACCGGACGAAGTCTAGTGTTCTAGGAGAGTTGCGGCTGTTAGGCGCATCCACAGAGATGTGGAACACAATGGCTCAGTGATCACTGAGTGTCCAATCTGGAATTGTAACCCAGTCACTGATGCGTGAATTTAAGTCACTGGTGGTGAGTGTAACGTCAATGTTCGACTCACCAGTTGAGCTGCAATAGGTTGAGAGCTGGCCTGGTCGATTATGGACTGCTAGGTTGTGACTTATAATAAAGTCCTCAAGAAGAAGACCTCGGGCGTCAGAAACAGCACTGAACCAGAAATGGGACTTTGCATTGACATCCAAAGTAATCAGGATATTTCTAGAGCCAAGGAAGTTGAGCGCGAACTCCAAGAAGTTTAATGAGTCGTTGAAGTCTGCAGAAGGAGTACAGTAGATTGACAGAAGATAGAAGGAGAGAGATGAGAATGTGATTTGCACACAAGTTGCCAGTTGGTTACAGAGACCATGAACAACAACAACATCTAAATCTCTGTTTAAAATGATGATGCATGTTTTAAGGTCTTGGGGCACAAGTTGTACCACTCGAGCATAAATGGAATAGCCCATAATCTTGAAGATATGCCCAAACTGTCCCTTCGAGAAGTATGGCTCCTGGATAGAGATCACGTCCACGGTGTTTTGCTTTGCATCCAGCCGAATCTCATCCGCGACGATTCGCGACCTATGTCCATTGATTTGAAGAACTTTAAGATTTTGTGGAGTCCTGGGGAAAGATGAGAGTGAACATCATCAGGAGACGGTTTATTCTGATATACCTGAAATGCAGAGTTTTTCGGTTTACTCTCCATCAGCAGTTCTAAGCCGTATCATTTCCAGGGCACGTTGGTATTCAGGGCAGGTTATATCTCTCACCGAGTGCTGTGAAGCCCTCTTGCGCCTCTTACAGTTAATGCAGACTGGCTGTTCCTCTTTGTGTGGACACTCTGCAATGATGTGCCCACTATGGGCACAGTGACTACAGGTTGGAGAGCTGTGAATGCAATGTTGTGTGGTGTGCCCGTAGCCTAGGCAAAGAAAGCATTTGGTTACTATCGTAAATGCTTTAAACTTATGGGAGCCACAACCAAGGAACACCCGTTCACGGTACAGTACTTCTTTATAAATCTTTGGTGTAAAGCTGATCACCATATGATTAGTCGAGGATGAGTTTGATTTGGTGTTGAACCGGAACGTAGTGCCCTCCTTTATTTCCTCGTATGAGAACCCTAAATCAATGAGATTCTTAAAGTAAATGTCCTCTAAGAAGTCCTCATTTGCGTAGTTTTTGGGAACGCCATAGAATATGATGGCAGGATCTGATCTTTTTGGAGCAGAAGTGGCGCCGCCAGCAGCAGAGAGTGACGCAGAGGAGGAGATAGTATCGAGATCTTGCTTGGACGCGGTTTCCACGATGACTCCGCGATTTCTTATCGCTCTGAGGGATTTTACTTTAACCATCTTAAAATCGCTTTTGAGCGTTTTGGATACAAATTCCTTCACCTCATGGCTAGTTTTCAGTTCGCTGGCGTCATTGGCTCTCAGGAGGAGGACATTCTGTGGTGGTTGGGTTTTGGGACCAAATTGAAGACTGTTTGGAGCCGAGAATGTGGAAGGTTTGTTGGAACTAGAAGAAGGTGGGGAGATGCCCTTCCTAAGAGCTTCTGCAAATGATGGAGTGGGATCTGGGATATATGAAGATGTAGGTGGGTTTATAGTGAAAGTGTCAAATATTTTTCTTTTTCGAGGATGATCGCTCTGGATCGTTGCTCATCGTTGACGGCGCGTAACTTCTCGTTGTCGATGAGTAGCTCCGTGGCAATTATCTCCAGGCTTGACCACAGGTCATGGATGTAGTTCGCTGCTGTTTCTGTGAGTCCGTTTGCATTGCAATTAATAAGAGATATCAGTTCTTTATGCAGCTTAGAGATGATTTGGTGATGCTGTGGAGCATCCTCAAGACTCATATTTTCTGCAATTCCAGAATAGGAAGGAAACTGAAGATATCCAACGACTGCCGTGTCCAGCACGATCACCACACTTAAATCTTATGGAACATGCGTGGGACGCCCTTGGCCGTTGCATTGCACGCCGACAACTAACTCCTCGGTTAGCTAAGGTCTGCGCTGGTGGAAGAACGGGATTTGTTGATTTGTTTGAAAGGGTGTCATTTGTTTGAAAGGGTGTTGATTTGTTTGAAAGGGTATAAGATTACAGAATCTTATAAACATCCTTATATCAGCATGGTTCGCCGCTGTCAGGCCTGTTTACCAGTTGGAAGGGATCATACGCCATACTTATGTCATGTGACCATATTTTCGAGCATCTTGTATCGACTTCTGTAATGTGACCTTTTTTTGTAATTCTCATACAATCCCTATAAATGTCCCTGTCCAAAGTTTCTTGCTGTCTCCTCATTTCATCGTTATTCTTTGGTACACCACCTTACTAAATTTTTTCTCGTTTATGGGGTTTTTCTGGCTTAAGGATCCGGTTACTTTTATTATTGTTATTACTGCTGATCTAGAAACTCTCTTACTGTCCACATATGCCATATTTGTTTGACTTCCTGTCTTAGGTCCAAGTACTACTTAAACCTTTCCTCCTATGTTTTCTGGAGGTTGATGGTGGACTATGCCAATCAGACAGGTAGCCATTTATCTCTTGTTGATGAGGGTTATGTCTGGTCTGTTGTGTGGGATCGTGTTGTCCGTTATTATGCCACGGTCCCAATGTAGTTTATGAGTGGGGGTGTCCAGTACGGCCTGAGGCTCATACTTGTAATACGGTTAACGTCCTTTGATAAGCTGGTATTTTTGCATTATCTTCTGATGAACTTCTGGTAAACCTGTCATGTCTGATTGTAGTCTGGATGTTCACCCTGCATCCTGAGGCTGGATTGTTTCTGGGAAGAGGTGGTATTGTCAACATGTGCCATCAGTTACTCCGTGGGCCTTGGGGATGTATTTCCTGTAGTTCCTGCTGTTGATTAACTGGTCTTGGACAGCGAGCATGAATCCTTCAGTTTCGGAGAAGAGCTTTCCTTTCATAAGCCAAGCGTTGGAAGCCATCTTAACTATGTAGTCTGAGGTCATTGTGGTGTCTGCCACGGAGCGACATAGTTTATGCCCAGGTGTTAAAGTTCTTGTCTGTTATAGTCTTGGACTCCAAGATCACCTTTTTCCGGCAACTTTCTCATCTTCATAAGGTCAGGAATTATACAGCCCTCACTGTTCGGATTAGCCAGTCAGACTGGGGATTAAATCGCCGCACGCTTCAGTTGCTCTACAAATCCATCTTTTTACCAATCATTACATAGGGCTCCGAGGTATGGTTTTACAGAACTTCCCTTTATCCGCAATCAGCGCAAACTAGAAACTGTCCAGCAATGTATCCTACTAACTATCACCTGGGCCTGTTGCACGGTCAATTCTACTCTGCCATGTATATCTGCTAACCCCGATCTTATAAGGGTAGGATTTGCTAACAGGGTTAGCAAATTCTACCCTTATAAAAGATTAAAATTGTAGTGGTCCTTGACCACTACTACAGCAATTTTGGCGATACCACCCCGCTTCCTTGCTCTGTGACTTTCTTCTCTTTCCCGGAACTTGTTCCCTTCCCCTTTCCTCCTCCTGGGGCGGCTGACTTCTCTACAGCTGCTACAATTTCTCCCACTTTATTCCCTTCTTACACTATACCCCCGTGTTCTATAATATTTTTTTATTTATTTAAAAATTTTTATGTTTTTTTTTTTAATTTTTAATATATATATATATATTTCTTTTTGTTTTTTTTTTATATATTTTTTCTTGGTCCCCACTCAAGAAGCTGAGGCTACCCTGACAGAGACCAGCCGGAGAACAATGAGCAACCTGGCTACCGTCTAGTGGTATGTGTGGACAACGTAGGGATCCTCCGGGGACCTTCGGCTAAATGCCAGAACAGCACAACAGAAGCCAACACACATCACTTTTTTGGCATTTACAGTAGTACTGTATTTCTTCACAGCGTATATATGGCGCAGATGTGGTCTCTGCTTTCTCTTTCATCCTTGTGGCTGCTACAGAAGCATACTAAATAGCTATGCGGATGATGTCTACTGGTACTTCGTTATTGAGTTAATCCGGTATTAATCGCCGACTGAGGTGGTCTGTGACTTGCCACAGGATTCTGTTGGGTCTCTGCATAAGTATAGTGTGGTTCTTTGTGGGATCCATGCCTTCGAATTCTGATAGGATTTTCTTCACTCTTATTCTGGATATCGCAACGTCGTCTGTTTTCACTCAACTTGGTCTGTTCCAGGCTGTAGTTCTTTATTTTGTGTTCCTCTTCCAGTTCTGGTTTGGTAGTGATCGTATTCTTTGTTCTTTGTAGTCTGTCGATCACATATTACTTGATTTTTTTCAAGATTGCATTTTTTTAAAGATATCAGGTTCTTCGTGATGATGATGGTCCTTCTCTGGTCTGCTATGCGCTGTTCGATGACCTGAACAACCGTTCCAACCACTTCGTGTGTAGTTTCGTCCTGCACGTTGTCATGTCACTCTCTAGCTTCGTAGTATGCTCGCATGATGAACGTATTCATTTCGACGCTCCACTTCATGCGTTGGTTTCTACTTCTTTCCTCTGTTATCACTGGCGCAGGAAGCACTTCCAGTCGGTTGGGCTGGATGGTCTTACCCTTTCCATGTTGTATCCTCAAAGGTGACAACGCCACTTGCTCCATTGTCTTCCTCGTGAGAAAAGTCTTCAAAAAGTCCTCGTGCGAAAAGTCGAAGACTTTTCGCACCTCCCCCTAAGACCTGAACGCAAGTGACCTTATCCATGCACCTCGATGCAGTCTGTTCAGTATTTATGCTTCTCATCTTCATCCAGCTGTGGAGGTGGACCTGCTTAGCTTTGACTTTTTGCATCCATGAATTTGAGGGAGCATCTACGATCCCAGTAATGAGTTTTGCTAATAAGGAGAGATTCGATGCTGAAGTTTGTATTTCCCAATCGGTTAGACGAGGTTGGAATAGAGAATCGACCTATAGATTGATAACAGGCTCCCCATTAACCCGCCTGATGGTCTAGTATTACAGCCCATAGTATCTGCGGTTACTTTCCCCACTATGTTACAAACAGTATAAGTATTGAAGTAGGTAAAGCCAAGCTCTCACACGTACTGCAATACTTTCAGACAGATGGCCTTGCCGAAAGCTTAATTGACTATTTGTTTAAAAGATGAGGCTACTGTGACTGTTTCAGAACTAAGTGGTCTCTCATGAGACAGGTGATCGCTAGTGACAACACTCAAGCAAAACACAGCTTTAGCTGTATTTCACATAACGTATGGTAGCTCAAATCGACCAAATCCTCGTGAACTGTTTTTTCTGCGCGTTGCCACCAGAGCCCACCCGCTATCTAATGAGGGACCAGCTGGTCTTGAAACAGCCTATCACAGCAGTCTCATCGTTCAAACAAATTGCTAATTAATCTTTTGAAAAAGCTTACTATGCAGTGCAGTTTAAAAAAAAAAAAAAAATGGCTAAATCGTGGCAGGGAATTTATATTTAAAAAATCTCGCAGAATTTACAGTTTTGCCACTGTAGAATGGTTAAGATCCAATATCGCGTTCGCTTCAATATGGAATGGAAATCAAATTTCAATTCCAAACAAAAAATACTAAAATATTTCTAAGAAACCTTGCAAAAGTTGTTGGGGTTTTAGTGCATTTACATAAAAATTAATAGTTATGTTAGTTAGATAAAATTATGTTAATTAAATTATGTTCATATAATTATGTTAATATACTTCAATATGTTCTGAGGTCTTCCGTTCTAATTGATTACATTAACTTGAGATATTCCTCTTCGAGAATGAACAACGGGGAAGGAGAAATGAACCGCCAGGGGCGCCCCATGTCTTGAGTGTCATACTATTTCCCGCGTTATTATTATTATTTTATCGCAAATTAATACTGTAACCGAAATTTGAATCAAAAGTTCTGCTCAAGAAAACAATGGCTAAAAAAGTTTTGGAAATGCTTTCTAAATACCTGAGGTCATTTTTAATTTCAGTATCTTGTTGAATTTTTAAATTCAGCTTTCAATTTTTGAAATTCAACTAGGTACGACCGTAAGTCTGTGAATATTTTTCTTTCATAAGTTAAATAACAATTGTAAGGAGCACCAGATGGCGCCACATGACAAGTACATATTTTGTATATTGTGTTCAGAAACAGTTTACTATTAAAAAATAATAATAATGATCGAATATATTTTTGACTTTTGATTTTATTTTATATAATAATAAAAACAACACCCAAAAGTCTTATGTATGTGATTTAACCAGGTACATTGTAATAATCTTTATTTTTATAAATTAATATAATAATCCATTCAGCATTTCAAAATTTAAAAGAAACTACTTTCAATTTTAATATTTTAAAAGAACTACCGCACTTCTCAATACACTGGTGTGCAAAACTTAAGGACCAACACTATTTTTAAAGATGACAATCACAAAATCTTTACTTTTTACTGATAAGAGTAGATTCAGTCTCAGAAGCGATTCTGGACGTCAACTAATCTGGCGAGAGGTTGGCACACTGTAAAAAAAAAAAGGTAAAGTGTAGCCATTGTCAACCCACTGCAGGATGCAAGCCTCCTCAACAATTCATGCTGAGGGAAATGGACCATAATCTGCCACGCTGGTCCAGTGCGGGTTGGCAGATCGACCGTATTTAGCAGTCAGGGGTTTGAACCCCGGTCTACTCAAAGAGTGTGTGTTACTGCACTCCTGCTCCTGACCACTGGGCTACGGATGGCAAACATCACTGAAAGGGATCGATATGGCGGTCGAGGTGTTTTCTCCTTGAGAGCGTTATCTTGGATGGACGTACACAACTCCAGATACTGGAAGGCGGTACTGTAACCGATGCACGCTACTGTACTGAGGTAATCCTCCCCTAAGTGCGTGTGTTCCGAGGTGCCATTGGCCCTAGTTCGTGATTATGGATGATAACGCCACACCCCATCGCACTGCAGCTGTTGATATGCTTTTGGAAAGTGAGGACATTGTTCGTATGGATTGGCCTGCCCGTTCCAACGATCTAAATCCCATCGAATACATATGGGACGATCTGGGATGACGCCTAGCGGCACGTCCACACCCACTAGAAAATGTTCACCAACTGAAGAGGTGCTGACAGAGGAATGGACGATGTTACCTCAAGAACTTATCAACAACATTGTTCTAAGTATGGACAGGCGGTGCAAAGCCTGCATCGACATTAGGGGTGGCCATATCTCCTACTGAGGAACACCTCTTCCCTTTGTTCATCTTTGGCAGTGATGCATCTGTATCATGGCAGCCAGTGCTATGTTGCCATTTTTGAATAAAGTCCCTCTGTACCGTTTTGTTTCCTGTGTCGTGTCAGTGTGTTTCCTTCATCATTTCTCTACCTCACGAGGTTTCTTTGGTATGCTTTTCCCATATCCAGGCCACTCCTATGAGCAGTTACAGGTGAAAACTTGACTGGTCCTTAAATTTTGCACACCAGTATAATATTAATGTTGACATTTTTCTAAATGAACCCAATATTAAACGTAAATATAATAATCTTAAGAGTTGCTGGAAGACCTCACCACTGAAAGGTTGGTGCACTCACACCAGGGGCCCTAGTTCTTGATAGCAAAAGAAGCTCCATATTAAGCAACTACCGCCTCTTGCCTGGATAATGGACACAATAGATACATGGAGTCATGTTTGCGCTACACACAAAGGTGTCCGTCGCGTGTTGCACCAGATATTTAGACTCATCCGACTTGCACACCCGTTTGCCATCCTGTAGTGTCCAACCCGCGTCTTGTCACCACAGCATTCGCCGTCGACGATGGTCAGCGAAGAAGTATATCTTGGGTCGTCTACTGTGGAACCCAGAGGTCTCGGTGTGTGCCGCATTTTCATTTGCGATATTTTTCTTGCTGTTGTTGTTGTGGGGGTTTCTTGGCGCATAAGCAACTTCGGCTATAATGCGCCTATTCGTTTATATTAAAGGAAAAGAGAAAGAATCGTACTGTCTGAAATGTCTTTAATCAGAAAAGATTAAAAATTCTAGTTGCTTCAGAAAACGGAAAAATTCAGATATATTGGCCTCCCCTATCAAATTCTCTAGGGTTATTGGTTGTTGAACGATAACCAGTGATTGCAGGGTTGAAATTCTGTCTTGTTTATAATAAGGGCAGTCAATGAGAATGTGTTTAACAGTCATATTTATATAGCAACGTCGACACTGTGGTGGATCATCTTCTGTGAGTAAATGAAGGTGGGTCAGTTAAGTATGACCTGTTCTTACCCTTGAAAGAATTACTTCTTCTCGTCTTGATGTCCGGACACTGGAGAGCCAGATTTTCGGAACCTGTTTAATCTGAAAGAGTTTATTATTTGTTTGGGAATGCCATAATGCTGTCCATTCTGATAGGCATGCAGCATGAATCATTAGTGCTAGTCTGAGGCTGGAACAGGGATATTGGTTAAATCTAAGCTGGTTGGGTTTTTTGCAGATTTATCAGCCTGTTTATTGCCTAAAATACCAGAATGTGCTGGTATCCAGCAGAAGGTAACCAGTTGGTGGCGTTCTTTAATCTTTAGTAATAATTTTCTAATTTCATTTATAACAGGATGAAATTTATCTGAGGAACTACACAAAGCCTTGATTGAGCTGAGGGAATCAGTGTAAATTACCGATTTTAAAGAGCAGTCAGGAGAGAGATTTTTTAAAGCTAGTTTAATTGCGAATAATTCAGCTGAAAAGATACTGAATTCAGGAGGAAGGGCTGCTGATACAATTGTATTCGGAAACACTGCAGCTGCTCCAACTTTTGAATTGGATTTAGAGCCATCTGTGTATATTTGTAAAAAATCTATATATTTTTGAGTGTGAACAGCATGAACTTGTCTGATATTTGATGATTGCAAAATATTCTTTCCCCACTGACAGAGGTAAGTGTCACGGGTCGGTATAGGAAGTTGAACCTATGGTGGTTGAGTACAGGTGGCTACTTGTTGTACGGAATGGATGGATATATTCCAAACGTGCAGTAGTTCAAGAAGGCGATGACCAGCTGGTTTTACTAGGCTAGATTTATTTCTGTACAGATTTTCTAATGGTGGATTGAAAAGATATGGCTGAATGGGATGCGAGGTATAACTTTGTATCTTGACAGAATACTTCAGCAATAGCAATTTCCTACGTAAAGATAGTGGCGGCTCGTGAGCATCAATGTAAAGGCTATGTACTGGCGATGTTCTGAATGCGCCAAGTGCAATCCTCAGTGCACTGTGTTGAACTGGATCAAGCCAGCGTAATGCGCTCTTTCTGGCAGAGTCATAAATGGGAGCTCCATAATCAAGACGGGATCTGATTAATGCCCTGTATAATCGAAGAAGGGAGGTACGATCTGCACCCCACGTTTGTGCAGATAAAGCTCTGATTATGTTTATTTTTTTTAAGCAGGCAGTCGAACTTTTTTAATGTGCTCTAAGAAATTTAGCTTGTTGTCCATGATTAAACCTAGAAATCTAATGTTACTAGTGACTGGGATGGAAATATTAGAGATGTGAAGTTCAGGATCCAGATGAAATTTGCGTTGTCTACAAAAATGGATAGCAACTGTTTTCTGCTGCGAAAGCCTATAACCGTTAATGCTGGCCCATTGCTGTATTTTATTTTATGATATCTGAAGCTGTCGTTCAATAGATCTCATATTTTGGGAATGACAGGAGATGGAAAGGTCATCTGAATAAAGGTAGGTTTCTACGGTATTTGGAAGTTGTTTAGTGATAGAATCTATTCTTAGGGCGAAAAGAGTGGTACTCAGTTCTGATCCCTGTGGAACACCTTCTTCCTGAAGGAAAGTTGCAGAGAGGGCATGTTGGTATCGTACTTGAAACGATCTAGTGTGTAGAAAATGCTTTATAAATATAGGAAGGTTGTCCCGCAGACCAAGAGAGTAAAGGTCTCTTAGTAAGCCATGCCGCCAGGTGGTATCAAAAGCCTTCTCTATATCTATGGAAACCATTACTAGATGTTCATGCTTAATAAAGGCATTACGAATGGCAAATTCAGCCTTAACCATAAGGTCCAGGCATGACCTGTTTTGACGAAAGCCATGCTGACTATTGCTCATTAACTATTCTAACTCAATGATCCAGACATTGAGTGGACAATACACACCCTACAGTGGACAATGTTTTCTAGAATTTTGCTGAGGCAGCTTGAGAGAGATATTGGTCTATAGCTATGGGGATTGGTTGGATCTTTTCCAGGTTTTAGGAATGCCAAAACAGTAGAATGATGCCAAGAAATTGGATAGACATTTTCTAGAAAATTACGATTGTAAAAGAGCAGAAGGAGACGCAAAGCTTTGTCATCAAGACGTTTTAGCATGACGAAATATATTCCATCTGGTCCGGCAGCACCATTGTGGGCTGTTCCGATAGCATGCAAGAGTTCGGAATATTCTAGGGGTTTGTTATACGGCAGAAGGAGGGCAGTTTGGAAATTAATAGAGTGCTGTTCTGCAGTGTTTTTAATTCTCTGGAAAGGTGGGGGTATAAGCTGCTGCCGCTGAGATTTCAGCAAATGTGTTGCCCAAAGCATTTGCGATATCTAAAGGACTAGACAGATCTTGCCCATTACAGGACAGAATTGGTGAAGGTACGGTAGGAAACTTACCAGAAAGCTGTCTAATTTTTTTCCATATTATTTTGGTGTCAGTGTTATTGTTAATGCTTGATGCAAAACGGATCCAGGATTCTTTCTTGACTTGCCTTTGTATGAAACGTGCTTTTGCCTTTGACCTCTTATAATTTATTAGACTGGGTGTTGTTGGATATTGCCGAAACAAATTCCAGGCTTTATATTTTGTTTTTTTTTTTTTTTGGCTTTTGTGCATTGCTCATTCCACCAATAATTGTAATGCTTACGAATCGAGGGATTTTCTTTAGCCACATTTAGGAGATGTGACGTGATGTATTCTGTCACATCATCGATAGGCTGGAGACGGATTTTTTCCTCATCAAAGGATATTGATGACCGGAATTTTGCCCAGTTTGCTCGGGCAAATTTCCATTTTCTGCAGGGTTGAGCTGGAGGAGCTTGTGCTATTAATAGGTTGCATACGATTGGGAAGTTATCACTACCCATTATATCATTTAAAACATACCACTCTATGATCGGGACCAGTAATGGAGAAAAATGGAGAGATCTATGGCTGAGGTATGTCCATTTGGGAGCTGAACGTGAGTGTGTGTGTGTGCCAGTATTGAGAGGTTTACTGCCTCTATTAGGCTCTCAATGAGTCGACCTCGTCTATCTAATTTAGGATCGCCCCATAAGGGGTGGTGCCCGTTGAAGTCCCCTAACATACAGAGAGGTGGAGGTATCTGTATAAGGAGATCTTCAAGATCTTTTAAACAGTAGGTACGGTTTGCTGTAAGTAGATTGATACTAATGTTATTTCAATACGGAGCGTTAAACGCACAACAACAGCTTCTATTTCAGTTTGAAGTGGAATACGTTTAGTTGGGATCTTTGAATTTATCAGGATTGCTACACCACCATGGGCAGCATTTGTTGTATTACGATCCCTTCGATAAAGGCAATAGCTCTTTATCGAAGGAGAAATTTGCAAAGTTAAGTAAGTTTCCTGTAGACAAAGGGCAACTGAAGAAAATCGATTAATTAGATCTTGGATATCGTCTGTATTGCAACGAAAGCCTCTGCAGTTCCATTGAAAAATAAAAGGAATTATTTGTGTTTAGTTGATGGAGCTGATTCTGACTGCTTTTTGAAAGGTTTATGGCGTTCCAATTTCTGTTTGTCTTTTTTATAGAAGACTGGCCGACCAGTGTCCATTTCTTCTTCTTCGGCATGGATTTCTAAAAGGGGATCTTCCTGTATAGATGTGCCATCTGTGTCCATGGTTGTGTCTCGAATATTCTTCATTATATTTGAATTTGTAATACATGGTGTGGTAGCACTCATTGCAGGAGGAGATTCCGCTCGCTGGTATTGTAAGAGGAGTATTATTTGCTTGGTCTGAGAGTTTGGGTTGTTGTTTACGTATATTTGGTTTCTCCTCAGAGAGGACAGTTCTAGCCCAATCTGAAATTGAATTATTAGTAGGAACTGTGACATTAGTTTGAGTAGAGACTGTTTGGTATTTTTTAACTACATTAGCATAGGAAATATTTTTATTCATAGCAGGTCCCACTAGTCTTCTCGCTTCTGGGTAACTGACTTTGTTCTCAACTTTGTATTTTACTATTTGTTTCTCAGTTTTCCATTTTTCACAAGTTCTAGAATAGGCAGGATGATCACCTTTGCAATTTGGACAGGTCATTTTTGTAGTCGTACAGTCACTTTGTATGTGGTCCGAGGAAGCACAGTTGGGGCAGACAGGAACTCCTCTGCATACAGTTTGTGAGTGGCCATTCTTTTGACATTTAAAACATCTTGAATGATTGGGAATGTACGGGCGGATACGGCAAAGTAAATAACCTGCTTTTACAGAGGAGGGTAAGTTGGGCGTATTGAACGTGAGAATAATGTTTCTGGTTGGGATAAGTTGATTATCTTTTTTAGTCATTATACGTTTGGTTTGAATTACATTTTGTCCCTGCAGCTCTTGGGTAATTTCTTCCTCTGTGACACTTAGCAGGTTCCAACTGGATATGACACCCTAAGATGAATTTAGGGTTGCGTGAGATATTTTTACCGGAATGCCCTCAAAGTTTGTTAACTGTAAGAGTTTCTCCGAATGCCTGTGGTTTGTAGTTTCCACTAGCAGGTCTCCTGATTGCAATCTCTTGACAGTCTTAGGAGATCCTGCAGTACCTTCGAGATGTTTTTGTATTACGAAGGGAGACAGTTTGCTCATTGGCTGACTAGAGGGAATGGAAAATTAAAAAGGATGGGCAGGGTTGCTCCATCTGATTAGGCTCTTTGGATGATCATTTTCTAAGTCGTGATTGGGGTCATGATTAATATAATTGTCTGTTCTTGAGCTCGAAGGCTCTAACGGTGGATAATTATTTTTATCCATAATGGCTCCTTACCGCCCAGGTTACCGGCCCCCCCACGGGGGGGCAGGAGCAGTGCCGCTTTGTGGCCAAGCGTAGAGTTAGTAAATCTATCTAAATTAAAGAAAAAGGTGATTTCCTTCTTCTGGGCTCTCTTCTTATTTCTTATAAGAAACTAGAGCTACTTAACAGAAAATTTTAATAACTGCAAGAGAAAACTAAGGAAAATTTAGTCACTTGGAAGAAAAACGCTCGATATACGCACAATAATCATTTGGCCATGGAAACGCTTGGCACCCGGAGCCTATTTTTCTTGCATTCACCATATTGTATTGTGATGCCAACTGTCACACAGTGACCTTCCGTTGAGCCCTACAACGCGCTGCATCCTTGGCTCACCACGAACATCCGCCTTACATAATCCTTTCGAGTTCTGTTGGCAGGAGAGAGGGGGTTTGACCCGTTTGGCACCGTTATTTGTACATATTAACCATAGTTGGCCCGAGCAACAGACAAGATATCTCCGATATGGAAGCACCCGACTCATGTTCTCCCACAATCGTGCCCTTTTGAGACTTCGTGATATCTTTAGTACATCCCGTAATTCTACTTTGTCACTTTGATTTGTACGACCAAATGCAAATTACCCCTGCTCTAGCATAGAAAGCTGTTCGGCTTTTTATACTGCGAACTATGTGACATAGTTCATATGGTTGGGGTTGTCGCAATTCAGTGTATCCACCATGCAATTTCTGCATGGTGGATACTTACGTTGTCTTTTCGAAAAAAAAGACATTGCAATCCGGATAAATATGAAGCATTAAAGGGTTAAATTGATCTAATACGACAGAAAAATATTCATCGACGTTAATACCATCTAATGGTATAAGCAGACTTATCCCGTACCAACAGAGCATACCCCACATCATGATACCACCTCTAGCCCCTTGAGTGGTGGACAGGAGATGGTCCGGATGAATGGCTTCGTGAGGTCCACGGCACAATTTCACCATACTATTCCTGCAAAAAAGCATAAATCGAGTCTCGTCAGACCTGTGAACTACTGTGCACTGGAAAAAGATCGTCAGACACGATTTTTTTTTTCCAGTGCACAGTAGTCCAGTGTTGATGGTACTGTTCCAGTCGAACCAGATTTTTTTTTACAGAAAAAGGAGCTTTCGTGTGTATACATGATATATAGTGTGCTTGGGTTGTTCAATCAATTGATAATATTACAACTTGAATAAGTTCAAAATTGTATAAGATACGCGAATCAGAAGATCGAAGTACTTAAATTACGCATTGAAGAAAAATTTGTTCTTTAATGAAAGAGTTACGTTGTTCATTCCAGCTGAGTCTTGATGCCACGTTTTGAAAATTACATACCAACTTTCTTGTAGTATCGGATCATTGTAACGTATCGTATTGCTAACTACCTTCGGATTGGTGTCGTATACTTTTTCAGAGGACGCTGTAAGGGTCTTTATGAAATTTGACCCGATAAGAATTCTGGTGGAATGGAGACATGTGCACGATCATCGCGGTTGAAATCCAACCTTCTGGTATCACTTGGCATAACTCAGTTCCAATTTCACTTTAAATATATAAAAATTCCATTCTTTACCACGATACCCCCCTGATCATGAAGGTTTCATAATCACTATTGTTGGATTGACTGGGTCCCATATTTACAGTCCACTGATGGTCGTAGCAAAGCATTCGCGTATACTAAAATTTCATCTTAGTAGTACTTTTTACTTACATTAAGTTCTTCCCAAGAAAAAAAAAATTGTAAATTAACATCGACTTTAGACACTCCCCTAAAGTTTAATTAATTGTTCCTATACTTTCACAGGACGTCTCATTTCAATTTCTTGAGCAACAAACCGTTTTTATCAGTATAAAATTTGATATTAAACTCATGCAGTTATATGTAAATAACTTAAGTAGCGTTCTTTCATTATGTGTACGAATAATTCGAATTTATCCTATCATCTTTTTGATCCTGTGAAAACAATTTACTCAAATTTACAATAAAGAAATCAAATAAATTATTTGAAGCCGCTGCTGCTAATCCAAAACAGGACTTACAAAAAATGTGAATCAGTAATCTGACACCCAATTCAGTTTCCGAAGCTGAAGAGGCAGCAGAGCTCTCCTGGGTATAAAGGGTGTTGTTACAAAAATGTAAAGAACACCACCGGAAGAGAGTGTTCATCTGCTCCATAGATGTATCACAATATTTCATGGTAGGGCAGATTTGCACAAAGTGAACAACTGTTTGGAAGAAGATTAACGCCGAGAGCGAAAGAGAAAACCAAGTTTTTTATATGCAGAGGAAGCAATATTTGTAATGTGCTTGTGCCAAGAGAGAGAGATTAGAAGTTAGGGAAATCCCCAAAAGAGATATATCATTTTGCCTAGAAATTGGAGTGTCACCAACGATAAGCATAGGAGCAGAAGAATTGTTTTGGCGAGATATAAGACAACACCAAGTTTTAGAAGGATCGAAATCAACTGAATTGTCTTTTCCCCACTGGAGATAGGCATTTAAGGAATTGGAAGCGGATATTCGAGAAATTTAAGCTGTTTGTGCAGGGCAAGGTTTCTCAAACTGGAACGTGGAATGCAATGTGCTGTCATCGGCAAAACTATGGATAGGATTTCCAGTCAATGGAAGAAGGTCATTATATTTGTACAAGAGGAAAATAACTGAAACTTCGGGGACATCACCCTCAGTGAGAAAACTGGATCACCAATTACAAAAAACAGTTGGCAAACCATAAGATAGAAGCTCGTTTAGAACACCTTTATGCCAAACACGATCGAAAGCCTTTGAGATGTCAAGAGCAACTGCTTGTGTTTCACCAAACTTTTCCATTGAATTAGTCCATAAATGGGTAACGTAAGCGAGAATATCATCAGTGGATCGACACTGACGGAATCCATACTGGCGATCGTTGATCAGACGGAAGGTTTCTAGGTAGTGTAAGAGTTGGCGGTTAATTGATTTCTCCATTACTTTAGAAAGATCAGAAGTAATTGCAATGGGACGATCATTGGATGGGAGGGATTTGTCACCCTTTTTTAGGAACTCTCTGGATATTTCCTTCTGCTTCCAAGCAGAAGGAAAAACACCTTTGGAATAAGAAAGTGACAAAATGCGGCAAAGAACAGGAGTAGGGGTTTAAGGTTTTCAAGAGCACAGGTTTTAAGAACATGTGGAGAAATACCATCAGGACCTGGAGCTTTCTCAGCATCAAGTTTCGTCAACGGAAGACCGCAGGAGGCATTGAATGGAGCGTGTTGGGAATTGGTGGGAGATGTTTTACCAAGATCATTAATACATGAGTTTGAAGAAAAATGGGATGCTAGCAGGTCAGCTTTATCCTTGACTGAAGTGACAACAGAACCATCTCTCAAAACCAGATGTTTTGACATCTGCTCCCACCAGATGGTTCTGGTGGGAGCAGAGATGGGCAAAAGTTGCGGCCAAATCCTTTGGCAAGGGACGAGACCGCTTGGCCACCATTAGGGCAAGAAGCAAGTTTTCTACTCAGACTGTTCAAAATCTAGTTTGGACTGATTAATAACTGCTTAACAGTTGTTGCGAGCTTTGGCGTAGACAGAAAATAAAGCTGAAGAATTCGAAAACAAGCCAATTATGATATGCAACATTCTTCTCTTGAACAGCCTTATCATATTTATTGATAAACCAAGGTTTAGATAAAGGACGAGATTTTAAAGTGGAATAAGGGATTCAATTTCTAAAAGAATAATTTCACTGACACGATCTCACCAAACGTTGACATCGGAAGTTTTGATACAGTAATCCGATCAAGCAAAGAAAGAAAATAAAGATCGCAGGTCATCGCATTTTGCATCCTTGTAATGCCAAACACGAGGTTAGGAACAGCCATGAGATAAAGGCTCCATTGGAGAAGCGACAATCACCAAGTTGTGATCTGAGACGCCGAAAGGACCATTCACTTCGACCTTGTACTTAGAAGGGTTGTTTGTGAGAAAAAGATCAAGCGTGTTGGCTGTATGGTTAGGATTGTCCGGTATTCTTGTATGTAAATGAACAATCCGTGCAAGGTCATTAGTAATTTCAAAATCCTCGGCATCTCGACCAGCTGGGTCGGTGTGACTACAAAACAGAAACCAGCTGGAGTTGAGCATTAAAATAACCAAGGAAATTTACCTCACTGTTACGAAAGTTGGACTGGAGTAAGTCAAGTTGCAAAGAGAGCAAGTCAGAGTTCCACGTGATTAGTGGAGTTGGAAGAACGGTAGAGACAACAGATGAATTTGACACAATGAGGTAGAGAGATTTTAACCAGAGATCGGAAAGAAGAGATTCCAAATTACCAAGTCTCTGACAGGGAATATCGCAACAGATATATGCGCAAGTACCACCTTTGAGGCAAAAAAAAAAAAAAAAAAAAAATCAAACAGTGCATAAATTTGGCAACAGATGATCAGTAGTTGAATCAACCGATAACTGCGATTCTGTCAGAAAAGGTACATGGGGTTTGGCAGACTAAGAGAAAATGGACATCACTGATATTAAAACTGAGATTTGTGAAATTTACTAGGAAGTGTTTGTTGCAGCAGAATGTCCAAATAAAGACCAGGACCCTTGCTGCATTAACTGTCAAAGAAAGAAAAGGGAGTCAAATCATTCGGTCATAGATGTCCTGAGTATTTGCGAGCACTCTAACTAGTACAGGATACGATTAGAATTGCTGATACCGTCAATCTAGGTCACGATGAATTTGTTTCTGTCAGATTTTATGCAAATTGGTAATGTAAACAATAATCAAATAAGGTATTGCAAATAAATGGTCAACGTTCAAAATTGGTAGCAGACGAGATTAGACAAATAGCTGAAGAAAAGCAAGTGGATGTGGTATCAATCCAAGAACTGTATTGGGCTATAATTCAGCCTGATCAGAAATCTAGAATATCTCTTATATTCAAGAGTAATACACTCCGTGCTAGATGAGCCTAAGACGGGTATTGTAATCTTTAATAGAGAATTGGATGTAGTGATTGTACAAGGTTTGTAATTTATATGCTATTTGTGTAATGATTGCTGCGGTGTCAATTCGATTTTATCTCATATCTGCGTATTGCTCTCCTTTCATGGACTTCAATAATTTTCTAGACTATTTGGAGCATGCTTTAGTAATATTAAAACCACAATGTAATTATAACAACTGATGCTAATTCCAAATCTAGCATTTGGCATAGTTCAATAACTGATACGAGGGATTTGATGTTGGAAGATCTTATTTAAAGTCATAATTTATATGTGGTAAATAAGCCCAATCAGCTATCAACGTTTAGTGGAGCAATGGGAGAATCTAATATCGATATAACTATTACAAGAGCTGGGTTACTGAACTGTTTGTACGACTGGCGTACAAATATTTTCTGACTGGACTTCTAGTGATCACCGGTCTATTTCATTCTACGTTGATAGTGTACAGCCATCCCAGAATGTACAGAATCGAATTCCTGAACTAATTAGATTTTCACTTAAAACAATGAATTGGTCAATGTTTGAGGATTCTGTCTGCATGGATTTTCCAACGAATAAGCAACAATAATTAATAAACCTACCTGCATCGGTTGTAGTTAGGTATATTCAAGATTCTATTACAAAGGCGGCCTATAAGTTGTTGAATGTTTTACGGCGCAACGGCAGCTAAATGCCATTATGCGCCAGCCTATAAGTCTATTAGAAAAAAGATAAGTGCTACTAAATCATGTCCATGGTGGTCACAAGATTTTGTGTTGCAACGTAGATCGGTCCATCGTGGTAGGAGGCAATTTCAGCGGCATCGACACCGGTCTCTCAGTGAGGTTGCTAGATTACATAGCACTGAAAATGATTACAAAAGAGCAATAACAATTCGTCCAAGAGTCGGGGAACTCGAATCCATGGGGACTGTTGTATAAAATTACAAGAGAAACTACACAATTCGGATGTTTTTAATACAGTGCGTACAATTTCGACAGAAACAATAGGGTGGATCGATTCCATTTAAGCTATAATTGATAAATATTCCCACAAGGTGATTCCTTGGAAGATACCTCAATTGGAAGATACTTCAGAAAGAAGAGAATTCTTTACATGTAACTCAGATAACTACGGAGCTATTTACAATTAACATGTATAATTTGAAAATTAAATTTTAAGAAATGTCCAGGATATGATTTGACAGAGAATGATTATAATTTGTTTCCGCAGTTGTTACTACTACATAAATGTCTTGCAGAAGGATATTTTCCACCAGATTGGAAGGTAGCTTTATTGAAGCTAATCAAAAGCCTGGTAAGCCCCTCTCAGATCATGGATCCTACCGGCCAATAGCCTCTCTAGCGAACCTTGGCAAATTGCTGGAAAAGTTGGTTCTGCACATTATGCAGTTAATAGAGCAGCGTGGAATGATTTCAAATAAACCATACGGAAAGTCAGCAGAGGATGCTTTAGTGGACTTTCGAACACACACATCGAGAGTTCTGCTTCAAAGTATGAATTGGCCATTTTTGTGGATTTTCAGGGTGACTTAACTCAGTATGGTGTGGGGCTGCTCTTGCTCAGTTGAGGATAGCTGTTCTCAAGAATTATGTAAATTGTTTGGAAGTTATTTTAGTGACAGATACGTAATCGTTAAAACTAAAACCTTTTCTATTAAAAAGCAGGTTTATCGCGGTTGTCCCCAAGGTTCAGTCTTTGGTCCTTTCATATGGAACCTTGTCTTGCAAAATTAGTTAGCTCGCTCTTTTTCAAACTGTAGGACAATAGCTTTTGCCGATGACTTTACAATTATAATGGCTAGGAATAGTCTTGAACATAATGCTGATATTGTATTGACTGATTTGCATCTCTGGGCACGAAACTAAGTTAACTGTTAATCCTTATAAAATTAAAAATGCTTTTTAAAAGCAAATTGGACCCTGGTCGATCTCCACAAATAAAGTTTAATGGTATTCAGCTACCAATGACATCTGAAGCTAAATATCTAGGAATAGATTATAAATTCTCATTATCAAAATTACTGTAACCCAGAGCGAAAACAAAATAGATTGTGACAAGTCTAATAATAGGAAATATACATTAGATACAAACAAAAAGCTTTCAAATAACCCATACGGAAAGTCAGCAGAGGATGCTTTAGTGAACTTTGGAAATCACTTTGGTGATTGTGGATAGGTCCTGCCACTATCGACGACGCCCCTGGTTGGGGTCTTTGAACATCAAATGCTCCAATACCTCAGTCAACAATGGATGTCGAGTCCACCCTATCATCGAAACTGCAATCCTGACTATTGACAAACGGTGGCAACGTCCGCATGCATCACAGCCCCAGACTTCAACATCCAACAATTAATCACGCACAAGCAGTACACGCCCCATTCTTAACTGAGGAAGGTTGACAACAACCGAAAGCTTTTTGTTTGTATCTAATATATTTCCTATTATTAAACTTGTCACAATCTATTTTGTATCCGTTTTCGCTCTGAGTTATAGTAATTTTAATAGTAATGAATTCAGAGCGCGCAGGCCTCTTTAATCAAATTAAAAATTCATTTTTCGCACATTAACATATTTAGGAGCTAAAGCGAAAATGTTCTCTGCTGCTGTTATTCGTATTTCAAAGTCTGACTGGGGTTTATCCCGCAGCGTTCTCATTATTATAAGGCAGTATTTCTCCCCATGACAACATATGCAGCGGACGCTTGATTTCATCGAGCTGTGTTGGTGAAGTTCCAAGCAAACTCAACTCTGTACAAAGATCAATGCTTCTCGGCATGTTGAGAGTGTAGGACTGTATCTACTGCAGCAATTCAGCTATTGGCCTGCAATATTCCTTTGGACTTGTTCCTGATGTACAAAGGACTATGTTATCGGATTAAGAAGATTCGCGCTACTTTTCATAACATTACAATTGATACTAAGGCAGATATTAAAAGGTGGGTAAAGGGATAATTAACCTCTGGCAGACGAGTTGGGACACTGGAACTGCGACGCGTCTCCTAGATAAGAGGGTAGCTGAATGGTTTAAGCCTGGATTGGAGTTGCTATATATAATAACAGGTCATGGCTCATTGAATGAGAAACTATTTGCACTAGGATTAACAAATACTGGGTTGTGTTTTTGGAGTCAAGGAACAGATTTCACATTTTGTGTGAATGTAATATTTATGATAGTGCGCAATCAATAATTAGTGGTCTCCTGGTGAATGCGATCCCTGGATAGCAGTTTCATCTCTTGGTGGAACGAGAAACTTCCGCTATTAAAAACCTTTGCTAAAGCTGCATTTGATCAAAGAAAATGTATGCTTTTTCTTTGATCAAATGCAGTTAAAAGCTATCACAGTTAACTGGATTGACTTTGGCTAATTAACTGGGATTGACATGGTGTTCGTAGTTACAGTTGGCGAGTTTTATTTAATTTTGTAATCTCAGGAGATTGCCCCCAGAGATTTTTTCACCTTGTCTCAAACTGAGATCCAAGGTGTTCCCTCCACTTTAACTGTCCCACATGGTGTGGACAAGGATCTAGAAGCAGCCTTCCCGCTGATCGCTGCTTCCAGGTAGCCAAGAGGCCAGCACATAACACTACTCTTGAGTCCGGCCTAGTTTATACAGTCTGTTAGAACCTACAGTAATACGAGGCGGATTTGAACTAACGTTCTAGGAGCCGCCTAACAATAACACATGTTTAACAATATTCTGAAAATTGTTTCCAAAATGCATTGTGAGAAAAAGGAATTAAAATAAATGCTCAGCTGATAAATAACATACAATACCCCTATATTCGCAGAAAATAGACCAATTGCTTTTGCACTAACAAAAGTAATGATATGGGTTTAAGAATCAGTGTCAACAAGATCAAATACATAACCGAGTAAATCTCCAATAAGTCGAGTCCAGCTATTATTGAATGGAGCTCCAATAAAAAAGCAAGAATAGAGGTTGCAAGAAATTTCTTTACAAAATAGAACAATGCTGTGTTTGGTGCTACGTGTGGTCCATTCTATTATACAGAGTTTAAACTTGGACGCCGAAAACATCAAGCATGAACAAAATAGAGGCCTTCGAAATGTGAATCTACAGATCCGAAAAATATTTTGGTTAGACAATTACCAGCATTGAAAACAGCAAGAACAAAACGTGAATTGTTGGACTCTGAAAACATCAAGCATGAACGAAATAGAGGCCTTCGAAATGTGGAGCTACAGACGCATACGAAAAATATTTTTGTTAGACAATCACAAGCAAGAACAAAAAACGTGAATTGTTAAGTTTAGTGAACAAGGAAAACTGCCTATCTGGAGATATCATTAGAAAGAAATAAATTGCTTCAAATAACAATAGAGGGAAGGAGGAAACTTTCATAGTTGAAAGAAAAAAAAAACTGGACTGGCAGATTTAGCTGAGGGTTTTTTCATGCGGCACAAGACAGGCGTATAACTTGGTGAAAGCCAACCTCCACTAGGAGATGGCATCAAAAGAATTCAATACAAATAACTAACAAACACTTACTCATTATGAATGTTAAAATTGAGTTTTACAAAGCCCACTGTATTCTTTCCTATGTTTACTTCACTTCTTAATAGGTTCCCAAACATATTGCAGACCACTGTTTTTATTCAGCTCCTTGCTGAAGTAGCACATGGAAGTTGAACACCAGACATTCAAGTGGAAAGGTCAGCTTTACTGCATCCGAAGACAAAGGACATTCTCGGATGGTGAGCCTATCCACCGATTACGAGATTCAGTCACTTGGGCAAAAATCGTAAACAAGAATCCGTAGAAATGGCACAATGATCAAGAATCTTCTTTTGGAAAAGATCTTTAGAGAGAAAACTACTTTGCACCAGTAGATCTGACAACTATTACATAAATGGTCATTTAAAAAAAGTGGAATGTCAGTTCAACTCCGCCGTCGTGATTTTTTTTATGAAAACCCCAAACACGAAAGGTATCAAAACCTATAGTACTTAGTACCGTGCATGGGTTGAAGGAGAAGTATGGGGGGGGGGGAATCCGGAAACTTCGCTCTAGAGGTTAAACATGGGTTTCACCACTTCAAGCCTCCAATAAGCAAAGTGGTGGTATTTCACCGGTTGATGAAAGTCATCTACCACCTATGCCTGTAGGTAGAAAAAGACCTAAACATGAAAGGCATTTCAGGTTAAATTATCGAGCGATTTGTTTAGAATTTTAGTTTTCAAAATGGGAGAAACCATTTAGATATAACTTGAAATAGTTAACCACTGAACTGCTAAATTATACAGAAGTTACATATTCAGAAAAGGGAATTAACCATTAAAGTTAAATGGTCAGTCCACCATTGACAAATGGTTTTAAAGCAGAGGTAAAGTTTTTCGGCAAGTCCAGAGATTTGGACAGTCCCAGATCGCCAACTGTTAATTCAAATTGAAGTTTAGTTTAAAAACTAAATTTAAGATAAAAAAGTTCGCATCTTCTACCACTAGAAGTAGAGCAGATTGGATAGCTGACAGCTCACTCTGTCGGTGAGGCATTAAGTACAGTTATTGTATTCTTACACGTCATTTGTTTTCGTAGCAATTCACCACCCCTTCCGTTCTACTTGGGTTCATTCGCAATTAAAGCGTGTACGCTACAAATGAACAAAGCAGAACAGTAAATAACTTCACTTTCGCAATGAAATTCCACCATCACGCATGGTGGACGTACTCAACGGAATAAGGCTAGCTTTAGATGATGTAAACAACTAGTGGGAAAACACGATGATTTTGCTATTTGCTCCTGTAGAGCATAAACACCTGTAGATGATATCTTCAAGGATGAGATAGCGATTAATCTCCTGCACTCTTACGACTGAGGGAAGGTCCGCACATGCAACTAGCTAGCCAAAAAATTTGGAAACGTCAATCTAGTTAATTGAGTGAACAGCGAATTTAACAAGCACTTGAAAAACTTCTTTAAATTATCACGTGGTATTGTAGACACAAGATCAAATGCACTTCTTGGGAAAAAGTTTTATTCACAACAGAAATATATACAAATGGGAACTTGTTAGTATAAAAATACTGTAACAGTTTTACGGCATGGCTGTACTTGCAGTGTGTCCATTCTGGTTGTAACCTGCAAAGAGAAAGTGGTTATATACAAAACAGAATACAAGTTCATATTTCAGTTGAAATAATTTCGCTCCCAAAAATAAAAGTTACGAACCCTCCTTGTATCATTTATCTCCACATTGTTAGATGAAATAACTTAAGCTAGGTTAGTTAGCATTAAACTTTACAGCATTATCTTAGGAAATGAACGCAAAATCTAAGAAATCAGATTGAGGTTTACCTTTCCGAGATACCACGTGAATATCTTCGTCCTCACCCTTTCTTTTTACGGATGTCGACAAGTCATAACTTTGTTCTGGCCAGTGTAACTCAATGAAAACCTTATAGATCCATGCTCCTAGGATTCCTCCTAGATGTGGTCCCACAATGGGTACCCAGAACCAGTTGAAGTTTCGTGTCCTGAAGAAGAGAATCAGATATTTTGTGGTAAGTTGACTTAAGTAGGAAAGTCACCAAGTATACATATTTCAAGAATGTATTATGGCTATGAAAATATAAAAAAAGTCTTAAGTCAACTAAGTGTAACTTACTTAAAGACTTGAAGGCCCCATCCAGCAATAGCTGTGAAGACACGAGGTCCGAAGTCACGGGCCGGATTCAACGCGGCTTGGCAATTGTATCCAAAAGCATACATGATACCGGTCAGAGAGAAGCCGATGACGAAGGGGCACAAACCATTGGATGTAAACCCGTTATTTGGATCAATGGCTCCACATATAGCTATCAGGAGAAGCATGGTTCCAATCACCTAATTAAATTAAGGTTCATTAAATCTTAATTTGAGGTGGATTATTTAAAGAAAGCTCAAAACTAAAGATTTATTGTTAGTTCTTTCGTACCTGGTCGAGCAATCCCAAGTTCGTAGATACATGAGCCTGAGGATAGGTTGCAAATACATTGGCGGTGCGAGTTTCATTCAGACTGTTCAGCTGCTGTGCAACTTCGTACAATCCAAAGGAATCTGAAAAGGAAAAAAACAAGCTTGAGAGAAGAATCTAGTTATGACGCAAAATAATTTTGGCGATAGCGCTTTTGGGATGAAGTACCCAGTGAAAAACTGACCTGCCGTTAAAATAAATGCATTAACTGACTACATTACGTCATCCCATCCCAGGTAGATTTTTATTAATCTTCAACACTTACTTGAGTAAACTGCGTAGAGGATGCAAGAAGCAACGAAAGCTCCCAAGTACTGAGCAAGGAAGTATGGCAGCACCTTTTTCCATTTACATTTGCCAACAGTAGCCAAGGCCAGGGTGACGGCTGGATTCACGTGACCACCTTCATAAATGGTAAAGACGAGTATAAGTGGTAAAAAGAATTGAGTGACGTTTTAAAACAGAAAACTAAAGTGACTAATGCTTACCAGACACTCCTCCCACAACTGAAATTGCCATCAGTAACGCCAATCCCCATGCAGCTGGAACAGCAACTAGGACAGTTTTGGGAGAATCTGCGAAAATGACTGCAGCGATAGAAGCATCTCCAATTAGCTGGAAAATAAATTAAAGACAATATTCCTGTTATAGTGTAATGAATAAAGTACTTAATTTTATACTTTATTTGCAAAAAAGTATTCTCAAAACGAATAAAGTGTGGATACTTTGATCCACTCAAGAAATTCAGCAAGAGCATGAAAGACTTGCTGTCCAGCTAACGATGCGGGGAGTTGGTATTAACAAATGCATGGCTATTACAGGGAGCCCTTAGCATGAGTACTCAATACTTTCAGAAAATTGAAGCATCATGCAGTCTGCAAGATACAGTCCATCTTACATACAGCAGCTCCTAAATACTAGTTCCACTAGCAACTTTCTCTTAAGTTTGCTGGATAACTTTCTGTAGTTGCCAAACTTATGTAGAATAGTCTGCGACCTTGGAGTTTCAATGAATGTTCAATTGCTCTTAAGTGTTAGTTTAAGGCAAATGTTTCTAGACAATACAAATGATTCATTGTGAACTGTCATCCCAAGAAACGTCGTACAACCCTCTGGCCCACAGAACACTTAAATTCGAGGCAGCTTCCCTCTTGTCTTACCGGCGGCGATCAACTGAAACTCCTGGGGTATCCGTTGGACATGCCCATACCACTGCAAAGAACGACGCTCCAAGTGATCCACTACATTTTCTCACAATGTTTCGTTTAATATCGCTATCATTTGGATTATTTTTCCTGTCGCATGTCTTGACTCGGCAACTCTTCAGTTGCCGAATAGTGCGGGCCTGGTAATACAATTATCTACATCTTGATTCGACTTACGAATAGACCTTTTAAGAACTTTATTCATGATATTGAAGTATCCACACCAGTTATCACGCGGCTTAATCAAATTCGATTCACTAAGAATTTCATTTTGCATTCATAAAATTACATTAGAATTTTCAGTTCGGTAAAATTGCCGATGTTAATATCACGAATACAAATGTCTTTTCATCAGTAGTAACGAATTTATTCAAAACAAAAAGCGGTTTTTCCGAAGTCCGGTTCCAGCTTCCTATGTTTTGAAAGGGATTTTTCTTAAGAGCTACTCTTTAATATGGAGTAGAGTATTAGGTAATTGTTCCCATGAACACCTCCAAGTACTTTGTTTCTTCTTTATAAAAGTACTACATTGAGTTGTAAAACAAGGAGCGGTACAATTAGTCATGCCGAAAAAGATAAAGGGCCACAGGGATGTCTTCGTTTGAGGCAAATGAAGATGCCTTGGTGGAAAGGCATCATCTTAAGTATTAGTATTGGAAATAGAACGCAAGGAAACAAAGCCTAACAGCCATACCCAAAATTTGGCGGTTCTTTCCAATTTGTCCAAACCTACCTTGGATTTATTCAAATGTTCCTTCTCTACAACACTAGGAAGTTTTATTTCGATCCTAGATCCTGTTGAAACCGCCTACCCTGATTACCGTCATTAACCACTCGAGGTTTTTTCAAACTCGAGCTAAACATGGTTGATTCTTCAATATCATTAAATTGTGAAGAAAATGGGCCAGCATTAATCTCACTTATCACATTAGTCCATGAAGAGCAACTAATCCTACCACCCAGCCATAGGAATTCCTAATGCCACAATATTTTATGATACTGTATCAAAGTTCATTGAAATCTAAGCAGATCAATTTTTGTATCTGATTCCTTGCTACAACCGTAGCGGTTAAGATTTAGCCAGACAGTCTCCTTTAACATGCCCGTCCGAGATTACCTTATGAATCCTATCAAAAGGATTTCATTACTTTAATGAAACCATTCTGTGAATAGAATGGACAGTCTACACTTATCCACCTATCCTTGGTACCACTCTTGTGAACAAGATATTTGCACGAAGTATGGATACTTATCCTGAATGGTTTCATGTGCATCAGCTAATATTGCGGCCTATACACTACATTTCGTTTGTTCTGCACTATTTGCTGGAAAATCCAGTTTCCAGAAGAAAAACCATGCTACCTTCGCCTGAGACCAACTAACTCTGCGACATTAAACGGAGTTCCAATCCCTTCGATTTGAGGAATTTTTATAGAACTTGTTCAACCTGGTGTTGGCAAATCTATGAACTGTGCTACGGGTGTGGCATTGTCCTGAATCTAAGGATGCTGTCGTTATTGCCAAATCATTAGCTATTTGTTTTGCAGCTTCTTACGAAAGCTGCCGATTCCATCTACCCCACGTGATCGGTTCTTTTAGTCGCAGTAAAATTCCTAATTTTGTTGTAAGTAATTTAATTAGAGTTGTATTTCAGCAATTCTTCACTTGCTATTAACTCAGAAGTTAATGGGTGAAAAGATGAAAATAGGTTTGCTAAGAATTGTGGCAAATGTCATTAATCATACTATTAACACCCAGTGGACCAAAGTAATTCTTTTTTAGCGTTAAATTAGAAAATTCTTGCAGCTTGGCATTTTCAGCACTTTCCAAAATCAGCCTTAGCGTTCCGAACCCTTGAGGTAACTTGGTTGCACACCTGAAACGCTTTTCACTTATTTGGATTTAATGACACAGGTTGACCCACCTAAATTGAAGTGGAATGGCATTATAATTACTCTTTGCGAAGAAATAAATTTTATTTCACTTATTCCTTTGAAATCCGCATCAGTATGATCATTGCCACCTAAAGGTCGCTTAACGCGAGTATTCTCGATACATGAATCATTGCTGATAACCCGATCAAGAACAGTTTTCCCCTTGTCTCCAACAAGGGAAAGAAAGCAGTTAACCAGCAAATTGATGTGCTTTTCTGAGTGAGCTACCAACCCAGAAATTCCAATCAATATCTGGAAGTTAACATTTAGATAATACAATAGTTTGTTTGAAGGACTTCAAATTTGGTATGCCTAAGAGGCAAGCGACTCTGAGGACAGCTCCTTTATATAAGCTGTAGATGGAAGAGATCCCGATGCATTTCGTGATACTGCCACTAGTCGCGACCGACTACTAGGGCAGAACATTGAAACAGAAAATACGGGAAATGGAGCGACAGGTGGATCTGCACCAATTGTTCTCTAATAAGACATCCGACTAGCGTTAGTGAATCATTCAACTATATGCGTCACCATGACCACTCCGAGATGTCCTAGCGGGACAGGAACTCGTTATTCCCACTTCGAAGAGAAGGCGATACTACGCGGCTATGCTCGCCATAAAAGATGGAGGCGTTGTCTAATATGACCGCAGAGAGACAACGTACAAGTTTATTAGAGGCTTTGTAACACTAGATTTATTCTGCAAAAAAAATTCGAACCATTCGTATCTCGGCCAATGCGTAAACTACTGGTAGAAGTCTTGTGCACGGGTGTTCCAGCGCATTTGAAATATTCAACGAAGTTGTGCAACAGTATCCAATAAGTTGCCTTTACAGTGAGGCTCTACAGCTTTACTTAAGAGTGATCTTTGCACTATTTCCAGTGAAGTGTAATTTGATCAGCGCAATCTTTCAACATCTTGAAAAAGACAGGTAACTTGTTCTATGAGGGAACAAGCGAGTTATCGAAAACCGAAGAACTCGCAGATGGTTTTAGCTGAAGTTTCCATCCCAGCGTTCCCGACTACAGTTACTAAGAAATAACTAAAGTTTAAGATTCGCTTCAGACAAGTCAAGGGCAGGTATTTTCTGCCTTTATGAAGAAATTCTTCGAGAAGAGAACACTGCATAGTTTCCAGCTAGACCTGCTGCAAAGGTTTACAAATGCTTCTAAACTAAGTACTCAATTAGTAGCTTCGAGTAACAGCTAGCGCACGTAGTAGTACGCTGTTATGTTTGTAAGAACATAACGTTAATTCAGATGGAGTTGCTCCAATGAAGCAAACTAAAAGTTTGCTTCTGATCTTCAAAAGACAGGATGAACCATACAATACGTTCTATTGTACAGTTAGAAAAGTTCTGTGCAGTTAACTAAAACTGCTATACTGTCTTTCAGTATAGATTTTATATATTTCTTTAAATATATAAAAGATCTGTAATAGAAAAGAAACAAGCAAAAACATCTAAAGTTGAGGCAACTCCAGCCGAAAAGGTAAAGTGAATTCATCCTTAACTATGCATAAGAGGCCATTAGAAGTGGATTTGGGTAATGCCTGTAAATACTTTTAAATAATCGATAATTAGCTCTTATTTAAAGGTTGTGGCTTAAAAACAGCCCCGTCCTACCGTTTTGTTGGATAGATAGAATCAGTAACCATGTAATAAGGTTATACATACATGGAGACTATCATTAAATACCTCAAACAAACATGGATTTGCTGTCTGTATTCGTAGTAAAACAGTGACAATGTTTCTCTAAAAGTGTGATTATCAAAGGAAGTTAGACATTAAATGAATAAAATTGTGAGGAAAAAAAAAACAGACAGCTTACCGTTAGTATAAAAGTCCCAAGAAATTCTGCAAGTGCTTCTCTTACCACATTTTTATGTATCACAGCTTTCTCTAAACAACCATCACACGTACCCATCTTTTACTGAATGATCTGTGGGCGAACACGATACCAAAAACTGTACTGCACATCCTCAATCTCTCAAAGGTTGTTTATATTCTCTGTGACAAATACGCCCTCTAACGCTAAAATAAGAAACAGCTCCTTTTTCATTTAACACCAATGCAGGAACGCGTATTGAAGGGGGGGGAGGGGGAAACAAATACCGTAGGATAAACGTTACGCTATTGGTGAGTTCCACGAGTAACCTTGACAACGTGCTACAAAACATGGTTCGTTTTATGGTTTGCGAATGATTAAAATAAATAAATAATTTTTTGTTTATACTCCGGAACGACCACATGGTCAGAGTAGATCACAAATAGACATAATACAAGAACAGCACCGTATTTAGTTGTCTCGGGGATTCTGTTACAAGAACAAGCAAAAAATAAAATAAAAAAATCAGTCTCTCATCATCGGGAAGGGCACGCTTGGATACATGCCATCTCCCAAGTTTAGGGGGGGAGGGGTGTGGATGTAAAAAGATCACACACTACGCGTTATCATAAGATATCCTGCAGCGTATGTTTACTACGAGATAATAGCCACGTGTAATATAATTAATTAACTACATTTATTAAGTTTAATTACGCTTGAAGATTGCGTAGGACAAACAATTTAAATTATTTATATACACTGATGTAGTCTGTAATAATACTACACTGCTCGACAAAATTAACAGAACAAAATGTTTTTTTTTTATGCATATTTTATTGTGAACGGTGTGGCCGAAGGCGAATACTTGATGTAATAGTCAACCTGGCATGAATATTACGAGTGTCCAATGGAAATCGATCTACCATCTTACAGAACCGCACATTATGCAAATTATTCATGCCAATCAAAACAGGGGTTGCGACCACAATTTTTTTTGGCTTGCTCAGTGGAACAGTAATCACATCTCCAGTACTCAGGATGGATGTCATCATCCTTAAGATTGGGCTCTTCCAGATGGCGGGCCGTTGGAATGGGGCAGGCAGAGGTGGCACGTTGGCGTAATGTGTCACGCAGTGTCCTCTCGGCATTATGGAAGCTTTTCAGGAAACAGCAAACATTACAAGAAGAGCTGGCCAAGGTGGCTCGAGGACTACGTCAACCTGAACAGAACGCTATTGGACTCTAACAGCAAGACGATGTCCTGTCATCAACTGTCTCTTGAGGATGCTGCAGCCACACGTGAAAACATTCCCAACCGGACTGTGTTAAGAAGGTTCAATTCAAGTGCACTCTACGCATCGAAGCCAATGGTTTGTATTTCATTAAAACCAAATCCCCTCCAGAGCTCGTTGACTTGAACCCTTGACAAATGGGGTACAGTCTATTCTCTGATGAGTCCCGTTTTAGTCAACAAACAGATTCTAGACGTTATTTCATTTGGAGGCAACGGGAAATATGGTGCCATCCCTCCAACATCAGAGAGAGGGACACTTACGTTGAGGCAGTGTTCTCGAGTGGGACAGAATAATGATCAACGGCCGCACCCCTGCGCAGAGTTACCGAGAATAGATCATTGAACCCTATGTACAACATTTTAGGGATGCTGGCGGCCCAGATTTTCTTTTCATGCACGACAACACCACTGCACATACAGCTCAAAATGGAGCTCATAGAGCTTAAAGTGGTCATCAAATATATTGAAACTAAGGATATCCAACTACTGCTTTACTCCGATCCGATCAAAGATCTGTGGAACTTTGATCGAATCGGGGTTTTTGACTGTCGGACGAGTCAACTACTCGCTCATTTGGTGAACAAAGGTCTGTGCTAGTGGAAGAATGGGATTTGTTGCCATAGAATCTTATAGACACCCTTATATTGAGCATGTCTCACCACTGTCAGGCCCTTTTAATCGTTGGAGGGGATCATACGCCGTACTGATGTCATGTGACCATATTTTCGAGCATCTTCTATCGACTTCTGTAATGTGACCCCTTTCGTAATTCTAATACAACCCCTATAAACGTCCCTTCTGTCCGAAGTTTCTGGCTGTCGCCTCATTTCATCGTTATTCTCTGGTACACCACAACATCAAATTTTGTCACGTTTCATTGCACGCTGCACGAGTTACACCACATTTACTACGTGTTCTGTTAATTTTGTCCAGCAGTGTATAGTATCGAACCACATTCTTGCAGTTTACAACAGATTGTACTACTAAGCTCGCGTTCCTCAGGTACTGATACCTTCCGGGGTGGGATCCAAGATAAGACACAAAAACCAACTAAACTTTATTCTTTAATTCCTTTGAGATAAGCAAATGTCATTCTTAGCAAACATTAAAGAAGAAGAAATCCTCGCGTAATTTTTACAGTTGGAGAACTAAAAATAATAAACATCTCAACATGTGTAGCTGTTGCTGCACTGCGTATGACAACGACCACAATGTTAGCTTCGAAAAACCAAGTGAATCCAACAGATTTTCTTCAGTCATTTTAAAAAGAGACCAACACGTACCACATCATCTGAAATACTGGCCGACAGGTAATCATTTATAGCAAAGCTGCTGAGTAATGTCCTTGAATGACCTTAAGCGTTGACCTCGGCAAGAAGAAACCACTCGGCGTCCCTTGCTCATTAGCGTTTTTTGTAAGCAGAGCAATTAAGATGTTGTTTCGTCTTAGTCATCCTACGATTTCTATGCAAACTCCTCCTCCGATTCATCTTTTATGTTCATTTAATTATAGTTTACCTTTTGGAAATATGTAACCACAAAGTGGATGGCTATGTAGAGAAAGGATATTAATGTACACTGCATTGCCAAATGTAAGGGGAAACTAAAAGAAGCGCCAATGTAATTGTTCCAGGAGTAAAGCCCAAGCACACCAGTATAAATGAAACTGGAAAAGACGGTTGGGGGATGTCATTTTACAATCGATAAACAACATAAGTACGAGTTCATTAAACTTGAATGCTGCAGATGGTAGAAATTCAACATATTGATGCAGGACTTCCATACAGCGAATTTTAGAGATTTTCAACATTCCGATGTTGAACGTCGACCAAGCAGAGAGAGTATTTTGACAACACGAAATCTCCAAAAGGCTTATAGTATTTTCAGGAAATATTTGCTCCAAATGCTGCCAAAGAATCACTGCAGGGATCGTGGAACGTACAGAAGATGATGTTTGGTTGGTTGTTGTTGTAGGGTTTTAGAGGCATCAGCAGCTTAGGGCCTAAGTCTTGGGCAGTATTGCGTCGTATATAATATCTCGTTAAATTGGGTGTGTTTTGTGGTCGACTTGCTGGATGAAAAACTCTAGTTTCCGCGAAACAGACTAACTCAGCCACGTTGTGAAAAAGGCCCATAAAATTCCTCGCATCATTGACTGGATCCGAACTCAAGTCTTTTCCTCCCGGTGTGGGGAGGACGGTTATGACACCAACACCCTTTCCCTCTCTAAGTGACGCGGGCGCACATACACGCTTCATCAACTCTATTACGCAGGGTGGTGATAAGTCCTAATCTAGTTCTATAAAAACTTATTGTATTTGTTCAAATAAACAAATACGACAACTTTCGATGTTACTGAAAGAATTTCTGACATCACAGATTCGATTTGTGAATTCAAAATTCGATTCTTCATTCTTTTCATCGACACCTTCATCAGTTCCATCAATTTCATCAGTTCCATGTTACACCTATTGAAAGGAAAAGGATCAGAATGAAATAATTTCAACCAGAACTCTAATTGGAAAATATCATGTTAATATTTGCCAATTAAAATAAAATTAAATATATTTATTGTTAAAAGTTAATTTAATACTCGCAAACCTTTAAACAACAGCTAGAATTGGTTCAGACATCCGGATGCCATGATTATGGATTTGTTCGAAATGAAAATCGGGCAATGATCATAACACAAGATTGAGGAATGCAACACGTTTCAACCCGCTTTATGCCTCTCATCATCTGATACTTATGGCTATGATTCGGAAACACAGGCTCATTTCTCTCGATGGAAGACATCGTCTTCTCCACTACTTAAAACAAGTCAATTTAAATCAATTGTGAAGATCATATCTATCGTATTTTTGACTCAAAGGGCATTATTCATCATCAACCAATGAACCAGAAAAACAGTTTTACTGCTATTGCCCTCAGATATAATTAAGCCATATTTTTGTACGTGTATTCATTATTCAATTGTCAAGTCTTTTCTTCTAAGAAAACACTCGTTCACTCAACACTTTGGTAGGATCTGTTGTAAGGAGGTTACAAAAGAAAATACTTTGTCATTATGTCACGTCACAGAGTGAAATGTTTCTTTCTTGTTTACTAATTTCTCCAAGCGATTGGATCTCTTAATCATAGGATAAATTCATAATTGCAGAATATTTGTTTTCAACAATCTTCTTCGTGTCTTTGGATGCAGTAAAGCGGACTTTTCCACTGGAATGTCTGACATTCAACTTCCATGTGTTATTGAACTTTGCCCACCTTTCAGGAGAAAAGGGCCGAAAAGGTGGAAAAAGATTTGCAACGTTGGCATATTCTTGACATGCCAACGCTTCTGCAACATATAACTTGACTGCAATACAATGTTTAGGACATTACTTTGAAGGAGATCCGTTCGAATATCTGGTAACTTTCATCATTTTTCAAATATTATTCAGTCTGCGAACTTTTTAATCATATTTTGTATTTAATACCCTTTCGTTTAGTACAGTAAATATGATAACTGTCCTCCTAAAGCCAGGTGGAAAATACCTCAGTTCGAATAACGTTAATTATGCAAGGTATTTTTATGGGCCTTTTTTTTTCCACAAGGTGGCCGAGTTATTCGGTCTCAGGAGAGGATTGCATAGTTCAATCTCAAAAATTAAGGTTTTTTGCCCAGAAAAACATGTGTCTGAGGTGCTTTCAGACGGTGAAATGGATTCAAAGGAGTTAAATTAATTACCTCGCCTATTTGTATTAAAAAAACAATCCTTATAAAAAAGCAATGCTCTGATTCAATGAAATGAATTTAATAATGCTGAATGAATCTGATTGAATGAAATGAATTCAATGATTCTGAATGAACCTGATTCAATGAAATTCAATGAATTCAATGAAAGACACAGTGAGGGACAACGGGCAAATCTCCAACCCCCCCCCCCCCCCCTCCTAAAACAACTACATTTCTGGTACGTCAGAGAACTGCAGTTCATCCTCTCATTCTAATAAAGCTCAGAACGCCATAAACACGCAGGTGAATGATGTCGTTGTCATAGCAACGATTTAAAGTCGTAATTTGTGTAAACGAACCTTGGACGTCTGACCAAATACAATGTTTACAGAAAATTAACTCTGCGTTTAATGGGATACGCCTTGATCGTATAACTGACAAACTATGTTCGTTTTAATAAACCCAGTGTAGGAGATAAAGTTGCAGAAATTTCTTTCCAAAGGAGAATGCATTTGTGGGACATAAACATATGCACTGCTTGTTTATAATCTGACATTGTTTTCGTCTTCCATCGTTACTGAAGTGTGACTTGATATTTACTCTATGCGATGAGGTCGTCTATCGAACTGATGGAGATTCTGAATGTTTAATTGCGATCCCATGGAAAAACTGCTGACTGTATGAGCTGAGAAGCAAAATACTTCTTGTAAATATTCGTTGGATACGAATAACATCAACATCATTATTCATCATTATTTGAAATGACTCGACTTGGCTCTAGGGATAAGAACTACAGATCACAAAACCTTGTACTTGCTCAATCCTTGTAAGAAGTCGAAGAGATGGGTTGTTCTTAAATTATCTTAATTACTTTTTTAATATTTAATTTGCACATTTTAAATTAATTCATTTCACACTTTTAATTGTTTTGAATGTAGGATTACGAGCTGTTTTATTGCAACTTTCATAACAAGTTTTAAAACTTTTAAAAGGGATGGATTCTATTCTAATTTTTACTTTCTTAATAAATTATTAAAAATTTCAAAATTAAAATTTAATTTTAATTCATTAGCTTTAGTTGAATTTATATTTTTACTTAAAACTACTTTTAATTCTGTATAATAATGTGTTTAAAAGTGATATTTGTTTGTTTCGTTTTTCAGATACCTCCCGAAGCATATCTTTGGAGATGGGGGAATACAAAATGAGAATGTCTGCTCAGCTCTGTTAATTATCTGATCATTAAAAAGTAACCTGGGGCACCAACAGCTGCTGCTGAGAAAAGAAAGGTCGGAGAAAGTTAAAATTCTAGGCCACTCGACAGGATACGTTCTTAGGAGACGGCAAATATTTAGATGGCCCTGTATATCTCTCTCTCTTGACGCATTATGGCCATGTACCCCTTGAACCGCAAAGTCCACAGACAAACAAACCTGTATATCTCTGTCTCAAAGCACAATTATTATAGAAAAGAAAGAGAGAGAGGCAGAAACAGCCAACATCATTCACGCAAATAGCCTCGCCGGATCCCTTTTTTCATGTCAGTCGAAGATAACAGACATTCATCAAATTGGTTGTCTTTTCTTGAGAGGACTATAATCCAGAACGACCACCCTATAATCTATAATCACAGTGTTCGATGGTACTGGAACCTAGCGACGACGTCCAACATATGTTCAATTGTTTGGGGTCTGGCGAGTTTGACTAGTATAGGATGGAGAACTAGGGGGTATACGCCTCAAACCACTCCAACACCGTTTCAGCCCTGTGGTAAGGGGCGTTGTTTTGTTGAAAGATGATCACCATAAATGGGCGCACATTGTCAGAAAGGATGGATCTCAGCTAGTGGCCAGTGAGGTGTTAATAGTCATACTTCCCGATGAAGTGGGTCGTGCCACTCTCCCGTGTTGTACTTGATGGTCAGTTGCTCCACTGTGGCATATCTGTTCGGCACGTGCGCTGCTGGCTGCATGGGTCCTCTGGTTAGTGGCTCGTCCACTGTTTATCCACTCTTGAAAAGCAGGATTTTGAGTTTTGTTTACCGCTATTTCGTACCTGTCCACGAAAGGTTCCGTCATTAGTTTCCAATCCACAATACTTCCTCTCGTCATTCCATATTAATCTGGGTTACCAAATGGCAAATTGCTGGCTAAACGCAAGACATTCATTCTCTTCACGAGCGTCCTGTGACATTTTCAGAAAGCATGAAGTGAGTTGCTGACGCAATAATCCGTAATCAACGCTGCTCAGTTAGACAGCAAAGAGGTCTTGAATTCAGTGTACCGAGTCACTTGAGGCACGTAACCTGCCATCATTTTCGCTGTTTCTTTATATTTCCAGTCATTGAAAACTTACTCATCCAGCTTTTATAGGGGTTGATCCAAGGCAATCTTTTCCGGTATTCCTTTCTGTTATTTTTCCACAGCATTGCGACGATTTGGATTCTAATAGCGCATTGAGCTTCCTCACCTTCCTTTCAACTAAAATGGGTTACTATTTGTGATCTTCGGTCACTGAACATTACATGATGATACCATCACCTGTTTTTCTGAATCTAAAAATGTTGGTATTGAGTTTATCCTAAAAATTCGGGACGCATCAATGTCTCTAGTTTTGTTAAATAAATTTTAGCTATTATAACTTGTCAGATCTTTTTTCGGACACCCTGAACCTCCTTGGCGCGGTTTCTGTTCGGCACATTTCCTTTTTAAGGGGAATGATTGGTCCTGAGATGGATTAAGAGCAAATATAGTCCCCTATTGGACACACTCTAGACCAGGTGGATAATACACAAAATTATTATTAACATCTTGGATTTCACCCCCATAATTATAAACTGAACTAAGTCTCTATTAGATCTGGTACCAAACTTTTTCATCGTTTTTGTAGTTACAAATTCACTTACCAGAATTCATTACGCTGGTTGGAACGTGCTGGGACCAGCATCAGGCAAATTCCCTTCTGATGTCCAGTTTTAGCACTTTAATAGTTATATTTTGTTAAAATATAAAGGTGTTCCAGGCAATCCAATTTATTGGATTGCCTGGAACACCTTTTTAGCTGCCTGGGGGCTTTTATTTTCACCAAAAAAGAAAAGAAAAGGGAAAAAAACCTTAATTTTGATAAACATTAATAAATATTTAAAAAATAAATAAATAAAAATGAAACAGATACATACATGAACAGCTCCTTGCACTGTTTTTTGTTTTATATAATCATCTATAATAAAAAAATGTCAAATTTCTTCTCTAAAATATTAAAGTTTTGAAAAATGAAATAAAAAGAGTCGACATTTAAATGCTTAAAGCATTGATTTTATTTCAGAACATTCAATTTCTGACGTTTAATTTCAAGAAAACACTCCTCAATGTAGTTCACTTTGGTCTCCCATGGTCAACCGTTAGAACCCCTTCTGAACCCAAAATCGAAGACCTGAAGACGGATTTCAATATTAAAACCCGGAACGTTTCCAATTTTATTTAGTTTTTGGAGTCTAATTGCACCAAACGTCTTTTGCATATCAATAAACTAATTAAAACACTTCACGTGTCATATTTTCAATCTTATTTACATATTGTACTTACATTTGTTTCATTACACATTAAATAATTTTTGCAAATAATGTTTCATTAGAACTGATAATACAACACTTGTTTCCATTCGATATAACTATTATTTAAAGATCTATTTTAATTGTTTTAGAAATTAAACTTAACGGACACTTTTGGGAATACAAGTCCAGCTGCACTTAAAAAATAAATAAATAAATAAATAAATCACAAAACACAAATAATATTTAAAAATTCCAAGCAGCCTGAAAATTGGCTGCTTGGAATTTACCTTTTATTTTTTGTTACATGTATTGTAATTATTTATTACTACTTTTTATTTAATCTAGCGATCTAGCTGTGAAAAGCTTGTATAAAAAGTACCGCGTAATTTCTCTCATGCAATAAAAAGTATTTATTTATTTATTTAATATACAGTACTCTAGTCACTAGAGAGTCTAGTGTTACTTGAATTCAAAGAATATAACAATTTGAACATGGAATGTGCTGCCATCTATCGCCAAACGACTAAATTAATATCAAAATATATTTGTTTCAAGGCTTTCTCTGATACAAAAACTATAATTATTATTATCATCATTAATTATTAATGCCTCTGTGTTCTCAAAAGTGCATAAAAGCTAAAGGTAATTACGGTTTAAAATCAAGAGTAAACTTCATTAGAAAACGATTATTTTAAGATATTAAAAATGAAAATTTGAAGTTTATTAATGGTAGATAGTGGCGCCATCTTTTGCTAAAGAACATCCTTTCTTTGGCTATTGGGCAAAAAAAAATCTTGGAATCTTGTTTCAGATGTAATGCGAAAATGTCAGGGAGAAGTTTTGTGTGGGTGATTTTGTTATCAAGATTACTATTTTAAGTTTATATATTTATTTTTTTTTTTACATTTAACAATTAAATCCGAAACTCCAATAATTATTACATAACACTAAGAATTTTATTTTATTTTAATGCTAATATATATATATATATATATATATTAATAATATATTCGTAGTCAGTGTAAGGAACTTTCATTTGTGACTGGAGGAACCTGAGTTGGGATGTTTAGCAACGTCATCCACACGTTCATTACCTGGGATGCCGAAAGGACCAGGGGCCCAGCAGAATGTAACCTTCTGTTTGATTGTAAAATAATTTGGATGGGATCCCTTTAAGAACGATATGAGAGGAAGAAAATGGTTCAACTGTTAATGACCCTGCTCGAGTTCCTGACAAACTGAATATTTTGCATCTACGTTCACACATCGGAAATTCTTCAGGAAAGGGGATGCTGGAAGTTTATCAAATTCTAACAGGGAGATAAATGGTTTTTATTAACTGAGAGGAAAATGGAAGAGAAATTGTTGAAGTTAAACATAAGAAAGGCACCTGATGTGGATGGGATCTATCCAATTATATTAAGGGAGGCAGCGAAGGAAGCAAGCAAATCCTTAGCCATAATTATGAGAACATCCTTGAATTCAGGGGAGGTCCCCGCGGACTGGAAAAGTGCCAATATATCTCCAATTCACAAAGGGGATCAAAGGGTGACACCAGTAATTACCAGAACCTGTTATTTTAACGTCTGTTCCAGGGAAAATAATAGTCATTGGTAGAAGAAGTAATGCAGGATCATCTAGACAAGACAGAAATTATACAGTACTTCAACACAGCATTGGTTTGTTAAGGGGAAATGTTGTTTGACCAATTTTTACTGGTTAATAGGATGTGGGGACAAAAAAGGAAGTAGATGCAGGAAATAATTTTATTATCATATACTTAGATTTCAGGAAAGCTTTTGATGCTGTTGCATATTTTAAAAGACTGCTGTGCAAATTGGAGCAGAATGGTATTAAGGGTAAATTGCTATAATGGATAAAGGGATGGTTGAGTGGGAGAAGACAGAGAGTGGTTTGATTTGATTTGATTTGATTTTTAATGGCGCATTGGCAGCTAAGGCCATAATGCGCGAAGTCAGATTTAAAACGCTACATTACATTTTGGTAGCCGCGGCTACCACGTCAAGCAAAAAAGGTACAAATTAATAGCATAAAAATTATAAAATTTACATCCTTGAATAAAAATTAATAGATTGTAAAAAGTTAAAAACGTCGGACATATTGTCTCTGTCACCAATAATCTGACTGAGTGTAAATGGCTCAGTCAAATTATTAAAAGCGGTAAAACAGAAGCGTCGTGCTTCAATAAAAACAGGACATTCAATAAAAATATGACTGATGGTTAAAAGAACGTTACACCTCTCGCACATAGGTGGGTCATCCGCCCTCAGCAAATAGGAATGTGTTAGATGACTATGACCTATGCGGAGCCGAGCAAGAACAACTTCCTCTCTTCGGACCCTGCGTAGACTGGACTGCCATTGCGAAATTACAGGCTTAATGTGATGTAATTTATTTGTGGCCTGTCCGTGCCAAGAATCTTGCCATTGGGAATATAATTTACAGCGTATTATTTGCCTGTAGTCTGTATAGGGAACTGACAGGCAATGACTATCCAGGGAAAGGGCTGATTTGGCAGCAGCATCAGCTAATTCATTTCCCCGGATCCCAATGTGGCTTGGGATCCAGCAAAAGCGAATATCAAATTCCAATTCTGCGAGAGAAAATAGAATGTGCCGGATCTTGGACAGGATCGGATGAGGGTTAAACCTCACCGATACTAAAGCCTGTAACACGCTCAAGGAATCACAATAAAACGTATACCTTTGGTAGTCGCTATTTTTAATGTGATCTAGGGCTGTTTGTATTGCATGCAACTCTGCAGTATAAATGCTAGATTCTTGTTGGATCTTGTAGGATAATGTTTTGTGAGGGAATACAACAGCAGATCCCACATAACATTCTGACTTTGAGCCATCTGTATAGACTGGCATAAAGTCAGAATACTGCTGTCTATGTGATGCAAAGAGTTGCTGGTAGACAGATGGTGGTGTAGTAGCCTTCTCCCAGATCTTAAGGAAGACGTCACAAGTTGGAAAATAGGCATGCCAGGGTGGAAGGAATTGCCTTGGTGACTGGGCAACGTTGTCTACCGTTAGGTCTAGTTCATTCAACAGCCCTTGAATCCGAATACCAAAAGGTTTGTTGGCAGTCCGACGGGTGTTATAGAGGTTTTCCCAGAGCGGCTCAAACACGGATGGCCACGTGGGATAATCGGGCAGGGATTTTAATTTGAAGGCGTACTGTAAGGACAACTGCTTACGTCGAAGAGAAAGAGATGGTTCATTTGCTTCAACGTAAAGGCTTTGGATAGGAGATGTGCGGAATGCTCCAGGATGGCTTGATGGTGGATTGGATCTAACCACCGAAGTGCACTATCTCTAGCAGAACCATAAACCTGAGACCCATAGTCGAGTTTGGAACGGACAAGTGCTCGGTAGAGACGAAGAAGTGTAGAACGATCTGCGCCCCACGAAGTTGACGAAAGGGCACGAAGGATATTAAGCCCTTTTACACACCTTGTCCTAAGCTGGCGGATGTGTTGTACAAATGTCAGCTTCTTGTCGAAAATAAGTCCCAGGAATTTGAACTCTGCTACAACTGGGATGTTATTTTGCCCAAGCCTTAATTCTGGGTCAGGATGAAGATTACGTTTGCGACAGAAGTGCACACAAACAGTCTTCTGTGATGAAAATCTGAACCCATTAGCCAAAGACCAAGATCTAATGTGATCAATGGTTTTCTGCAGTTGCCTTGCAATGACCCTCATATTGCATGATTGACAAAATATAGTAACAGAGAGTGGTAATCAATGGACGCTGCTCTTCGGGAACTAATGTTATTAGTAGAGTTCCTCAGGGTTCGGTGTTGGGCCCATTGTTGTTTTCTGTATTTATCAATGATATTGATGAAGGTATATCAGGCTTAGTGTCGAAGTTTGCAGATGATACAAAAGTTGGCAGAGTTGTTAAGGATACTAATGACGGTATGCTGCTGCAGCAGAATCTATAAAAGTTGGGCAGATGGACTGAGAAGTGGAAACTGAAATTTAACCTTGACAAATGCAAAGTACTGCATATGGGTAGCAGTAACCACAGATTAAAGTACCAACTGAGTGCCACTACGCTTAGGGTGGTAGAAAATGAAAAAGACGTGCGGGTAATTGTGCAGTCAGATATGAAGTTTTCTGAGCAGTGCAGAAAGGCTGCCAGGACAGCTCATGAGGTTTTGTCAATGCTATACAGGAATTTCGCTAGTAGGGAAAAGGACGTGATTATCTCTTTGTACAAGGAAATGGCCAGACTACATTTTACCTACTGCATATGATACAAAGGTTGATACAGGTCTGGAGGTCTCATTTATGAAGGATGTACAGCTGCTTGAACGAGTACAGAGAAGGGCAAAGAGTTTGATGAATGGAACAAAGGGGTGCTCTTTACCAAGAAAGGCTTCAGTTCTGCAGAATTGCAGCGTCTGGAGACTAGGCACCTGCGCGATGGTCTGATTGAGGTTTTTATGCTTTGAATGGTTTGAGCAAGCTCAATGCTAATAGGGTATAGGTATATTTGGGTCTAACGGCTCCTGGATTTCTCCCATCTCCGCGTATGTACACTGTATCGGACAAGCCAGGGATTTAAAAGTACATGGGTCATGTGGTATGTAGCATGTTGTGCCCTTGTTCATCCGGCCTGTTAGCTGCCGGGCCCCTAATGGGACCCGACGTTACCATACTGTGCCACGGGAAGGCCGGCCGGGTGTTACCTGTAATATATAGTACTCTGGCGGGTCCTGCCACCTACTTTCCTGGGATTTCAGTGGATAGGACCTAAAAAAAAAAAAGAATTGTTCCTCTTGGCGAGACCATGCACATGAGGAGGCACAAATTCAAATTGAGGAAGAACTTTTTAGATATGCGGAAGTTGCCTTTAGCCAGCGGGTGGTTGATTGCTGGAACAAACTCCTATCTGTTGTTGTTGACGGTGATAGTTTAAATAAATTCAAGGAATAACTAAACTATTGGAGGAAATGAATAGGTATTTTGGCAGTTGTCCTTTTTTTTTCTTTGTTTCTTTTTTCTTTTTGCCTGATGTTCTATAAGCTTCTTTCTTGTATCATTTGCCACTACTAATGATAATGCTAATATACTGCATTCAGTTGATCTGCTTTGAGGATAAAAAACCAGATTTTCCATGATTTAGGAACTACAAAAAAAAAAAAAAAAAAAAAAATCCCTTTAGATGCAAATCGAACCCAAGACATTTAGACACGATGTCATCCCACTGTGTTAGCTGCAAATTCGAGGGGAAAATTTAAATTGACCAAAATAATTTTGCAGTAAAACGAACTTTACCTTTACCTTTACCACGAGTTGGCTTGGTATTGTACGACCTGTAAACAGTGAGTTAAGCTGTCATATCATATCATATTATAACAGCCATTTAACATTCGGAAAACAAGCTGTTATTACAGCATATTTCCAGGCCATGGTAGCATTAGCTATTTTATAAATTCCAAGTTCTAACTTCACATTGCAGTTCACCTTGAACATCTTGGTTATCATTGATTCATTGGGAGATTTTCATCAGAGGCAGCCTGATGTCTGATGAAGAACCTGCCACATTACAAAGCTTTTATTGTAAGTTGAGTTTTGAAATTCTTCTGGCCGGTTTCCTACAGTTAAAAGAGTTTTGAGTGAGTTTTTTTTTTTTTTTTTCCAATTGAAAGACGACCCTTTTTCCGTTTAAACATGATGGATACGCACGCACTGAAATTAAAAGAAATCAAAGGAGAATCTTAAAATTAGCCGCAGTAGTAAAACTGAAGGATTACTGAGATGCGATTCAAGTGAGCCAGTATTCGAACTCAAGGAGATGGAGAAGGGACGGTCAGAATTATAGAATGGATAAGGCGTGTGGTAATGTGAGGTATTGATACTGCCATCTTCGTTTGAGAAATCTCCTTGGAAAGATGTGCAGGAACATTATTTAACAAGGTCTTGCATTAGCTTAATGTTTGCATTGGGCTAAGACTTTTGCAGAACAAATTTCTTTTGAAGATTTTACTTCTTTCGAGTGACTGTGAAGCCGCCGTAGCCTAGTGGTCAGGCGCGCGGGTGCATAAGTACACGTGCCTTGAGTGACCGGGGTTCAAGCCCGTGACTGCTGAATACGGTGCTGTTTCTTGTATTCTGTATATCTTGTGAACTCCTCTGACCGTTTGGTCGTCCCGGAGTATAAACAGAAAATTTATTCGGAAAGAATTTAGAATTTGAATAATTGGATTCTTATTTAGGAAAACCTTCCTTGTGCATAAATTAAGAAGCATACATAAAAAAAAAGACTGTCTTAGACTTCCGCGGGGAAGTGTAAGACAGTCTTAGACTTCCCCGCGGAAGACTAAGACTAAGAGACTGCAGTTAATATGCACCAGATAAGGGAGATAATAGAACACTTTTAGTTCATAAAATCAGCAAATGTTTCAAGGTTTGGTACTCGTTGAGTCTGAAATTTTTCTGCATACCTGCAAATAGCAGCTACGGAATTCCTACAGACTTCACCATAAATTAAAATCAACTCATTTCTCATCCTATCAGGTAATAGGTCTAGCTGCCTGATACCGTCCCCCAGCCATCTCTTGGTTGGCCTTCCTGGCATTCTTTTTCTTCTTCCTCTAGGGTTGATTCGGAGAATCTGACGAGGTATCCTGGTTTTATCCATTCTTTCACGTGTTGTAGCCATTTCTGTCTATACTGTTGGTGTATTCGGTTATGGGTGTCATTTCTAGTCTGTCTAGTAATTCTTTGCTTTTTATGTGGTCTAGAAACGTAAATCCTGCAGTTATTCTCATAAATTTCATTTCAGCTGAAGTGATTGGACGTTCATCTTGTTTTTGGTGGTTCAGGCTTCACTTCCGAAATGAGTATTGGTCTGGCTAGTGTCTTGTATACTTTTATTCTGTTATACCTCTGCACTTTTGTTGGGTTGAAAACTTGATTGATTATTCTAAGTCCTGCTGTTCCCTGTTTCCTGTTGTCTGCATGACACAGCAGGAAACGTGTTGGACTATTAACGACCAGAAAAGGCAACCTTTCTGGCCGTTAATGGTCCAACGTTGCCGTTCAAATGTAAACTTCATACATCTTTGGAAACGGATGGCTATACGCACGGGTATCTTTGCCGGGCGCTAACCGGATATCTTGACTGGGCGTTGCCTTGGAAACACTGCTGGTTATCCCCAGGTTAAGGTCCATGGTCAGCCACTCGACCTTTTTCCGTCTATCGACTTGCTCTAGGCGGGACAGCCTACGTTCATCACAACCATTGATGAGGCGTGGATGCCCACCATTGGTCTGGCGACTGCTGCTATGTCCACTCTTGGAACGCTAATTACAGCACTTAGTGAACATCCCACAAAATTTGCAATTTCCATAATACTGTCCCCCACCACCCAAGAAGTACTTATAGATGCTCGCTACGGTCACTCGCAAGGAGTAAGCACCCAAAGAAAAAACCCTCAGCCTCATGTATGCTGCCATTTTTTCCTCCAGATAACATCTTATGGCACCCCTGTCTGGTTTGGCAAAGTAGCAGAATAATCTTTGCAAACAAAGCTACCCAAATCCAGCGACTCTTGTTATTACATATAACCAGGGCTCGCAGTATCACATCCACTCCAACTCTGCAGGTGATCCAACCTCCATCCAGATCTCTACAGTGACCTCCTCCATGCATCCAGGAGTACCGTCAAACCAACTTTATTGGTATATCCACTTTTGCAGAAGAAACTCACTTTTTGCAAAAGAAAAGCTTCTAGTCACAATTTTGCTAACTTATGGTAGATCCGCTGGTCCTCTGGATGCAGAAGCGAAGCCACCAGAAAATTCATTCCTGACGTCAGCTACTTAACCAAACATACCACGGCCTAGTTTACTCAAAACTTGGAAACCACCTTTATGGTGACTGGTCAAGCTCCATTAAAACACACCTCATACACTCGGCCGTGCTGAAGACAACAGCTGCCTGTGCGGTGGGTGAGAAGCTGGACCCACCTGCGTGGATCTAGTGCGTGATATACCTTGACTTCAGACAGCAGCTCCTCCTCCAGACCAACCTTCCAGCCCTTGATCCACTTTATTCCCTGACTGTCTACAAGGCAGCATTCAATGCCTTTTTTTTTTTTTTTTTTATTTTGTACCGCTCTCTTTCAGCGTAAAAGAAATCCTCCGTCAGCTGCTCCCGCTCTTTGCTCCCATTGGCTTCAGACTAGATCACCTTCTGGACTTCACCTGAACCCTGCTCTCTTCACTTTCATGCGCTCAACCTCAACGTCATGCTAACCTTTCGTGTAGGATTTCTCGCTGACGCCACTGCGCTGGCGTGGATTTCTTTACACAGGCCCCTTCTTGTGCCTGCACTCTCCTCTGTCGTCTTCCGGCCCTCACTTCTGTCTCTGTCAACAGTTGTACTCTTGCATTCCTCACTCATCAGTCTTTGGGTGTTCTCCCAAATCAAAGTGGTCTTTGATTTCCGCTTGTCTGAGAGACCTCCTCCTTGTGGTCCTGGCTTTTTCTCAACGCTTTCTTCCCCATTTCCCCAACTTCTTTTCCTGGGTCCTCTCCCTTCTTCCTTATCAGGAGGATTTCACTCCAACAGGCGTTCCTCTACTGACCTGGCCGGCTCCTAGTGCTGTTGACGGATGCTAGAATGCCCCTTCCTGGTGAATGGGCCTTCCAGCATCCATTCCAGATGAACAACACGAACGACAGAACAACAATATATTCACGGTACCTACACTACTCACACCGTCATCTATCCTTGGCAGATTTTGCTTCTTCACAGTGACACTTTTACGCGGTTTTGCAGGGGACTATTGGTACCGCTAACAGATACACATTGTGTCCATAGTGTTATCCTGTCCACCCTCGTCCGACTTCCTGTGCCATGGACAGACACTATGGGCCTATGATGCTCCATGAATCTCTAGGCAAAGAGGCCAGAAGAATAACAGAACCGTCCATTATACGACATTAACACACACACACACACACACACACACACACACACACACACACACACACACACACACACACAATTCCTGGCGTTTACAGAGAACTTATCTCAACATAAGAGAACTTATAGCGGATTTGTGGAGAACCACTGGTGCCGCTTGACCCTTAATACTTCGAATCGTCCATTTGAAGTCTTTTAGATCACTTCCCTTGCCCATGTCGATCGGGTACTTCATATGAGCCACATGCCACGAACTTTCAGCATCACGTTTATCGGTTTTCACAGCAATTTGTGTTCTGCCAGGTGGGGAGGAACTGGCAATTGCCAAACAAGGGAAGGGGGGGGGGTCATAACATTTTTACTGACCAGTGTAATTCATATGGTAGAACATTATTGGTGTTGTTGATAAGTATGTTTTGTACTACAGCCCGTTTACATACTCATATTTTTATCACATCAGTTTGAACATAAAACATTTTGCTGTTTTACACGATATTGTAATTTATGATTAATATTTAATATCTGGAATTAAAACCTTGCATATATTTTTTTCTATATGCTAGCACCAATGGCCCAAGTCCAGACCCGTAGAGAAGCAATCTCAAACCATGCACTCGACTGAAGAGGGCTTTAACAAGGATCCTCTTGTTGGATCCCAACAAAGATCCCCTTGTTGGGACTCTGGAGTAAGTGTTATTGTGAACTCAGGCTTCTCTAAAATAGTTAAAAATTTAGGCAGTCCACTACACTATCGTTAAATGCAAATTACCTTGTTTACTAGAGTTACATAAAAATTAATGCGAAAGTAAATGGAATACAATTCATAAATTATCATAGTTGATCAACTTTTCAAAATATTAATATGTGAAAAGCATGCCTTCTCACAACTACTAGTTTTTCGTCCAATAGGAAAATGACAAAATGAAAATATTCTAAGAAAACTTCTGCTCACTAGGTGTCACTGGGATCATAACAAATCACAGTGCTATTTCGATAGGCGAAAATCTACCAAAGTTCTTTGAACAATGAAAACTGACTGGATGTTAGGAAAATAAAACTTGGCTCGTACTGTCGACATGGTATCTAGATTCAATGGATAGATGGTGCATTTTTTCTTTCTTTTTCCATTCTTTTTTTTTTCCTGTGGTCTCGGTGAATGTACTCGAGTCAACACGGGGAGGGATGAAGGGTCTGGCAATAAAAATTAGGCAGTAGACCCCAAGAAAACAGGAGGCGCCGTATATGTTTCGCTCCCACCCCTGCTTCTGTTGAGACGCAACTTTTGTGAAAAGTCAGCGAGCTATGGTGTGGAAAAGCCGCTAGCCAGACGCCAAAATGTACGGAAACCAACGATGTGAAAGATTTTTTTGAATAGGAATACGTTCTATTTGACAAGAAGCTCGAGTGATTGATTGTAATTCCATTTTGGACGATGAAAAATTGGGTTCTCTTCCGTTTACACACTTCAGTGGTAGATAATAAAATTATAACTAATACTCGGGAATGGGGGACATGCGCGTGCGATTTACAGACGCGTGCAGCTCAGCTGTAAATGACATATGGTGGGGCATCGAGATATCAGCCATAATCTACGATGTGGTTGGGGGAAGAAAGAAGGCCACATTGGAGAAAAATTGAACAGAGTAGAGAAGAGAAAAAAGGAACTGCAAAAAACAGCTCTGTAAACTTGTTATTATATTTTGTCCATGATATATCAGCTTAGAGAATGGAAATTGATAAACAGACCCATAAAGGAGGAGGTGGTGGCCTTTATCCCATTATTCGCTTGTGTAAACTTTCATCAGTTTTTCATACCAAACATCCCAACTGTCTGTTAACTGAGTCACTACTATTTCGTATAGAATCAACCTTATATTTCATATAAGGGTTATTCTAATTGAAAATGTTTTGTTTCACCCTTATTTTGATGTTTTCGAACTCCTTAATGATATTATTTTATATCACCAAATCGAATAATATGCATATTTAATTTCAAAAAATACATATTGTTAAAATCCAACCTTCGGACGTCATACTTTTATTTATTATTATTATTATTATTTAATTATTATTTTTTGGAATGCACTTGTTTTCTTTTTTTAAAGCAAATACTGTAATTACAACTGAATTTGAATTAAATTAATGTTTATCATCGAATAAAATTTTCATTCCGAAAGATGGCGCTTTTAAGTTAAATACATAATTCAGTTTCAAAAACCCAGAAAGTTTAATATAATCTCGTATCAGGCATCTACAGCACAGAAATATTTACTTTATTCACTTATAGAACGGAATGTTAATCCTTTATTTTTACCAACCAAGAGTATTTAATAAAAGTCTAATAATAATAATTCATTATTTACTATAATTATATTTTATTATTAGAAAATATAACAAGAAAACTAATCAAATTTTAATATTTGTATAATTCTTTAAAGGCTCCCTAGATGGCGGCACAAGTCACTGCTAGATAATTATGTTGCTGTATATTGTGTTAGATCGAGTTAAGAGTTGTAAATAAACTTACATAATCCAAGGTTTTATTTCGCCGAATGTTATCATGCACGCTAATTTAGTATTTTTTTATTATTCAGCACTTTAATTTAGCGTTCTAACATGTCAATGTACTTTCCAGTACAGTATTTCCTTCAGATTTTATATAAACTACCAGGAGGCACGAAAGTCCAATTAGGTCATTCGCACATCCTGAATGCTTTGCTTATTGAGAAAAACGAAGCAAATTAAAGCTGATTTGTGTGATACAAAAGACTCAACTTAATTTATTAGCGTGCGCAAAAACTACATAATCTTTAAACGATGTCGTGATTGTTTTGTTTGTTTTTTTTTAACCTATGACTCTTTGCGTTTTATCATCAACATTTTCTATAATCTTCTCCAATCTTCTTACATTAGTATTATTCTATGAGTGTAAAAGTTTGTTTTAAATAAGGGATACTTTTTATGCTCTTATTAAGATAATATTTATATAAAATAATTGTATTATTTAATTTAATTTTAATTAATTAATTTTTCCTTTATTTAAAATTTTGAATAATAAACTAATATTTATAAAGACACCTTTTTTATTAAATGACAAATTTAAGTAAGGTTTTCAGAGGGATTAAAACTTTAACCACAAAATATCATAAATTACTGAATTTTTATTAAACCATTCATTTTGTCATTAAAAGATGGAAAGATAAGAAAGGGATGGAGTCAAATTTTTCCCCAAATTACACATACATGTGGCTAAAGAGATTCAGCAATGTATAGAGTCCATCAGCTATAGCTCCACAGAGATGTAATCACGTATGGCGATGTACACCTAACAACGAAAGTGACATCTAGCGAAATGGAAATGAACTATAGAAGTTAGAATAGAGTGAAGTGGCCATTTGCCAACTTACAAAGAAGTGCTTCAAAACGAATCGTATTGAAGGGTCCACATTGATGTCGTAAAATCAGTCTTTGGGCCTGTAGAGTAAACAAGTATTGTGTAAGAGACCACCAGGAGAGAAAAAGTCTCCAAGTGGCAAGCGGGTGAGCTTCGGAAAGAGCACCGAAAGAATAAAAGTCCTCCAATGACGACGCTTGGCTGATTCCGACATGGTTCACATGTATGGCCTTTTTGTTAAGGTTCAACTATTTTGTTGGGTGAGCGACGGGGCAAAAAAAAAGTTTGGGAAGTCCGTGAATTTGGGAAAAGCGAAAGAATAGACAGACCCGTGGAGGGGGGGGGAAGGATAGAATGATACTGACTACGGTATGCTCGCGTGGGGTGGCCAAATGACTGCAAGAATCATAGCTAGACCCAGTGTATACACCCATGGAGTGAAAGGTTAAGATAGTCCCAATCCCTCAAAAAAAAAAAAAAAAAAACATGGTGGGGGGGTATATACTGTTCTTAACCTAATTCTCTGATTTTGCTACGCTAGAGAGTGACGATCAATCAGCTTCCCTTCATTCAACGATGCTTGTATGTTTGACAGTGTAACAATTGCCGCTCTTGGGGTATTTATTCCCCACCATAACCCCTCTCTCGTTCCTCTCCCTAAAAGGAACGCGGGTCTGTCCGCTCTTTTGTGCTCGAATAGGTTATCGAATGAACAGGATGGCAACTTGGGGATCGAGAAAGTGGGGGGAGGGGTTACTCGCGCGCGCCTACTGTAAAATGCCGCACTTAGTCCAGCCCAGAGTCAGGTGTTTCGCCTCTAGGAATTTCCCCATACAAACTGCCATTCGCCAGCAGGAAGATATTTTTTTCTTTCTTTCTTTCTCTCGTTCTTTCTTCCTTCTTCATTCTCTTTTATGTGCGTGTACCGAAAACTTCAAGCTTTAAGCGTTCGACTCTCTCTCTGCAGGGGTTCTTAAACTCGTCAAGGGTTTGTAGCAGTAGACGAACAATGGGTGTATGTTTTCCGACCGCTCATGTTAACTCAGGTCTGTTTTTCTGGATGGCTGGAAGTTGTTTGGGAATTCAGCGATGTGTACGATCAATTCTGTTGCTTATTTTGAACAATATACTTTCCGCATACAGTAAGGACATCGGGAAATGGCTTCCTTGGAGAGGAGGGGACAACGATGGGGGGAGAAGGGTAGCCCCGAGGAGATCACGAGGAAGTTAACGAGGCCATCCCCGGGTTAAATAATTTGCACCGCGAGCAAGTTCTTACTGAGGAGGTAAATTAAAAATTGCTTATCTGAACACACACTACGTGTGGATACAGTTTGGATTTTGAAATGACAGTGGAGACAAAATGTATAAAATTTGCAAATTATTGTATGAGATCGTGAGTAAATCTCGTGACTGATAAATACAGTAACGTTCTTTGTATTTCTCTATCTGGTAAATTCCTCTGACCTTATGTGTGGTTGTACAGGAACATAAACAGAAAATTTATTTATTTATTATTTTAAATATTTTCCACATTTCATTCGCCATTGCTTTGTCTTGATACTGCTGGGGTGGGGTTGTTTTCAGCATCAGTCTTAACGAGTATTCCGTCTACTCTGAGGGACAGTCTGTATTTGTGCAATTATTAAAGATAGAAATTGGGATATCGAGAATGAATTGAGTACAACTTTGATTAGCTGGACTTTATTTATTTTAATAAATTCCATTATAGTTTCGTTCTGATGTACTCTGAGAGGTATGTTGCACTTCTGGTTGCCCACTCTGTTCTCTTCGCTGATTTCTTCTGCCTGCAGTTTTACTGGGTTTTATTTTTAGTCAGCCATAACGGGCAGAGTCAGTAACGAGAAATAAAAAGATTAATGTTGTTGTAGGGTTTTAGGAACATCAGCTACCAAGGCCATATTACTCCGTGTATACTATCTGTAAATTGCGTGTGTTTTGAAGTCGATTTTCTGTTTGCTGGACGAAAAACCCCTGTTTCCGGGATAAAAAACCATGAAACCCTCGCCTAACACTAACTCAGCAACGTTGTGAAAAAGGCCCATAAAAATTCCTCCCCTCATCGACAGGACTCGAACTCAGGTCTTTTCCACCCGGTGTGGGGAGTAAAAGATTAATAAGGGGATTCATGGCATTGCTATCAAAGCTACAGATAATTCTACTTTGAACAGTAGTAAGGATGTGCAGAATTCGTGGGAAAAGTGATCAAAGGAATGCTGAATGTGGTCAGAATAAGAAAATTGCGACAGATTGCTGAGAGAAGGATTGTTCTAGAAATGAAGAGTGAGAACGATATAGAACAAGTGAAGAAAAACGAGAGAATTCGGCACTTAGGCGTGGTTTTCTCGAAACCATGGCGTCCACGGCACACATTTGTTCAAGGACCATATCAGCTGGAGGGAGGAATACTGGGATGGGATTCTCACTGAAAACACGCATTGTATCGTGTAATCTACCTCACCTCCGGACTGCAGTCGTTAGATGCAACGCTCATTTGACAGTGACAGGGCTGGACTCGTTTTGTACAGTCTGTAGGAGGTGTGTGTGTGGAAAATGAGAAACAGAAATTCCATTTAGTATTGTGGAAAACAAAAAATGATTATTTTATATATTTGGTTATATTTATTATTTATTATTTGTTCCCTTATAGAGTTGTTGTCCACCTTATTTTAATTTCCCCACTTACACATCTGACTTTACTTTACAGGAGAATTCCAGATTCAAGGGAACTTCTCAATTATTTATAATTCCCTTCGGACAGGCTGAGTGTTCAAGAATGACAAACAACACACACATTAATATATAACATAACATTTTATTTACACTTATATACACAATATAAGAATTATCAACTCTCAAGCACATATTATTATTACTCAAATTTGCCTATGTATTATCAGTTATATATGGCAATTAAATACATTGGTTTTACACTAGAAAGGTTATTTCTTTATACACAACAAACTTAATATCTTTACAAAAACTGCTATAGCTTCTTCTTCACACATGAACAAAATTGCTTAAGAGGATTAAATACACTCTTTCTCCTATTTAAATCAAATCCTTACCTTATAAATTGATTTAGGAATTTTACTCTTAACTTCCGTTTTAATTAGTGCCCCATTTTGTCTTGGGGAATATAATTTCACAACTTTCTCTAATCAAGACAGATAGTACATTTGACATCAATTTCTGGACTAATGCTGGTCCCAAGGGTTAGCTACATTCATAAGGCTATTTCTTTCTCTGTATTTCTCTACCCTTCCCTTCCAAAATATCTCATACCTATATGTTAAACAATAACTAATAACAAATATCAAATTTCTCTCCTTTGCCTTTCTACATATGTCTAATTATACATTAATAAAAACCACTATCTGATTTATCTCTATATTATGTATATATAATTATATCTTTTGTACATCCTTCCCTTAACATCTTTCTAAACATTATACTAATTTGATATTAGAGTTCCAACAGTAATTTATTTGTGAGGGAGAATACTATATAACTAGTGTATTTGAACTATATAACTAGTCACTTACTTAATTTTACGAATCGGATTTCTCCGTTTTGGGTCCTTCTGCTCCTTGTCTGGGAATGGCATCATCGTTTACCAACTGCGTTCATCTCAGAACTTCAAGTTTCTCCATGGTCTGTAGTCTGCGTCTGGATAGGGCATCATTGTATCCTTTAGGACAGTGATGGCGAACCTTTTTGAAGAGTGGGTCAATTATTTTTATTTCTTTTTTTTAAATACTAGCCCGTGAGTTATAAGTTAGTGGCCTCAATTAGAAAGGAGGGGGGGGGTGAAAAGGGTACCAATTATTTGGAAACATCAAACATTTTGTTAAGAGATAAAGTTGACAGTCGAATCTTTTTGGTTCTCACTTTTGAAATAATCCAAAAAAGGTTTTAGTTTCCTTTTTGATTTATAACTTTAACTTTTGCAAGTGAAGAGCTAAAAAAACACGTGGCTTTAGGAATTCATGGGCTCGTCTTCGATACTGCTACTTAACCTTTGGTTCAGCTATTCTGGCGGACTAGGAATTACAACTTTATCTTCTCAGCTCACTTATCTGCGCCTTGCCTTTATCACTGCCTTCAGATGATGGACTAGGGTTATTTCTTTCCTTGGCCTTTATCACTGCCTTCTTATGATGGGCTAGGGTTATTTTTCTCCTTACACTTCTTATTTTGACCCTGGCCACTTTCACTACCTTCCTATAACGGACAGGTTTATCTCTCCATACACTTCAGTCGTTGCATACGGACTACTACCCTTGCCTTTAGACGACGGACAGGCTTATTCTCCTTACACTTCATTCATCTGCATACGGGCCACTACCCTTGCCTTCCGACGACGGACTGACTTATTTGCATACAGGCCACTACCCTTGCCTTCCGATAATGGACTACTCGACTGTTCTCTTCTATTATGAAACTCCACTGACTTTTCTTAACTAACCGACTGCACTTAACTTATCTAACCCTTCACTACTCCATCTTACCTTGTCAGATCTTTCCTAACTGGCTGACAGGACAGGACTTATCTAACCCCACATAACTTATTACTCAATTTTCCCACTAACACTGTCAAAAAACTCACGTCTGTCTTTCCTAACTCATCTCCACAAACCGCCAACAAAAGCCCAACTCTGTGTTCTTTTTAACCCATTTTCACAAAACACTAACAAAAACTCAACTCAGTAACTTTTAACTCATTCTTTCCCTAACACCGTCAAAAACTCAACTCTATGTTTTTACTAACCCATTTCCACAAACACTAACGAAATCTCAACTGTGTGTGTCCTTTGTCTCTCCCCGTTCACTCACTTTTGTCATCTCAATTCAGCAACTTTGTTTGTTTGTTTGTTTTAGGGTTTTATGGCGCATTAGCATCTAAGGCTATAATGCGCCAAGTCAAAAGGTTGTAGAATATAAAACTATAATATTAAAATTATTTGTATATTATTGTAAAATAATATACGACATAAATCGTTCATATAGCATAAAACGATAAAAATATTTTAGATAGAATTATTTAGATTAATAAGTTGTAAAAACTTAAAAATAGCTGACACGTTGTCATTGTCCGATAAAACCTGTCTGAGTGTATAAGGTTCAGACAGATGGCTAAAACATAAACGGCGGTCATTATAAAAGGACGGACATTCAATTAAAATATGACGGACTGTTAAAATGGTGTCACAATTTCTGCACATAGGACGATCGTTTGCCCTCAGCAAATAGCAGTGTGTCAAGTGACAATGTCCTATGCGGAGTCGAGATAGAACAACTTCCTCTTTTCGGTTCCTGCGCAGACTAGACTGCCAATGTTCAATTACAGGCTTAATCTCATATAACTTGTTTGTAATCTGTCCATGCCATGAGTGTTGCCATTGGGATACAAGTTTCTTTCGAATTACCGACCTGTAGTCTGTATAGGGGACTAACAGGCAAGAGTTAAATAGGTTTGCTGATTTGGCTGCAGTGTCTGCCAAATCATTTCCTGAGATCCCAATGTGGCCTGGGATCCAGCAGAAACGAACATCAGATCGAGATTGTACAAGGAAGTGCAGCTTCTGCTGTATCCGAGTGAGGACAGGATGAGGGTTAAACCTCATCGATGATAAAGCCTGCAATGAACTCAGAGAATCGGTATATATAATATATTTTTTGTGGTGGGTGGTTCGTATGCGATCTAAGGCTAGCTCAACCGCATGCAGCTCTGCAGTGAACACACTGCATTCGTTGGAGATCTGCTCAGATACGGTGGCATCTGGGAAAACAGCTGCAGATCCAACAGACATTTCTGACCTCGAGCCATCTGTGTAGATGGGCAAGAAGTCAGCATGTTCGGAGCGATCAGCTAAAAAGAGCTGCAGGTAGACGTTGGACGAAGTATTGTCCTTTCTCCAGTTGTTAAGGGAGAAGTTGCAGTTTGGGACACGAGCATGCCAGGGTGGAAAAGGTTGCCCTGGTGATGGGGCAACATTGTCTAACGTGATGTTCAAATCGTTGAGAAGCCTTTGGATACGAATACCGAATGGTTGATTGGCAGTCTGGCGAATGTTATACAGATTTTCCCAACGTGGCTCAAAAACGGATGTCCACGTCGGATGGTCTGGCAGGGATTTCAGTTTCAAAGCATACTGTAGAGACAACTGTTTCCTACGAAGCGATAACGAGGGCTCATTCGCTTCGACATAGAGGCTATGGACAGGAGAAGTTCGAAATGCTCCTGTGGCAATACGGATAGCCTGATGGTGGATGGGATCCAGCCATCGGAGTACGCTGAGTCTAGAGGATGCGTATACCTGGCACCCGTAATCTAACTTAGATCGTACGAGTGCACGATAGAGGCGCAAAAGGGTACACCGGTCAGCGCCCCAGGAATGTGAGGAGATTGCACGTAGGATGTTCAAACCTCTCGTGCACTTCGCACGTAGTTGACGGATGTGTTCCAGAAAGGTCAGCTTTTTATCGAATATAAGCCCCAAAAATCTAGTCTCAGGTACTACTGGGATTGCATTTTGTCCAAGCCTCAGTTCAGGTTCAGGGTGAAGATTGCGCTTTCTGCAAAAATGCATGCAAACAGTCTTTTGTGCAGAGAACCTGAACCCGTTATTCGTTGCCCATGAGTTCAAATGGTCAATGGTACGTTGCAGTTGCCTCTCAATTACCCTCATGTTGCAGGAATGACAGAATATGCTAAAATCGTCAACATAGAGGGCACAGTTTACAGTTGGAGGAAGTTGTTCTGTGACGGAATTCACTTTAATGGCAAAAAGCGTAACACTTAAAACGGATCCTTGAGGTACTCCCTCCTCTTGGATAAAAGAGCGAGAGAGAGTAGATCCTACACGGACTTGGAAAGATCGGTGACATAAAAAGTTTTTAATAAAATTGGGGAGATTACCTCTAAGGCCGATGCTGTAGATGTCTTTTAAAATTCCAAATCTCCAAGTTGTGTCATAAGCTTTTTCCATATCGAAGAACACTGACACCAGGTGTTCTCGTTTTAAAAAGGCATCTCGAATGGAAGTTTCGAGCCTGATTAAGTGGTCCAAAGTTGACCTATTCCTACGGAAGCCGCACTGAAATCTGGAGAGAAACCCATTAGACTCCAAATACCAGATAAGGCGGGCATTGACCATTCTCTCCAGAATTTTGCACAGACAGCTAGTCAGAGCAATAGGACGGTAGTTCGTTGGGATTTTGGGATCCTTTCCTGGTTTAGGAAAGGCTAGCACGATTGCCTTATGCCAGGAATCCGGAAACTGCTCTTCTTTAAATATTCTGTTATATAGAAAAAGCAGTTGGTCCATGGATTTTGCAGACAGATGTTTGATCATATCATAATGGATAAGATCTGGTCCGGCAGCACTTGCCTTGGTAAGAGTTAGAGCTGTTTCTAATTCTTCCGTGGTAAAGGGCCCGTTATAGGGATGAGACCTTCTTGATTTAAAGTTTATTGGCTGTTTTTCACATTTATCTTTCCAGACCAGAAATTCTGAGGAGTAACCAGATGTTGACGAGATGGCAGAAAAGGTCTCCCCAAGTGCATTGGCTATTGCAGTTGGATCTGCAATAACGCATCCATTATACCTCAATTCAGCAACATCCCTCATAATTCCTGCCCGACTTTTTTCTGAGTTTACCCAATCTTCTCATTTTGTCAAACTTTCATCATTTCCTATTCGTCCTTTAAAATTTCTCAAGCTGTATATTCAGAGCTCATTTTAATAAATTTCCAAATTTTTCCCAGGCAATCCTCTGCTTTGAAGTTCGCCGTCACCTTCGCCACCCCTCGTTAAACTTAGCAGATTTATTTTACATGCTCTAACAACCATGCCATCGCCGACAGTCAGACGCAAATGTGATTGCTAGCCCGAGTAATTTGACCCGTATTTACTACCTGGCCGATATTTTAGGTGTCACCGGACAAAGGGATGTCCGACAATGTTCAGTCTACAGCCCTTTTGTTCTTTCTGGCCAAAGTTGTTCGCACCTGCACGCCAGTAGTCGCTGTCACCATTCCCGTTGTTATTGTTTGTTCTGTGCCATGGTGGGACCTGAAATGTATCCCTAATTGCTAATAGCTTACCGCTCCCTTCTCTAATTCAACCTTGTCTAATTTTAAATCCTTGTGAGTGACCTGAATAATATTAGTGACTGGTAATGTTTACTGTCCTATTTTGCTATTTCCTAAGCTTTATTTGAAATAAATCTCCCTCATTTCTAAAATATTAACATGTAAGATTTTACATCTTACAGTATGTAAATCCTCCAGACATGATGATACTACTCCCCATCTCGATTGTCATCATTTGACTTATTGTGCCTTTTTAGCACAGTCGGTCAACCGATGATAGAGGATCTGCGCTAGAAAAGTTGAATCACTGGACCCTCATGCTCCATAACAGGCCATCACCGTGTATCTTTTTTTGGACAGTTAACGGAAGTCCAATATTGACATCACAGTCAGTATATTCAAAGATCCATTTCTTCAGGAATGGTCTGTGGAGCTATGTTGGGAGTCTAGCGATCACAGGGTGATTAAATTTATTGTAAAGAAACCCGACTAAAGTGGCTGGGACTTCATACCTGGGCAGCTGCGACGTTTTTCATTGCGTTCGGCGGATTGGAATAAATTCTATGATGAGCTCCGCTCCATCAGATCAGATTCCAACAATGGCATATTCAACGAGTTAAGATGAACGGATGCAACTTGAATGTATCAGGCACCTCAAGCATCCATGAGCCGATGCTAGAATAAGAGCGCACCTGTCAAATGGCAAACGACCGAATTAACAAAATTACGGCGGGATGGATCAAAATCAAGCAAGAAAGAAGTATCAAGAGAGTAAGCGTTGGGGAAGTTACCATCAGCAGCAACTCAGGCTGGAACATCTGAGGTTAAAAAGAACCCACACAAGAACAGTTGCAAAGGAAAAATTTAAATCATGGAAAAAACTTGTTCGGACGAGTGGAAATAGAGACCCTTGGGGGTTGGTATATAAAAGTTTTGCTCTAATAAATTGAAAAGTCCCTCTGGACATGTGGCGTACTCGATTAAAAACTTCTACTTTATAAGATTAAGTAGAAAACAAAACAGAACTTTCTAGAATCACTGAAACAGCAATTAGCGCAGAAAGTGACGTTATTAAGAGCTGTTTATTTAAAAATAGGTTTAGTAGAGATCAGAGTGCAGCTAGAGTGTGAAGAACTGGAAAGTCGCAGTACAAAGAAATTTGATTAATTATAAAATTGAAGGTTTAAACAAATAGAAAAGGCAGCCGCCACTGAAAGTGTTATTTCCAATTGGGCAATTTATACTAGGCAAGGAGAAGTTATGACATTCGAAAAAGAAATACACGCAAGTTTTCCTGGTAAATCAGTGTGTGGAGTGAAGTTGCAAGTTTGATTTTGCAGAGTGACAGTATAGTTTTGAAGTGTCTGTATAATGCCTAGTGCTGTCGGTGTTCAGCTTTGTCTCAAGTAAAAACAAGAAACGAAACTTAAAAGTAAAAAGGTGTAGTTTTAATGTATGCTTATCCGGTTTTTGTGGCGCTTTAATTAAAGTTATTAGTGAAAGTAATGGTTAATGTTGAGTTGCTGTTGAATAGTGAATCGACATGTTTGAATTGATTCAATTATAGGAAGACGAAAACAAATGCAAATGGGAGGTGGAAAAATGGCAAGAGGCAGTCGACGACCAGAATCGATACATAGCATTTCATTGGTGGACTTGCCGTTGATTATTATGGAGTAGGGTTGAACTCAGATTTGGAAACGTTCTCAGGAGAGAATGGAATTCAGTCAGGAGGACAGCCCGGAACAAACTAAAATGTTCCATTTTAGGTGTATACGTATCTATATGTTTAAATAGCCTTGTTGTATAATAAATGTTTTATTATTATGTGTGTCAGCCTTGATTTCTCATGATACATACACCGGTGAGGCAAAACATTATGACTACCTACCTAAAGCGCGTTGGGTCACCTTTCGCCATGATAGCCGCTCCACCCGTCGTGGTAACGATGCCACGAGAGCGCGGTAGATGTTCTCGAGTACACTGGACCAGCTGTACAGAAGGAGAGGTCCCGGAGTTCAAAAACGTAGCGAGGCAGTGGTGTGTGTACTGGCGAATGCATCAGTCGCCTGGACAGATTCTGGGTTCTCGTCCACACCACGGGAAGGTGGGCCAATCCCAGTAAAGCATGTACTGTCTCAAAAGAGACTCTGACTCACCTGATGCTGCAAAAGGTGGGCTAGGTTCCTCTGGGGTGCATTCCAGAGGAAAAAAAAAAAAAAAGAAAAGAGAGAGAGAGAGAGGAAAAAAAATCCCGTGGTGTAATAAAAAAAAAAAAAAAAAAAGAGAGAGAAACTACACTAGTGGAGAGCGTGGAAAAAAAAGAAAAGAGTACGCTATGCAGAGCGCGAAGAAAAAAACAGGAGAAATTTTTTTTTAAAAAGTTAAAAATAAAAAATAAACTAAATAAAATTTTAAAAATTTAATTTTTAATTTTATATATTAAAATAAAATTTTATTTATTAAAATTAAATTTTTAAGCTGCTGTCTGGGGATCCCCATTCGTAGTCTGTGTTATTCTGTGGGAGGCTTTCCTGCGTGTGAATACTTGCGTCTAGAAGTTCTGGAAGGCAGCCAGGTTCTCTGGTGTCTGTAGCAGAATGTCCAGTTGGTTTTCAGTGAGAGGGATGATATTTGTAGGTCTTGTCTCAAGTCCTCGCAGAGAGCGCACTCGAAGAGAAGGTGGAACCAATTCTCCTTGGCTCCGCAGTAGCAAACGTCTATGGGTATTAGGCCGAGTTGGAAAAGCTTCTCGGTCAATGAACCATGCCCAGTGATAGGAATGATGTCTCAAGAGTTAGAGAGAGCCACTTCTGCGCTGACTTAGAGAAGGGGAAAGTCACATCCGGCAGGAATCTCCTTGTGACTGCTCCCTTGGTGGAAGTGTCCCATCTTGTCTGCCAAATGTTTATCATATCATTATGGTAGCATGTTCTCTCTGACTTAGGGTCAGTGTCCAGGTTTAGCTCAATGTCCAAGATCTTGGTCGGAATTTTCATGTTGATTCTAAATGTCAAGCCACGGAAGGTTACATACAGGTCCAGTGGAAGGGTCCCAGCTACGACCTGGTTGGCAGCGGTGGATACTGTCCTGCATACCCTTTGGGTAGCCAGGAGCATTGTCTGTTGTATGGAGCCTAATTTGCCTATGATTTTTATCAATCTAGCTCGGTGGAACCAAGCACCTGCAGTATACGACACGATCGGAAGGAAGACGGCTTCATAGTACAGCTGAAGCGACCGCTTGAACAGGTCCCATTCTTTCCTGGTGATTCTGCTGATTGAGCCTGAAAATGTTTTCACCTTGGAGCTGAAATGGATGAGGTGGGGGTGAAAGCTTAATTTATGATCAAGGACCACCCCTAGCACAGTGGTCTCGTGACAATGGGGAGTTAGGGTCTGGCGATAAGGGTGTGGTCAATGGGGATAAGAATACCCAGTGATGTCAATTTTTGGCACGAAATACTACTACTACTATGGAAAAAAATGTGGTTGTTTCATTATGATCCGGAGAACAAAGAACCGTCGAAGAAGGAGTGGAAGCGCAGTGCCTTTCTACATTCAAAGAAGTTCTGCACACGGAAGTCTGGTGAGCAGGTCATGCCCTCTGTGTTTTGGGACAACGACATGCAGTCCTTTGCATTTGTTAATGTTAAACTTCAACTGCCATTTCTCAGCCCATCTCCCGAACTTTTCCAGATCTTGTTGCAGATGCTCACCGTGACTACTGTTATTAACAACCCTGCCAACCTTCGTATCATCTGCAAACTTGGACATTAAGCCTTTATTCCTTTTCACCTTCATCAATATCATTGATAAATATACAAAACAATGAGCCCAACACCGAAGTTATTATTATTTTTGGCGCAAGGGCTTCTCGGGCCATACTGCGCCTCAACACCGAAGCCTTGGGAACTCAATTAATAACATTGATCCATGAACAGCAATGTCCATTGATTACCACTCTTTGTTTTCTCCAATTCATCCATAGAAGCAACTTGCTCTTAATGCCACTCTGCTCCAATTTGTACAGCAGTCTTTTAGGTGCAACAATATCAAAAGCTTTCCTGAAATCGAAGTAAATAACATAAAAATTATTTTTTGTATCCAGTTGCTTTGACCACATATATAATTGGATTGTCTTGTTTCTTTCTATTATAGACTGATCACCCTCGTAATCTTTTCGTTTTTTCGTTTATATTTATACCCCCAACCGAGCCACGAGTGCCTAAATGTTGCCCACAGAACAGGGAAGGCAGAAACAGAAAATGCTCCTTCGAAACAATGAAAATAAATTTAAAACACAAGTCCAATTAAAATAACCATTTCCTTTTTTCCATTGAGTTTTCCGTGTCCTCATTAGTAACTACACATTTAGGTTTGAACACGATGAATAAAAAAAAAAAATGGTAGGGGGAAAGATTGGGGGAACGTTGCTGAGGAAACCCAACCCTTCCTTCTTCCTGCCATCCGTAGATAATTGATGCCAGAAAAAGTGATAGATGAATGTAACAATTAGGATCGTGATTAAGAGTGACACCACTTAGCACATGCTCAGTGCCCTCCTCGAAGTGTTTAAAATAGAACACCGGTGTGAACACCCTGTAGCATCTGCGACATTCCCTTAATGACTCCGAAACGGTTAATGAAACGGGTGAGACAATTTCATGCGGATGGAAACCACAACAACAACAGGTGGTGAGGTTTTTAGTTGCAGGCCTGATGAATGAGCTCGCGCTAAAGACAAAAAAACATGTCAGCATACTCGTACATCTCGCTGCAAAGCACCGACCCAGTAATGGGTCATTTTTCCCACCCGCGTTAATTGTAAGGACACGTATTGACGTCACAACTAGTTCCACGTCGTGACTGATAAAAAGAAGTCCCAAAACTCCCCACGAGAGAGAATAATCTTCAGCGAGATACCCTCTAATCTCAATATCGAATGTTTCTAGCCAATAGCTGATTACTTTCTTTTATCTGTCTATCTCCCATCTTTTATCTTTTATCTTTCTCACATCTCCCATTTTAAATAAATGAATATTTTGTTTTCAAAATTCTTGTAAGGTCAAAGAGTTTCAAAGAACCACAAATTTTTTTTGTTTGTAACATTGTATTTTAGTGCTATTTAGAAAAGGGAAAATAGTAACTGTACAATGAGAGCGCAGAGATTTCTCAAATGAAGCGACCGGCACCTTCACAAGTTGCTTGGCATTGCACTACCTCAAGAAATCGGCATCACACCCTTTTATTCTACACCGAGTGATCAATGAATTATAACCACCTACCTAATATCGTGTTGGCCACCGTTCGCACGAATAACAGCCTCTATTCACCTAAGCATTGACTCCAATAGATGTCTGAAGATATCCGCAGGGATCTGCAGCCATGCTACCTGCAAGACTTCCCTCAGCGTCGGAATACATGACAGTTGCGTATCCATACGCCTCACTTGGATTGAGGTCAGGCGAATTTCGAGACCAATCAAGATGAGTGATAACTTCATTGTGTTCCTCGAACCACTCGTGCATAATGCGGGCCCAATGACACGACTAGGCATTGAGGAAGAAAATGCAACATGGCAGGGTGCACATGATCTCCTAAGAGCTGCCGGTAGAACTTACCAGTCTTGCCAGGTGCCGCCATTCATCAGACACATATGCTACTACTAGACTTACCAGTGAAAAGGCCCATAAGTACCAGGGATCCTAGTTCTTGCCAGCGAAACATCTCCCATATCAAGCAGCCACCCACCTGGCTAGACAGTGGGCACTATACATAACGGATCCATGGACTCATATTGCGTGCAGCATACACGAAGGTGTCCATCGGCCTGTTGCACTAGATATTTAAACTCGTCCGACCAGCACACACGTTTCCAATCTTCTAGTGTCCAACCAGCGTGTTGTTGACACCAAAGCATTTGCCATCGACGATGATCAGCGGTGAGGAGAGGGTGTCTCTTGGGTCGTCTGCTGTGGAACTCCATACGTCTGAGTGTGCAGCGCATTATCATTCGGGACATTGTTCCTGCATTCCTCTATTCTCATTATACCATCTGTCCGTTTACCCCTAGCCAAGCTCAGAACCATTGAACTTACTCTCTGCATGTGTCCCATGCTTTTTTCTTGATCAATGAGTTTTTGATGGCCCTCTTGTCTTTTTTTTTTTTTTTTTTTTGGTATTTTTCTTTCACAGTTCTTCTAGACTGGAACGAAAGGGCTTGTGGCCTTCAGAATAAACAAATCCCTTGGACATTCCCCATAAAGTATTACTATCGAAAAGTATATAGCAATTAATATCATTTCTTGAGCTCTAACTCCAGTTAGTAGAGTTCCAGATACGACCTGAGTCCATTGCTTTTTTTTTTTTTTTTTTTTGATTTGATAGTTGTTGGCGCATCGGCTTCTGTGGCCATATTGCACCTCCCAAGGTTTTTGCAGTACTTTGATCCAAGCCCGAGGCGAGAATCGAACCCGCGACCTTTGGGTTGCCGGGCAGGTACTTTACCCACTCGGCTAGCCCGGTCGGCGAGTCCATTGCAGTCTATCATATATTTTTGATACAGCCTGGATTCTTGGTGAGATGTAGATCAAGGATATTTGACTTCCCCTTCCCCCTTGTGCTTTCTCTAACTTGTTGATAAACATAGCAGTCATCTAGATGATTCAAGAAACCCCTTCTGCTATGTGTACTGCAAGATCCTTTCCAATTTAGAACAGGGTAGTCAAAGTCTTTCATAATAATGAGCTGCGTCCTAAAATGAAATTCATTATCAGCGTCTCTGTGGTAACTGCTGGAGACTGTTTATCTAATTCATTGGATATTTCCATGGATTATGAAATATTCCACAAGAAATCTCGAGAAAGGAGAGTGTAGCTTTGGTCTAAATCCCTAATTGATAATGACATATAATACGATGCACCTTGGCAACGAGTTACCTGGCATTGCACTAATTCTTTACTGAAATACATTTTGTACTACGCAACGTGTAAAACTGTCTTTCAGTAAACACAGAATTGTGTGGTTGAGCAGAAAATAACACGTTTGGGCAGATAAGTTTGAATGCTTAATGACCAAGCATATTTCTTCTAAGATTCTCCAGAATTGGGCTTCAGGAAGTCATTTTTGAGAAAAGCCACGTACTTAACTCTTTCGTTCTTCTTCCTACTTTCACTTGCATCTGTCCCGGCTGAGTTTTTCTTTTTCTTTTTTTTCTCATCCCACGAGGGATGCTGTTGGGATATCGTGATGAATTCATCTAACGGGTGGCCATCTGCTTCCTATTAGCTGCTAATGAGGTAATTACAGGCTACCTGTAGCAGCTCCAACACGCAGCACCTACTAATGGATCGAACCCTGTTTTTATGTGGCGTCACCCTTTCGTTCCAGTTCAGCGTATCCCAACGTGCCCCTCGTGGTCTACACAGTTCCCATACTTTCTTTCTATCGCTCGAGTTTACAACGTCTTTTCCATCTGATTTCTTTTTAAAACACCACGAGAATAATCGCAGAGGTACAGTTACGATGATGTCGGTTTTTTTGTTTTCTCCAGGGGGGACAGTGGGGGTTTCTGCGACCAGGGACGGTCTTACAGATTCAGCAAAACTTCTACGTGTACGCGAACAGCTAATTAGCCGTTCGATCATCGCATTGTGGGCGTGATCGTGTCCGAAACAAACCATCTGTACGTTCCAGCCCGAGACAAGCACAGAACTCATCACTTCATTGGTAATGTTCTTTACTGCACACATCTCGTGATTATGAAACTTCCTGACACATACACATCATGGACACAAACAGAAGGACAGAGACAAACAAGCAACAGCGTGTTTGCCTTTTATCTTTACGTTCCATCTGTTCCACTTTTTGGTCTAGTTTATAGTCTAATATTTCGATTCGCGTTTTGTTTGTTGCAGAAAAATATTTGTTCTGCTTGGTCCGGCTCGTGGCGACGGCAGACAGCGATCGACTTCGTAAACACGGGAAAAGGCAGAGAGAGAAAGAAAGAATAACAGAGAGAAAAATTCAAATTTTATATTCAAGAACTCTCTCCACTCCCTGAGATTGTTTAACTTCAGCACCCATAGAACAGTTCTTTAAGAATTCACTCAATCTCCGGAGGAGATTCGAACCTAAACTTCCCCAAAAGGGGGGCAAATGGTGATGTACCGAGCCGGGTAAGATGCCACACATGAGAGAGCAATTTTCGCCATCTTTGCTTTCGGTCAGAAGAGGGAGAATCGATGTACAATAAAGGAATTCTAAATTCACTACAATCCACTTTGGCAGACGATATTTCATTCACGTGATTACGGAACTTGTGCGCACTTTACGACAGCATACACAGCGAATCCCTCAATACCTTCGGCCAAAGCGATTTTCTTCAAAAGCTTCTTTTTTTTTTTTTTTTTTTTTTTTTCTTTTTTTTTTTCCAACGCTTTCCTTCTTCTCGTTACGTGTCTTTCCCTTTTCTTAACTTTCACTTTCGCTTCGCCACGCTTGTCACTAATTCCACGGAGCTGTTGATAGCCGCTACGTCGAGGTTAAAGGTCGCATATTTTTGAGCATTTCTGGATACAAAGTCACGTGCACTGCGATTCTGTGGATAAACGGAGAATCCTGCGCGAAATTCTCTTTTTAGATCATTTATATTAATTAAAAATAATAATAATAAAAATAAAAAAAATACGCGCTCGCTATCTGAGATTTTCATCGTGATATTTGAGCATTTGATCGAGAATTCAGTTCGGTCATTTGATTGAGAATTTGGTTGATTTGATTTGTTTGAGAATTCATTCGATTGAGAATTCAATTCGGCTCTTTATGAACAAGTATGATATGGCTGTGGACAGGAAACAGTTTCCCTGAAGTAGCTGGTGGATAGTTGGCTTCAAGGTGAAAGTTATAATTAAATAGTACGTATTCTTTTATTTATTTACAGGTTAGTGTACAATCTTTGTATCTTCGTTTATTTTCTGTTCTTTTGTACACTTTAACTAGGCGTACACAGGCGTACACCTCTTACGTATATTATAAGTTAATAATAAATGAATTCAGGGCAGAATTCTCTTTGTTTTCTAACCCGAAAGTTCAAATATATGAAAAAGGCTCAATTTTGGCTAGAATGGCTTTATTCATTCACAATATTATGCAAAATCTATTTTGAGCTACTTAGTGATGGCCGTTTTTCTTCTTGATTTGTTAATTTATTATCCTAAAGCCAAAAGCAATTCTTGATGATAAACTTCGCATAATATAATCTCTAAAACACGAGCATGAATCATTCTATGTTTAACTGGTGGTTCTTTGTTATTATCCCCCCCCCTCACAAAACGCAAAATCTATTTTGAGCTACTTAGTGAGGGGCCATTTTTTCTTCTTGATTTGTTAATTTATTAACCTGGGATCCAAAAGCAATTCTTGACGATAAACTTCGCATAATATACCCTCTGAAATACGATGGTAAATCATTCTAAGTTTAACGGAGGGTTCTTTGTTATTTCCCCCCACAAAACGAGGGATCTAAATTCCATCGAGTTTTCCACAGTAAACAGAAGAGAAAGAGTGGTGGGCACTTGCAGTGAGACCCACTCGGCGATCGGACGGTGCACTCGGTGTGACAAAGCGCACGAGGGTTAGAGCAGCTAATTCCTTTGTCGACGATTCACAGCCGGAGTTAGTTAAAGCGCTACAGTGGGGGAGTGTCAACAAACACGTACGCGGGTACACACACCGCGGAGAGTGGGGGAAAACAGTCGCGGTGTGAAAACAGGGAGGAACGTCGGGGCGGAGACAGTTGCACGTGCAGGTGTGAATACGTCAGAGGGACATCTACACCTTCGTAGCTCCGCTACGGGAGGTGACGGAACAGTCCGGGCCAATTTATTTTCCACCCTTACTTTCATCTCTCGCCGCGCTCTTCCCACAGAACGGCTAACGGGGGTGTCTCGGAGCTCTCTCTCCCTCTCTGCGTGCTTTGCATCGCCGCCGCACGAACGCGTCGGAGGTTTCCCGCTGCGATCTAAATTGGGGATGCCGATAATGGGCCGACGATTGCACCCTAAGTGACACAGGTGTGCTCTGCCGTGGCTCTCGACTTTTGTTCGAAGTTACGAGGGGAGTTGGGGGACGAGAAAAGAACGCGAGGTGGGGGAATGGATGTTGGGGTGTGTGGATGAGTGGGGGAGGGGGGAATTATCGTCGTCCCTTATACGTGAACGGATTTGGAGAGGACTGAACAAACATTAAAATGCGACACTACTCCGAGTCTAGGAAGACTTCCCATAGGGTAGCCATTCCCCCCCCCCTCGCCTGGATGTTAACGTAAAAAGACGTAATAATGCCTATTAGAGACGGCATTACTAAGGGCGTTGTGCGGAGGAAATTAGTCCTGTCAGTTAACGTTTCGTTCCATCCGCGTGTGTGAAAGTTGTCAAAGTGGAGAAGACAGCTCCCTTTAACCCTTAAAGAAACAATTCCGAAACATACTCCACTTCTCGAAGGCAGATGGACTGAAAAGCCTCTCAGGAACACTGGATGAAAAACTTTCATTGGAAATGTTGACAAAAATTTTCTGAAGAGAAATTTCTGGTGAGCCTTCCTTACCTGATGGATGGACACTGTTTGGAATTTTCAAAAATGAAATGTGGTCAGCAGGCCATGAGTGACCAACTTCTGCAATGGTTACAAACACTTCTTCAAAGTCCAAAGGTGGCCTCAATAGAACGCTGTCATTGACCACTGAGGAACTTGACTTCTGATCAGGACAATCATCTGAAATTTGTGTGAAGTATACTAAAAGGGAGCAAATATTTATTTCCGAATTCCTCATACAGCACAGGGTATCACAACGCCATCTTAGGTACTTCGATCCATATTCAGCGGGCCAAAAGCGGCTTAACACTTATCATGGCCATTTATCCTTTGTGGCATTGGGTGTCCAATAATAATAACATCCATCGTCTCTTTTCCCTTTTCTACACTAATAACGCGTCAAAAGAACCGCTGTAAATTTGAAGAAATATGCAAAATTCTGTTTTAATTTGCACGTGGAGAGCGTAGAACGGACACATAGTGATGGAGTGTTATTTGCGTTGCCACGCTGACGAAAGCGAGGAGAGGAGGCTTACCCACTACTACTACATCACAACTAAAGTGTTTCTATTGTTCTTGGAAGAAAAACGTAAAATACGACTTCATGTTCGAAGCGCTGTTTATTGTGAACTCTCCCCTCATGGAATCCCACTTTTTCCGAGGACTATTTCATTGCGAGGGATGTAAAAAGTGACGCACGACCTAATAATACGTATTTATAGCTATCGTGCATGCATAAACTCGATGTGTAAATCGTGAAAGTAGGTGCACTTAATTTTAAAATGTCTAGAGCTAAAATTGACTGCAGAGGGAAGAAAATGGGATGTCTAAAAGAAAATAATAATAATAATATCCCATCGATCAACGATATTTATATTCAGTATTCAAAACCAGTAGTTTGCAATCCATTCCATTGGTCTGACGTCATCATTACTAGTCTCATTAAATGTGTGCACCGTAATTTTACTTAATCTATTCATAAAAAAACAAGCTATATTTTTCACTTACTTAATAATTTTATTGTAATTAATTCATTTTGATTTAAAATTTTCATTTCTATTAACAATTTTTATTAAACATTGTTTATTTAATGAGATTTTCGATACACCGTTTTATTTATTTCATAAAAGATGCGGTGCATATTTTCATCGGCTAATTATTCCTGTTGGCTTGCATCTGTTGTTTTTGTTTAGGCTCTCGATGTTCTTAGAATTTAATCGGATCCAGTCACTGATATTCAGAATTGGTGTAATAAAACTCAATAAAATAAAATAAAACTGAATAAAATGTTTGTAACTCACATATTTTATTTATTTTCAATAATACTAATTATTATTATTAGTTTTATGTTTGTTGCCTCTTTTAAAACATTTATTTGTTTCATCTTTGTTGTATCATCCCAACTCAATAGAAGTTCATTTCTTCAGCTAATCTTTTTTTAAAAAAACAAGGTTTTTTTTAGCTCTTATTATGCTATAAAATATTAGGCAGTGTATTGTTCCCACGGTTGTTTGTAGGCATCATTTATCATAAGAAAAAAATTGCTTTTCTAACGAGCAAACACAGGTGATTGTGGTAAATCTACTCTGAGTGGCAAAAGTTGCTGTTTCGCAAATAATTTATTTGTGCTTTCATCTCTAAGGACATTACATAAATTGCGTACGAAAGTAACCCTTGTTAGGTACATAACGCAGGACAAAATGACAGACCAAACACAGAATATATGATTCAATGCGTCACCACCTCCTTTACAGGGTACAGTCCAATAGCAATTTTGTGTTGCTGTCGTGTTTCCAACCATATATTTAGCGAAAAGTAACCACACATCAGGTATGTATTTAGGCAAGACTTTTTTTGTCCATTTATCCTTCTTTCATGCAAACAGGTCTTTTCTTCAGAAAATTACCACTGCACGCATAATAGAGGTACCCAAATGGTCTGCACCTGCTTGGAATTACTGTTTGACAATGACCCTCACAGTCACGTGTCCAGTTTGGCCATGGGAAGAAGAGAAATGTATCCATGATGGAATCGATCGCTAGAGTTTTGGGTTTTTCCTGCCCGTCTGCATCCCCACTTCTCGGAATATTGAACAACGATCCTATAATTGCCATTATCTTATAAACTGTGAGGTGTATGTATTCAGGACATTGTAGACTACCTTCCCAAGTCACACGTTTTTTCTGGTTTTCACTCGGAGTCTCCCACCCTCATTCTAAATCTTATACAAAACCGATTTATCACATTAAGTTCATGGTCGCACTTCTGAAGTTCGACGTAGTAATTGAACACTGGTTTTGTAATTACTCCAATGGGCCGATGAGTGTGCTTGTATAATCAAACCCATACATTAAACAAGAACGACAAATTACCTTTCGTTTGTCCCTAAATAGCAATTTATCATTTGGCTAGAACATCGGTCTTATGGTGTGTTTATTCAGATCATTATAAGTGACATTCCCAAATCCCCTAGTCATTTATTAATTCAATAAATCAGAATTTCCATCTGAATAAAACGTGTACAATAAAAAAATACAGAAAATTTCGATAGAATCCGCAAATTTGTGAATATAAATTATTCAAGACGTATTTGAAAAAATGGCAGGTGGCGCTGTATACAATAGAACGAAAACTGACAAAAACGTTGAAAGTGCATCGTGGCTGTATTGAGAAGTCTTTGAACTCGAAAAATTTCAACGGTTTGCGTTCTACTTTTTTGAATAAGTCAGCAAAAATCGTTTAATTTACTTATAAAATCTTAGCTATTAAGAGAGACACAGCAGCATTTCCCATGAACAAAAAAGTGACGTATTTTATTCACGCGCCATCAACATATCAAATCTGAAACGTCTGTCACTTGAATCTTCCCCCTCAACAAGGGGATACCAATTCGGGCCTTAACGCCACTATTAAAACTTTGTGCCAATTATAAACATTGAGTTTAAACACTAAATCCTCGTGTAAAATCCTGCATGTCTTCTAATCTCCAACGCCGAATTTCATCCAGTCATTTTGATTTAAGCCAATGGTCACAGTATGGCTGGCTAAAGACATTCAGCACTCTGACTGATGGCCCAACGTTGGACAGCGTATATAATAAATGTGCCAAAAACACGAGCAACACGCTCTGCAGTGAACTGTGAGGGAATGCGATTGGCCGTTTTAGAGACAGGGAGCTGATTTTTAATTATCTCTCCAGTCATTCTTTCGCGTTACGCTCTGTTAGATGAGATATAAAGAGCAATAATTTACAAAACTCCCTGTGACACCTGCGCAGCGCCCTCTGGCATCTACTGTTGACTGTCCCTAAAACATAACATCAACGATGTTCCTTTGTATACCTGCCAAGATGTCAGCGCTTTGGAGAGTTGTTATTAATCACATAAGCTTTCTTCTTATATATATCTTCGGGCTGACTTACAATTTATAGCAGCCAGCAGAGAGCAGAACTAAACTTTAAAATACAACTGGTTGTTCAGGGAATATATATATATACCTTGGCCACGCTCGACTTACGCTAAATATGTCGAGTTTTGAATGATTCTTAACGAAAATAGCCATTTCTTGATAAATTTAAGACGCATCAACTTTTAAGTGATCTAAGAATGAGGCGGAAAGAAAATAAATCTATTCTATCTTATGTTTTTGTGGATTAATTTGAGGTTCAATCTTACGTAAATCTTATTTGATACTTGCTTCTTACTTACGCTTTGAATTTTTTTTTTCTTTGCTTTTTTTCAGTAGTCATGGGACCAGGGAAAAATTGCGCAGTTCAGAACAAGTTCGTTGTACCCGAGGTATATTCAACCTTTGGTTTTATACTTAGATGTCGCTGCTCTGTGCTTTATTTTTGTCTTTATATCAAGGGCCCTTTGGTGAAAACAGAAGTAAAATATCACTATTAGAGGACTTAAGTAATTTGAAAAAGTTTGTTTATATGCCTTTTTTTAAAGTTGAGAGTTTGAAGCTAGAATATATACACTGTGTTATCAAAAGTATTAGATAGTATGGTAAGGTTCCTTTGGACTTCCATAAGTTTTCTGCTGTATACTGAAGTCCAGACGAACTTTACCATATTATCTTGGTGTTCTGACACTTTTGATAACACAGTGTATATATTCTAGCTTCAAGTTCGTGTTTAGAACCAGTAGGGACCAAACTATTTATTCTTAAATAAGCGTTAGATGTTGTTTGTTGTCTCCAGTTTCTTGTTATAACAATTAACAAGAAACTGGAGACAGCTTCCATGCCACCTTCAAACTTTTTCTGAAAGATGGCTGAAGTGAAATGGGATTCTTTTTGAATGAAAGTGATGTGCGCAAGGCTGGATGTTTTGTAAATGCTATGAAACAAGGTCATTAGCGTCATAAGTACCAGACGTTTCTTTTATTCAACTAACGGCAATGGGGGTAGTTTAAAAAGGCGGCTCCAAGTGCCCTAATTGCTATATAATTATGCCATATGCTCCATTTATAATGGAAACCCTCGTTATGGTTGGAAAAAAAAAAGTACAAAAAAACACCCACAAAAAAATGTGTTCGTTGTTCAATGCGAGACTGTCCACGGAAATGAAGGTGAAATGTTACGTAGTTAAAAGTACGGTAAAATTAAGAAATTCGCCTGTTTTTTTAATTATTTTTTCCTGTACAAGGTGCTTAAATATTTGAACAACTTCTCCCCCGTTTTAATATCGTGTCTTTGTACTATTTGGTAGTTTTTAGAGATAAATATTAGTATATTTATGCATTTACAAAAAAACATAGTAATTATCTGAAATGAGACTTCGCATTCGCTCAGTCGATAAATTGGTATCGAAATCAAAGTAACATACGCAGACTGGTTTCTTGTCTTTGGTTTCTCAAACGTTTAAGCTGTCTTGAAGACAGCTTAAACGTTTAGAACTTAAAACACTTCATCCGCTGACCTTCAGTTATTTGGAGAGTTTAAATTATCACTGGATTTGTCAAATGTTGCGAAGGGTCGTCCTAAGGTTATCGAATTTAAAATCTAAAACCCCCCGACACTTTTAGATGGATGGTATTTAGAATAAACAACATTAACGGCTCATTTCCATTCAATTTATTCCTCCTCGCTGTCTCTAGGATAACCTCACGATTTCAAGAAGGCATTTTTAGACAAAATCTCCGGACTGCGACGTCATAAATTCAATTATACCCGCCTCGGTACCACACCCCTTAGCCAACCGACTATTTAGACCCACCCCTCATTCGTTGTACTGTTATTATTTTCGCACGGTTGCCTTAATTTAAGGTCACATCCACACGGGATTGGTCTGTATACCGAGGTCCCGGACAGCGTATTTTTTGGTGCGTTTTCGACAACGCAATTGCCTCATCTTGATCTACAGATCTTCACATCGATGCAATTAAATAACTTCAAAATTGAGCTACTGAAAGAAAATATAAACTTCATCGCAGACTGTTCCTTGCATCAAGGAATAGTTTGTCGATTTTATGTTTCGCCTTTCCAAAGTCATTGATCCACAGTTTAATGCCTTGATCGTAGATCAAGGGCAAAGAACTATGTCATCTAAAACTCTCTGTTCTTTCGAAATCGGTCCCAATCTGCAAACTCTCCACTGGACTCCAATGAAAAAATATAATAAAATCGTATTGTTCGAATAGACAATGTTTGGCTCTTTGCCAATCAGCGATACATGATGAATGGATGTGGTTTGTATACCTGCTGGAATAACTGGCACTACTTGTTTGCATTCTGGGAGACTTTTGACCCGTTTTGTTCGACGAAATCTATTACATCTATTGTGTCTATTCAAATGACCCTCGTGGAATTACAGTTTCCGATTGTCTCGAATTTCTATTTATGTAACGAACAACAAATTATCCTGGTTCAGTTCTATCCAGGTTGTAATGACTATTCTTGACCACACAATCCGGGACAGAATTCTCATTCTAAGATTTCATTCTTAAGCCATTTTCACGCGATACAATTTGTAGGCATTAAACGAATTCGTATGTGTTTATACAACCGAAATGTAACGTCAAATTTGCCGTGAATAATAGTTCTATTATGGGGTTGTTTCTTTAAAAGATTTCAAAACAAATCATGCATCGAAACGGTCAGAATCATTTTATTGTGATTCTAAAAGGGGCTACTAGATGGCGCTTTTGTGATTGGAACTCCCGGTGGTCAAAGGAAGGAAGGTTCTATAGTGGATAATGTTTCCAGATGATATGTTGATTAATCAGACCTGCATTATGGCAGAGAGTATGTGTGATAGATGAATGCCAGTGAGAATTTAAGAGAGGTTATGTCGATCAAAAGGAATAAATTAATTCAAGGATCTTCACTGTCCATGAATATACAAGATATGGGGGGAAGGGATTGTTGTATAACCTCCTGGATAACTAGATTCCAATCGGCTCTGTCATAGTCTGACTTGGGACCGTCCTAACTTAAGAAATAATTAAAAAAATGTCCGGAGAATATGCTCAACAATTTTCCATTGCTACTACTGTAGTAACGCCCTTACAGCGCCAGCCATAAGACACCTTGCATAGACAGGTTGAAGTTTAACCTGCCTATTTTCCATTTATTCATGCTTATTCAATATGTGTGAAAAAAAAAAATAATAATTGCGGATTTCTATTCGTCCGATTTTAATGAAATTTGTGAGGGTTCACATATCTTTTCAAAAGAGCTAAACACAAAATTTCACTAAAATCCATCTATTGAGAATCGAGTTAGTACATGCGGACGGACGGACAGATGAGACAAACGTGGTGAAGATAATAGGCGCTTTATTGATACGTATGAGAGCGAACCAAAACACTTCTTTATAAACTATTGGATTTAAGTTTTTTTTTTTTTTTAATTGATTGTTCAGGTGTCCCGAAAAAAAATTCATGCAAATTTATGCATTTAATATTCTTGTCAACTCTAATATTAAAGATTACAGCTTTCTATTCATAAGAAAATATAACATCCAAAGTGTTTTGAAACCAAATAGATTTAGCTATTAATGGTAAATTTAAAATCACCTAACATATACGTGATTTGGAATAATTTTGGGTTATTATTTCGGAACCACTGGATTACAAGCTATCCACTTTCTCGTATATTTTGCAGATCGTACAAATAAGATTTTGAAGAACTTGGAAGTGGAAGAGGCCTTCCTAATTCTCTCTCTTATGTGGGTTCTGAGAAATAATGTCCTTAGTAGGCACTGTTGTAAGATTATCTATGTTGCCCGATACAAAATTTAAATGTGATGGCATTGAACGTGCCATCACGTTTAAAGTTAAGGATTTCAGTATAAAATCTGCTTTTGCATTTGCAAAATAAGTGGTAAGAGTATTATTTTTAGGATTAAGTCATCTAAAGATTTATTTTAACGCTGCTGAGAAGTTCCAGGGTTAGAATTACATGTAATAACTTGATCGGACTCATTTCTGGATAAAATCTGATAAATAATTTAGGAAGATAAAAACTTGGCTATTTTAGTAATGTTGCAGAAGAATTCTTGCGTACTGATGACATTTCTATTTGGTTTAGAGAGCTTATATTTCCTCTTTTTGGTGGAAATGGAGCTACAACATCAACATTCAGCAAAATCTGTTTGATTATTCTTATCTACAATAAGTGCATTAGTAATATTACTTATTACGACTTTAAAATAAAATTATTTATTTTAAGCAACACCATCTATGTTATTAGCCCAACACCAGCAACCTCCTCCTTCCATCTTTGCCCAATATTAGCAACCTCCAGAAAACCTCGAAGGTTTTCTGGAAGTTGTTAGTACTGGGTAGAGTTACGTCTATTGGGTAGGCAGCCCTTTCCTTCTTGTCGATGACGGTTATATGCAGTTGTGCGAGATCGTCTTGTCAGTTATTATGGCACGGTCGCAGTATGGTTTGTGAGTAGGGGTCTGGTACGCCTCAGGTTGGTACTTGTAATACGGAACCCTTTCCTTGATCAAATGATATTTTTGCCCTAACTTTTGATCTATTATCCTGGAGACCTGGTCGTTTCTCAGAGTGTACTCCGTCTAGGAGAACACCCTGCATCCGTGGTGATGTGCTGGATTGTTTCTCTGGCCAGATGGCATCGTCGACATCTGTCATCTATCACTCTGGGTTCTTGTCAGTGTATTTCCTGTAGTTTCTGGTGTTGATTACTTGGTCTTGGATGGCGAGTATGAATCCTTCAATTTCGGGGAAGAGTCTCCCGTTCATCAGCAATGCGTTGGAAGCCATCTTATCTATGTAGCCTTGATTCTTGATGGAGGTCATTGTAATGTCTGTCATGGAGTGCGTTCTTCGCCCATCTTTATGTCTCTACTGGCTGTGTGAGTGTGGGGCCCTCCTTGTTAAGGTTGAGTGTTGTGTGCTGTTTGTCTATCTTTCTTGTGGCTTAGTACATTGGCGCTGTGTTTTTCTGGAAGAAACCCGCAGGTTGTTAAGGAAAGAGCAAGACCAGGTTTTAATCGCCTTCTCTCGTTCAGTGAGTTCAGCCAAATCCCTCCCTCCTTCTTCCCGGGCTATGGGCAGTCTCTCGATGGCCGACTTCGTATGTGTTGTCGGCTCCTCTTGGTCATCATCATCCTGGTCTATCTCATAATCTCCTCCGGCTCGGTATTGGTTCAATCTATGATCCTGAAGGAGTATGTTAGTACTGAGAATGCGGAAGTGTTTATGGCTCTGACCATGTTCCCGCCATAGAGCTTTATTTTAGGTCTTGCATTTGTCTAGGCCAAATTGTCATCAGGATGCAATTTGAACTCTTCGGTGATCCGGAGTAGCCTTCGAGTTGATTCTCAGTTGTGGCATAGAGTTTGATGTCATCATATACATCAGATAAGAAAATGTGTACAGGTGCTTCCTCCCGTCTGTTTTTTTAGGGTATATCTGTACTTGCTGTTATCCAGCATGGTGGACAGTGGGTTCAGTGCTAGACAGAACCATAGTGATCTCAGGACATCTCCCTGGAAGATTCCTCTTCTGATGCGTGATCAGTCTGGTGCTGAAGTTCTTTCTCGACCTTAAGTGTTCTGCCATTTCGCCATGGTTGCTTCTAGGAAATATTTCAGTATCGGGTTGATTTTGTAGATCTTCAGTGTCTCTAAGCGGAACGGAGTCGAAGGCCTTGCGGTAGTCGATGTAGGTCGTGTACAGTTTGCAGTGCTTCTTGTAAGCGTGCTCGTAACTGCTGTGTCGATGGTCAATTGTTCATTACATTCTTTGCTCGCCTGCTTGCATCCCTTCTGCTGCTCTGCCATGGTATTTTGACCTCCCAAGTGATTTGTCTTCTTTTTATACAACTGGTCAGGATCTTGTACGTTGTTGGGGGACAGGTGGTAGAGTGCGATTGGCCCAGTGGTTCCGACCGAGACCACTAATCTGGTGGAACTGAGTTTCAATCCCGATGCAAAAACAATCCCAAAGGTCGTTTCATTCGACCTAACTCTCCAACGGTCGAAGTGATGGCTGAGGCAAAGAATAACGCCATGTGGTATCGTTTCCAATAACTAGCACCCACCAGTGGAGGCAAAAGCCAAAGCTAAAACAGGTCCACCTCCATAGCTGGATGAAGACGAGAAGTAGAAATATTGAACATATTGCATCGACTGCGGCGGATGATAAAAGTCACTCGCGTTCTGCCCTTGGGCAGAGGGCTCGATTTGAAAAGTCAGAGACAATTTACAGAAGACTGTGGCTCAAGTGCTGTTGTTCTCTATGACTAACTGGAAGTGCTTCCTGCTCAACTGCTCTAATGACTACCCAGGAAGGAAGAAAAAGCCAACGCATGAAGTGGAGCATCGAAAGGTAAACGCTCATCATGCGCACATACTACAAATTAACGAAGGTAGAGACTGACATGACGAAGTACAGAAGAAAATTACACACCAAATGGTTGGAACTGTTCTAGACTGTTTAGGTCACTGAACAGTGAATAGTAGCCCAGAGACGAACCATCGTCACAAAGGACCTGATCGCTCCTGCAACCTTGGAAAAAATCAAGCAGGATGTGAGCAACCAACTACAAAGAAGAAAGAATACGGACACAACGGAACCAGAACTGGAGGAGGAAGAAGACCAAGTACAAGAACCACAACCCGGAGCAGCCAAAGTGAAAACAGACGAGGTCACGATATCCAAATGGAAGAAGCGTGGAAGAAAGCCATGGCAGAATTTGAAGGAATTGACCGCACAAAAACTCACACCAAACGGAGACCCAAGAGAATCCTGTGGCAAGTTACAGACAACCTCAATAAGAGAATAATACCTGAAAAACAACGATGTAACACTAGGTTCCATCCGCACAGCCATTTACTGTGCCTTAGTAGCAGCCACTATGATGAACGGAAGACAAACCAGAGACCACCAGAATACAAAACTCAAAGATAAGGCCCACCAGCCTGGGAAAGAAGGCTACAGCAGAAGATAGAAGAGATAAGAGTGAAGATAAGTCAACTCACCCAGCGAGCAGGGTAATAGAAGTAAGAAGCTGATTAGTAAAGGGGAAGCCATCCTCAAGAACGTGGGCACGCAGTAATAATCATATATTTTTACACCGAGCTGAGATAAAATATTTTAGTTCACAAAAGATCCACAAGCTAAAACATTTTTAAAAGTTTCTAATGACGTCACTAATTCGGATTTACTCTAAAAATGTGCAAACTAAAAGCGACATTTGCTAATGTGGTAATTTTCGTAATTCTATTTATTTAAAAAAATATATCGTGAAATTTAGTTTGTTTTCCTAAATAAAATTTAAACTTTTCTATTACATTCATAAATGTTTTAGAATTTTTCAAAAACCACCTTTCTCATTTTAAAATCATTAATCCTTAATTCTGCAAATCTCCAACACGAGTTTCGATGGAATTAATCGTCAAAATAACGTATGGGGCAGCTTAACCTCATAAATGAAGTGGGTTCGCACGTGTTTCAGGCCTTAATTCACGATCTTGCGTGTTCGGAGGTGTGTTGCGCGGTTAATTTTTCCTAAACATCACGTGGTCGCAGATCGGCTGACATCTGCCGCTCACGATTCCGCAAATTTTGTCTTCCTCATTACGAGGAATGACATTTGCTTTCTAATGAGAGACGTTTCTAACGGTCATTAGTCATCTGGCCATGTCTGCTCCATCCAGCTGATTTTGTCACTCGAGGCGAGGCAACGCGCTGTCTGTAACTTGGACATTCAATTAACATCAGCGCCACCTGGTTCCATTGCAGACGTCCATCAGATTACAGATTATGGGAATCAATCATGTTCCAGATCTCCTTGATACGGACAGTAATTGTAAAAATATCAACACAACACACTGGACAGCCCTCAACTGTCAAGGGATGCTTGTTGTAGGGGGTGTGAGAGTGACGATGGGAAAGATTGTAGCCGTCTCCTTTTTTTTTTTTTTCTCTTCTTTCTTTTTTTATGTGCGTGAATTTGGAAGATTATAACATATTGGAACATCCACGCTAAAGTCATTTCGCTTTAGCGAGCGCAGTAATACACCGAGGCAATTAGTGAATAGGTGATGAGCCAAAGGCACTAATTTCTTCATTCGTTCCTCCATAATTGACATGTTAAAATGACTGAATGTGTCATTAACAGCTGCTATAATCAATAATTGTTTCAATTACAAGAAAGAGACAGGGAGGATTAAAACAAAGCTAGAATGGTCAACGTATACGTCTTTTCGTGACTCTTTAATTCGTTTTGGTCCCCTTTAGAAAGCATTGTCTAGCCATGCCAGATTTCCTTAAAATTGGACAACCAAAAAAATCAAATTCACCCTAATATAACTCAATGCATATTACGTTAGAAAGCTCGATTAAGTTCTCAAAGAAGGGCAGAATATTGAATGGTTGATTCAATATTGAAATCAGGACATTGAGGTTATTTATGGTAACGCTGGTTTCCTCATTAAACAATCCTCGTGGGTAACGCAGTTGGCAAAATCATCGTCCTCCACCACAGGTCGAAAACCGTCGAAGACATGATGAATTTTGATGGGTCTTTTTCCAAGTGACTGAGTTAGACAGACTCAACAGAGTTTTCCAAGGGAGTGGTGGTTTAGAACTTTAGGGAAAATGACCTAAGGGTATGTAATGTATGAAAATAACACATTACAATAGAGTTGAAATCGGGAATTAAGAAACGAAACGTAGTACAGGAGAACTTCTTATGCGGGAATTTCTTACGCGGGTTCTACGGTATTTCAGTTTGTATTTAAAATGTTCGAAACCCATACGACCTGGTCTCAACACTCTTTGTAATAATAGGTAATATACATTGAATAATATTTTTAATGGAAATATCAAAGGCAAAAACAAAACACATCTATCTATAAAAATCGTGTTTTTTACTTTTATACGCAATCCCAGTAGCATTTTCATGGCTGTATCTGAGATTTCTGCTGCATATATTAAAGATTATCTACAAATGTAACGTTTCTTTACTAAAATGTGAACTACGTGTAGCTTTTTCAGAAAAAAAAACCATACATGAATAGGTCTGAAGAGATTAATGGATAAAGACTGTTGTAGATACACAAAATAGATCTACAACTGCAAATGGTAGACAGGTGGAGATTTAGGAGGAGAGGAAATCGACTGTGTGAGAAAAGAGAAGAGAAGAGAAAGCCAAAGCATTAATCATACACATGCTGTCCACCTTAAATCTATATTTTTCATTTGGGCGAATGTTTTCATTCAGCAAACTGGCACCGTGTGGTACAGCCAGGGGTTTAGATGGCGGGGGAAGGAATCTACCTCGTCCATTTCCGTCTGTCTAAGATCCTCCTACCTTCATAGGAAAGCTTCCATAGATACGCATGCAAGTTAGAGGCATGGACCTTCCCTGGAGGCAACCTGCTATTGGTATTGACTGACACTTGGATCGATGGCCGGTTCCTAATGAACATCGCAACTACCAATGCGGACATTCGCGACTGTGATAGGTTTAAACATGGTGGCAGGTGCAACGAGCATTATTGGAGTTCTTTTGTGGAACGATATCGAATAACGATGGTTCTTCGATAATGGCGCTGTGTGCTCAGGAGATTTGTAGAACCAGGGTGATATCGTTCATGCCGGGCGAAGGATTCAAACCGCAAACTCTATATTTATCTAGGATCGATTTGTTTTCGCTTTCTCTGGCCGGGGCTGTTATTATAGTGCGAAACGTGGCAAGCGCAATACTGTCGCTTGTCATGGCTGGAGGTTCCCAATTGCGATAAACAAGATAATGAGGCCTCGGCGGATGCATGTGTTTGGTGCACTGAAACTCGTCCCCCATTGCAAACTGCAAGCAATTACTGCTGGAGCACAACACGGCTTGGAACAACATCCTTGTTAGCTGTCTGATGATATAAAGCGATTTAAACAAACAAACAAAACACAAGATATACAAAATGAACTTTTCAACTTCCCTGACACACGAACACATTCTAATTCTTTATTCTTCTTCCCCTTCCTCTGTCTTTTTTCACTCAATCTCTGTCACCCTTTCCATATTTCGCCCACTCTCTCTCTCGTTCTGTATACTTTGTACATTTCTCTCTCTCTATTTAGTACTTCTCTTTCTCTGTGTTTCATATGTTTTTTTTCTCTCTCTCTCTCTGTTTCGCCCTTTTCTGTCTCTCTGTATATCGTACTTCTCTCTCTCTCTCTCTCTCTCTCTCTCTCTCTGTATTTTAGTACTATTACCCAAATACTATCAATAGCTCAGAACCTCTGCGAGACAGGCCTGAAAAAAGTATTGTGTCAAGCCATTTTGATACCAGGAAGCAACCAACATCTGGATCAACCATTCTTTGTGTGTGCTGTAATGAACAAATCCTGCACCCACTAGATGTGGATGAAGTGCTATACCGGTTGGTGCCAGCAATCCCGCCCCCAAAGCTGCCCAGAACTGGGGGCCAACTGGAGGAAAAAAAGAAAAGGTTCCAACTAGGAACAAGGTACACTTGTTGAAACGAAAGCAATGTTATACAGTTATTTAAATGTAAATAGCAAATACACTTAGAATAACATTATCTCTACTCAGAGTCCATCCACGAATGCAAGTCTGCTTTTCGATTTCCAGCACCGGAAGATCAACTCCAGAAATATCCTCTGAAGATGAGAGTACAGCAAGCATTCTGTCGTCAAATGTGCAACACTTCCGTTAACTTCTATCCTGCAATAGAATTCTTAACTCCTGTCTTCTTTTAAAAACTTTGGCTGAGAATTCCTGAAGCAAAGCAAAGATGTCCCGGCTCTGAACCAAGAGGGGTAAATTAATCTCAATTAGATTTGGTAGCCTATTTAGCAATTCCTGCCTGTCTGAGGCATACAGTCCGCAGTCAAGGATGACATGTTTCCAAGATTCAACCTCACCGCACGAAGAGTAGGGGTCAGATTCTGATCCTCTTTCAAATAGTTTGGTCCTTAAGCCATGTCCAGTGATTAAGTAACTCGTCGTCATGGTGGGAGCAAACCAAAAAGTCACCCTCTTGTTCATTGCAAAGCCTACAGCTGGAATGAACCCTCTTGTAATGGTTCCATACTCACTCAAATCCCAATTGCTGCCAGTAATTCACAAGCTCACCCCAAATTCTACGTTTTTCCTCCTTTATGTTGTTATTTGGATTAGAGGTGATATTCAGTATTTGTAACGGCCTTTCCATCTTTAAGTTATATACAATATCTCGGAAAATAATGTGTAAATCCAAGGGGATGGTGCCTGCAATAATCTGCAAAGCGTTTGTTGACACTGTCCTGAGATCGCGTGTAACTGTAAGCAGCATTGTACGTTGCAAGGACAGAAGCTTAGCTTTAGTTGTAACCTTGGTAGCAGCCACAAACCAAATACCAGCACCATAAACCACAATGGGAAGAAATATCGTCTTGTAGTACAATACCAGACTTTTTGGATAAACTTCTTTCCATGCGGGAAATTCTAACAAATACCGAATATCATCTCTAACCCAAATAAAGGAGGAAAAACGTAGAATTTTGGGTAGGCTTGTGAATTGCTGGAAGCAACGTTGGGATCTGAGTGAGTATGGAACCATTACAAGAGGGTTCATTCCAGCTGTAGGCTTTGCAATGAACAAGAGGGTGACTTTTTGGTTTGCTCCCACCATGATGACGAGTTACGTAATCACTGGACATGGCTTAAGGACCAAACTATTTGAAAGAGGATCAGAATCTGATCCCAACTGTTCGTGCGGTGAGGTTGAATCTTGGAAACATGTCATCCTTGACTGCGGACTGTATGCCTCAGACAGGCAGAAATTGCTAAATAGGCTACCAAACCTAACTGAGATAAATTTACCCCTCTTGGTTCAGAGCCGGGACATCTTTGCTTTCCTTCAGGAATTCTCAGCCAACCAAAGTTTTTACAAGAAGACAGGAGATAAGAAATCTATTGCAGGATAGAAGTTAACGGAAGTGTTGCCTATTTGACGACAGAATGCTTGCTGTACTGTCATCTTCAGAGGATATTTCTGCAGTTGATCTTCCGCTGCTGGAAACCGAAAAGCAGACTTGCATTCGTGGATGGACTCTGAGTAGAGATAATGTTATTCTAAGTCTATTTGCTATTTACATTTAAATAACTGTATAGCATTGCTTTCGTTTCAACAAGTGTACCTTGTTCCTATTTGGAACCTTTTCTTTTTTTTTTCCCCGCTGGCTCCCAGGTCTGGACAGTCTTGGGGGCTGGATTGCTGCACAAATCGGTATAGCACTTCATCCAGTGGGTGCGGGATTTGCGCGTTATAGAACACACAAAGAATGGTTGATCCAGGTGTTGGTTGCTTCCTGGTGTCGAAATGGCTTGACACAATACTTTTTTCAGGCCTGTCTCGCAAAGCTATCACAGGAGTACTAGATGGAGATGGGCTTTTGTCTAGGAGCCACCCTTCATACCAGGACACACACACACGTATATGTACACAAGGGCTACAGCATGTACAACAATATGTATATAAAATTTGTATCTAAATCTTGTATATAAATTGACTTACATGTATCTTGAAAATGTGTATACAGTTTTGTGTTAATAAATGAAAAACAAAAAGTTAGAAAAGGCATGGAGCAGGAACCGAACATCTATGAGATAGGGAGTAGAAAGACATTTTAAGGGATGGGTCATTAATTGACCTAACTGCCCTCTTCTGAATGGAATCTAAAAGCCTGAGAGAGGTTTTGGGGGGGTACCGACCGAGATGTGAGAACAATATTCCATGGTAGGACGGATTTTTGATTTGTACATAGTGAGCAGCTGTTTGGAAGAAAAGTAACGCCGAGAGCGAAAGAGAAAACCAAGTTTTTTAGATGCAGAAGAAGCAATATTTGTAATGTGCTTGTGCCAAGAGAGATTAGAAGTCAGGGTAATCCCCAAAAGAGATATATCATTTTGCCTAGGAATCGGAGTGTCACTAAAGATAAGCATAGGAGCAGAAGAATCCTTTTTGCGAGATATAAGACAAGACTGAGTTTTAGAAGGGTTGAAATCAACTAAGTTGTCTTTGCCCCACTGGAGAATTACCTGAAGATCGGCATTTAAGGAATTGGTAGCAGATTTTCGAGAAGTTGAAGCTGATTGAGCAGGACAAGGTTTCTCAAAATGGAAAGTGGAATGCAATGTGCTATCATCGGCGGAAATATGGATAGGATTTCCAATCAATGGAAGAAGGTCATTAATATACAAGAGGAAAAGAGTCGGGGGAAAGAACTGAAGCTTGAGGAACAAGAGCATTAATAAAGAAATTAGGAGAGAGAGAAAAGACTCATCTACCATCACTCTCAGTGAGCGGTCAGAGAGAACACAAGATACACAATCCTGTGTTTTCAGAGAGAACACAAAAAAAGAGTTGGCAAACAATAAGATAGAAGCTTATTTAAGAGACATTTGTGTCAAACAAGACAAAAGCCTTTGAAATGTGAAGAGCAACTGCTTGGGTTTCACTAAAATTTTCCATTGAATTTGTCCATAGAGGAGTAACATAAGCCAGTAATATGAAAGGCGAACAGAGCAGGAGTAAACTCAGGAGCACATGTTTTGAGAAGAGAGAACAAATAGGGAAATACCATCAGGACCTGGCGCTTTCTTGCCATCAAAACTGTTGAAACTTCTTCTGTCATCCTTTTGAACGACAACCACAAGAGGTATTGAATGGAGTGTACTATGAATAGTAGGGGAGTGGTTTACCAAGATCATCAATGCGATTTAGAAGAAAAGTAGGATACTAGAAGATCAGCTTTGTCTTTAGCTGAGGTGGCAATAAAACTATCCAATTTTGACAGAGGTGGAAATAGAGATGGATTAAATTTGTGGCAACAGCTTTGATAGGAGACCAGAATGCTCGACTACCATTTAGACACGAAACTATTTTTCTACTCTAAGCCTGTTCAAAATCTAATTTGGACTGATTAATAACTGCTTTACAATTGTTGCGAGTTTGGGGAAGGCTGAAAATGAACCTGGAGATTTGGATGTAAGCCAGATTCGATATGCAACATTCTTATCTTGAATAACCTTAACGCATTTATTGGTTTATTGGAAAACCAAGGTTTAGATAAAAGACGAAATTTTAAGGTGGACTGTGGAAATAAAGGACTTCATCCTCACAAGAATAATTTCACTGACACGATCTGAGCAAATGTTGACATCAGAAGTTTTGAAACAGTAATCCGACCAAGGAAAAGAAGAAAAAGAAATCTCGCAGGGCATCCCGTTTTGCATTCTTGTAATGCCAAACAACACGAGGTTGGAAATAGCCATGAGATAAAGGCTCCATTGGAGAAGAGACAATCACCAAGTTGTGATCTGTGGTGCCTAATGGACCACTCACTTACTTAGAAGGGTTGTTTGTGAGAAAAAGATCAAGCGTGTTGGCTGTGTGGTTATGATTGTCCAGTATTCTGGTAGTTAAATGAACAATCTGTGGGAGGTCATTAGTAATTGCAAAGGCCTCGGTATCTGAACCAGCTGGGTCAGTGTGACTAGAAAACGGAAGCCAGCTGGAGTTGGAACATTAAAATCACCAAGGAAAATTACGTCACTGTAAGGAAAGTTGGACTGGAGAAAGTCAAGTTGCAAAGAGAGGAAGTGAAAGAGTTCCAAGTGATTAATGCAATAGGGACAACAGATGAATTTGACAGAATGTAGAAGAGAGATTTTAAGGCAGAAAAGATGGAAAAGAGGAGATTCCAAATTACTGTCTCTGACAAGGAATATCAAGGCAGACATATGCATAAGTAACATCTTTGAAGAGAAAGAAATCATACAGCAAATAATTAGGACAACTAAAATGAGCAGTGGTTCAATGAACCGATAATTAGAATTCTGTAAGAAAAAGTAAGTGGGCTTGTAGTCCACTTACAGTCCCTTGTGGAGACTATAGTGGAAGTGGACATAACTGAGACCACGTATATTTGTGATATGAACGAGCAAGTGTTTGGAAGGTTTATATCTTCTTGCAGATAAGTTTGTTACATTAATTTGCCTACTTATGATGTATTCTGTAGTAAGAAAAGGTGTGGGGAACATGCTGTATGAAGTAATGAAATTATTGGACACGGTGTACACGCAGCAAGAATATAACCGGCTCCTTGACATAATGTGGCCTCGACAATGCCCCCCACATACACACTACTTGGACTCCCTCCAGTCACTATCTGGCACAGAAAAGGCAGTGAGATTGTACACTGGCTGATCCATCAGCCACCTAGAGAGTTACCAATAGATTCGTTCCAGTGGAGTATCTAACGGCCGACCTGCGAACTTCGTTTTAGAAGTGTACCCTCGAAATATTAAGAAGATTGGATCTTGCCATGTTGCTCATCAGACTCTTATTTTGCCTCTGTTTCTGTTTGTCTCTCAAACTCTTTCTTTCATTTTGTCTTTTATACTCCTTGAGTATTTCGCACCTTTCTCTCTCTCTCTCTCTCTCTCTCTCTCTCTCTCTCTCTCTCTCTCTCTCTCTCTCTCTCTCTCTCTGTCTGTCTATCCGTGTTTACTATTTCTTCTGTCCTTTGTTTTTTCTCTGTTTTTTGCATTATTTTAAAGGAAAGTGTGCATTTAGGAAGATGTTACGAGCATTTTGAGATGTCGCAGCAAATTGGTTTACAGGGGTTGGGGGGATTGGAAGAACAATGCAGACGACTGTCTACTTTTCCTGTTACTTTCCTGAATCTCGTGTGTATGAGCGTGAAATCTTTAATTAAATAATTTTCTATAATTAACCGTTGTCTTTTTCTTCAGGCATTTATCTGCTTTTTCCGTGTTTGAGTCCACCAGCTGTAGGCATTACATCTGTTCCCTAGAAGAGGGAAGGGGGAAATTATTATTACCGTTTCGACCCACACCAACGATTAAGAAACCATTAAGAGATATTGAGCAGTTCCAAGGAAAGGATGATGTTGTTCGCTAATCGTTTCTTGGCTGATTGTGCGCGTTTGTCTTCGGGCATTTCCTTCTTCTGCTTGCAGCCAGCTTTCGAGACAAAATTTATGCACGTGGGAGGATGAGAACCGTGAGAAAAAATAATAATAAAAGTCATAATGAAATTAGGAACAAAGAATCAAGATCCCACACTGATCAGGCGGGTCACCAAGTGATTCTGAAATTTCCGGAGTTTTAAACTCTATCTCAAAGCACTCATTAAACCCTGGAGAGACCAACGAAGTCCAACAACAAAGTTCTTTAATCATTCAAGCTTCAAATCAACCTCATTTAATGTTGGAAAAGTTATTGATCTCGCTTTCGCAATGTTAGGGAGCCTTTGAGAAAAGAAGGTCATTATAAGCTACCACACTACCAGACAGAAAGTAAAGCTCTCTGTAGAAAAGAGATCCTCGCGCACAAACTTGAAGAATTAGTGAATAAACCTGGACACCATCAGGAACCTGGAGATTTTCTGATATCAAGTTTATTTAAGATTCTTTTCTCATCCCTTTCTGTCTAAAAGTAAAGAAAGAATTAAATAGGATATGTCAGGAGCAGTAAGGAAGGATTGACAAAGATTATATATGCATGAAATAAATGGAAAGTAAGATACCAAGCAGCCAGCTTTATTCTTAGATGAAGATGCAACAGAATCAGCAGAATGTAGCAGAGGTGGAAGTATGGATAGACAGAAGTTCCGACCAATAACTTGGACCAAGGACCATAAAGCTCGATAACCAGTTGGACAAGAAGAAAGTGTCCTACTCTTAGGATTTTCAAATCGATTTTGGATTTATTAACAACTTGTTTTCAACTGTTGAGGGCTTTTGAAACTGGATATTTGGATATTTAGAGACTGCAGTTTCGGAAATTTCCTTCTTGCACGTGCGCATTTAATTATAAAATTTTGCAATTCTTGATTATATCTAATGATACCCAGTTTTGTTTTGTTAACGAATTTTGATTTATTAACGGTGTTGAGAATTGCGACTTTTTGGAGTTCCTTGTAGGTGTTCTCTGGGAGACCTATTGCTGCAAGGCTGTTATGTAGGGTCTTTGGCACCATAGCGGTGGTTAACACGATGATCGGGATGGTCGTTACCTGTTGCGTATGCCATATCTCTTTGATCTCTTATCTTAGGTCTGTGTACTTCCTGATCTTTTCCTCATGAGTTTTCTGGAGGTTGCCAGTGTTGTGCGCCGCCATGCCATTCAGACAGGGCCTTTTCCTTCTTGTGAGGGATTGTCTTGTCAGTTATTATACAGCTTGTGTGTTGGCTAATAATTAAAACACCAACAGCACTTTTTCCATTGCTGGACTTCATTAAGGAGACCCAATCTCAGCAAGGAAACCCCACTCACACAGACAAACAAGAAACAAAGACAGAAAGACGGGTGAAGAAGGCATTCCGTGACAGACACTACAGCGACCTCCATCGAGACTACATAGATAAGATGGCTTTCAACGCATGGCTCATGAGCGGAAGGCACTTCCCCAAAACCGAAGGATTCATGCTCGCCATCCAAGACCACGTAATGAACACCGGGAAATATACCTCCAAAGACCTCGAATTGACAGATGATATTTGTTGACGATGCCACATGGCCCAAAAACAATCCAGCACATCACCGCAGGATGCAGGGTGATCACCCAGACGGAGTACACTCGCAAACACGACCAAGTGGCCAGGATAATACATCAGAAGCTAGCGAGGAAATACCAGTTAATGAAAGAAAGTGTATCGTATTATAAGTGCGAACCCCAGGCAGTAGTACAGATCCCTACTCCCGAACTATACTGGCGCCACGCCATAATAACGGAAGACGATTCCTCTCAACAGACAGGACATAACCTTCACTACAAGAACGAAATGGGTTCCTACCTGATCGACATAGTGGTGCTCAATTATTTAAGCTTTGCCAATTGTAAAGCGTTGTTAAATACCATAATATATTTATTTTTTATTTATTTATATGATCTATTGATTCATAAGCATTACTTCCTAATCCGTATTGATGGTTTTCCACGTAGTTTTCACATTGGTTTTCACAATGGTTTTCACATTCAAAAATGGAATCAAAATCAAGATTAGCTAAAGGTGAGAAAAACATCTGCCAGTCACTGAGTGTGAGTACCTTTAACATTTTACTTTTAGGACTTCTGGGATTAACCATTCCTTTCCGGGGTGAGATATCCCGACACATTTTGGAGACATTACAGTTGCCAACACATGATACCATGAACTGCCGTGGAAGGATGTTAAGTTATGAGAACACATGAATGGATCTGGTTAGATTGCCCATCGGCAATCTAACCAGATCCTAGTCTTTTTTTCCACGATACGATTGGTTCCTTCTCCTCCCACCAGAAAGTTTGTCCGACTGCTGCTTTCATTGCCAGAATGCAATTCTGTACGTACGCTTGAAAGATGCTACAGAGCTGGTCAATTGGATATTTTAAGCGACATATTGAAGATCGCTGGTTTGTTTTTGAGAGTTTCTCTTAATTGTAAGAAAACCTAGAGGATGACCTCCGCTCCCTCACCTCGAACCCCACATTGTAGAGCATAATCTATGTGGCTTGATAATGGTTATCACTTTGCATCTGTTCGAAAAGTTTTGGTATTTGAATCCTTTCGATCAGAGGATACTCATTTGAAATTGTTATTGCTATATTCCAACTTTGAAAACTGATTTCGTATACATCATGGCAGATCACATTTCTACAATTGTTTTGTTGCGTGTTGCTACTAGAAATCATCTACCACCTGATGAGAAGCCAGTTAGTCCTGAAACAGGCTGTCATAGCAGTGTCATCGAATAGGAAATGCGTAAGTGCAATTTATATATTACGAATTCTTGCGCCAGAGCAAGAATTCGTAAATTCATATCCGAAATCAACGCAATATAAAGTTTTAAATTCATCGTGGGTAGTTATTTTATGCTCACCCTGTACATAATTGTAAATTTATACCTTTTAAGACACTGTTTAATGTTCCATTTGTGAAACTTTTATGATTTTTCTAATCTTCGAAGTGTTTACAAGACGAGGCGTATAAAAAGTTAAAAAGTTCAACTTTTTCACACAACACCCTTGTAATGCTTGTATACGCGTTCGCATCTGACAAGATTTAATAAATTCTAAATGCACTGACCCCAGCGTCTATTATTATGGAAATCGTATGAGTATTTCGTGAGTGAAAACTGAAAGGAGTTGGCAATATTGCCAAGATTGTTCTATAAAAAAAAAAACAGTAATAATTATTATAATTATAATGTCTGAAACTTTCGAAGTATCTAAATGAAGTCTGCTGCTATATTTCATTCACTTCTGATTAGAATTCATATCATGGGGCGGGGAGGGGGGCAAAAAATGGAAAAAGAAAGATTATCCCGACAGTGTTTGAATGTCACGTGGTGTTTCGACCGGGTGGAGTGTGGGGGGGGGCCTCCGTGGCACTAAGAGAAATGAGCGACATAACGGAGGAACACGCAACGGTTACTAGGTGACGAACTTAGGAAGAAAACATTGTTTTTGGAAGCAACCATTGGCTGTCACACTGTACACCCCGTGATAATTAAGTACAGCTGCGTACGCTGAAAGGCTAATGAACGCTTTACATTTAAGTCTTGCTATTTCTCAGACAAGCTCGTTAAGACAAGCGCCTGGTGTTATGTACCGTCTGTCCAATACACATTAAGCCTCTGATTAAAACGAGAGAGAGAAAAAATAGCTAAGGCAGTCATTACTTCCTTCATCGCATTATGTTTTTAAAGTTAATGTGGCCCTTGACGACAGTAATGGAGGGACCACCAGCGAACGGTTGATTCTCAACTGTCAACGTATACACACACACACACATTGGTTCGATGTGTAAGGAAAATGGCCACATCGTAGACAACAAAATCCCATTCTAGACAGTTGTTAGCGGAGTTGGTACTAAACGTCATGTTTTTCGTAGTGCAGCACTGAGGCAACTCGTTTGTTATATGCTCACAATTTGAGAGTTTCGTGTCTCGCAGAAAGACTCATTTTTGCGAGGCATTGTCTGTAAATTATTTATTTATTTTTCTTCCACAAACGCTTTTTTCAGTTTGCTGGATGAAAATCCTACATTACCCTCGTAGCTCAGTTCGTTTATATTTTGAAGAAGTCTCTGTTGCTGGGATATCTGGAAGTCACAGCTAAGTCAGTTGTGGCCATCGGTAAATATTGCGTTTGAGAAGTAAGTTAGAGGTTTAAAAGATTGTGGTACAGCAGGCGAAGTCACTATTGGACTCTGGTAGATGGTTGGTTCTTAGGATGGAAATGGAGAAGATGCCTGTGTTTAATTTGGCTTCATGAACTTTACAATTGTTGAAGTTTCTTGCATGAATATTCGCTTGAAAGGTTCAGAGCCCCGATAATGGCATATGAGCAAAGGTCAATAGGATATTATCAAGGATATTGAGTTCTATGAATCATCTTAGATAGCCCTCGAGAGGCATGGTGCCTCGGACACAAGAAGAAGTTCTTGTGTATCATCTTAGATATTCCTTGAGTGGCATGGTCTTGTGACTAAGCAGCACTCAGATCACAAGAGAAAGAACTTATTCTTGTGACCCGAGTCACCTTTTGTGATGGTCACATCGCAAAGACAGCTGTCACTAAAGAAGTGGTAAGAAAATTCCAAGAAATGTTTGACTCCATTATGTATTTCCAAATCGAATATACAACATAATTAAACCAATAAATAAACTTGAGTGCTTTATTATCTTCAAAGTCTATGAATCAACTGAATTCGTGTGACTTCAATTGTAAAAGTGGTTGTTATAAAACCATTTTACATTTGAAGACAGCGGTCTGATGTTTCAACTGACTAAATTCGAAGCACTAGCCAGGCCACTGTCTGCAGTTCATAAATGAAGTATACCAAATCTCCTATAAACAAAATAACCTTTCTTCTTCTTTAAAGAAACTATCAGCTACTGAATTCTGTCTAAGCCTACCAAATGCTTATTATATATTCATTTTTCTGGGATGATTCTGTATCACTCTTCGTCGGTACGGGTGCCGCCATGTTTATTTAATGTTGTTTTTCCACAATTGTGGACCCGTCTCCGCGCAACTGTGTCAGCTCGGTCAATCTGCTGCTCCTTAATTTATTCTATACTGCAAAAAAAAAAAAAAAAAAAAAAAAAAGAAGTAATTACAGGTACATCGGCAGTTTAAAGTAAAGTGGAAACTGTGGATAAAGTTCAATAATACTGCACAGCTACTATGCTATCAGCTTGAAAGGTTGGGGATCGTTGTAAACAGAAGGCTTAACAAAATTTAACTTTCAACAACGAACTTCTGCAGCGAAATATTCGGTAAAATTCAACAATGGGTTAATGGAAGGAAGATTTTCAATTCAACAATGGGTTTATGGAAGGAAGACTTTCAATTCAACAATGGGTTAATGGAAGGAAGATAAGATTTCAATTCAACAATGGGTTATTGGCGTGTATGGTCGCGAATTTCAACAATCATTTAATAGAACGAACGGTTTGTAGATTTTAAAATTGACTGCAATGATATGAAAGGCTAACATAAGAAGTTCAATACCCTTAAGTTTTCTTTAAATTCCGTTTCCCAGTCTTCTTTTAAAAGAATATAATTGCAAATTTTTAAAAGTGTTATTTTATGTTGATTATGTGTGCAACAGGGAATATGGAGTTGTTTTGCTTCAATAAGAAAAGTATTTGTTTTTTGAGCGCTTGTATTTTATTCGTCTAAACTCTAGCCGATGTTTAACAGGTCGCTAAGGGATATCGGACCAGACCATCATTAGGCTCTTAATCTGCACATAACATGAAAGTTGCATGACGATGTCATTAAGCAAATGAGCATAAAATGCTTCTATATTACTTTATGGTTATTAATGTTAAATATTTAGATGGCAGGACCGGGCTTCATTGCATAGGAACAACAACTTTGTCTGGACATCATTTTCAGAGCCATAGCGAGGTTGTAAACAGAGAAAATATTGGTTAGAAAGATATATTTTCGAGTTGCTATGCTAGTATTGGCGAAAACTATGCCCATATGTGTGTTAGAGAGAGAGAACAGCCCAACTTATCGACCAATTTATATTCCGTGGTACCCGTCACGGCTTGCACTCTCCTATCACGTGACTCGTGCCAGGATATGTTCCCTGTTGACGGTAGCCAACAGTTTTTGACGTGATCCGTACGGTCACACCCACTGGGAAAAATCACCTTCGTCGCATGCCCCCTTCTGACGCCATCCGGTCTTTCCCTGCAGCAAATATGTGGCCTTTATCAAAGGCAGGATTGTGCGCTTCTGACCCTGTTCAAACAGAAAGCCAACCCCACTGGCACGAGAACAGAATGGGGTTACTTTTGTGTCCAAAGCTGCCACTCGCTTCTATAGTAGGAGAATGCGATGTCCAAAGCTTTGCCTAAGAATACACTGCGGGTTTCACTTTCTCCACGCGAGCCTGAATGGCTGCACTGTGGACAAGGAGCAGCCTCACTCGCAACGGTTTCGAGAGGCTACCTTGTCACAAACCGTAACGAGGAGGGTTCGCGAAGAGGGGACTCGAATTGCCACACTTTGTTTTAGCTTAAGGAAAGAGTTGCGCAAATAGTTTTAAAGTCTGTGATTAGGCCGAATTCATGCGCGCGTGCGTTATGGATGAGGGCAAACAGGGACACGCCTCACGTCTTTTGTACTTTTTTCCTCTCTGTTTGGTTTTGTATTCTCATTGGTTATGAACGTGTTCGTTTGCGTGTATTTTGGCGTCATGGGGCAGCAGATTTACACATTTTGTGCAGAGGTCGTCGCTTAGCATATCCCGGACGTGGCTTCTATTTATGTATCCAACAGGTCAAGCATGGCCCGCTCATAATTGACTTCTTTCGGCGTCGCCTCTTAGCGAAAACTCACAATAGAAGGGCATTTCTCTCTCTCTCCCTCTCTTTCCCCCCTCACTTCTTTATCTTTTTCTTTCCCTTTGTTTCTTCTTTTTCTCTTTTCTTTTGACTCCACTTTCTCTCTTTACTTTTCTGTTTTATTAATATTATTTTGATTATTATGTCTTTCTCTCTCTCTTTCTTTCTTTCCTTCTCCTCATTCTTTTGCTTTCTTTCCCTCTGTTTTGTTCTTCTTCTTCTTCTTCTTCTTCTTCTTCTCCTTCGCTCCTTCCACTCCATACTATTTTTCTCTGTTGCTAATTATTTGATTATTTTGTCTTCTCTCTTTTTTCTTCCCCTCCATATTTTTCTGTTTCATCCTACATCTCTCGCTTTTTTTATTCTTATATCTCTCACTTTTTCTTTCGTTCTTTCTATAACTCTTTGATTGCATTGTTTTTCTTTTTTTTTTTTTTCTTTCTCCGTCATTCTTTTTCTTCATCATCCCTCCCTTTCTGTCATGTGCACACGCTTTTTTTTTTCTCTCTTCTCTTACTTGTTTAAATGCAGTATTATCTCAAGGAGTTCAGGAGTGTTCGCTTTTCTTTGAATGACTTGTAATATTCTTAACATAATTTCTATAGAAATTCTTTTTTATTGGCCACAACTTCTGCTCATCTATACTTCCCATCTCTGTTGCAACCTGTTGGTTATATTGCATCCTTGGCTAAAGACGAAGCCGAATCGATTGTTAAAGGAAAACTGTACCAACCATCTTCGTTGATAAAGTTTAAATCACCTCCTCCCATTCCCAGTGAACTCCATTCAATGCCTCCTGTGGTTTCCCCTCAAAAGGTGGCCAGAAGTATCTTGAAGAGTCTTGATGCCAAGACGAACCAGGTCCTAATGGTATTTCTCCACTTGTTCCTGTTCTGTTTCGCCTATTTATACTTTCTTATTCCACTGGTGTTTTCCCTCCTCCTCCCAGGAAATTCCTCACATCCAGCCAGTTCCTAACCGTGTTAAAAAATCCAGCCCATTCAATTCTCTCCCCATTGCTCTTTTCTCTATTCTTTCTAAAATAATGGAGAAATCCATCAACTGCAAATTCTTGAACTATCTCAAAACCCCCGATTTGATTAATGTGGGACAGTATGGATTCCGATCCACTAAAGATAAAAATTGACTTATGTTACCTATCTTTGGACAAGTTCAATGGGAAAGTCTGGTGAAAATCAAGTAGTTTCATTTCACATTTCCAAGGCTTTTGATTGTGCTTAATATAACTCCTATCTCATGGATTGCCGACTGCTTTAGAATACCCAGTTTTCTCTCTAATCGCTCACTGTTGATGATGGTAGACGTCTCTCTGTCTTCCACCACAAATTCCTTAAATGCCAATCTCCAGATATTCTCCAACAAGATGAAAAAAACTTAGTTAACTTTAACCCTTCCAAAACTCAGTCCTTGTAAGAGATACAAATTTCTGCAAGGGATACTTCTGCAGCCATCTCTCTCTTGCAAAAAACATTCTCTTCCTCTGCTTATCTTCAATGACACTCAGATTTCTATATAAGATTATATATCTCTATTAGGGATTATCCTGACTTCAAAAGTTAAAAAAACTGGGTTTTCTCTTTTGTTCTCGGTGTCACGTTTTTGTATAAACTCTCTCAAATCCAACCTATCATGGAATATTGTTCCCACATCTTGGGTTGTTATAGTAGGGTTTAGGAGCATCAGCAACTAAAGCCATATTCCTCCGCGTATATTGTGTGTAAATTGCGTGTGTTCTTAGGTCGATTTTCTGTTTGCTGGATGAAAAACCGCGCTACCCTCGCCTCAGACCGACTAACTCAGCCACCTTATGAGAAAGGCCCATAAAAATTCCTCACGTCATCAACGAGACTCGAATTCAGTTCTTTTTCCGGTGGAAATAATTTAAATGTTTATTTTGCCAAGAATTTATAATCATTTGGTAGTTATATAGGCTGGAACCACAGTCAACGGAAACGCGCTTACAACCTCACACGCGCTAGGTAGTTCGATTCAGAAACGTATTTTCCATTTATGTTTACGGAAAGAATCTTGGACGCATTCGAAGTCCTATTTTTGGAGAATTCCAATATTTTTAAAATAAATTATAATCCAGATTTAACTCCGACGACTTTGTTTACAACAGGCGTGTTTTTCCGCCAAGGTAAGAGGGGATGTACACAGTACTGCGCGCATGGGATGCACAATGCGAGCATAACCCTGACAGCGTTCTGTTCCAGTGGTCCGTGAGAATCCGCGGTTTAAATGTTTACATCCAGATTTAGAATCATCGTCGGACCTTATCAAGTTGGGGTGCACGACAGCGCACAGACGTAGACATTGGACACGGACAAAGGAAAAATTTGCATATGTCGTCCCGCCAGACGCCAGAATTGTTCCACTCATTTGTATCCGTTTTCTTTCTCGTGTTTTTTTTTTAAATATCAGGTGTATGTCAATTGATTCACCTCTTTCCGGAGGTGAAACTCCTCATGCGCCCATCTGCCCCTCCTCTCCGCTTCGTCAATCTGTTGCGAACGCCTAGTAAAGCGACAAAGGAACACACCTCATCGCTTTGTTTCCCTCCGCTTAGATCGTGCATGCGTTTTTCCTTTGCGAGCCGTCCCTGTCCGAAAAGTTAATTGTTCCCGATAGATGCGGCGGCAGTTGTAGTTTGATAATATTCTTCCTTCGGGCATCGGGATCAGTGTTCGGTAATTTGTCATGTGACACGCATCATTTGGGAACTGCCACAGTCATAAGCGGAAGCTGCCGAAGACGGCAGCGCTAGATTAATGGTCTAGTTTAAGTGAGATTTGATTCTCTAATTGACCTCATACGTTGTCGGAAAGTATCATTAGATGTTCATTGAATGTCTTTCGGTCATGCTTTTACACTACACATGTTCGTTTTATTCTCTTTTTTTTTTTTTTTTCTTTTTTTTTTTAATCTCCCCTTTGGTAACGTGTTATACAACTTCAATAAGCGTAAGGTGAAAGTCATTTCTCTTTGTAACCTATGTACGGTGTTAATTTTGTCCATACGACCTTTTATTTATGAAATCTGATTTATCAATTACGATGTATCAAAAAGGCCAACTTTGTAGATTTATTAGGCAGTGACGTTTTCATCTTTTGGACGAAAGCGCGAGCTGTTCTATTTCGTGACGTCACTCTGCCAGAAATCGGCATTGTTGCGGTCGTTTTAAATAAATGAACTTTGTTATTGCGCGCGAAACTTTGTAGATTTATTAGGCAGTGACGTTTTCATCTTTTGGACGAAAGCGCGAGATGTTCTATTTCGTGACGTCACTCTGGTGAAATCGGTATTGTTGCAGTCTTTTTAAATAATCGGACTTCGTGATTGTGTACGAACGCGAAGAACATGAAGAGCATCCAACAATGGCATGACGAAATTACTTCAAGTACAAACGGTTAATTAAAGACGTAGCTTTATATTTGTACTTTTTATAGTCCAAAAGATATTCCAGTCCATGATTATATTAGCTATGTATGAGAATATCATCCTAATAATGTAATGAAACGAAGGATGTACGCGTTGCGTATATGAGTTCTTTATGAGTAGTTTAAATACTGATAATAGGCAGAAGATTTTTGAAATGTTATGTCCAAATGGTAGTCGACCAAAATACTCGACTATCATTTGGACAAGAAGCAAGTCTACTCTTGGCTTGTTCTAAATCTAGTTTAGACTGATTAATAACTGCTTTACAATTGTTGCGAGCTTTTGTGTAGGCATAAAATGAAAATGAAGATTTGGAAACAACCCAATTACGATATGCAACATTCTTCTCTTGAACAGCTTTAGTACATTTATTGGAAAACCAAGGTTTAGATAAAGGACAAGGTTTTAAACGTGATATTAACACAAGATTTTAAACGGGATTTCGTTCTTGAAAGATTAATTTTACTGTCACAATCCGAGCAAACATTTGGAATCGGAAGATTTAAAACAGTAATACGACCAGGGAAAGCAGGAATAAAAATCACAGAAATCACCCTTTTTCCCATTCTTTAATGGCAGATGACTGAGCCTGAGAATAGTCACAAGAGAGAGAGAGAGAGGGGCTCCATTGGAGAAGAGTCCATCACCAAGTTGCGATCTGAAGTGTCTGGAGGAGCATTTACCTCGAACGTGTACTTAGAAGAGTGGTTTGCGAGAGAAAGATCAAGAGTGTTGGCTGTGTGGTTAGGATTGTCTGGTATTCGGGTAGTTAAAGAACAAACTGAATGAGGTCATTAATAACTGCAAAAGCCTCAGCATCTAGACCAGCTGGGTCCAGAAAACGGAAGCCAGTTGGAGCTGTGAACGTTGAATCACCAAGGAGAAATAACTCACAGTTAGGAAAGTTGGACTGGAAAAAGTTAAGTTTCAAAGAGAGGAAGTCAGAGTTCCAAGTGGTTAGTGGAGTTGAAGAACGATAGAAGCAGCGATATACCGCGTGATAAAAAGAATAGGAGTTCCGGAGCTTTGCTCTGGACACTAAACGTGGGTTCCACCACTTCAAGCTGCCAATAATCAAAGTGGTAGTGTTGCACCAGTTATTAAGGAACGTCATCTTCACCTAGTACTGCCTGGTGATACAGAGGGGAGAGCATTCCCCTTTGTGATGTGGTCGTGCCAGAGGTGAGATGGAGCCTGGGTCACTCATAAACGTGGGTTCCGTCCCACTCCGAAAGCCATAAATATATATCAATAAAACGAATAAAAGCAGATCTTATACCACTTATGAAAAGAAACTTTAATTTATATAACAGAAATTATTTATCATACCGATTAGAACGCTTCACAATTTCCATATAATTTACATTTATTGTATTAATTGTTATTAATTGTATAATAAAATACAGTAATGAAGGTATACTTAAAAAAAAATACAATTATATACTTTGAATAAATCAGGCTTCATATTATGCGGTGAAAACCAATGCTTTGAAGCATTTTTCCTAATACATCGCTCGCTTTTGATTTGAGCAGCTGCATACTCGACTTAAGAATATCCTCGGATGTCTTCAAAATTCTAACAAAGAGATCATTCAAACAAAGCATTCTCATCGAGCTATAAAATAGTTTTTTTCCGCCAGTTTTTCTCTCCTTTCTTCTTCAAGTTCCTAGCGTTTGCACCTTCTCAGCTGAGTAATCGTGTTATGTGCCGTGTTCTCTCTCTCTTTTATCCTATTGGATACACACCTGGGTAATATTTGTGGCGTGCGTCAAGGTACACCACATATGTTTGCAACATTCCTCTCTGGTCCAAATATTTCCCTCAGACTAAAGCCACAGGAACATCCTGTTTGTTCATCGCACTTTTCGCTCAAGGATGATTTAGTTAATCTCAGTCGGATGTGTAGAGTTATCGATGAATTTTAACAAATGGTATATTTATTAGTAAACTTATTAGTAAGAAGAAAGAAAATAACAAACTTGCCTTGGTATTGCACTACTTTCAAACAGATAGCCTCTCCAAAAGTTTGATTTGCCATTTTGTTTAAAACATGAGACTGCTATGACAGCTTGTTTCATGACTAACTGGTTCCTCTTCAACTTGTTGCTAACATTAACCAAATTTAGATGCCATTGGTTCATTTCATATTACCATTTATAATTAACATCTTTGTAAAAAAGAGGTGTACGAATAATTTTGCTTTTATTAGCTGTAAAATTGAAATAACAGTTGATCAGTTATAACAACAAAGTCATCTTACCATGGATAAATTGTTTTCCAACTCTCTGCAAAATTCAAACCAGACTACAACGAATTAAACTCCCGAAGTTGTGGGCATCCTGGATAAAAGATTACGCTACCAACATTAAGAGATGCCTTCTTCCCTCCACCCCGCCTTTATGCGTTAAAGACTTTGTTATCCGTGCCAGAACCGTATAGCAAAGATGTACGTGATTAATAGATCTTAAGATGGATCTCTGAGTTCCTCTAATCATCTTAAGATCTAGATTACTTGCAAACACTTATCTCCAATTCATAAATAATATGGCAATGTTAAGAAAAACATTATCCGCTTAGCTTCATCCCTTAAAATCTGGCTATCATAAAAAGGAAGCGTGTTTAGTAGTGAGTGACAGAAAGAAAGAGAAGGTTAGTCTTTTAAGCTCTTTTCAATGTCAGCACCAACTAAGAACCTTAATTTTCAATCATTAGATTCGTCAATATTATGCTGAACCATTTTCTAAACAAACGAATTAGCTTATGCAGAATCATAGCAATCAGAGTTATATGCAGTACAGCCCACGTAATAACAGACAATGCATCAAGGAGACCATTCAAACAGAAAACAGCCATCAAGGAACTTATCCCAATATTATTTTACCTAAATTTCAAGGAAAACGTCTCTCGAAAATTATTTCAAGGACAGAGAAACACATCGATTTATTTAGGAAACTGTTCGAAGTCTTTCCTTCATCATTTCAATCCTGATCTCACCAAGATCCAACCATTATCTTAAAAAAAAAAAAAACAATCCTTGTACTCAAACGATATTAATACTTTTCAAAAACTGTTTCTAGTCTTCGAGGTTGCTGCTCAATAATAGTCAAAATACATAAACCACTAATCCAATTAGCTTAAACATTCTGCATACAGCCAAACCTGCCAAGGAACACACAATTTACAGATATACAAAATACTGATGAGAAATATCATCGGAAACCAGTTAGCCATCCATTATTCCCAATATCCATCGATAAGATCGATAGAATTAAAAACTGGACAGTGTAGACAAAGTCAAAGTAATTTATTATTTTTTTTGGCGGGCTCCAGGGTTTCCCCTATTCACCGCTGAAAGTAATCTATACATTGGGTACAATTTATAATGATTAATTGTACATAAAAGTACAATGATTAGTTATACATAAAGAGTACAATGATTGATTATACATAAAAAGACTATATACAATGGTGGTACATAAAAAGACTATATACAATGATGATACATAAATAAATACTGGGCTTCGGAGTCCAGCAGACTGATCAATACATCAGGTAAGAGTAATTCAAAGAAACAGTCTAGCATTTTACTGAACCTCAGGAGCAAGAATTCTTTTCCTCCGTTTAAACAATTTCTCTGCATAGGTGGAGAAGGCAAAATAATATTCAGAACAGTTAACCAATCTTGGCAGTTCGGAGCAGTCAAATACATTTGTGAGAATTTGAAAGTCCAGTCTTAAATCATCGTACAGAGGACAATGAAACACGAGGTGCTCGACAGTTTCTTGAGCACCACAACTACAGACAGGAGTGTTACTTATTCCTAGTGAGAACAATTTAAAGTTGAGACTTCCATGACCGGTATATAAAAACGTAACATATAAACCAGGACTGAACCAGTCCATTTTCTTGTCGTAATCAACAACCTCGGGAAAAAACTTAAAGGTCTCCCTACCCAAAGTAGAGGTAGACCAGGTATTTTGCCATGCTCTACAACATTCATTTCTCATTCTTTTAATGTCTACCTTTTCTTGCAAGTCAGTATTATACGTTATACCATTTACAATCGCAGGAACATTTTTTCTTCTACAATATAAAAGATAGTGTAACGTTACTTCATATTGGATTGGCAGTCGATGACTGAGGACCTGGAGAGCAGCTGTAGAGACAGTTCGACAAGCTCTACTTACAGCGAGAAGAAAGAATCTTTGTGCTTGTGTAAGATATTTTTGAACAAGGGAGTTCCCGATTCTGTATCCCCAGGCCCCAGCAGCATAACACACAATTGGTATAAATATACAAGAGTAGTATAATTTAATGGAAGATTTCTTTACACCAAAAGTACTCCTGGTAATCTTAATAATTTTATAGGTCATAGCTTTTATTTTCTGAAGTACATATTTTGCGTGGTAATTAAAATTAAGACGGTCGTCAAGATAAATTCCTAAGTATTTATGCTGCCGAGTACTCCTAATCATTACTCCATTCAACTTAATAACAGGTGGTCTATTCACATCAAGAGAGCCCTTTAGCAGCATTTGTTTTGTTTTATTAGTCGAGATTTGAAGTTTATGTGTTTGACACCAGATATCCAAGTCCTCTAGAACTTCATTTGCTCTGCACTCTAGCTCCCGGCGGGAATTACCAAAAATCAGAATAGCAAGGTCGTCTGCGTAAGCTATCTGAAGGATGTTGTCTCGATCAACCGCGAGCCACCCATCAAGGACCATGTTCCAGCACACAGGGCCAAGAACAGAGCCCTGAGGGCAGCCCCTAGAAACAGATCTGGAGACAGAGCAGAATCCTGAGGAAACTGTGATGCTACGAGAATCAAAGTAATTCGAAAGGAGACGGTAAATGGAGCAAATACCCCAGCCTCTCTGGACCTCGCCAGGACACTAGGCCACCAAATAGTGTCAAATGCCCCTTGGAAATCAACAAAGAGACCGAGGACATATTTAGAATTGGAATTTTGAACAGAACTCAAGATCTGACAAATAGCATCAACAGAAGACCTTTCACGTGTAAAGCCAAACTGAAGTGGGGAACTTAGGTTTCTGTCTAAATAATAATTTAGAAGACGAGAAACAATTAATTTTGCCAAGGATGGCCAGTAGTGCAATGGGCCTGTAAGAGGCCGGATCATTGGAGGGTTTGTCAAAGGACTTAAGCAGAAGTTTAAGTCTAGCCTGTTTCCAAGCCAGCGGGAATAATCCTGAAGACAGACAAGCATTCAAAAGATTTAATATAATTAATGGACAATTTTTCCAAAATCTTTTAAGTACAGAAACCTCAAGGAGATCCTGTCCAGGACATTTACCATCCCTTAAGGTTGAGATAGCAGATTCCAACTCCGTATCCGTAAAAGGAGCTTCGGTTCGGGGCCCTTGGTAAGATAAATGATCTAATCTCATTGTAGTTTGGATGGTGTTTTCACAGGAAGCAGTGTCCTCATGGAGCAAGCCGTCCAAGATAGCATTTATGGACAAATTCCAGTCCAGGGTTTCGTTACCATTTACAATAATAGAAGAAAGAACATCGCCGGGATGAACCTTGTTAGTAACAAGTTTGTAGGGTAATCCCCACGGATCTTCATTTATGTTATGCTGAACAAACCTTGCCCAGGCAAGTTTCTTCTCTTGGAAAATAGTATTGAAATAACTCCTTCTATTGGATTTATACAACTCACCAAGTCTGTCAATCTCATCTCTGGGCCTGTTAGCTCTCTTTGCTCTCTGAAAATTACGACGAGCATTTTGTAAGTTTCTTCTGAGAATTGTGAGATTTGGGGTCCACCATGAAACACTATTCATTTTTCGTTTTTTCTTTTTTAGAGTGGACTCACAGACGGTGGTTAGAATCTCTTGAACTCTAGAAACCTGCATATCAGCAGGAAGCGAACCAAGTTGGACGATTATTTCTTCTGAAGTAAGCTCTTGGGCCTTTGGGACAGTGTAGACAGCTTCAACATCGCCATTAACAACTTTATCCACATAAATTCACCACCGCTGAAGAAGTTTACCGAAAAGAAAACAAATCATTTGACGCCTCCTATACGTAACACCTTTTACCCGCAAGCCAGCATCGCTCCGGCAGCTCTTCGTCTCGCCGACGGCATCGGAGAACACCACTCGATAGCTCGACAATAGATTATGGCAAACAGCAACATTTACGTTACGCTTAGAAGATAAAGAACGGCCAAAACTCTCTAGGAGAGACAAAGGTAATAAATAAGACACTGTTTATTATAATTTTATAAATAAAACGAACCGAAAGTCTCTGCGGCGTCAGTCGCACAGCGGCGGGATCATAAATAAAGATCGTATAAATTAGATCGTAATTTATCAAGGTATAATACAATAAAAGAATCAGTTTTTATGTAACATTTAGTATTATTCTAACTGGAATCGTTACATTTTGTAATAAACAGACGTTTTCGTATCAGTTTATGAATTCGATTGTTAGCAGCTTTTCCGCGTTTCAACCAGTTTTGATTTTAATTGTTAGAAACACATCCACAACTAATCCTCTTTTGATTTTAATTGTTATAAACACATCCACAACTGATCGGCTTTTCGTTTTGATTGTTAGAAACATCCACAGCTAATCTGGTTTTGATTTTAGTTGTTAGAAGCATCCACAGCTAATTTGATTTTGATTTTAATTGTTAGAAACACATCCACAGCTAATCCTCTTTTAATTTTAATTGTTATAAACATCCACAGATAATCTGATTTTGATTTTAATTGTTAGAAACACATTCACAGCTAATCCTCTTTTGATTCTAATTGTTATAAACACATCCACAACTGATCGGCTTTTCGTTTTGATTGTTAGAAACATCAACAGCTAATCTGGTTTTGATTTTAGTTGTTAGAAGCATCCACAGCTATTCTGGTTTTCATTTTCATTATTCCGATACTACAATCTACTGATTTTAATGATTTGTTTAGCTATTTTGATACTCACTAGTCACTTTATATCAATAAAAATTCAACCACCGATCCTAAATAGTTTATTGTGCATTACGCTCATGGGAATAATGCCAAATACTTTAAACAATACTTTTAAAACCTCGTTAGTACTCTCTCTCTCTCTCTCTCTCTCTCTCTCTCTCTCTCTTATTGTTCCTCAGAAAGATGTCCACCGAACGAATGAGTCCTTAAAAGACAGATAAGTATAGACTGCGACACATCGGTCTTACTCATCTGTCTGTTCTAGAGACACAATACTGCCAGGTGTTTGTATTGTTAATTACCTTATGGATCTAATTAATGTTTGCAAATTTAAATAGTGGCCTAGAAGGAATAATCAAAAAGTCATTATAGTGTTCAACTTAATCATTTGCATTCCACGTTGTAGTAGATACTTAATGAAAACAGATGAAGTGGCATCTTGAAGTGTTGCTGAACTCTTTCCGTATAATTAAAATTGAGTCTGCTTGTCAGTTTTGGAGATATGTTTGTCGAAAAGCCAGTGAGTGATTGAAACGCTAATGATAGCCCTGATGAAACAGCTGCAGCTTTAGATATTGCTTTACACTACGTAGTTTTCACAAAGTTCGTAGCCCGAGAAGTAAATGTAACTTCTGGGGCAATTCGGAGGTCAAATCTAGAGCGAAAGTTGATAAATAAGTCAGAGGGATCGAGTTAGACGGTCGAGGAGTGCACTTTTTTGTTTTTACTAGCGAAAAATCGGATTTTCATCCTGCAAAACAGACAGAAACCCAATACACAGATTCCCCTTGGCCTGAGATGCCTTTGCGCAAATTCCAAACAGCGAAAATGAACGGTAACTCTGTTAAAACAAAAGTTGGAGTAGTTTTATAATCGTGAAGGGTTTATATTATAATTCATTCCCTAACATCCAAACTTCTATGTAGGGTGTGTTATAGAATCAATACACGTGGAGGTTATCAACCTCTCAATGTCTACTTTCGTTTAGAGTTGAAGCAATCTATATATCGATATATGAATTTGGACTGAAAAGAATTCTGAATAATTAAAAATAAATAATTTCTAACAATTGGAAGATAAAGAACTCTGGACAATCAAAAATAAACAGTTTCTAACAATTGGTGGATAAAGAACTCCAACGAAATTTAAATAAACGTTTTACAACAATTGATGGATAACGAACTCCAAACAAATTGAAATAAACATTTTACAACAATTCGCAGATAAAGAACTCTTAACGAATAGAAATAAACATTTTCTAACAATTGGTGGATAAAGAAGAAATTTAAATAAACATTTTACAACAATTGGTGGATAAAGAACTCCGAACGAATAGAAATAAACATTTTCTAATAATTGACAGATAAAGAACAAATGGAAATAAATATTTTCTGACACTTGGCAGATTAGAAACTTTGAATTTTTACAATTAAATGTTTATAAAGACCTCAAAAACAATTAGAAATAAACATTTTCCGATAGTTAGTGAGTAACACGCTTTGAATATTTAGAATTAAATGCTCAAATATTTTTAAAAACTCAGAATAGTCATAATAAACAGTTTATAACAAATGGTGGATAAACAAGTCTGAAAAAAATTACAAAGTTTTAAATAGTAAATAAATAAATTTTCTGTTTATTATTAGACAGAATAAGACTGAGAAAGAACTCTTAAGTGGAAATACATAATAGAATAGACTGCAAATCCTCGTTCAAATAAGGTTAATTCTTTACTAAAACGAAAGGAATTTGATTTTAATTAGCAACCAGTGTTAAAAATTCATTAGCTGCCTCTGAGATGCTCCTTTTATTCTATTAGAGCACTGATTCCGTGTAGTTTTAAATACTCTTAAATAATATGGTAATATTCAACAGTATATTCCAGTTGTTAGATTCTACTGTTTGACCGTTGTAGTCATGATTTACGATCTCTTAAACTATATTAATAACATAATAATGGCGTCTGTTACATATTAATCCTGCCCTCCACTAAAATATATCCATATTTCTAAAATCAGTGTACTTATTCCAAGCAAATTGTATTATTACGTTGCGTACATTGTAATCAGTACGATTTTTACATCGCTGTTAGCAAACATGATTTCCGAAATGTTTTTCGATTACGTTTATTAGTTTTTTAGGTGGAGCCTCTCCTTATTTCATTAGTTAGCGATGTCCCTTTGTGTAGGGCGAAACCCTAAACACATCCTTCGTGCTGAATTTCAGTCAGACAATCGAAGGAGCTTTTTGTGAACGCCACATTAAATAAGCGATGTCCCTGGGTGGCCATGAAGTTAAAAATACTTATTTGGATTCACTAACGTTGCCAGTACGCTACAAAGAAATCTATTGCAACATCGAATCAGATACACTTTGCGTCCGTGTAGTACCATCCTTCGATTGTTAATTTTCATGTAAGTAGATATTCTTCTATTGGGAGCCTCGCGGTGCACGGATCCGTCATTGATCACCTTCTGAGTCACAAAGAATCGTACAATGTCGCAGTCATAAATGCTGTTCGTCTTCTCCACACGGAGACCAGGCTTTGGTGTTTAGGCCTAATCTCAAAATTATCAATTTTAAAACATAATGCGCTTTTCTTACAACCTGGAACAAAATTTGCATAATTCGCTACAACTTATAGAAGCGTTAGAACGTTCAGAGGACATTGTAACGTTCCTACGTCGTTGTAAATTTACATTATAATGGCATAGAATGTTTTGTACATTCTGTACAACAGCGACGTTAATTTTACAATAATGGACAGGCTGAAGGAAATTATTGGTCTTGAGATGAACGCTGTACCATTCTCAGCTACGAATCATGTCTGTGGGTTGTAGAATCAGCGATATAATCACTCTTTGAACATTTTTCATGAATGGGAGAAGCGTTTTTGTGTTTTCTCTGGGGGGTTTTAAAAAAGGAGATTTTCATCCCGAAAGGAAACTTGCGAATAAGCTTTGACCACTCAGATTTTATGCTCACGCGATTGTGTTAAACATAGGTGGGTGTTCTTATAAGAGTGGTAAGAGGGAAAGGGAGGGGAGGGAAGTTTATATTTAGCAAGGTAATGCGGTTATAGTTTTAAAATTGAATCTTGGTGACGTGGTGGAGTAGAAAGACGTCTTTACCACAAAAATTGAAGAATCATCAGTAAATTATCAGTCTTGCGCGTGGTTGAAAAAAATATACTTTTTGTTTCCTATGTGAGTTAACACACGTATGTCTTGCAAGGCAAACTATCCTTCCAGGTCTGTGGGTTTCTACAAGGTCTGGTTTTGGTTTTTTTGTGCATTACCCCATTGATCCACCTCACAAAATGCAAGGGATCCACTTTTGGACTGTTATTATTCTTAGAATATTGTAAATTTTAATTTTCTTTTTTTTTTTACGTGCAAGATGTGGCAGAGAGGTTCAATTATTCAGATGGATGGAGTTGTTTTTAACATTGCTCGCATGAGGACGAAAGCGAGTTCAGATCTTCAGTGGTCTGCATTCCTCAATTTTTGATTTCGTACACTTTAGCCTGAAACAGCACGAAGGGAAAGGTCTCTTAGGGTCGTGGTTTTCTTACAATTATTAACGGGAAAATTTCTGCGGTTCAAGACGTTCTTGCAGGAAGAGAATTAAACTCAGTAGAATAGCGTTTTTTGATTTTTCTTTCGTGCTCTTCAAATTGTTGGCATTCTTGTGAATGGTACATCAATTCTCATTTAATAAACATATTATTATCTGCCATCATATTTAAAATAACGTATTTCTACATCAGAGAGACAGAGAAAAACAGCGAGAGAGCGAAGGGAAAAAACAGACGAAGGGAAAAAGAGAGCACACAAGAGATGAAACCAACCGGGAGAGAGAGAGAGGAATAGTTCAAAAAGAAAGAGAGACAATGAGATAGAGAAATAGAAGAATAGTTAGGAAGAGTGAAAGGGGAAAAAAACAGACGAAGGGAAAAGAGAGAGAACACACAAGAAATTAAACCAACAGAGAGAGATGGGAATGGTTAGGAAGAAAAATAATTACGATGAGATACAGAGAGACAGAGGGACAGAGAAATAGTTAAAAAGGAAGAGAGATAGAGGAATAGTTAGAAAGAGTAAAAGAGGGAGATAGACAAAAAGAGAAAGAGCAATACCTAGAAAGACAGAGAGAGGAATACTTAGAAAACAACAGAGAGAGACTGAAACAGACGAACAAAGAGAACGACAAAGAAATAGTTGAATAACTAAACGACAGAGAGAGAGAGAGAGAGAGAGAGAGAAGAATAATTAGAAAGAGTAGTGACACAGAATACAGAAGGTGGGAAGGAGCAGCAGTGCGTAGCACACGCTTCTTGATTAGACCGGGGTTCGAGCCTGTGACCACCAAATACGAAGGATGCGGAAAGGTCAGGGAATGACCACCGCATATCCCGGAGCAATATGGCCTTAGTTGCTAATGCTCCTAGAAACCAAATAACGAACAGAATACTAAGAAACAGAGACTGATAGGCTGAAAGAGACAAAGAGTCACATAACGAGAGAGAGAGAGAGAAAAAGGTGAAAGAATGATAGAAAGAGGGACAGTTTCCCTCCCTCTCCAGAGAGCGGAGAGAGAGAGCAGTTCAAAGAGCAAGACACAGGAGAATAGTAAGAAAGGGAGAGAGAGGAATGGTTCAAAGAATGAATGAAAGAAGAACAGTTCCCTCTCTTTCGAAAGAGCAAGAGAGAGCAGTTCAAGGAGCCAGACACAGGAGAATGGTAACAAAGAGAGAGAGAGAGAGAGAGAGAGAGACAGACAGACAGAGAAACAAAGAAAGAGAAACAGAGAAGACCAGAAAGAGAAAAAGAGTTAGTATACAGAGAGAGAGAAACAGATTGATAAAGAGAGAGAGAGAGAGAGAGAGAGAGAGGAATAATTAAAAACATAGAGGGAGGAATAGTTAGAAAGAGAGGGAAAGAGAAAGAGTTACGCAAAGAGAGAGAGATAAAGCAAGAAAGAAAGGAGAACATTTGAGAGCAAAGGTCATTTCATGGAGTCGTTTGAGTGAGAGAAATGCGCAGTAAAGAAGAAGAAGCTGCGGTTTACCTGCGAGGGCGGCATTGCAATGTCGGTGACATCCCCCTGCAAAGACGAGTGCAAAGAAAGAACCTTCAAAGATGGCGTCAGCTCGCCTGCATCCGTTTCCAGTTGTTGCTGCGCACCCAGTGGACCGTCCCCTTAAAGCGCCTTAAGTTAACGAGGTGGGCAGTCAACGGCATTGACATGTGACCCCGGCTGACGAGTTAGGTCAACCCGAGAACCCTAATTGCTGCCCGCTTCCTGTAGGTGTCGCCCTCTCTGCTGTCATTCAAACATTTGGGCACCCCAATAAAGCCGCCGGTGTCTCTCCCCCCCTCGCAAAACAACTGGGCGCGATTGGCCCCCCTCTCCCTACGGGGCAGAAAGGATTGATCCGGCCGCTAATGAATGACCCCCTAATTGCCCCCGTTCAACCGCTGTCGCATGCCCCGAACAGCAATGGACCGTAATTGCCGACGATGTCTTTATTGAGTGCGGCCACGTTGACCACTTGCCACGTTCTCCGTCGTCGGCGGAGAGAGAGAGACACATACGCCGACCACCCCGCATCGTCCTCAACCGGCGGCTAATCGTCCCCGTCGTGGCCTTCCGTGCACGCTTCGGCTCCGCATCGCTTTCGGACGAAAAGAGTTGTCGCCGGCGGAAAGATTCGGACTTCCCAATCGGACGCCTTCTGTTTCTCGCGAGTGACCGCCCCCGAGCGGAATGAGTGCGTTCTTCCCCCGCCCACTGGATGATGACTAAATTGCGCCGAGGATAACAACCTGCCGGATAGTGAGGGAGGGAGGGAGGGAGGGCGGCCTATCGCAGGGAGCTCCGACCACACAAAATCGCAAACCTGTTCGTCCAAAAACTGATTGCGTCCGTAATTAAAGTGTCATCCCATTGTAGAGCGCGCGGACGTCTTCAACACTTCGTCTCGGCGGGATTAAAAGGCGCCGCCGGTGATTAAAAGTCGGGGTTAGTCGATCAAACGGAGCTGCCCGCTGTTATCCGAACGAACTCCCGCAGATGCGAAATATCTCCCGTTTGTACGCGCAGCCGAATAAGCGGGGTCATTCGGATTGCCGCTTGAAATTGCGCTGAAAAAGGGTTGCTTGGTTGGACGGGACAGGACGACCTGTCACGGATAAAATTGCAAACCGATTTTCTCTCCTTTCAGATTGGGTCGGGCCACTGCGCTCACTCGGATTCCTCGATCCTTGAAATTCATTTGAAATGGCTGAATCAGAGAGAGAGAGATCAAGAAAGAAAGAAGGAGACAAAAATGCGAAAGTGAAAAACTTAGAAAAAGATGAGGATGGAGGAATAGAAATTGATAGAGCCAGAGACTGAAATAGAACGAAAGAAATAGTAAAAGGGTGAAAAATTAAGGAAAAGAGAAAGAGAGAGGATAAGAAAAACTGAGAGAGAGAGAGAGAGAAGGAGAGAACAACTTACACACACAAACAGAAGGACAAAAAACTGGCAGAAAGAGAGAGAGACCGACTAACTGAGCCATGTTGTGAAAAAGACCCACAAAAATTCCTAGCTTCATTGATGGGATTCGAACTCAGGTCTTTTCCACCCGGTGTGGGGAGGACTTTGATTATACCAACTGTGCTACCCACGAGGACAACGGACAGAAAGAGAGAGAGAGAGAGAGAGAGAGAGAGACTGAACAAATAGAAGGAGAAAGATAGAAGGATAGAGAAACTGAAGGAACAGCGACAGAGAGGGAGAGAAAGATAGAAGGATAGACAAACTGAGAAAAGAGAGAGAAATAGAGAAACTGAAGCAATAGAGACAGAAAGATAGAAGGGTAGATAAACTGAGAGAGAGAGAGAGAGAGAGAGAGATGTTGCCGAAGATGAAGAGTGGTCTGAAAGAAACGAAAAGAAGCGTAAAAGTAAGAGGGTGGGCAGGAGTCCCTTAATCAAGACGAAAGAAAGTAGAGGGACAATCATCGATGAGAAGAACAGTTCCATAACAGAAACAGCTCCTCCCAACTCCCCGTTTACACTCGTTTCTCTTATCCGAATATCTCTTGTTACTTATTTCCTGCAAATCATCCTCCACTCCATTTTACATCCCATTCGAGTTCGGCCACACCCCATCCACGAACAAAACTTTGACCTTACGACTACATTCCGTGCGGCCAAAGCGAAATTCATTCGGAAGTTCGGATCAGAAGCCCGCAATTCAAGGTCGGTCCCGAAATTAGTTCTCAACCGATGCCGATGTATTCACCGGCAAAAATATTAGACGGCCGCATTCTACGAGGGCCGATCTTGCCGAAAGTTAACCTCGTCGGAGCCCCCAAACGATTCTTGGTCGCAGTATGACCGAACTCGGGTTACGCAAATAAGTGTCACCCTACTGCGGAAGTGGTTCGCAAGGCGGCGCTGTCTCCTTACGTAATCATCCCCGAGGTATTCGCCGCAGATGAATGACACTGCTCGGTGCGGGCTATAATTTGATGCAAGGCCCGCGTCCATTACGGGGATCATTAGTCAATTTCTGACGCCGCCAATGCCCACGTGAAGACTCCGAAACGTCGAAAAAACGTCGCCTGTGACGAGCAGCTGCCCGAACGCTACCAGTGTGGTCCGCACCCCGTTTGCACACACGTAACCCCCACCAACGTCTTACAATTACGAAGATGATCCGGCAAGAAGCGAAAGAAATTGGATCTGACAGGGCCTTAAACAGATAATGTAAATACCAGAAAGGGTTTAAAAGTCGCGCTGTGTGGGGTGCTCCGGTATTTGTTATTAGACGGTTGTCGCGCGTGCGATGATTTCAAATGTGCCTCGAGGGAGAGAATATTAATTCGTCTGAAGAAAACGAGTAGTTCCCTATATTAGGAAGTTATTAAAAATCGAGAAAAATCAATTTATTAAAATAATAAAATAAAAAATGTATATTTAGGTGTAAGTGGAATATGATTCCTTTCATCGGTGTAAAACCGACTACGAATGATTCCTTTTATCGATGTAAAACCGACTAAGAATGTGATTCCTTTTATCCATGTAAAACCGACTAAGAATATGATTCCTGTTATCGGTGTAAAATCGACTAACAATGTGATTCCTTTTATCGGTGTAAAACCGACTAAGAATATGATTCCTTTTATCGATGTAAAACCGACTAAGAATAGTTCCTTTTATCGGGGTAAAACCGACTAATCGTTTATGAATCGATTAACAATCGGTTGTTAATCGATTAATAACTGATTCTTATCTATTGTTAGTCTAGAAAATATAGATGAATATAAACCCCCATGTTCAGAATAACTATAATTCGCCAAGGAGGTTCTAACTTTCTTCAGCTGCTAGCTACACCATTGGAAGAGATGTTTAAGGACCTGGATATACAGGACTTGGACATTTAAGATTTGCTGATGATATGGTTTTAATTGCAGAAGACGTGTTGGATTTATAAAGAAGAATTGAGTTCGAGTACCATCTAGACTGGAGAAGCTTCTGACAACTTTTTTCACTCCTGTTTCACTAAGCCAGTCTGAAGAGGAATTAGTTAAGAGGATTTTCCTTTAAATTTATTCCCGGGGAAGGGATTTCCCCCAAATAGACAAGCAAACCAGACTTGGATACACAAAAAGACATATTAAAGACCTGCTTTCGGAGAAAATTATCAATAAAGTAGTAATCTGTACTCCGTGGGCCTCTTAATGTTACGGCAAACTGTTTGAAACGATGTCTTCAACAGCGACAGTGGTCATTGGAGTAGAGGACACTTGTACGACGAATATCCTCACCAGTGGACACATACGGCTGAGAAGCCACAAGAAGTCCTCTCTTCCAGGAGGTATTTTAGTACGGCAAATATTTTCTTATTGCTGATATTTTGATTCCTTCAAGATCATCTCAGGTTTCTGACGGTACCATCTCAGGTATTTAAATGTTCCAGGACATGAATGTCACTCGGCATTGGAAAAGATGAACGAGGATGGTAGGAATATTCACTGAATACCATAAAAGACGGGGTAATGTTTTCGTGGTCTATTTTTTGCAGCGAAACCGTTTTCGATGCTGTTATGTGGTCGTGTAAGGATCTATCCGTTGAGGTAAGTTATTTGAATTCATTCTCCTTGCTAGCGGATAATTACATTCGCGATTGCATCGAAGTGTCGAGGGGTTCGGACAATTTCACTACCAAAAGCGATTTATATGTCTAATGGCAGATTTCCCCTTTAAAAAACTGGACAAACTGTCTGGTACTTTGTGTTCACCGAACAAATCACCGATGAGCTTGGTATCGGTTGTCACCAGCAGTTGAAAAAACTCCAGACGTAATTTGCACAACATCAAAGTTCTTTTATGCAATATAATGGCTGCCGGGTAATGTCCAAACCTGAGTCGATATATCCTTTTGATGAAACTTCACTATTTCCTCTCGTCAATACACTTTCAGAGTGGTATCTATCCTTGTCCAATGCTAATGCTGGAGAGGGACAGGTGTCAGTTTGATGAAAACCTAAATGGGGCCCTCGCCGATATTTGTGCCGTTTTGTCGTCCGTTTAAAAAAAGAGCCATCGTGTGTCAGAATTGTAAATATCGAGTTTCGTGCGCATCTGAAAAGGTATTCTGGATAATTTTCGAAGTATTCGATATCTGATGGTTGTCCTTTGATTTGAAAAAGCGATCTCACTCCAACGAAGACCACAACACACGCTATTTTACTTATCCACACAAACTGGTTGAATGTGCATTCCCAACAGTCATTGACCATGCATATCCATAAATGTCCTCGCATTCTGGGTGAAGATATGCAAAAATACTGCGTCCTTTGACAGATTCCAAACCTTTTTGATTCTACTCTACGATGCAATACATTCTGAGTCCAGTTTATGTTGGGAATAGAATTAACGGCACACCAAGGTGCTGTGTCATCTTTTTTTGAATTCAGTGTCTATAGGTTTTCGATTCAATCCGTACAAAATTTTAAAAAAATAATAATAATTGAAAATATCCAATTATGACGGCGTCCGAAAATTGAATTTAGTTTTTCCTACAGAAGCTCGTGCCGCTTTCAATTTGCCTTCGAGCCATGGCTACCAAAAGCCATCAATAAAGCGCTTTCCGAAGTCCAGTAACACCCACGATTATTAACAGTCGAATTCGTTTTATTAGCAAAGCGTACAACTCTGTTTTAATGGTTCCAGCAGTGCTGGTCGTTTCTCAAGAAGCGTTCGATATTGAGCAGTCAATGACTGATACACTTCCGAATGCATATTTAAGTAGGTGTTAAGTACTTCGGTGGAGTCAGCTTGGCGCTCGTGAAATGTGATAAAGTGTGCGCTTTCCTTTTCTGTTTCCTTCTAAAGTGAATACATTTCCTCTTGGAATTTATGATCTGTTGTAATAAAAAACGGTAAGAAATAGTAAGCAAAAGTAATATAACCACTTGGCAACGAAAAAAAGAATCCTAGCACCTTTAAGTACCCAAATATCCATTTGCGATTTTTTTTTTTTTTTTTTTAGGAGGGGCAATGAACAAGTATTTAGTCTCAACTAGAAATGTTGAGTTAGATATTTTAACCTTCTAGAGCTAGGCATTTTTTTCATCTGTGGATAAGCTCAGACGTCTTGAATAGAAGTCCTCACTCTGAGCAGAAAACTAGGCCTCCTCATCAGTCTGAAATCTGCGCCCCCGTAGCGGTTTCTTCATTTTAGGGAAGAAGAAGAAGAAGTCTGAATGATCGGGAGAAAAAGGTGGGTGCTGCAGATTTTCAAAGCCACACCTGAAGTTCACTATGACAACACAGTCTTTTGAGCAGGAGCATTTCGGCTAGCAGACGGACACCTTTCGATAGCTTCCTGTTTGTTTTCACTTTGATAGCCTTTCTTAATTCTTTTTGATCCTGGAGGTTTCTATAGTACTCCCCAGTGGTGCTGTTACCTTTAAAATTCCATAAGACTGACAACATGACCTAGTTGGCAGACAGATTGAATCTTAGCTTTTGGGGGCTTGGAGTCATCAACGTTCTCTGTTTCTCTACAAAACTCCAACGATTGTGAGGAGCACTCTTGCCTATGGAGATTTTGAGAATGGGTCAATAATCTTGGAACCTATCGTGCTGCCACCTTAGACGTACAGGAACTCGTGCATTGGCGCAAACAGACCCATAGCAGCTAGTCCTTGAAGACAGACCCACACTTCTGTCTTCAAGGACTAGCTGTTAGATAAATGGCAGAGTCTGTGTCTGAGATGGATCTTCCTTCTCTTGGGCCATTATACTCAATGCTTCGACCTGAACTGTCACTTCCAGTTTTTCAGTCTTAAATGATGGACAATCCTCCCCATATACAGCTTTTATCTCCTCATGAATTTGTTTTGCTTCTTCAGACGAAACTGCTCCTTCCCCTGTCTTATAGGTAGCTCTTGAATAGAAATCTAAGCGCTACCTACAAGACAGCAGAAAGAGAAGTTAAAAAGATTCAGAACCAAAAAGACTTGATCCATCAAAAGCGGAAAGTGATCAAAAATTATTAATAATACACGCAATGAGAATTTTTATATTTCCACTTAAATGCGATAGAAATTGAAAGAGAAAATAAACCAGGTTTGTCTTCTTGGAATCGTTAACTCAATAACAAGCAAACCTATTTGCGGTAAACATTCTGGACAACGTTAACCCCATTATGAAATGGACCGTAATACTTTGGCAATGTTGATATGTAAAAAAGATTCTTTTTTTATCCCTTTCTGTATTTATATATTTGTTAACTTTCATATTAGCATACATTTATTTCCATGTGAAAAGCACATTTATTAAATAAAGTCGGTACCACGAAGTAATGTTGCAACAGGGATCGATGATACTTCCAGGGACCATTTTGCTTTTAGTGTATGAAAACAGCCGATCAATATTTCAGCTGGAACATTCCGTGCTTTTCACGAAATAGTCCAGCGCGAGCACACAACGTACACACCTACGCAGACTAACTTCCATCAACTAAAGTGACCATCACAGAAGAGTAAAAAGAGATCAGTATTATCAGAGAATGTGCCTTTTGTAAACTCTCGTATGAAATCTCACGCCTCGAGAAGAAGTTCGTTTGGAAAGAATGATTTGTATCTAAGGGAAAGGTCGGTGAGCTAGTACAGGGTTATAATCATTGCCCTCCCCACACCGGGTGTAAAAGGCCTGGGTTCAAATCCCGTCAATGATATTTTCACCCCGTGACTGAGTTAGTCAGTCTCAGAAAAGGATAGCAAGTTCATCCCCTGCAGCAAGCAGGCAAATCAACTAGAGTACATACGCAATTTACTGATATACTGCACGCGGGTAGACGAGATAATTCTTGGGTGGCCCTATAATATAATTTTTTTTTGTATCCTATGGGAAGAATATTAATTTCCCCCCCCACAACCTATTTGATCCGGATCAATACATAATCCAGCTTTAGTGCTATGAATACTTGAACAATTTAAATAGAAAATTCCTTGTCTCATGATGAGTCTTGCACCTTGTTTGTTTATTTACAGACGGATTATGAACTGATTTTGATGTTATTAATCGCTGATTATGAACTGATTTTGATGTTACTAATCCTTGATTATGAACTGTTATGACAGATTATGATTACAGACGGATTATGAACTGTAATATGGAAGGAACTAAATGGTACAGAATTCTCATACAAACGACCACCCTTCGATGTTTCATAAGAAGTATCTTGAGTTAGAGCGGAATGTGCGTGTATAACAACGTACGAGGGGTGTTTGAAAAGTTCGTGGCCTGAGTATGAAATGGTAGTGGTCAAGTGGTAAAAATTTCTGTGCTTGATGTATAACACTTCAAATAATAACCCACTAAGTTTCATTTACTTTCAATATCGTCTTGTTTTAATTCTGAAGTTAATGAAGTTGTGTGAATGAGGGAAAGACGAACAAAATCAGTCACCCAATCAGTAGTCATCCAATATTTGGAGGGGGGAAACGGACTAACGCCAAAGGCAATTCATGAGGATATGGTTATAACACTGGGGGAAGGTGTCCCTTTCTACTCCACGGTTAAGAAGCGAGCAACAGAAATTAAACGAGGGAGGGAGAGCCTGGAAGATGACACATGCTGTGGAAGACCTGCAACATCCATCATTCCAGAAGTTGTTGACAGTGTGCATAGTTCGGTATATTTCTAGAATCTTGGACATCTCATTTGGACGTGTGTACCACATAATAACAGAGGTTCTCACTATGATAAAGGTGTCAACACGATGTCCTAAAGCTGATAGCAAATCAGAAACGCACAAGAGTTTTCAAGTCAAGTTAACATTTGCATTGTTTTCAAGCAGATCCAACAAATTTCCTTGCAAGGTTTGTTACCATGGATGAAACGTGGGTCCATCACTTTCAACCAGAGACAAAGGAGCAATCCAAACAGTGGAAACTCAGCTGTTCTCCCTTCCAAAGAAAGCGACTCATTCTGCTAGATAAGGTGATGTCATTGTTTTTTTAGGATGCTGATGGTGTTGTTAGTGAACCTTCAGAAAAGCCAGACAGCCATCGAGACATATTAAGTAGACCTTGTGAGGTGGTTGCGTGAAAAACATCAAAGACAAACGCCGAAGAAAACTCAGAAAAGGATGCGCCTACTCACAATCCGTCATTGCTATGGCTGCACTGCATTGACTGTTTCTTCAAATTTCAGTTCGTGAGATTTCTCTTCTGCTACTCTCACGAATGTCCATTTCTCAACTGCATTCTCCTCGCGCTCTATTTTCGTGACGATATTTCAACCATTGAGATTCCTTGTCATTATTCTCGTGAATGTCCACTTCAACAATGATATTTCTCAACCGATCGCAATTCTCGTGCATTATTCTCGTGAATGTCCATTTCAACAATGATATTTTTCAACCGATCGCAATTCTCGTGCATTATTCTCGTGAATGTCTATTTCAACAATGATATTTTTCAACCGATCGCAATTCTCGCGCATTATTCTCGTGATTGTACATTTTTAACTTATTTTTTTTTTTTTCTCTCTAGCACGCTCATTCTCGTCTGTCGATGTCAAATGGTGAGAATTCTCGTGAATCAATTCCGTGTGATTTTTAATATTCATTTCGATTGTTTTAAATTTGTACGCTTTTATCACAGTTGTTTTTTTAAACTGTTAGGGTTTCGCGTTCGTTTTCTCGATTACTTTAATTGTAAAAAATTCAGAATTCTTGCGCTATATTCGTTTAGGTATTTATTTCAACTGTTATTTATTTATTATTATTTTTTCCTAAATGATTTGTTTCCCGGTGTTTATTTCACACACCTGAGATTTTTTAATTCACTGATATCATCTGCATTTGTCTTAAAAACTTCTGATCATAATTCTGTTATTAAAAACACTCGCTCTATCTTCATCTACCAGTTCGGCCTTCCTCGTGTTTGTCATTGGCAACTGGGCATGTTTATAATCGTACTGCGCTGACCAGGGAGGCTTGTTTGTCTTCAACTATCGAGACACTTGCGCACACATGGATCGGTTGTCTTGGCAACGTTTGTTTTGTCCTGTAAGGGGTTGGGAAGCAAACTTCGCGCTGACTTACTGGCTATCTCAACTTGCCCTGTACTCCAGTCACATTCGTTGCTTCGCAGACCCACCTATGTAGGAAACACCTGCAGTGGATGGGTGGGCTTTAAGCACAGAGCGTAAGTAGCGTTTCACCATGTAGGCCACGCCTACTGTATAAAACTAAATAGTAACGATGACCGCAACCACAATTGGCTCCTCCTTCGACACGCAGATGTTGTTTCACCCAGCACACTAACGACCTCTATTCATCTTGCAGATGCAAACAGGTTGTATGAGGAGGCGTTCAGTTTTCAGTTGTAAAAGTTATGCCCTCTGTGAAATATTTTGGGTGAATTCACTTCCTGAAATAAATGAACCTCAGAAATGGTTAAAAATAAATAAATAAAATCCCTTCAATCGCAAAGAAAATTATCCGAGCACGAGTGTTTATCGTTTGTCAAAATTTAAATAAAAATAAATAAATATTCTGTTCATACTCCGGGACGACCACACGGTCAGAGGAGTTCACAAGATCGAACGAATACAAGAAACAGCACCGTATTTAGCAGTCACGGGCTTGAACCCCGGTCACTCAAAGCACATGAACTTATGTACACTCTTACGTGATCACTCGGCTACGGTGGCCGAAATTTACTTTAACTCCCGGTAATCCTGATGATTTTTACATGAAATTTCGTAAGTTTAAGGTAGATAAAGCTTTCCTGTATAAACTCAAATACTAATTAATCTCTAAAACACGCTTTTATTTTATAAAAAATAAAATAAAGTTAGCGCACATTACTGGAATAAATACAGCACCCTCTATGGCGTACATAATATGCGCGCGCTGTTGGTTTTATTGCGCGGAGGCCCATAAATTTATTTTTCAAAAATTATTCGTTAAAAATTTCCAAGTCACATAACTGGAATTTTTTAAATGGAATATAAAATCACTATAAGAATATTAGGCGATTTCCAGTGGGTTTTTAAAAAGTTACAACTTTTTAAAATTAATCCTGTTTCAAGTAGTAATGAATCATTGTAAAAGGACTAAAGGAATTATTATTTTTTTATATTAACGTTTCTTGTCGCTAGTATTAAATATATAATTTTTTTTGTTTATACTACGGAAGGCCACATAGGATCAGAGGAGTATACAATCTTTAAAGTTAAAGAGAGATAGAGAATACAAGAAGAGTAGCATTCAAATTAACCTACAGATTAAGGATAATTTAAGATGAAGATTATAAGTCAGGTAGACAGAGCCGAGTGGTGAAGAGTTAGCGCTGTAATACACGTGTTTAAGTTAATCGTGGTTCGAGTCCGTGTAACCGATGATTATGATTATAAACTCTTTCTGAGGTAGTGTAGGTACATAAATAGAATATATAAATAAGATATAAGATCTGATTTCATAATATTTGTTGCTATTTGGGAGGCTGGAAATTTTGGCTGTGACACACGCACTTTACACCCAGAAATATTTAAATCCAATCATGGTGTCCTGATGTGATGTTCAGCCAACACGATTATGGTTTAAATAATTAACTTATTGTCCTTTAAATGTAAAAGAAACACTAATTATCAAATACTTATATTAATTATTATAATTTTCTTTCTTTCTTTGTCCTTATATATAAACTGTATCTAATAACAACGATATTCTGATCATTTGATAAACAACTGACAACTTGATCCGACATGGTTTTCATTATAGTTCATAGAGGGCGCCACCATGACAGGCCGAGTTCATCCATCACAATACACTTCCAGGCATTCTTTGGCTGATTTAAGTAGGTGTCAGGCGGTTGAAGATAAAAGAAAGCACATCCACGCAAAATTTAAGAAAATTGCAGGTGTGCTGAGCTAATAACGTTGTTGCGAGATTAAACTTTATTTTCTTTTTTTACAAATGACTTGGATTACATTTTTTGCACGATAAAGAATGTGCGTGTAGAATTGCCCATTTTTGCTATTTGATCGTTAATTCTTAAAATTTCTCTTCAGGTGTATTAAACTTTTAATGTGCAGATTTTATTCTTTACAGATTTAAAGTAAATGTATATCATCTTAGAATGTCCAATAAACTTAGAATAAACCAGGAAACAACAACACAGTTATTTATAATTCATTAAGGAGAACAATCCCAAGATCAAAGAAAAGTGATAATAAATAAATGGAATTTTAAAACCAAAGTGCAAAATATTAGTTCAAAATTCTGTCGCTGGAGGCGTATATTTATTCATTATGAACATTTTTATGCGCGGTAAGGTTTGGTTCCATTATTTGAAAAGTGGGTGTTTGTCTTATGGTTTTTAATGTTTTCTTACATCTTTCATTACTAATAAATAAATTTTGGCGATGGCCCAGTGGTTACGAAACTGGACTACCAGCTTGATGTACCCGGGTTCGAATCCCTCTTTGACGGAAACGAACCGTCTCCCTCACGCTGGAAGGTCGGTATAATAATAATAATAATACTAAACATCGCGAAAGTCGCTTCAGCGGACCTACCTCCCCTGAGGTTTTTTCTCCTATCCTACAGATATTATTATTTACTATTAGTGTTGTAACAATTATGTAAAATGTAAATTAATAACTTGTTGATAAGGAATATGAATTTCCTTAAAAAAAAAAAAAAAGAAAGAAAGCCGATAGCGATGTGCCGGAAGGTCAAAAGAAAACCATAAAATTTTAAAAATTAAAAATCGCTGCTTGCGAGGACAGTTTAAGCATATTGTATGCACCTAAATATTCCTGGGTTTCCAACCTTCACAATCCATCATGACCCCACTACTACAGCAGAGAGTTGGAGGGGGGTGTCATGAGGTAACACAGAACGCTACTACTTGTGCATTATTTGAAAAGTGGGTGTTTGTGCTCAAAGCAGCACATTTCATAGAGCCACGGAAAGAGAAGAGGTCAACTATACCTGGTCGAATGGTGGGACAAGTATGAACAACTGTTGAAGACAAGGGGTGAAACGAAAACATTGTACCGTACACGTGGAGCGTTCAGTGAGTGAACAATAGAAAACACGATTTTGTCGTCTGTATCAAATTTGAATTACAAAGGAGGGCCAGTCAAAACACATGTGCTGGTCTCGGAAAACACAAGAGTTCTTTAAGGTATAAACACGAACGTTGCAGTGAATGCTCTCGAGGCATCCTTGTGCACAACCAGAACGAACCCTTTCACCGACCAAGTTTACAACTTGAAAGTTTTATTCTACCATTCTTTAAGAAATAAAGGGAAATCATAGGGGGTGGGGGAAAATGGACGTATTAAAAATGTAGCGTAGAAACTCAAGCTTCTTCCGAAAAAATATTAGTGAATAAGAAAGAAGACGAAACTAAAAACAAGAGTAAAAACAATAAACGCTAAATAATAACGCAAAACTGTTTTGAAATTTTCACTTTCTTTTAAATCACTGATCTGACTGTAGTTGAAACGATTATAAAAAAATTAAAGAAAATATCCAAAAATATTATTTTTTTTCCTAATAAAATATTGTGAAAAAATTAATTAAACGAAAATATAAGGGAAAATTTTGAAAAATTTTGTAATTTTATTAATAATATATATATTATAAATACACCATATATTATTATGTCAAAGATATATATAATTATATAAATACAATAACAGCACTAAAAACGTTTCAGGTCGTAAGTTGACACTAGAATTTGTAGATTGTTCGTGTATGTTTGAATTGGAATAAAAGGTATTAAAAAAAAAACATGGAATTTTTGTTTTATTTGTGCCAAGGTAACTAAGACTATGAGGCAACAGTGCGTGGAATCTGTAAACTGCATGCATTCTGCTTATTTCCTTTCCAAATATGCTTACATCTCTTGGTAGAATTGTGATACGAAGATGTCTGCTGTGCTGTTGACCCCAAGACGTTGGGTTTGCAAGCTTCCAGTTCCAAAGGATTTAATACGAAAAAGAAAAGTTTGTCTTGCAGTATCTGATCTGCATACTCTCGAATTCGCTCTCTCTCTAATATACCTTTTATTTTGGCATTGCCAATGCTTGGTTTTAAATATTGGAAACAACTTCCATTCACTAGACGTTTATGTGAACTTGTGGTACATTTTCTTTCCAGATACAAGATTCATGACGGGATGGGGGTTAAAATCTTGCTTTCGTAACGAATGATTTTGGGCCGATTATCCCACTCTCGCAAAAGGAACGTTTAGTATTAGCCAGATAGGATCCTCATGAATTTGAAATCTCCAATGATGTGAATTCGTGTATAGGACTGCACTTTTCTAAAGAGAAGCTTCGTATCCCCATGGATGCTTTGTTGTGATTGGTGTAGAATGGATGCAGCACGAGTCGAAAGCCACCATTCTTCTGGTTTATGCTCTCTTCCAAGAGCAATCTAATCTATATCATTACAATAGAAAAGTAAACCTTCCTTTAAATGCCTACATAATTGTATCTTTTTGCAATAAAGTCCATCCTCCTTCAGACTAGATCCCAAAAAGCTCTGTCTGTATCTTTGACAGATGTAAATCACGCATAAAATCATTGAATTCACCATATTTGCATTGTAAAACATGTTTCATTGGTGTTTCAATGTAATCTGTATATGAGTAACGTGAGATATTTGCTCACAATATTATATGGAGTCAGTATAACAGGTCTGCAATAGTCAGAGCGAGTCAAACTGCTTGGAAAGATGGTTGGGAAACGTTCTATACCATTATCGTACCACTTTCTATCGCTTGCTCTCAACATTTCTTTTGTGCCTTTCTCTGTTTCCAACGTTCGGGATATAAAATAGGCCCCCAATCTTTGACAGCTCCGAAGACTATTGTGTATTCTGTCATCACCTGTGACAGACAGCGGTGTCTACACGAAGCACGGACTCACACTTATCCCCCCCTGCTTCTACCCCTTAGTGGCGCCAATATCCTATACTTTTAGCGTCAACTGCCGGGCCACTCTGACAGCGATATCCTATTTGCACGTGCACACACACATAAGCAAACGATGGCGACATTATTCTCGCGCAAAAGTCCACGTTCCGGAAGAATACACCACAGAGATGCTTCTCACTCCCCCTAGCGGGTAGGATGACTTCATTGGTCCGACATCCCGCTGTTCGTTCTCAGTCCACAATGGATTTAATGGGCAATAGACAGTGAGGGGTGCAGTCGACGATGTTGTTGTTACGGGCCGTCAAAGGCAGTATGGCCCGAAATGATCTTCTCTTCACCAAGAACAATGCCGGGATACGGAGGAGCAGAGTAGGTCCCTCTGGAGTTAGCGGTGCTCCAGTAGCGGAACAGTTACTGGGGGCTGGTATTGTGAACTGTATCGACAGCCCCCTGTGTTTAAATGGCTTTCAGTTGGTTGGCCACAAAACGTGTCCCAACATTAATGAAGTTGGCACATGGCGGTTGAGGTCAGAGTTCGGCATGCTGTGGGTTGATGCAGATGTGGTTAGAAGGGTCATTAAACAACTACGTTGCCAAAGAGAGCAACGAATATCGCGTGCATCTATCGATGTACATTATAGCGACCTTTAACCTCCTGAAGCCTTATTCCCAGGACAATATTTCATCTGTTTTCTCCCTTTCCTAATACTATCTCTCTCTATCTTTTTTCTGTTTGTTTTTTTATTCGATCTGCCTACTTTTTTCTTTCTATTTTTTCCTCTTTTCGAATCAATCTCTCTCAATTTTACTTTTTCCTACTTTCGTATTACCGTTTTTCTCTCTTCTTTCTTTCTTTCTCTCTCTCCCACACACACGAGGGACAAGGGAACATCGTAATGGCTGCGGTATCACTTGACACTTGGCCGAAATAATTTTGATGGATGTTGGTGATGTTTTAGAAGTGTACCCTGATAGTGTGGGTTTCTTGGTGTCGCGCGCACATTATATCAAGTAATTGCTGCCAACAACGTGTGTACTTTAGGAAGCCGTGCAGCAAAACACATCACAGACGGGGGTCAGCCTTTGTTAGTTCTTGGATAACAATCACGCCTCACTGCAAACATGCTCGCTCACCCCTGTCTGTACCAAACGAACCCACCCCCCCAGCGTCACGGAACCAACGAAAGTTCATTCCAGTAGAGGTCAATGAGGACTCTGGAAAAAGTGGATGAATATGTACAGTCGCACGAGCATCCGATCTATCCAGACACAAGTGACACTGTAATGTAGCGACAGTGGAGAGGGAGTCGCGTGACAATCCCTATCCTCCCCCTCCCCAGCCACTGCAATTTGCTGTTGTTGACTGCTAGCTGATATCACCTTCCTTTGAATTTCCATTCTTCCTTCTTTTACTTCTCCGCCTGTCTTTTCATCAACTTAAAAAATAAGTTAGTTAAGATCGAGACAACTTGAAAAGGTCATGCTGTTTCTTACTCAAATAGGCCATTTCTTATTAACATATCTTTGTCTTGCATTCCAAATTTGGTCACTAAAGAGACTTCGTCAACAGGATTAAGTGTTTAAAGTATAAAGTCTCATAAGTATTGTCCAAGGTTATCGGATATCTTTCAAAGAATCTTCCATTGTTAAAATTGGTTTTTGATAACAGGGATTTGCCCTTTTTTTCCATCTTTCCTTTAATATTGCGATAAATTGAGTGACTGACTGCAGGCATGTTGATTGCCTGTGTTTCGGTTCATCCTAAAAATAGAATTAGGTTCAATAGAATTTGGGTCGGAACTCAAGACAAGCCAATGAATCTTTTGCACGTCCATGTCTTCAAACCAAGTCATCATAGGCTGGGCAATATGACATGGTACACTGTCGTGCTGAAAAGGACCCTTCCAATACTGCTGCCGATTCCAAGCTCAGTTTGGTCTTTATCGGGTTCGGTCGAGCTCGGTTTCGGCTTTGTCGAGATTATGTTAATCAAATGATTATTGAAAAGAAACTTAGGACTACCGTAGCCAAGTAGAAGTACAGTGGTACATTGACCATGGTTCGAACCAAGTAGGGCTTACAATACCGAGATCCCGGGACCCCGGTGATTTTTTTCCGGTATTGATACAAAAATACCGGTTTTTCGGTACTAATTTAAAAAAAAAAGTCAATAATTTAATCACATAAAGGTTATAAAATCACCTTTATGTGATTATGACGTCCTTATCTCTGCTAGTAAATGTTCGATAAATCATTGATAGGACACCATGGGCCTTTCTTGCAACCTGTCCACAATTCTCGGACAACTTCATGCCTGACCGTATCGTAACTCCCAATTCCCGTTCCTCCACTACTGACTTTAGTTCAACTCCACCAAGTGTATAAGTTATTTTGGGGTTGCTGTTCCCCAGGTGTAAGACCTTGCATTTTGCTGAATTAAAGCATATCTGCCACTTTTCTGACCATCCCGGAAGTCTATCTAGGTCACTCTGAAGAAGCTCTGCTTGGCGGCGATCATTAACTACTCTACTGATCTTTACATCATCTGCAAGTTTAGACCTCACGCCCTCCATCCCTTCATAGATGTCACTTAAGATAATCAAAAACAAAGTGGTCCCAATACTGATCCTTGGGGAACCCCACTTCTTACATTAACCCAATCTGAGGAATAACCATTTATCACAACCCTCTGCCTGTTACCCTCAAGCCATCGTGCTATCCATCTAATGATTTTCTCTATAATTCCAGCCTGCTCCAACTTATAAAGTAACCACTCATGTGGGACTGAGTCAAAAACTTTGCTGAAATCCAAATAAACAATGTCGAAATTATTCCCTAAATCCAGCTCACGAGTGACCTGTCAAAATGGCTGACCAGATTTGTTAAACATGATTTTCCCTTTACAAAACCATGCTGTGTATCCTACAGAATTGTTGTTGTTGTTGTTGTTGTTGGGTTTAACGACACATAGGCTACTTGGGCCATATTGTGTCTTCTAATGGTGAATATGAAATAATATCTATATTTTATGATATATTTGTATACGGTTTAGGAAAGTATACAGTTCCTTTTTATTAGAATCATCTCCCAGAATCTGCAATAAATTTATTGATGACTGTGTTTTAGCAATTGATTTAAAAGTATCTAAGCGGATGTTCTGAAGGTGGGGACAGTCCACTAACGAATGGCGAATGGTCAGTTGTACTTGACATGATGTACATTGTGGAGCGCTGTCATTAGTTAATAGATAGAGGTGAGTGAGATAAGTATGCCCAATCCTGAGCCTTCCTAAAATTGTTTCTTCTCGTCTGCTTTTCTGGAAGCTGGAGGGCCACAGCTTTGGTTCTGGTTTTATTTGGTATAATTTGTTTTCTGGATAACCTCTCCAGATTAATGACCAGCTATTGTAATATGCTTTATGGATAATATGTTTATAATCAGTATATGGGGATCGAAAAGTCTGCAAAAGAGTAGTATCTGGTTGTTTGGCTGCTAGATCTGCTCTTTCGTTTCCAGCTATCCCAGAATGACCTGGAATCCAACAGAATGTTACAGTTTGGTTTGACTCATTACACACAAGTAATTTAGAATGGATTTGTTTTATTACAGGGTGAGATGAGTTGGTATTACTATTTATGGCAGAGACAGCACTGAGCGAGTCAGTGTATATTATGGCAGACGAAATTAGAAGTTCAGTAAAATGCCCTAGAGCCAAGTTAACAGCATAAAGCTCAGCAGTGAAGATACTGCATTCTACAGGTAATGAGACAGAAGTGCTGAAAGATGGAAAGATCGCAGCAGCGCCTACTTGGGTCTCAGTTTTCGATCCATCTGTATAGATCTTACAGGCCTGTGAATTAAAAGCAGAGTGAGCTTCATGTAACTGTGCGATATAGAAGGGACACAAGGTGTTCTTTCCCCACTGTTGGAAATATTCATCGAAAATTGCAGGGATATTTGTCCACGGTGGATCAGGCGGTGTGATGTCCTGATATATATTGCCGATTTCAATATTCCACGTTTCAGTTAGTTCTTTAAGTCTAAGTGCAGCAGGTCTGTTTTCATTTGGTTTACTGTTGTACAATGAGTCCCATTCGGTATTGTACAGACATCTCCAATTCGGGTGAGAGGGAAGACTGCGGATTTTTGCGGCATACATCAAGAGCAATGTTTTCCTCCGAAGATGTAAGGGAGGTTCGTGGGCTTCAATGTAAAGACTCTGGACTGGGGAGGTTCTGAAAGCCCCTAGAGAAACTCGAAGGGCACTGTGCTGGATGGTATTTAATCGCTCTAAGGTACTCTTCCTTGCAGAGTCATACACTGGAGAACCGTAGTCCAAACGGGACCTGATAAGAGCTCTATAAATATGGATAAGAGTATGCCGATCAGCGCCCCATGACATGGATGACACACACCGAAGGATATTCAATTTCTTCAAGCAGATGGTTCGAAGATAGGCCACATGTGCTTGAAAGTTCAGTTTTCTATCTAGTACCAGGCCAAGAAAGCGGACAGTGTTAACCAGAGGAACCGACACATTTTTGATCTTTAACTCAGGATCAGGATGAAATGACCGGAGTTTGCAGAAATGAGTGGTAGTGGATTTCTGTTCAGCAAGATGGTATCCATTGCTTAAAGTCCACGATTCTATTCTGTTTAGAGTAATCTGTAACTGCCTTTCGATGGCATTCATATTTTGTGATTGGCACGATATGGTGAGGTCATCTGCATACATATATACTTCAATAGTTTTTGGAAGATCTTCCAATATATTGTTGACCCTAACTGCAAATAGCGTTGGACTCAGTATTGAACCCTGTGGGACACCCTCTTCTTGAATATGAGATACTGATAGGAAGTTTTGATATCTGACTTGAAAGGTACGTAACTTTAAAAAATTCTGAATAATGTGAGGTAGATAGCCTCTCAACCCTAACTGATGCATATCTTTGATAATACCATAACGCCATGTGGTGTCGAATGCTTTCTGAATATCTAGGTTGACCATAACTAAATGTTGTCTCCTGATGAAGGCGTTACGTATGTTGGATTCAATTTTGACAAGTAAATCTAGGGTGGACCTGTTTTTGCGGAAGCCATATTGGTGATCAGAAAGCAGATTTTGGGAGTCTAGAATCCAGGTGAGTCTCTTATGCACCATCCTTTCGAAGATCTTGCCCAAACAGCTGGTCAATGATATTGGTCTGTAATTTTGAACTTGAGAGGTATCTTTTCCTGGTTTTGGTATTGCACAAATATAGGAATGACGCCATGAGAGAGGATATGTGTTTTCTGAGAAGATCCTGTTATAAAATAGCAATAGTGTGTACAGATCAGCTTCACACAAATGTTTAAGCATTCTGTAGTGAATGCCGTCTAGTCCTGGTGCACTATTTGGAGATTTACTCAAGGATTCTTTGAGTTCAGCTATGATAAAGGGCTGGTTATATGGAAGTGGGAGATTAGTGGAAAAGTTCAACTTTTTACGTTCTTCATTAGTTTTAATTCTCTGAAAAGCAGTCGCATAAGTGGTAGAGGCGGAAATATTATAGAAAGATTCTGCTAAAGCATTTGCGATGTCAGTAGGAGAAGATAGGTCTTGCCCGTTCCACTGTATTATTGGAGAATATAACGGTAGAAATTTTCCATTCAGAGCTTGTATTTTTTTCCAGATAATTCGAGTGTCAGTATTTTTGTTAATAGTTGAGGCGAATTTAATCCAGGAGTCACGTTTTGCTTTTTTCCTAATTTGTCTTGCTTTGGCTCTCAGTTTTTTGTAAACTATAAGGTTGGCGGTAGTGGGGAATTTGCGAAATTGGTTCCAAGCACGGTTTTTTTCTACTTTCGCTATGGTACAGTCTTGATTCCACCAATGGTTTTGGTGTACCCGCTTGCTCTGTTTGGATCTTGGAATCGAAATTTCGGCTGCTGATAATATATGGCTGGTAATGTGTTCGGTTACGTCATCAATATGTTGTTGCTGTACATACTGTTTGTTTAGTAGGACACAAGTAGAGTAGTTTTTCCAGTCTGCTTTGTGGAAATTCCAAAATAAACGGGCTTTCGGGCATGATACGACCTGCGTTTGAATTGAGCTGATGATGGGAAAATGGTCACTGTGGAATGGATCATTCAACACCAACCATTCCATACTTGGAAAAAGAGATGCTGAACAGATAGATAAATCTATGGCAGAGGTTGTACCTGTAGGTAATTGAACATGAGTTGGAGAGCCAGTGTTTAATACAGTCAAATTATGGTTATCTAGGAATGTTTCAATTAATTGTCCTCTCTTATCCATAGTGGAGGATCCCCACAATGGATGGTGACCGTTGAAATCACCGAGTAAACAGACAGGAGGTGGCAGTTGTGTTAAAAGGTTGTCAAGTTCAGTCTGGGTACAAGGATAATTAGGTGGTATGTAAATAGATGCAAGAGTTAATGATATTCCCATTGCTATCCGAACCGCTACAACTTCTAGGGAGGTTACTAGTTGGAGATGTCTTGATGGTATGGTAGTTTTGACAAGAATTCCTACCCCTCCACGAGAAGAAGAGTCAGAATCCCTGTCTCGCCTAAACATAGTATAGTTTTTGAAATTGAGTGAAACTTTTGGTGATAAAAATGTCTCCTGTAAGCATACTCCTAATGCGTTAGTTTGTATGAGTAAATCATTCAGGTCATCTATATTACTGCGTAATCCTCTGCAGTTCCATTGTAGGAATTTGTTCATTGCTTGGGTTTATTTGACGAAGATTGATCTGACTGTTTTTTCTGAGGTTTCTGCCTGCTTAATTTTGATTTTTCATTTTTGGGAAAGGTTGGGCGTCCTGTATCCATGGTGTCATTGGCATGTAATTCTAGGACTGTGTCTTCGTCCTCTGACTGAACTTCCATTTGAATGTTGCTATAGCATGGTTTCATTGTCTTTTGATTTTCAACGCTAACAGATTTTGTTCTTTCGGGCAAGGTTGAGATGGCATCAGTTGGGATACTGATTGGCGTGTTGCTGGTTTCATTAACTGTAGATTTTTTATTGCACGTTAGCATAGTTTTGGCCCAGGTGGAAAATGAAATGTTTGGTTCTATGGAGACATCTGTTTGAGTTGAAATTGACCGGCTGTTTTTAGAGACCGATGCATATGATCGGCTAGGCATGGTTAACAGTATTTGCTTCCTTGCTTCAGGGTATGTGACTTTATGTTCCACCTTATATTTCTGGATTTGTTTGCCTGTTTTCCAAAGGTCACATGCTTTAGAAAAGGCAGGATGGCTTCCTTTACAGTTAGGGCAACTAGGAGTGGCAGCTGTACAGTCTCCTTGAGAATGCTCCTTAGAGCCACAAATAGGACACACAGCATCGCCTCGGCATGCCGTCTGAGAATGGCCATACTTCTGGCACTTAAAGCAGCGAATGGGATTTGGGATGTAGGGCCGAATCTTGCAGTTTAAATAACCTGCTTTAACAGAAGATGGAAGAGTCGGAGTACTAAATGTCAAAATGACGGACCTGGTTGGTAGTAGGATCCCATCTTTTTTGGTCATTATTCTCCGCGCATGAGTCACTTTTTGTTCCCTGAGTTCTTGTATTATCTCTTCTTCTGACACTGTTAGTAAGTCCCATTCGCTGATAACGCCTCTAGAGGTGTTAAGAGTGTTATGGGGCGTAACTGACACCGGAATACTGTTAAATGATGTTAATTTTAACAGCTTCTCTGAGTGAGTTGTCTTAGAAGTTTCAATTAGAAGGTCTCCAGATTGGAGACGCTTAACCATTTTAGGAGATCCACAAACCGATTCTAAACATTTCTGTATTAGAAAAGGCGATAGTTTGCCAACAGGTTGCGTGGATAATGAGTGCATTATAAGAAATGCTGGCACGTCATTATTCTGATTTTCCGTCCTTAGTCGCTTCGGACGATTGGAGTCCCGGTCGTTGTCAGGAATTTCTGATCTCGAACCCGAGGGCTCTAATGGTGGATAGTCACTTATATCCATGTCGGCTCCTTTTGGCCCTGGGGGTTTGTCTTTACCACCCAGGTTACCGGCCCCGCCACGGGGAGGCAGGAGCAGTGCCACGAGGTGACCAAGCGGCTATTAGTTGTGTTAGTAATAAAGAAAACGAAACAGAAAGGTTTCTTTCCTTTCTGGGCCTTTGCCTACTACTTGTAGAACGAAAGAGCTACTTAAGTATAAAATGAGAAGAACGGTATTCGGAAATAAACAGAATATATATAATGGCAAAACCTCTTTAGATAGCTCGCTTTTTGAAACGCACTGAGATCGCTTGGCCACGGAACGCTTGGCACCCGGGGCCCCTACAGAATTACAGTTCCATCTAAATGATCCTGAATTGCACCCTTGATCATTGCCTCCATGATTTTCCCTACTACCGAAGTTAGACTGGCCGGTCGGTAATTTCCCGTTACACTCCTAGAACCGCCTCAATGCACTCACTTGCCACCTTCTTTAAGATTATAGGGTATATGCCATCAACCGCAGGAGCCTTACTCACCTGTGGGCCCGAATGTTTTCTCATTAAATCAACGTGTGAAATTTCAACATCATTAATTACATTTTTTTCAACTTCACTCCTATAATTTCTCATTGACGCGAAGGGTTTTTCTTCTGTAAATATCGATGCAAAGTAACTGTTGAGTTCATCTGCAACATCAGCTGGGCTATCTAATACTATCCCACGTCCATTACATAAGGGTCCGATCTGATTTGTCCTTCTCTTCTTTGCATTTATATATACGAAGAATTCCTCTTTGCTCTCTTTATTCCTTGTCCCCACTCTTTGCTCTCTCTCCCAGACTCAATAAAGATACTATAGTGAAAATTAAATCCATTTTAAACGATCATATTATCGATTGCTTGTTTCTTAAGAGTTCACTTTATTCGGACAGGTAGTGTGGATGCTTAAATATAATTAAACTTTGCAGTATTTTTTATATTTAGAATAACTGTATTTTAATAATTTTTTTCTGAATATTTATCATTGCGATAAAAGTTTATTTAAAAATGAATTCAAGTAATTACAGTACTTGTTTTTTCCGTACTTTATTACATCTAATTGTCATCAAAATTTATTGAGAAAAACGTTTGTTTTTGGAATACCAGTATTAATACCGGTATCCCGGTTTCATTAATTAAAAATACCGAAATACCGGTATTAAGATTTTGACCGGTATTGTAAGCCCTAGAACCAAGTGATGGGCTTCCTTGCGGTTGCAAATTGTAATATCATCTATTGAAAACGAATTTATTAATTTTCTTGAAGGTTTGATAATTTCAAGCGTAGTCAGATGCGAACTCTGTGCACCTAGCGAAAGAAATCTTAGTGCATCTGGGTTTCAAGTGCAAGAACGACGAAGAGAATTCAAGCTGTGAAAGTATCGACCCCATTCTAAGTCTATTCTATACTTACTGGCAGAAACATTAGAAACCTTTGTTCGGTATCTAGTAGGATCACGTTTTTTGTCCAAATTAATCTCCCTATATGTCGTATGTGGATTCCACTATGTGTCTGAAGAAGTCCAGCTCCAGATTTGACCATTCCTCCATGGGGATACTTGTCAGCTGCTGTATTGTGGTCTGTAGAGAACACTGCGAAGCCGAACTGCCCTTTCCAACATATTCCACAATTGTGGATCCTGCTAAACGTGCTCCAAAACGCTTTCTGAAAATCGGAAAGATCTTCTGTCTTCCCCATGACAGTATCAACGAATCCCAGGAAAGCAAACAGTATTTATCTGATACCAAGGAACTTTATATATTTGCATACTGTACTTGACAAAATAACATAACGTCCTCAGGAGATTGAACATTAGGATTGTATACGTTTAATTAACTGTAATTTTTACATCGCGAAATTATCATAATATAGAATTTGTTCTTTGTAGAAATACTAGTAGTAGTAGTAGTAGTAGCAGTGGCATGTGATGCAAGAAAGCAAGTGTATGACTTTATGCAGCATCAGCCAAAAAAAAAAAAAAAAAAAACGCACCATTCCCTCCAAATGCCTGTCCAGTTCCTCCTTAAATTTATTCAACATATCAACTTCCACAACGACAGATGGAAGTTTGTTCCAGCAATTAACCACCCGCTGGCTAAAGGCAAATTTCCGCACATCTATTCTACATCTGTCTTTTCTTGATTTGAATTTATGCCCCCTTAGGTTCGTAATCTGAACAAGTGGAAGGATCCCATCAGAATTCAGCGTGCTCAACCCATTCAAGGCCTTATACACCCCAATCAGATCACCGCGCAGGTGCCTAGTCTCCAGCCACTGCAATTTGCAGAACTTAAGCCTCTCTTGGTAAGAGGATCCCTTCATTCCCCTCACCAATCTTGTTTCTCTTCTCTGTACACGCTCAAGCAAATCTACATCCTTCCTAAAATGAGGCCTCCAGACCTGTACGCAGTACTCAAGGCGTGGCCTGACCATTGCCTTATGCAGAGGGACAATCACCTCCTTTTCCCTGCTAGCAAAATTCCTATATATCATTGACAAAACCCCATGACCTGCCCTAGCAGCCTGTCTGCATTGCTCAGAAAACTTCATATCTTACTGCACAATTACTCCCAGGAAGGCGCCTCCGTAGCCAGGTGGGAAGGAGCAGCGGTGCGTAGTACACGCTTCTTGATTAGACCGGGGTTCGAGCACGTCACCACCAAATACGGAGGATGCGGAAAGGTCAGGGAATGACCACCGCATATTCCAGAGCAATATGGCCTTAGTTGCTAATGCTCCTAAAAACCAAATAACAACAACAACATACTCCCAGGTCTTTTTCATTTTCTACCACCTTAGGTGTAGTACCACACAGTTGGTACTACACTTAAGGTGGAGTACCACACAGTTGGTACGTTTCTCTGGGGTTACTTCTACACATATGCAGTACTTTGCATTTGTCAAATATTAAACTTCAGTTGCCACTTCTTAGCCCATCTGCCCAAATTATCTAGATCCTGTTGCAGTAGCACACTGCCATTACTGTCATTAACAACCTTGCCAACCTTTGTATCATCTGCAAACTTCGACATTAAGCCTGATATACCTTCATCAATATCATTAATAAAAATACAAAACAACAGTAGACCCAACACCGAACCCCGTGGGACTCCACTAATAACATTAGTCCACGAAGAGCAGCACCCATTGATTACCACTCTCTGTCTTCTAGCACTTAACCATCCTTTTATCCATTGTAGCAACTTACCCTTAATACCATTCTGCTCCAATTTGTACAATAGTCTTCCATGCGCAACAGTGTCAAAAGCTTTCCTGAAATCCAAATATATGATATCAAAATTATTTTTTGCATCCAGTTCCTTTGTGATCACATCATAATAACCAATCAAATTTGTCAGACAAGACTTTCCCTTAACAAACCCATGCTGTGTTTGAATTATTGCTGCAGTCTTGTCTAGATGATCCTGCAATGCATCTTTAACCAGTGACTCCATTATTTTACCCGGAACAGAAGTTAAACTAACTGGTCTGTAATTACTCTTGTCACCCTTCGATTCCCCTTTGTGAATTGTTGAAACATTTGCACATCTTCAGTCCAGGCGCACCTCCCCTGAGTCCACGGATACTCTCATAATTATGGCTAAGGATTTGCTTAGTTGCTTTGCCGCCTCCTTTAAAATAACTGAATAGATCCCATCCACCCCAGGTGCTTTTCTTACGTTTAACTTCAACAGTTTCTCCTCCACTTTTGTTTCAGTTATTACAAAATCATTAAGCACCCTGCTACAATTTGATAACCTTCTGCCATTTTCAAACCTTAATAATTCCTCACGTGTGAATGTAGATGCAAAATAGTCATTCAGTTTGTTTGCTATCTGAGCAGCATCATCAACAGTCGAACCATCGATGTCAAGTGGACCAATCAGATTCATCCCCTTCCTTTTAGAGTTTATATAAGTAAAGAAATCCTTGCTGTTTTTCTTAGCATCTTTTGCCAAGGACTTCTCGTAATCTGCCTTCTCCTGCCGAACCTCCTTTGTGACCTGATTACAGACTAGCTTATATCTGCCATATGCTTCTGAGTCGCTTGATAATTTATATGCATCCCATGAATTTTTCTTCTCTGTTACGAGTCTCATTAGTTCATTTGACAACCATTTAGGCCTAAACCTTGAACAATATTTCTTAATAGGTATGAAACTTTTAGTAGCTTCCACGATTAATTCCTTGAATGCTTCCCACTTAGAATTTACTGTTGGTAACATCGTCAGTTGATCCCACTGTACAGAATTTAAAAACTGTCTGAGACCACTGTACTCACCTTTACGGAAGCAAAAGGAATTTAATATCTAAACGATTAATTATAAAAATAGATATTTTTAAATCTCACAATGATTGAGAAAATATAATATTTTGTCTTTATAAGTCTTTCCATTTATGCTTCTGTCTTTGGATGCATTTTTATAACTATGAAGATGCTACAGTTTCTTAAAATAGCACCACGCATTATTAGTTTTCTCCCGAAAGGGCATACTGATGCCTCGTTTCCTTAGTCGCCTTGGTGTAAATTTCGTACGAACTAACTGGTGCCGGAAAAAATGTCCACGATTAAAGTGCGCCTATTATTTTTTAAAGGTACTGTAGGTGGTTTTGAAAGAGATTCAAAACAATAAAAAAATATAAAATTGTAGACAAAATATAAAATAAAATGACATTTATATATTTTTAAATAAATTAATTTTAATGTATTGCGAAGTTAATAATTTTAATTCATTTTTAAAAAAATAATATTTTGAATAATTTTATAAATTAATGATCGAGTTAAATAAATATATACGTATTTCTCGCGTGGGCATTTTTCTAATAGGAATATTTTCAAAAATCCCCCCCCCCCACTTCCCTTAGAAAAATCCTGACGAAACTGTCCATCCTGCGCATGTCAACTAACCATTTTTTATCCACACTAAATATAATAATAATAATCCACTAACCCTGCTTAATAACGATGTCCGAATTAAAATAAGCAAATTCTTACAATACCTGCAAATAGGCGTGTCAGATACAATCACCTTACAACATTCTACAAGAAAACTTCAACAATAACCCCTCGCTTGAAGAAACCTACAAGGGCCCCGCGAACCGTGTAGGTGTGTGTGTGTGTATGCCTATTATTTACATCCTGTCCCTACGTAGCGTCTGTCAATCAACCCTAATGTTCCATCTCCTCAGGATGTCATGTTATATTTTGTCACGTCACACTTAAAATATCAAGGACAAGTATTTTCTTAATCCCCTCCCCCTACCCTTAAACTTTTATTTCCACCGGCTTGCCGTTGCATGCTCACGACACGAAAAGCGACGCTGGCACCGTATCTAATGGTGCTGTTGCCCTTGGGGAGGGGGGGAAAAGCGGGCGGAGGCCTTTGTGGCACAAGCTATCATGATTCCCACACAATAAAATCAAACATCGAGTCTCTTCCCCGAGCGGTCTACAAGAAGGGGAATTTAAACATCTTGTAACTGGCTCTGGTCGTAGTTCGGCTTTGCTGATCTTATCACTTGAACGCTGACTCCTCTTCAATGCGGCTGTGGCCAAATTATAGCAGCCGAGCATAAATTTACAGCTACGAGAACATTACGACACTTAAGGTATAGAAATAACAGGTCTCTGATGCAGACAGGAAGATTTATGGTGTGCAAAAGCTGGTCAATTGAAAAGACAAGCCACCGGTTGCTAAGGGTCGGCTTTTTTGATTGAAAGAACCCTTAAACTATGGCCCTCATTTGGGGGCGAGTCGAGCGTCGATAGGAAAATATATGGAGGAAAAGAAAGGGGGGGGTATGAAACCATATTTGGGCAGTATAAGATGGCGTCATTGGTTCATAATCGAAATTGTGGTCACAGTACCACGAGGACGACTCCAGTTCGATAAATCAGGCAATGTGACTTGCAGAAATACAATAGGCAATATAAAATCATCTTTAGACCAAACGTTCGTCTCTGCTTTTCGGGTTTTTACGTTATGCTACACTGCTTGGCAAAAATATTAGAGCATTCTGTCGATAACGAGTTAATTCAAACTGGGGTTCGCGACCAGTGAGGAGCAATTACATACTCACTGATTATGGACCATTGACACAGTCTGTCCCGATATACGTGTCACCTCCAGTGGACTCTAAGGCATTTAATGAACGCAATACATTTATATTCGACAGATGGATGGATGTTTAAATCAGGATGTTTGATTCTCTTATTTTGGTAGTCAGTGTATTAAATCAGTCAGTTCCAACAATGGCCAATTTTGATATAAACCTCCTTTTGCGTGTTCGTGTGCGTCCCGAAGCCACGCCTCCCGGTGACGTCATAATCGTTTTCATGTGTGCAGTGCCGCTGTGTACAGAAGGGAAAGGAAACGTCTCTGTACAGGTTTAATTTTTAAATCAGCGCCAATGTAAGATCGTTATTGCGCAGAGGTTTTTGTCTTTTCTATAATGTATTATATTCGCACTATTTGTTTGTCCAAAGTGGGTGAAAGTGTCCCGCTGGTGTATTTATACGTGCACGACATTCTATTTACTGTCGCCTCGAATGTCTTGCGACATCCGAACAATAGCCTGGATCGGATCACGCACTCGTGAATATTGGTCGTGTTTTCGTGTGGTGCACGAGAGACTTTGGGCTCGCCCGATGGTCAATTATAGTGAGTAGGTGGTGGAACGAGATTGGGGAAGGAAACTTTCCACTCACAACAACGATTTGCCGAAGGTTATTCATTTATTTATTTACTTCGTTGATGCATCTGCTGATCGTTCGATAGTTTCCTCCAAGAAGAAACAATTTTTGTCAGAAGCTTGCACTTTAAGGGAAGCTGTCACATTTAAGATGTTTTTTTTCCACATGAAATATCAGAAGAGGACTTCTGTTAAGACATCGGTTGCGGATTCAGTTTTAAATGCGTAGTCCTGTAAAAGAATTTTCACCAATAATGATAATAAGATGCAAAGATTTCTAAGAAATCTTCCTCTCTCAGCCAATGTTCCTTTGCCCGACCAATTTTACTGAATGTGTTTCGTTAGTACAGTAGATAAAGTTGGTTTTTTTAGTAGATGACGTTGAAACATCTCCATTTTGTTGAAACATCCAATTTGGATTTGATGGTGAGCAAGTTTGTATGGCTTCAGTTGCGTGAAGAAGATTTGGTGAAGATTTTCCAGATATTTGACGAGCCCTTTCAGGCAGATTTCAGCTGCGCAAGAATGAAAAGCTTCTTCGAGTTGATATGATGGCGTTACAGTAGTAAATTTAAGTTAGCCAACAGGATTTTGAGATGGTATTCTCAAGACCAACTAATCCTTCAACCATTTTAAGATTTCATAATCAAGGGATAAGAATCTTTATTGGTAAATCAGGGGCACAGAAACAGGAGCGTCGAGAGTGGGGGTCGGCTGCAGTTCGGGTATTGGACTGCTGATCCATTCGCTGAGCTTCATTTCCCGAACTGCCGACAGGGTTCGGAAATGGAGTCCAGTGGGCAAGTCCGGTGAGATTCCTTGTTTAATTGCCGATGCAGCTGCATTTGATTTTGTTATTGGTGAAATTGGTCTGAGGGTGGTTTTTGTTTATCGAAGGCCATGGCAAAAAGATAATTATAAGATCGTGTAACTGCTTTTTGCACATCCATAGGTGGACAGAGAAGAAGCTGAGGAAGCTGAAAAAGACTTGAAATACTACCTGGTTACGACTCAGCTTCTATGGCGAGGAATGCGACATCGGTTTGACCTCTGTTGTTTAAGGCATGTTTAAACCTGAAAATGTGTTATGAGGTTGGTGACAGTGGATCATTCTTGAACAAGGTATGGTTAGTTATAGTCAAACAATTGTTGAGTTAACAAATGTAGTGCTGCTTTTTCCATGATTTTCAGAAGAATGCTATCTACAACAATTGCTGTACATTACATGACCTCTTGCTGTACACTACCTGGCCTTTGTTAGAACCATGAGCTAATAGCCTGTTGGACCTCTGTTGGCTCGAATCACTACGCTGACACCACATGGCACAGGGTGAGCAAGGTGTTGAAAGGCGACACCAGGAACATGGAACCATTGGCGTAAAAGAAAAGGAAAAAAAAAAACCCGAATGCTGGAATGACATGGGCCAAGGAACTGTGCTGACTTACACACCTTTTCATTTCCCCCTTCTGCTGAAAGGTTCTATTGAGATCCGTAAATCGGGCTAGACAGTCCAGATGCTTGCAGTCTTCTTTGTACCTCACAAACTACTCTTTCACACAACTGGCGTCGTGGATAGTTTCGCTGCCATATTGAAAGGACCCTTCTTCATAGGAATAAACACGCAATATTGCTTGGTGTTCTCGATCCGTAACGATGTTCGGACATTCCTTGGAATTTACGAGACTCTCTGGAGGTGCCAGGAAACCAAGGATGCGCCACAAAAACATGTCCCTCATACTATCCGGACACAACAGAACAGTTCCAGGGCCTCGTGTGATTTCCTACTCCCACAGTGCATTCTTTGAATGGTTCTTCGCGTGGTGCAGGTACTGATTCCTTGCAATGTTCCAGCATCAGTGCAAATCTATGGAATCTGTCCTGGTAATCGCTACTTCCTTCACCTGAAATCAGTTAACTACAGCCCGATTGAAGAGACTTTTAGAAATTCCTTCAATCTGTGATGGAACTCGAATCCGGATCTATCTAAACGAACGGCAAGTGGCGAAATTGCTGTGCTCATGGAGAAATTTGAAGAAAGCTGGAAAATTTTGAATTGTTGTTGTTGTTGTTCTGGAGGCTTAATGGCACATAAGCTGCTAAGGCTATAATGTGCCTATTCACTTATTATATTAAAACATGAGTTTTCCCTAAATCAAAAGAAAATCTGAAATCAGAAATAATTGAAAAGCCCAGTTTGCCTGAGAAAGTCAAAAAATTCAGAAATATTTGCCTTATCACCAATGAGATTTTCAAGAGTTATTGGTTTATGGAGATTAACCAGTGAGATCAAGGATGAAGTTCTGGCTTGTTTATAATAGGGGCAGCCAATAAGAATATGTTTTACTGTCAAATTATTAGAACAATGTGTACATTGTGGTGGATCATCTCCTGTGAGTAAATGAAGGTGGGTCAGATGGGTATGTCCTATTCTTGCCCTTGAAAGGACTACTTCTTCTTGTCTCGATGTACGGATACTGGAGTGCCAGATTTTTGGATCATGTTTAAACTGAAAGAGTTTATTATTAGTCTGAGAGTGCCAGAGTGCTGTCCATTGTGATATGCAAGCAGCATGAACTGTTAGTGCATAATCTGATGCTGGAACAGGGATATTGGTTAAATCAAAAGTAGTTGGATTTTTTGCAGCTTTATCGGCCAGTTCATTGCCTAAAATACCAGAATGGGATGGAATCCAGCAAAAAGTGACCAGTTGGTTGCGTTTTTTAATTTTCAGTAATAAGCTTCTGATTTCATTAAGAATAGGGTGGACTTCATCTGAGGAATTACATAACGACATGATTGAGCTGAGGGAATCAGTGTAAATAACTGATTTGAAGGAACTGTCTGAACAGAGATTTTCTAAAGCTAGTTTGATTGCATATAATTCAGCAGAATATATACTAAATTCTGATGGAAGGGAAACTGATACAGTTGTATTCGGAAACACTGCAGCTGCTCCAACATTTGAATTAGATTTAGAGCCATCTGTATAGATTGGGGAGAAGTCAGTATATCTTTGAGTGTGAACTGCATGAATTTGTTTGACATTTGATGCTTGCAAAGTATTCTTTCTCCATTGACAGAGGTAAGTGTCACAGGTTGGAAGAGGAGGAGGAGTCCATGGTGGCTGAGTACATGTGGCTACTTGTTGTACGGAATGGACGGAAATATTCCAAACTTGCTCCAATTCAAGAAGGCGAAGACCAGCTGGCTTTACTATGCTAGGTTTGTTTCTGTATAAGATTTCACATGGTGGGTTGAAAAGGTATGACTGAACGGGATGAGAGGCACAACTTTGTATCTTTACAGCATATTTGAGTAACAGTGTTTTCCTGCGTAAAGCTAGTGGGGACTCGTGAGCATCAATGTAGAGACTATGTGCTGGCGACGTTCTGAATGCACCAATTGCAATTCTCAAAGCACTGTGCTGAATTGGATCAAGCCAGCGTAATACACTCTTTCTGGCAGAATCATAGACAGGAGCACCATAATCGAGACGGGATCTGATTAATGCCCTGTATAAACGAAGAAGCGAGGTACGATCTGCACCCCATGTTTGGGCAGATAAAGCTCTGAGTATGTTTAACTTTTTTAGACATGACGTCCGTACATTTTTAATATGGTCTAGGAAATTTAACTTGTTGTCAAGGATTAATCCAAGAAATCTGATGTTGCTGGTGACTGGGACAACGATGTTAGAAATTTGAAGTTCAGGATCTGGATGGAGTTTGCGTTGTCTACAGAAGTGGATGGCAACTGTTTTCTGCTGCGAGAGCCGATAGCCGTTGAGGCTTGCCCATTGTTGAATTTTATTAAGTGATATCTGAAGCTGTCTTTCAACAGACCTCATGTTTTGAGAATGACAGGAGATGGAAAGGTCATCTGCATAAAGGTAAGTCTCAACTGTATTTGGAAGCTGCTTAGTGATAGAATCTATTCTCAGAGCAAAAAGAGTGGCACTCAGTACTGATCCCTGTGGAACACCTTCTTCCTGGATGAAAGTTGTGGAAAGGGCATGTTGGTATCGAACTTGAAATGATCTAGTATGTAAGAAGTTCTCAATAAATATAGGGAGGTTGCCTCGTAGTCCTAGAAGGTAAAGATCACTAAGTATACCATACCGCCAAGTGGTATCAAAAGCCTTCTCTATGTCTATTGAAACCATTACTAGATGTTCACGTTTGACAAAAGCATTACGGACGGCAAATTCAGCCTTGACCATAAGATCTAGGCATGACCTGTTTTGACGAAAGCCATATTGACTATGGCTCATTAGCTGTTCCGACTCTATGATCCAGACGAGTCTTCTGTGGATAATTTTCTCAAGAATTTTGCTGAGGCAGCTTGAGAGAGATATGGGTCTATAGCTATTCGGGTTGGATGGATCTTTTCCAGGTTTCAGGAATGCCAAAACTGTACAGTGATGCCAAGAAGCTGGAAAAACATTTTCTAAAAATATGCGATTGTAAAAGACCAGGAGGCAGCGCAAAGCTTTGTCATCAAGATGTTGTAGCATGACATAATAAATCCCATCTGGCCCGGCAGCACCATTGCGGGCAGTTTTAATGACATGTAAAAGTTCAGAATATTGCAGAGGTTTGTTATATGGGAGAAGACGGGCAGTTTGAAAATGAATAGCATGCTTTTCTTCAGTGTTTTTAATTCTTTGGAATGAGGTAGGATAGGCTGTTGCTGCTGAAATTTCGGCAAAAGTATTTCCCAAAGCATTAGCTATATCTACTGGATTAGAGAGATCTTTCCCATTCCAAGAGAGGATTGGAGAAGGTATGGTAGGAAACTTACCAGACAGCTGTCTAATTTTTTTCCATATTATTTTGGAATCAGTATTTCTGTGAAAACTAGAGGCAAAACGGATCCAGGATTCTTTCTTTGCTTGCTTTTGTATGAAGCGTGCTTTTGCCCTTAATTTCTTATAGTTAATAAGATTGACTGTGCTCGGACATTGCCGAAACAAATTCCAAGCTTTATTTTTTGCTCTCTTTGCTGTGGTGCATTTGTCATTCCACCAGTAATTATGATGTTTTCGGCCCGGGGGATTTGATAGTGGTATTGTATTTTTAGCCACATTTAGAAGATGCGACGTGATGTAATCTGTGGCATCATCAATATGTTGGAGGCGGATTTTTTCCTCATCAAGGTCGATTGACGATTGAAATTTTGCCCAGTCTGCTCGGACAAATTTCCACTTTCTGCACGGTTGAATTGAAGGAGTCTTTGCTATCAGAAAGTTGCATACTATTGGAAAGTGGTCACTGCCCATGGGATCATTTATTACATTCCACTCTATGGTTGGGACTAGTACTGGTGAACAAATTGTGTGTGTGTGTGTGTGGTATGGATGTTTATTGGCGCATTAGCTGCTATGGCTATAGTGCGCCTATTCGTAGGAATATTAAAAAAATAATCCAGTTTAAATTAGTTTCAGTTCTGTAGCCTATTTATAAAAGATGATACACTCCAATTTGTTTTAAAAAGCAGAAAAGTTTGTTAACATTTGCGTCCTCTCCAATGATATGATGTAATGTCAATCTTTCTGAACGATTAGCCAGATTTTGAAGTATTGCAGCTCGATGTTGTTGATACTGCGGACAGTCAATCAGAATGTGTTTGACTGTTAGATGTTCTAAGCAGTATGGACACTGAGGAGGATCATCGCCCATTAGTAGATGGAGGTGAGTCAGATGGGTGTGTCCTATTCTCATTCGTGTGAGTACCACTTCTTCCCGCCGCACTGTCTGATTGCTGGAATGCCAGAACTTTGGGTTTTGTTTCAGCTGGAAAAGCTTGTTATTCGTTTGGTTATGCCATAATTCTGTCCACTGTGCATGGCATGCTGCTTGAATTAAGATATTATAATCGGGCGCTGGAATAGGGACAGAAGTTAGGTCTGAACTTGGACTTTTGGCGGATGTATCAGCCACTTCATTCCCTTTTATGCCTGAATGTGCTGGAATCCAGCAAAACTTCACTAGTTGTTGACGATCATAAATCTGCAATAACAAACTCCTGATTTTCATTACAATATGGTGATTCTTTTGAGATGTATTCTGCATTGCTTTGATTGAGCTGAGAGAGTCAGTATAAACTATATATTTTGCAGATGGATGTAAATTCAAATTTTCTAGAGCTAACTGTATTGCATACAGTTCTGCTGAAAGGTTGCTATACTCAGGTGGAAGAGAAGCTGATATGATAGCAGAGGGAAACACTGCTGCTGCTCCAACAGTTGACAGAGATTTGGAACCATCCGTATATATCGGTAAGAAGTCGGCATAAGTTTGAAGATGGCTAGCATGGAGTTGTTGCACAGTCACTGCCGGCAGGCAATTCTTTCCCCATTGAAGAAAATAGGTATCAGAGGTCAGTTGAGGAAAGGTGGTCCATGGTGGATGAGAGTAATTCTTTATCTGTTGCATATTGTGGAGAGGAACATTCCAGTTCTGCGATATTTCAAGGAGCCGTAGGCCAGCCGGTTGGATTTTACTTGGTTTATTTCTATAGAGATTAACTAGTGGTTGATTAAAAAGGTATGGCTGAATAGGATGCAAAGGGCAAGTCTGTATTTTGGCTGCATATTTAAGTAGTAACATTTTTCTACGAAGATGCAAAGGGGGCTCATTAGCTTCAATGTATAGACTCTGAGTTGGAGATGTCCTGTATGCACCAGTTGCAATCCGCAATGCATTATGTTGAATAGGATCCAGCCAGCGTAGCACACTCCTTCGGGCAGAATCATAAACTGGAGCACCATAGTCTAAACGGGATCTAATCAGTGCTCTATATAAGAGCAGCAATGTTGTACGATCTGCTCCCCAAGAGAGGGCAGATAAAGCTCTTAGCATGTTGATCTTTTTGAGACAGGCAGTACGTATTAATTTAACATGATCTAAGAAGTTGAGCTTACTGTCCAGGATTAGTCCCAAGAATTTCATATTGCTGGCAATCGGAATGGTAGAATTTGAAATCCGAAGTTCAGGATCTGCATGCAATTTGCGTTGACAGCAAAAGTGGATCGCAACTGTTTTCTCTGGGGAAAGACGATATCCATTGAGCTCAGCCCACTTTTGAACTTTATTGAGGGACATCTGCAATTGCCTTTCGACAGATCTCATGTTCTGAGAATGGCAAGAAATAGCGAGATCGTCAGCGTAAAGGTAAGCCTCTACAGTATTTGGGAGTACTTTTGTAATGGAATCAATTTTAAGGGCAAACAAGGTTGCACTCAAAACTGATCCTTGTGGTACTCCTTCTTCTTGCGAGAATGTAGCAGAAAGGGAATTTTGATATCTCACCTGGAAAGATCGGCTCTTGAGGAAGTTCCTAATAAATATGGGTAGGTTGCCTCGTAGACCAAGATTATATAGGTCACTGAGAATGCCATACCGCCAGGTAGTATCAAATGCCTTCTCTATATCAATGGAGACCATGACAAGGTGTTCGTTTTTCACAAAGGCATTGCGAATTTCAGATTCCGCCTTGATCATCAGATCTAGGGATGACCTGTTTTTACGAAAGCCATGTTGACAATTACTCAGTAGATGTTGAGTTTCAATGATCCAAGTGAGTCGACTATGGATCATTTTTTCAAGAATTTTACCAAGGCAACTTGACAGAGATATTGGTCTGTAACTATTAGAACTGGCGGGATCTTTTCCAGGTTTCAAAAACGCCAAAACTGTAGCGTGGTGCCAAGAGGTTGGATAAATATTTTCCAGGAAGATCCGGTTAAAAAAGATTAGAATCATTTGTAAGTTTTTCTCATCGAGATGCTGCAGCATGACATAATATATGCCATCTGGCCCAGAGGCACTGTTTCGCGTTGTTCTGATGGCCTGTAAAAGTTCACAATATTGCAGAGGCTGATTATATGGAAGTGACAGTGAGGTTCGAAAGTTGATAGGTCTCTGTTCTTTGGCAGTCTTAATTTTCTGGAATTTTGGAGTGTAGTTTGATGCAGCCGATATTTCAGCAAAAGTTTTGCCCAAGGCATTGGCTATATCTATAGGAGCAGAGAGTTCTTGCCCATTGCAGGAGAGAATTGGGGAAGGAACAGTTGGAAACTTCCCAGAAAGCTGCCTAATTTTTTTCCATATTAGTCTGGAGTCAGTGTTCCTATTGATAGTTGATGCGAACCTAGTCCAAGAATCTTTCTTGGCCTGCTTTTGAATGTAACGCGCTTTTGCCCTTAGTTTCTTGTAGCTAATTAGATTAGCTGTGGTTGGAGATCGACGGAATAAATTAAATGCTTTATTTTTTTCCTTCTTTGCCCTTGTGCACTCTTCGTTCCACCAGTAGTTGAAATGCCGTCGGGACGGGGGATTTGATAACGGAGTTGAGTACTTAGTTGCAACTAAAAGGCGGGATGTAATATAATCAGTAACTTCATCAATGGGCTGTAGTTGAATAGTTTTTTTGTCAAGAGTGATTGCTGATTGAAATTTCGCCCAATTGGCTTTAGAGAATTTCCATATCCTGCAGGGATGTTGTAATTGTGGTTGGGTAGTCAACAGATTACAAACAATTGGAAAGTGATCACTACCCATGGGATCATCCAGGGTGGACCATTGCATAGCTGAAAACAGTATTGGGGAGCAAATCGATAGGTCAATGGCAGAAGTCTGTCCATTGGGTAACTGTATATGGGTGTGCGAGCCACTGTTAAGAAGAGTGAGGTTTTCTTTTTCCAGTAAAGTTTCAATCAGTCGGCCGCGTTTGTCTAATTTAGATGAACCCCATAAAGGGTGGTGGCCGTTGAAGTCCCCTAGCAGGCAGATAGGGGAGGGTAGCTGTAATAAAAGTTCTTTAAGATCATTATAAGAGTAAGCATGGTTTGGTGGGAGATAAAGTGAGACTAGAGTTAATGCAGTTTGGGTTGTTGTTGTTGTTGTTGTTGTTGTTTTTTGGTGCAAGGGCTGCTTAGGCCATATTGCACCTATCACCGTTATAAATGTTACATATGCATGGTGATTGTGATGGCATTACTCAAAAACGATCATATAATTCGATATTTTTTGTGAAATGAAAGAACTCCAGTAGATTAGCGTCGTTACCTATGATGTGGCAAAGTGTCAAAGGTTCTTTAAGGTTTGGCAGAAAGCTAAAAGAGACTTGGCGGGCAGTGGTGTATAAAGTACACTCAATAAGAATATGCTTTATTGTGAGTGGACAGTTGCACTGTGTGCATTGTGGAGGATCATTACCTGTGAGGAGATAAAGGTGGGTAAGGTGACTATGGCCAATTCGCGCTCTAGTTAAAATTACTTCCTCCCTCCTGTTCATACGGAAACTGGAGGTCCACGATTGCGGTTCAGGTTTTATTTGGCGGAGTTTATTGTGCGTTTGGGCTTGCCATTGAATTCTCCATTGTTCTTTACACATTCTTCGAATGTTACTTTTGTAGTCAAGATATGGGACGTAATGCTGTGATAATTCACTGTCGGATGGATGTTTAGCGGCATAGTCTGCACGTTCGTTTCCTTGTATCCCAGCATGGCCTGGGATCCAACAGAAAATGACCACTCGTTGGAGTTCTTGAAGATGCATCAGTTTGGATTTTATGAGCTTTATTAAAGGATGTGTTTTAGGAGAATTGTTCTGTAAAGCTATAATCGCACTTTGGGAGTCTGTATATATCATGCTTTTATGGATGGTCAGATGGAGGATATTTTCCACTGCAATTTTGATGGCGTATAATTCAGCTGTATAGCTGCTGCATTCATTGGGAAGTGATACAGAGAAGGTTTTATGAGGGAAAACGGCTGATGCACCCACTCCACTCTCAGATTTTGATCCGTCAGTATATATTTTTGAAAATTGCAGATAATTTTGTGTATGGGCTATATGGAGTTGTTGTATATTAACATTTGCAAGAGAGTGTTTTCCCCAGTTTAGAAAATAATTGTCACAGAGTGGCATAATACACCTCCATGGGGGATCCGTACTGCTTAAATCTTGTAGAACTTTATCGGGATCTATATTCCAGGTTTCTGATAGTGCTTGAGCTCTGAGAGCAAAAGGTTGAATTGCTCTTGGTTTATTTCTATAGAATGTTGTGAACTGTGGGTCGTTAAGTATCGGCCTAATGGGATGGGTAGGTAGACTTTGGATTTTAGTTGTATAGTTAAGAATTAACATCTTTCTCCTGAGGGTTAGAGGAAGTTCATGAGCATCAATATAAAGACTTTGGACTGGTGAAGTTCTATAAGCGCCTGTAGAAATCCTCAGGGCAGAGTGTTGAATTGGTGCAAGTCGCGCTAGTACGCTTCCTCTAGCAGAATCATACACCGGGGCACCATAATCAAGGCGAGATCTGATTAGGGCTCTATACAAATGCAGTAACGTGTACCGATCTGCACCCCATGATGTGGAAGAAATGACTCTAAGTACGTTCATTTTTTTCAAGCAAGACGTCTTTAGATGTTTAACGTGCTCTATGAAGTTCAACTTACTATCAAAAGTCAGACCAAGCAGACGAATGCTGCTCACAACTGAGATAGGTTGATTTGTTAAGTGCACTTCTGGATCTGGATGCATTTTCCTTTTGTTGCAAAAGTGAACTACTTTCGATTTTGAACAAGAGAGTCTATACCCATTCTGTGCCATCCATAACTGAATATTATTAATTGAAATTTGGAGCTGCCGCTCAATGAAAGTCATGTTTTGAGAACTGCAAGAAAAAGTGAGATCATCTGCATAGAGGTATGAATTCACAGTGCTGGGCATATATTTAGTCATATGGTTTATTCTTATTGCGAATAAGGTGGCGCTGAGCACAGAGCCTTGTGGGACCCCTTCTTCTTGTATATATGTTTGAGAGAGAACTTGTCGGTATCGGACTTGAAAAGATCTGTGCTGAAGGAAATTCAATATGAAGTACGGTAAGTGGCCTCTCAGGTCAAGGGAATGCAGATCTCTTAGGATACCAAAACGCCATGTGGTGTCGAAGGCTTTTTCTACATCAAGGCATACCATGACGAGATGCTCATTTCGAATGAATGCATTCCTGATGTTTGTTTCCGCTTTGACCATGAGATCCAGGGCTGATCGATTTTTCCTGAATCCAAATTGATTGTCAGAAATTATATTTTTAGAGTCGAGAAACCAAGTAAGTCGACGGTGAATTATTTTTTCCAGGGTTTTGCTTAAGCAGCTGGTGAGAGAAATAGGTCTATAGTTTTCAGGAATGGAATGATCTTTTCCTGGTTTCGGAATTGCTATTATATAGGAGTGGTGCCAGGAACTGGGGAAACAATGTTCAAGAAAGATGCGATTGAAAAAAATGAGCAGTGAACAGACCGATTCTTTATTTAAGTGTTGGAGCATAATGTAGTATATCCCGTCGGGGCCTGCAGCACTGTGTTTTGAGCTAGATATGGCTTCTTGAAGTTCAAGCATTGTAAGCGGCTGATTATAAGGTAAAGTACATTTACTCGTAGATCTGAAGTTCAGTTTGGACTTTTCAGCTAATGCTTTGATCTTCTGGAATGATAGATCATATGCTGTTGAGGCAGATAGCTGTGAAAAAACAGTCCCTAGGGCATTGGCTATATCTGTAGGAGAAGAAAGATCCTGTCCATTCCAGTTCAGAATTGGAGAGGATAATTGGGGAACTTTGCCACTTAGTTGTTTTATTTTCCGCCATATTATTCTTGAATCAGTATTCTTATTAATCGAGCTCGCAAATCGAATCCAAGATTCTCTTTTAGCTTTCTTCCTAATGTGACGGGCCTTGGCTCTGAGTCTCTTGTAGTTTATAAGATTGGCGGTGGTGGGATATTTTCGAAACAGATTCCATGCTCGGTTTTTTTCTTTTTTTGCACCTTTGCACTCTTCGTTCCACCAATAGTTTATGGTTCTATGGGTTGTTGACTGTGATTGTGGAATCGCAGTGCATGCAGCAGCCAGTATTTGTCTCGTGATGTGATCGGTAGCTGTGTCAATAGGACAGCTTTCGATGATCTGTTCATCAAAGGACACTCGGGAAGTGAATTTTGCCCAATCTGCTCTGTGAAATTTCCATTTTACATAGTTTTGGGAAATTATGGAATGTCCTGTTTGAATTTTACATATTAGCGGAAAGTGATCACTATTTAGCGGGTTGTCGAGGGCCGTCCACTCAATACTAGGGAAGAGGATCGGAGAGCATATCGAAAGGTCTATTGCAGAAGTTGTACCCGTAGAGAGATGGATGTAAGTTGGCAAGCCAGTATTTAGTATAATCAGATTTTGTCTGTCAGCAAGCTGTTCGATAAGTTGTCCTCGTCTATCTGCATTGGGAGAACCCCACAATGGATGGTGTCCATTGAAGTCACCCAATAAACAGATAGGGGTTGGCAACTGCTGAATAAGATCTTCCAGTTCATGGATAGTATAGGAGTGATTGGGCGAAAGGTAGATGGAAACAATTGTCAAAGTAATACCAATCACAATACGTGTTGCAACAGCTTCGATGGAGGTTTGTAAAGGAATTAATCTGCAAGGTACTCGTGAGTCTATGAGTATGGCTACCCCTCCGTGAGCATTATTTGTAGCAGTTCTATCTTTTCTGAAGAGTGCATAATTCTTAACTGAGAGTGATACATGTCGTGTTAAATTTGTCTCTTGTAGGCAGATGCCTACGGGATGGTAACGATCAATTAACTCGTGGATATCATCAATGTTACTGCGAATTCCTCTACAGTTCCACTGTATGATTTGGTGCATTATTTGGTTTTGTTACTTGAGGTGGATTCTGAGTCTTTTTTATTCCCAGGCTGTTTGTGGCGATCGAGTTTCATTTTCTCTTTTCTTGGAAAGGTTGGGCGTCCGGTATCCAAGACATCTTCTGCATGAAGATCTAGAATAGGTTCATTTGGGTCAGTATTGTTATCAGTGTCCATATTTTCTGAAGTAATATTGTTTGTCTTCCTATTTGTAACTGAGTCGGTTTTTGACTTTGAATTATCTGATGGTCTATGTGGGGTTGCAGGTGGGACTGTGACAGGGGTGTTGTTGGCTCTATCTACTACCTTTTGCTCTTTTGGAGTCTGTTTCATTGTTGGTGACAGTATAGATCGGGCCCAATCTGCAATCGACATGGTTGGGGGAACTGATACTTCAGTTTGTGTTGCTGTTGTTTGGTATTTTTGCATTGCTGCTGCATATGTGTTCTTAGGTGCGTTAAGCATAATTTGCTTTCTTGCCTCTTGGTATGTGACTTTTCGTTCTACCCTGTACTTTTGGATTTTTTTTTCAGTTTTCCATAGATCGCATGACTTGGAGTAGGCTGGATGCACGCCTTTGCAATTCAGACAGTGTGGTGTTTTGGCGTCACAGTCTGCTTGCGAATGTTCTTTCGATCCACAGTTTGGGCAGACTGGATCTCCTCGACAAGCCATTTGTGCGTGACCAAATTTTTGGCACTTGTAGCATCTTATAGGATTCGGGATAAAGGGTCGTACTCGGCAGTTGAGATAGCCGGCTTTGACACTGGATGGCAAGATAGGTGTTCCGAATGTCAGGATGATGTTGCGGGTGGGAACAAGTTCTCCATCTTTCCTGATCATGATGCGTTTGGCTTGTATCACTTTCTGATGTTTGAGTTCTTGGGCCAGTTCATCTTCTGTTACATTTATCAGATCCCACTCTGCAATTACTCCCTTGGAAGTATTTAGTGTTGCATGAGGGGTAACTTGAATGGGTAGTCCGCCAAATACTGTTAGTTTCAACAGTCTCTCAGAATGTGCGCGACTCGCTGTTTCTACCAAGAGGTCTCCAGATCTTAGTCTTCTCACCATTTTGGGAGAGCCCGCCACATTTTCCAAACATTTTTGAATAAGAAATGGTGAGAGAGTGCTCATAGATTTGTCCGACAGACTATGTAAGATAAGGAATGATGGGCATTCCTGTTGGTCTGTGTCTGTACGCAGTCGTTTAGACTTTGTTACATCGTGAGAAATTTCATGATCAGCATTGTTGATGGTACTGGATGAGCGCCTAGGCTGCTCAAGCTCTGGGTAGTTGTCGTAGTCCATGTTAGGCTCCTTTTTGCCCTGGGAGGTTGACTTTCCCTCCCAAGTTTCCGGCCCCGCCACGGGGAGGCAGGAGCAGTGCCGCAAGGAGGCCAAGCGGTTAGATAAGTTAGTTGGTTAGTAAAATAGAGTAAATATATGTATTGAAAAAGAAAGGTGAGTTTCCTTCCTGGTTCTTACTTGTGATTTTTCAAGTATAGAACTAAATTATAAATGAACTTCCAGTAAAGAACGATATAACTTAAAATGAATTTTTATCACTGGGAAAGATCGCTGTATATTCGCACTTTGAACGCTTGACCTCGAATTCGCTTGGCACCCGGGGCCGCAGTTTGGGTAATCAGACGCACAGCGACAGCTTCGATTTGGGTTTGAAGAGTAATTTGCTTAGCTGGAATCCTTGTACTAATTAAAATTGCTACACCACCTCTAGCAGAATCGGATGTGTTCCGATCGCGTCTATAGATCGAGTAGTTTTTGATGGAAATGGAAATTTGACGAGTTAAATAGGTTTCTTGCAGGCAGAAACCAACTGGAGAGTAGCGATTAATTAAATAACGGATGTCATCAATGTTTCCACGAAAGCCTCTGCAATTCCATTGCAAGATATTAGACATTATTTGAATTTAGAGGAAGAAGCTGTACCTGACGTGGCTGTCTTATGGCGTTCTGGCTTTGGTTTTTCTCTTTTCGGAAAGGAAGGGCGACCAGTGTCCATCTCTTCTTCAGCAAATATTTCCAGAATTGGATCTTCCTGTTTGGATGGATACTCTGCCTCCATCGATTTGTCTTGGATAATCTTTTTCGAAGACGAACTATTATTATTTGTAGTGGCATTCACTGGCGGAGATTGAGTTTTTGCTGGTATTGTGAGAGGCGTATTATTTGCTTGGTCTGAGTGCTTAACGGCACTGGACTGTTGCTGAGAGAGAACAGCCCGAGCCCAGTCAGAGATGGAAGTGTTTGAAGGTACGGTAACATCGGTTTGTGTGGCAATGGTTTGATATTTTTTTGTAATATTGGCATAGGTACGGTTAGGTATACTCGGTGCAATTAATTTTCTAGCCTCCTGATAACTAACTCTGTTTTCAACTTTATATTTCACAATTTTTTTCTCTGTTTTCCACCTCTCACATGTCTTAGAGTAGGCCGGATGGTTGCCTTTGCAGTTGGGACAGATCATTTCTTTCACCGAACAATCACTTTGAATGTGATCGGAGGATCCACAGTTGGGACAAACTGGGTTGCTTCTGCACGTTGTTTGAGAGTGGCCATACTTCTGGCATTTATAACATCTCAACGGATTGGGTATGAAAGGACGAGTGCGGCAAAGTAGATATCCAGCTTTTATTGATGTGGGTAGGTTTGGACTGTTGAATGTAAGAATGATATTTCTGGTAGGTGTGAGAATATTGTCTTTTTTTATCATAATTCTTTTTACAGCTATTACATTTTGCTCCTGAAGCTCTTCTTTAATTTCTTCCTCCGTCACATTCATCAGGTCCCAACTAGATATTACACCCTTTGATGTATTTAGGGTTGCATGTGGAGTTACTTTCACTGGAATACCAGCGAAAGTTGTCTTTTTAAGTAATTTTTCAGAGTGTTTGCCATTTATGGTTTCAATAAGTAAGTCCCCTGATTGCAGTCTCTTAACCGTCTTGGGAGACCCTGCAATACTTTCCAGGTGTTTTTGGATTAAAAAAGGGGATAGCTTACTGAGAGGCTGATCAGATAGCGAGTGCATGATTAAGAATGCAGGTAAGTCTGTCGCCGAGGGATTGGTTTTCAACCTCTTTGCTTGCGACGAATCATGGTTCATTTCTGTGTTTGGCCGACAGCTCGACGGCTCTAGAGTTGGAAACATACTTTGTTCCATGTTGGCTCCTCTTAGCCCCTGGCAGATGAACTTTTCTGCCAAGGTTACCGGCCCCGCCACGGGGAGGCAGGAGCAGTGGAACAAATTGTGAGGTCTATTGCTGATGTGTGTCCTGCTGGGAGTTGTACGTGTGTCGGTGCACCAGTATTGAGTATACTGAAATTTAGTGCCTCTAAAAAGCTTTCAATTAGTCGGCCACGTCTATCCAATTTGGGAGAACCCCATAATGGGTGGTGCCCGTTAAAGTCCCCTAATATACAGAGAGGTGGAGGTATCTGTATAAACAGGTCTTCAAGATCTCTTAAAGAGTAAGAACGGTTTGGTGGTAGGTAGATTGAGATAAGTGTTATTGCACTATGGAGAGTTATGCGAACAGCAACAGCTTCTATTTCAGTTTGGATTGGGATATGTCTAGTTGGGATCTTCGAGTTTACTAGGATTGCTACCCCACCATGGGCAGCATTAGCGGTATTTCGATCTCTTCGATAAAGGCAATAGTTCTTTATCGAAGGAGAAATTTGTGAGGTCAGGTAAGTTTCCTGTAGACAGCAGGCAGCTGGAGAATATCGGTTAATTAAGTATTGAATATCGTGAGTGTTGCAACGAAAACCTCTGCAATTCCATTGTAAGATATTGTGGTTCATTTAGGTTTAGTTGAGGATGATTCATCAGACTGTTTTTTGTTTGAGCACTTTTTCCGGTCTTTTTTTGGGAAGCTGGGGCGCCCAGTATCCATAGTGTCATTTGCATGAAGTTCTAGTATGGGTTCCTCAAGATCTGAGTGTACATCTACTTCCATACTATTGGTGGATGATTCAGGTTTCTTGTTGTCTTTGGTAGTTTTTAATTTTTCTTTATCATGCGAGACTGTCCGAGTATCAGTTGGGATGCTGATTGGAGTGTTGGTCGATTCACTGGTTTTAGTTTGATGTGTGTCTTTTCCTGAATTAGATAGTGTATTTTTAACCCAATTAGCCATAGATGTGCTGGGGGGTATTGATACATCTGTTTGTACTGCTGTTGAAATAAAGCTTCGAGTGTGAGACGCATATGAACGACTGGGCATGGTCAACATAACCTGTCTGCGTGCCTCAGGGTATGTGACTTTGTGTTCAATTTTATATTTTTGAATTTTCTTCCCTGTTTTCCACATTTCACAGGATTTTGAAAATGCTGGGTGACTTTCTTTGCAGTTAGGGCAAATGGGACTTGATGCTGAACAGTCTGCTTGTGTATGTTCCTTGGAACCACAAATAGGACAAATAGCTTCTCCTCTGCATGCTTGTTGGGAATGTCCATATTTTTGGCATTTAAAACAACGAATCGGGTTAGGAATATAAGCCCGAATTCGGCAGTTTAAATAGCCAGCTTTTACTGAGGATGGCAAATCTGGGGTACTGAAGGTTAAAATGATTGACCTAGTTGGGACGAGATTTCCATCTTTTTTGGTCATTATGCGTTTGGCGTTGGTTACTTTTTGATTACTCAGTTCTTTAACTAATTCCTCTTCTGATATTGTAAGTAGGTCCCATTCGGTTATAACGCCTTTCGAGGAATTTAAGGTGTTGTGCGGAGTAATAGATACTGGCAGGCCACCGAATGTCGTTGTTTTGAGCAGCCACTCGGAATGTTTGGAGTTGGCTGTTTCAATTAATAGGTCTCCAGATTGCAGTCGTTTAACCATTTTTGGTGTTCCAGCAATCGATTCCAGAAATCTTTGGATGACGAATGGTGATAATTTGCCTACAGGTTGGTTGGAGAGAGAGTGTATCACCAGAAAGTTTGGCATTTCATTGCACTGAACTTCTCTTCGGAGCCTTTTTGCTTGGTTCACGTCTTCATCATTAGGTTTGTCTAGCCTTGAGTTTGAAGGCTCTAGAGGTGGATATTCATTTTTATCCATCGTTGCTCCTTTTAGCCCTGGGGGATAACTTTTCCCCCAGATTACCGGCCCCGCCACGGGGAGGCAGGAGCAGTGCCGCTCGGAGGCCAAGCGGTTGAAGTGTTAGTTGGTTAATAAAACAAGAAATATAGGAAAAAGAAAGGTGTGTTTCCTTTCTGTGTTCTAACTTGTGGTTTTCAAGTATAGAACTAGTTATAAAAGAAAGGCTTTTGCTAGAAACGTAGGAACTTAAAAGGAAATAACTTCAATCACTTTAGAAGAGCGCTCTATATATCACCAGAATATCGCTTGGCCTCAAAATACGCTTGGCACCCGGGGCCATTTTGAATTGTGATATTCAAATTCGTGGGATAAGTCATTGAGGCACTGGCCTCGGGCGACAAAATTTTAGGGAAGGAAAAAAAAAGGAAAAATTAAATAAGATATTCCTCGAATTACTTGTCAGTTTATGTTTTTCAAGTTTCTCCATAAGAAATAGAGAAATACTTGAGAAAACGCAGGACAGCAGGAATAAACAAATAAATCTTTTATACTTTGAAACAGTACGCAGGAGAAAATGAAGTTATTGTGAATGTCCTGCGGGGGGATTGAAACAAATCGTGTGAAACACGTGAAGCTCACAAAACCTAGTAATACCTTCCGGAAAAGCGAGAGGGGTGGGGGAGGTGAACAAGCAGATGGTATTTTTACCTGTCACGGTGACTTACTTCGGCAATAGTCCAGATGGGTTGCACAGCAGTCTTCAAAAAGTATGAAAAACTGGAGTGGCTGTTGTGAAAATATATGTGGTGGTGAGGAATAAGAGCTGGGGGAACACTGTTTACCATCTCTGTCTTTGCTACCGTAGCAGATGAACATTATCCATACCCAACCTCTTCATCGCAGCAGTAATGACCTGACCTCTACTTATTTCGACGGAAGGGCGCTCTAATGATAAGGCGGGTTTCGTAATGACACGATACGCGAACAACAATAACATATCGTCATTGACTGGACCCGTGGGGGAGGGCGAGGGGTATCCAGGTACAATTTGTATTATTTCTTGCCGAAACAAATCGACAGCATTATATTTACAGGTGGTCTGTCTTCTGTTTGACTATTATTAGTTTCGTTGGGCGTTTGTGGTGCTCTGTCAGGATATGCTTATGAGTTAGGGGACCGTCACGGCGCACGTGAACCTGTCGCCTTTTTTTTTTGTTTTGTCCTTTAACAGGAAGAGAAAATCAGAATTTGGAATACTTTCGCTTTATTTTGATTATGGACTATCGGAAGGAGAGAGCGTGTAAAATTTGTTTTTAATAAAATTATTATTTATTCTTATTTTATAAAAAATTAAAATTATTTAATTTTAAAAATATAATTGTTTTCTCTAATGTATTACTAAATAAATGAAAATTTATTCAAACACCTTTTCTTTTTCAAGATGCGACTCTTAAATGAAAATTCTGCCTAACTGTTATAATTAGGCTGGAATCAAAAGCAATGTTTCGCTAATTGTTCCAGCAGAACCTTTGTGTTGTGAGTGGGAGTTCCTGTTTTCAACAGCTTTCTTATTTTCCCTCTTGAGAGGACGCTTTTAGTTTTAGTTTTCTCTAATATATTACCAAATAAATGAAAATTTATTCAGACACCTTTTTTTTTTTCAAGATGCAACTCCTAAATGAAAATTCTGCCTAACTATTGCAATTAGGCTGGATCCAACTGCAATGCTTTGCAGAACCTTTGTGTTGTGGTGAGTGGGTTTCAGATTTTGTGTTTTTATTCTGCTTTCTTTTACATTGACCCATCGCGACACGCAATCAGCGAGACAAAATCGGGTTATAATCGTGTTCAACTATTCTTTTCGTTTCAATATTAGTGTTGCTTTATTCTCAATACCAGATACTCGAAAAGGATCCAGAGTTTTACTTTCGATTCGAATTCCTCATATAGAGTCGACAGATGATGGGTGGTGGCTCTGAACTGTCTACTCTGGTGCGTTGTAGACTGCAGTTATAAATGATGTCTTGGAAGTAAAGAAAAGATAATTACATACCTTGACTTTATAGTATAAAACGAGACGCACAGAAAGAGAGTTTAAAAAAGCAATGTCTATAAGAAACCTCATATATCAACAAAGTCCTAAGTTAATGTTTATTGATCGAATTCATAATTCATAAAGTCTTTGCTTACTATGATACTTTTATAAAGACCTAAAAACTTACAATTTCCTATTGGATCCACCATCGAAGTAGTTTCGGCACGCACCAAAAACTGCCTCGAGGGGGAAAAAGTTGAAGTGTGTAAAAACGATCTAATGTCAATAGATGGCAGTTTTTGTGTCTCGTTTTTCTCTTTCTTGTTTAAAATATTTATTCGTTCAATTACAGATCAGTTCACTTCTCAAGTGATGTATTTTTAGATGGCCATGTAGCTTCATATAAAGCTTCATAGTTCATATAAACACGGTACTCCTACGAAAAACACAATAATGATCGATTTAGCTTAAGTTCCATGCTCACGCGAAGGACACACACATACGCACAGACCACTATGTGTCACCGGAGAGAAATCTATTGATTTATAGATCTTGGTAGATTTGTGTTCAACCTTGATGGTATGTTTCTAGTGTTTACATACGTTGTAATGTTTCCATTGAAGCGACTCTTTTTTACTATTATTATTATTAAGATATAAAAGCTGGAAAAAAAATAATTAAAATGTTCAAATTGTTGGTTTGAGCCAATTTTTAAATTCGGGTAAATTTTTAATATTAAACTTTAAATTTAACGTTAAAATGAATATTGACCATCGGGATAGAACTTCGGAAGTGATCCGCTAGATGTCGTCTTAGTCGTTCGTCTTAGAGGAATTGTGGTACAGAAACCATACCTCATTAACTGTATTAACAGCCAAGCGACATGATCCACACCGATGCATCGGCTGTATCGCCAAAGCCACCATACAGCACGCGCGTCAGTTGGTACTAATCCCCAGTGCATTCATCGCAAAGATTTATGGGTATTTAAGGAATGCCAGACACTATAGGCGAACAACGGTCGTTACAACTGCAACCGTCTTACCAAATCGATACAGTAAGGGCTAACAACGTACTACACTCGGGGGTTTTGATTATTGATGGGGAGTTTTCCGCATGAGGGATCTCGCACACAGGAGCTGGTGGACAAGCACCGTAGGGTGTTTATTGTGATTAAGGCTATTAGCTTTATAGAGAAACTCGGATGCTAAACTGCAGACCTGCGTGGAAGATTTGTCTAGCAGAAACAGCGAGGACTTAATTAAGGTGACCACATTCGTCTTTGCAATGACACCAAATTGCCACTAATACAGAATTTGCCTTTAGGAGCAGTGAGGGTAAATTGGGCTAAAAGACAGTTTTAATAAAGGGGTTTTGGATGATTTTAATATGATTAAGGGGGAAAAGACAATTGAAACCATCGACTGTTCTTCGTGATGAAGTTGGGAAAATCAGTCGAAGATAGTTTTTAAATAATCTTTTGATGATTGCAATTAGCGCTATCAGACAGTAATCTAATGAACAACATCAACATTTTTTTTTTTACAACTTCATCCTCTGTTGCGCAAGCTATAACAAGGTTTACAAGATAGAGAGGACAAAAGAACAGCACCGCATTTAGCAGTTATGTGGGCTTGAACCATGGCAAACTCAAACGCGTATTCTACTGTAACCTCGCGTTTGAAAACTGCTACTTTCTGTTTGTTGATTTTCATTTCCAACCCACTGGACAGCCTAGAGGGAAGGGTGTAGTACATATTGTATAGTACAAAAAGAGTGATGAACACGTATGGCACAGAAAGGGATATAATCATTGAAGGAGTAGTACAAAAGGTGGATTCATATTGGACAAGCGATTAGCGCTGTAATGATGATAAATGGCTGAAAGTCAAGAGAAGAAGAATGGATAGCATTCAGGAAATATGGTCACATACTGAGGAGCGATATCCCAATTTGTCTGAAACGTAAAATAATGAACCAATGTATACTCCCCACCATGACTTATGGAAGCGAAACTTGGGCCAAAAAGAATGGAAGAGAAGCAAAAATTACACAGAAAAGAATGGAACGAATTATATTAGGATTCAGATTGTTGAGTAAGAAGAGAAACATATGGATTAGGCAGCAAACTGAAGTAAAGGACATTCTTATCAAAACTAAAGAACTAAAATGGTCTTGGGCAGGACACATAGCTCGAAGACATGATGACAGATGGAATAAGAAAATAACAGAATGGTACCCAAGAGGAGCTAAAAGAAAATCTGGAAGACAAAGGCGGAGATGGATAGATGAAATTCATGAGTTTGTGGGTAGTAAATGGATGGCCAGTGCTCAAAACAGAAGGAACTGGAAAGTTGCTGGAGAGGCCTTCATCCTGAAGTGAATTGAAAATGGCTGATGATGACGACAATACATATTCACATCATCAAATTCTGAGGCCTTCAAAGTGGATAGTAGATAATTCTACTTTGTGGTACTCCTTCGCTTACAGTGGTCTGGTACTGGTCATGTGAGATTATGAATATTCTTTTGTAAGGAAGCTGCGAAGAATGTAGATTAGAAAGTAAGTTGTTTTACAGTATTTTCTGAGGTAAAAAGCCGGGTTTGGATAAAAAGGCCCAAATATAAAATTTAATGAAAATACGTCCACTGGGAGGGCAATTGTTACATGCGTCCGATCGAACAGATATAATGAAGACAATGGGCATATTATGCATATATGCTAATGCTCCTAAAAACAGAAGATAGATGGAGCGTGGAGAGAACAGGAGAAGGGGACTGTACAGACAACATTTTCGTAGGGGCACATTTAACAATTTTAAATTTGATGATAGCCTTTCCGGTTAATTTTAGAACATTTTCTCATAACTTGATGTCTCGAATCTGAAGATGTGTACATTAGACTATTAATTAATCTATTAATTTATTATTAATCTATTAATAGGGTCGACTGTGTAAACTGAAGCCACTTGTTAAAAATCATCTCTTTAATGTGAAGAAACATTTTCTGAATCATTTGAATGACTCTCAACAAGCATTAAGGGTTTCAACTACCGTAGCCTAGTGGTCAGGCGCGCGGGTGCATAAGTACACGTGCCTTGAGTGACCGGGGTTCAAGCCCGTGACTACTGAATACGGTGCTGTTTCTTGTATTCTGTCTATCTTGTTAACTCCTCTGACCGTTTGGTCGTCCCGGAGTATAAACAGAAAATTTATTTATTTATTTGTGATTTTCCAGCTTTGTTAGACCGGATTAAGAGGAAGAACAAACAGGATGAGATTTACACGTAGCCATCCAATCAATGGAATCAAATTTTGAAGACTGTAATGTCTCTTCTCTAAAGATCTGGTTTTGGATATGGTATGAACTGTTTGTAAATAAAGTGTGTTATAAAAAAATTGAAATTATAAATAATCAGTAGGTATGTAGAGGAGTTCTAAAGTAGTTTATTACACGGTTTAATGTATTCAAAAGAACAACAAAAGTAAATCGGGCAAAGTAATTCAAGAGGCAATTTTCCATTTGGAAAATTTCCCAAAATCTGTCGCTTAATGGATCTATAATTAAGCGTCGTTGACTTGTGCATGTGTTCATATTTCCTTGTAATATTTTCCTTATTTTCCTTAACAGTTAGTTGAGTTGTAATTATCGTTAACTTCCAGGTGCTTCTACCAGAGGGTGTTTCCTTTACTTGTTTATCAGTAGACAATCAACCTGGGATGATGCAACACCGAAATTGGACCTTCGTGAGATTTTGGTGTGACACTAAAATCACAGAAAGATTTCATTAACGTCAGCTTGCACAGAAATGTCTTTTCTGTGCGTTGGCTGTTTACTATGCTCGAGGTCCTTTCACAGACTGCCAACACAACGGAGTTAATGATACCACATTTAGCAATATCGTAAGTGGCCTCCCCTTTTCAGTTACATCTTCTTGTACGCTGACATTAACAAACTTACAATCGTGGATACGTTTACAAACGTGCGTGCATTTTGACCTTCGTTTCCAATAGGCATTAGGCAGCGATCGAGACAAAATTCAAAAAAATAGGTTTCCCTACCTTCACGCCTTCTTATCGTAATGCGCTAACCCAAGCGTGCAGACAGGAGCCTAATTCTCATCTTGCGTGCGAGCGTGAACCAAAAGGCAAAGGGCACGCCGCACCCTTCAACCCCACTCTTTCTGACCCCTACTACACATCCTCCCCCTTCCCCAATCGTATCTTTTCTCAGAGTAACCCACCACTCTTACAATACATCAGCTAACGAAGCGATGCTGGTATTTAGAAAAATCCTCCTTTATGACCGGGGGGGGGGGAATTGCATCTCTTAAGGGGAGGGAGGGTTATAGTAACGCTTCTCGTTGTCCCCGAAAAGACGGAATTTCTAGGGAGACTGCGAGAAAACCTGCTAAACTTCCTGGCACTTCTTATAGCGATGATATCGCAGAAAGCACACAGAAGCAGCACATCCGTGGACAGCTCTGCTCTGTAATCAGTGTAAATGTTATTTCCTCTGCACCGGAAGGCCGGCGGGAAATCTACGGTCCATTCGGCGGCGGCACCACATTCTGCTGAAATTGACAACTGGGCACGCAACCGAACCCGAGATATGTTTTTTTCTCTGTTCCGTGTGCTACACAACTGATTGAGAAGAGACTTAACAACGTTGCGCCAGTGGAGTGTCCAGCTGTCACCTGACGTAAAGATTATTACGATTACTATATTACAGAGCCGTCAAGGATACGAGGAACGGGCAACAGGAGGCTGACGTAATTGATCTACATTCAAAGAGAGGGCAGAAAGAAACGTCATTTTTTTTCCCAGTCCACACGATCTGTTTCTAAGTATGGGCAATACGATTATAAATTTTTTTGGCACGCGCGAACGTTTTGATATTAACTCCCCCTCCCTATTTTTATTCAATAATTAATTAAATAAATGTTCTGTTTATACTCCAGTACGACCACACGGTCAAAGGAGTTCACGAGCGCTGCTTATTTTTCATGTTCCTCACATTATAGTTCTAAGCTGATCGTCGACTCTTCAGACACGAAATCCACAAAGGAGGCCATTCACCAACTGTCTCAAGAAAAAGGTTACCATAACCTTTTATACAGATCGCAAACTTTCAATACCATAGCTCCAATACTTAGATTTTTACCAAAGAAGTGGTCTTCCAGCAGTTCATATTGTTGAAGTTCCAAGCAGATTCGTCTCCTTTCTGCACACCGGAAAGCAGGTGGAATACTCACCTAGAACATGTCTTATTGTTTCAAGTTCGATGGTGATTGTCTCTCCAAAATGGCGGCCAAACACTATTGCTAAATTCGGCTTGTATAATCCGCCGATTATCCCATATGAGTCCTGTGTTTGCTTGCAATCGGAAGACATGCCACCACTTTTCGACCAAAATTTCAAGAGCGTATAAAGAGATCGATATTTATGTATAGATAGTGAAAATTGGGGATTTCTATAAGTTTATCTACTTCAGCAATAAGAATTCGATCATAGTTCTCTGTTTGTACTGTAATACCAGTATATCCTCCTTTTTTGATATGCTGTGTACAATTATCCCTGGTAGTGCAGGTAAAAACTACCTCAGAGGTAACTAGCTAGTGTATTATCTCTCTCACGCATAACATTGATATTAATTAATATCTAGCAGTTTCCAAGCAGCCGACCGGGCTAGCCGAGTGGGTAAAGTACCTGCCCGGCAACCCAAAGGTCGCGGGTTCGATTCCCGCCTCGGGCTTCGATCAAAGTACTGCAAAAAACCTTGGGAGGTACAATATGGCCACAGAAGCCGAGGCGCCAACAACTACCAAATCAAAAAAAAAAAAAAGTTTCCAAACGAATAGATTTAAAGCGTTCTTCTCATTTAAAGCGATAATTTAAAATTACAAAACTCAGTAATCTCGATAATCTGAGGTACACCGGACAACAGAGTCAATTCTGAAATGTATATTATTATTAGTAGCAGTAGTGGAAAATGATAATGCAAAGAAGCAAGCTTACACAGCGTCAGCCAAAAAAAAACACGACCATCTGTCCATCTTTTTTCATTTTAAATTTATGCCCCATCATATGTGTTGTTCGAGAAAGAGTATGTATCCCATCAGAATTTTGTTTACTCAATCCATTCAAAGCCTTAAACACTTCAATGAGGACTCTTCACAGGTGACTCTTCAAGTTTCCAAGCGGTGCAATTTGCAGAACTCAAGTCTTTCTTGGTAAGGATACTCGTTTATTCCCCTCACTAATCTCGTTGCTCTTCTCTGCACACATTCCAATGAATCCACATCCTTCCAAAATGAAGCTTCCAGACCTGTATGTGGTATTCAAGATGTGGCCTTATTATTGCTTTATACAACGGGATGATCACCTCCTTGCCCTTGTTGGAAAATCTCCTGTATATCATGGACATCACCCCCATGAACTGTAAGAACAGCAGCCTGTCTGCGCTGCTCAGGCAACTTCATGTTAGACCTTACAATTAACTCCAAGTCTATTCCCCACCACCTTGAGTATGGTCATAGGCGCCGCCAGGATATTTTTCAAGGTGGTGCATGTTATTGGTTGGTTTTTTTTTTTTTTTTTTTTGTTTTTTTTTAGACGCATTAGCAACTAAGTCCATATTGCTCCGGGGATATGCGGTGGTCATTCCCTGACCTTTCCGCATCCTCCGTATTTGGTGGTCACGGGCTCGAACCCCGGTCTCATCAAGAAGCGTGTGGTACGCACTGCTGCTCCTGCCCACCTGGCTACGGAGGCGCCCTGGCGCATGTGGGAATAAATTTTTTGTTCACCAAATTTCCGAATATATGCAATATCATATGCTTCAATAAATTAATGAAAATATTAAAAATTGTGTATTACTTCGAAATCCAAAGGTGGTGCACTTGCACCATGCTGCTGGAGCCCATGAGTATCGTATTCCCCCAATCCCCCAGTAGGTATGTAATTTTGATATTACTGCTACCCAAATACAGATTGGTCAGACAAGATCTTTCTTTTCTTAACAAAACCGTGCTGTTATTGCGGTATAACTGCATTCCTGTCTAGATTGTCCTGCATTACTTCTTTAGCCACTGACTCCATAATTTTCGGTGGAATAGAAGTGAAGCTTAGAGATTTTTACTCACTCGCTCTGCCCTTTGAACCCCCCCTTTGAATAAGAATGGCATTTGCACATCTCCAATCTGTAGGACCTCTTCTGAATTCAAGAATATTCTCATTATTATAGTTAAAGGTTTTATTTACCTCTTTTGCAGCTTCTTTTAGCGTAATTGGATAGATTCAGTCAACCCCAGATGCCTTACTTTGAGCTTCAACAATTTCTCTTCCACTTTCCTTTTTAGTTAACACATGATCATTCATCTCCCTGTTAGAATTTAAAAAACATCAGCCACCACATTCCTAAAATATTCCTCATTTGTGAATGTAGATGCAGAATGTCTATTCAGTTTGTCAGCAACCTAAGCAGAATCATCAACAATTAAACCATTCAAATCTAGCGGACCGATATGGTTTATCCCTTTACTACAGTGTACCACAGTCAGTTTACCACAACGAAAAAGGTAGTCCTAGGATTTTTTGAAGGGGTGGTAAAGGAATTGAGGTAGGGGAAAAAGTTGTGGGAAACTTTAGTCATCATGCAGTAGTAAAAAATCCACATTAATTTGATCATGGGCGGTTTTAGCGCTTTTATCTCCTACCATCGACTGCTCCTGCGCAGTGACCTTGCTGTTGGTATTTATCTATTTGTCACCAACATTGTAAATATTTTAAAATAAATAAATAAATAAATAATTCTTGTTTATTTTCGACACGGCCAAGGCCAGAAGAGCCAAACCAAACTCCCTTAACCCCACCCTTTCCTTTTCGTTCATAATTTTCTTAGTTGACCCAGAATCATAGCAAGGACGGCGCCACCGGTACCAAGACACAGAGCTGCTTAGTCCTGTCCTCTATTTCCGTTGCGTTTTATGAGTGAAAATTACAATAGATAGAATAAAAATGAAGAAACAGCCTAGAAAACGAAAAGAAATAACATTAGAAAAGAGGAAAAATGGTAATAATGTTGAGTTATTGGGAAAGGGGAAATATAATATTGAAAGAAATGAAGTAGACTGCAATTATGATCAGTATATGAAGTGGAAACGAGACTTACGGTTAAATAGTAGGATAAATTAGAATAAAAGATAGCTGGAAACATTGGATTACTAATTCTGTCCTAGTTATAGTAAACTACCAAAATAAATTTGCAACGCCTTCGCCACCATCCCTTAATAAACAGCGCATTTTTTCCGAACAGCCAGAATGGAGATTTGGCAGAGGTGTGGAACAAGTGGGGCGAAACTAAACCGAAGAAAGCTTTTAGCACTTCCATCACCAAATCTCATAACGCGCGAGATGAAGTTGGATAACATTTTAATGAATCTTCTACGAACGTCCGAGGCAGTAACCGACTCCTCGCATCCACCCGTAAAACAAAGGGGCATGTGTTTTATAGGGCAACGCAACGGCAAACAGAATGTGCTGGCTTATCAGACTACAATAGAATCGTTATCCAACGGGAGACACCTGGCCCAAAAAAGGGGGCGTTTCTTCAGCTCCGAAGTTCATTTCTCATTGCCATTGACGCGTAGAAATATGAAGAAAACGTAAACGAGCAGGTTAATACAGATCTGCATCAAAAGGTGTGCCCATTGGATTACTTTTTTGTGAGAGCATGGATCATTCTGTTTATAAACGAAACCTGTCCCCTTTTCTTTTCTCAACCAAAAAAATGTATTTATTATTGATCTCACCACCCACCCACTTTGCTTTCTTGAGGGAAAGGATCTTTTCCTACCTACATCTTTCAGAGATTTTATGAGATAAGATTTTTCCGAAATACCAAACACTCAATTATCAAATAAGATGTAGCGCATTCTAACCACATTATAATTAAATGCGCATGGTTTGAATTAAAGTACTTTCTAATCTTAAAAAAATTCATTGGACGTACCCTACTCTACGGTTATTTTTCATAACCCGGCAATGGTTAGTTAATTTGCATTATTATTACTTTGTCCGAATACTTTTTCAATATTGTCACTTCCATAACTGCTGCCCACATAACTACTTTTCATTACTGTCACGTCCATAACCATCGCCTACGTAATTACTTTTCATTATTGTCACTTTCATAATTATTGCTGATGTAACTACTTTTCAATATGCCACTTTCATAACTATTGCTCATGTAATTACTTTTCACTATTGTCACTTCAATAACTATTGCCCACGTAACTACTGTTCATTATTGTCACTTTCAAACCTATTGTCCAAGTTACTACTCTTTCAGTACTGTCACTTTCATAAGTATTTCCCACATAACTACTCTTCATTATTACTTTCATAACTATTGTCCACACAACTACTCTTCATTATTGTCACTTTCATAACTATTGCCCACATAGCTACTCTTCATTTTTGCCACTATCAGAACTATTGCCCACATAACTACTCTTCATTATTGCCACTTTCATAACTATTGCCCACATAACTACTCTTCATTATTGCCACTTTCATAACTATTGTCTACGGAACTATACTTTCAATATTGTCACTTTCGTTTGTCCATATAACTATTTTATTATAAATATCATATTGTCGATTACTGTTCGATTAACATAATCTATAGCTGTGAGTCTTAATAATGTTGACTAGATAAATAACGATCATTTGCCTTTTTTTGAAATGTTTTATATTAAGAATAAAAGTGATCACAAATCAGTTTTAAGCAAGAACCATATACAGATATCAGTGCGCTCAAATTTATCATAGCGACTGGCCAACTACATATTATCAATTGATAACTTGGCATGTTCACCAAACAGCCATACACTACTGAAGCTAGCTCTAATGAAGATCGATGACCTCCGTTTAAGTTGTCATGTGATGTCCCGTGCAAACCCTGGCGTTCAAAGACATGCAAATGTAGTGGTGTGATAGAACACGAAACAGGTGCGTGGAAAACAGTATGCTAATATACTTACTATTGTGAGCTTTATCTGTTGTTATGGATGGAGCAAGTATGGCAAAAGAGGGCTCTGTCACTCGATTTTATAAATTTAAGACAATAAAAATAAAATTTTACAAAAAAACAATGGTAAAATTATATATTAAAAGAAAATTTTATAAATAAAATATTGGCATATATATATAGTAAATAAATTGCTAAATATATTTTTATTTATTTAAAATAACTATTAAAAAAAGAGGAAAATATTTCATACACGTTCTTAATAATTAAAATATGAATATATAAGATTAGAGGAAACATTTTATTAGTAGGAAGGACAAATATGCTCCGTTCTTGAAGAATTTGTGCTTACTTGTAGAAGACTTTCATCCCGCTAGCACAGAACAAACAGCATTTGCGCTTCGCACACAGATGCGAATCCAATCGCATAATTCCCAAAAGTTTCTGTTACAACGCTCCCCTCGACCACCCTCGCCTGGAGCGCGCCTGCTTCAACTTCAGCCTCCAAACCTTGAAAGTGTGGATTGGTCACATTGAACTTCAGCGAGCCGGTTTCAACAAATCCAGGCTTATGCAGGAACTCAGCGAGATCATGGTGTCCTTCGATGTTGTCTCTCTGTTTACATCCATTCCCGTTGTCTGTACCAGGCGACTTCTAGAGAGTGACCACAGCCTATCGAAAACAACATCGCTATCTACAGAGGACATCTGTACTGCCCTCAACCTATGCTTGTCGGACGGTGTCATCGCCTTTGGCGATTCTCTGTACAAACAAATACACGGTACGGCAATGGGCGCCCCTGTCAGCTCCGTCGTATCGCTATGGAGAAATTAGAGGAACGGATATTCCTGAGCCTGCCTGTACCGATTACAATGTGATGTTGATGATATCTTCACCATCATCCCACCTGGTTCAGAGTCAACGCTGTTAGAGTATCTCAACTCCTTATCGCTGTTCATCCAGTTCACTTTGGAGTTAGAAGTGAACGGGTCCCTTCCATTCCTGGATGTTCTAGTGAAACGCGTGGGCCCATGCCTGGAAACCTCTGTGTACTGTAAGCCAATGTGGTGCGGGCAGTTTACTAACTACAGATCAGCCCTCGCCCCTTGCCATCTAAACGGCACTGCACGTGCTCTATTCTCTCGAGCCTGGAGCCATTCCAGCTCAGAGGAAGTTAGGCGCACCGAGATTTGCAGAGTAAAAGCTGACCTAGTCAATTGTGGGTACCCAACCCAACCCAAGGATTAGACAGATGCTTGCTACAAGCACAAGAACTTGCGACTCATCCGAGGCCGTCGTCCTCACGTGGCAGTATGCCCACTGCCTACATTCCTTACTATCCGGGCACGCCGGACTAGATTTCTAAGATCCTACGCGAGTACCGCATGAAATGCATACAACTCCCTGGCTTACGTTCTCTGGTCTCGAATGTAAAAACTCTCATCGCCCCTCTCTTCGTAGTGGTTGATTGGAGCAGTTGCTATATAGGGGAGAGCTCAAGACGCCTTCAGGATCGCCTCGCAGAGCATGATAGATCGATTCGTCTAGGTGACACTGGTCACTCTGCAATCGCGGAACATTTCTGGTCAATACATCATGACCTTAACCACAGACGCGATTGTGAAGTGATCGACCAATCTCGGCACTACCGTCACCGCCTTTGGCAAGAATCGTTAAATATATCGAGCTGTCCAAAAACCATAAATCGCTGCAAGGGTACGAGGCTAGCTACACCCCATCTTTGAATCAACAGTTTTGAAACTCGACAAACACTGGCAGCTATCCCATACACGTCTGTGCACCAACAATAAACACCGGTCTAGGGTTTGCACAATCTCGAGACCATGTGGGCATCTGAGCACGCACAACTCATTTAGTATTTATTTTATTTTATTCTATCTTTAATGTCTGTATTTTGTTAGTATTCTATATGCGTTTATTCACTTGCTGAAGAAGGGATTCGTCTACCCTGAAAGCTACAAATTAGTCTTAACTTAGTAATTAAAAATCTAGTTATTTTCTCTACTGGATGTGTTGTATTATTATTATCTTATTTTATTAGTATGAATTGAATGTTATTAAGTACAGTATTGTATTACATTGTATATATAACTGGCTTTTGTTTTGTTTGTTTTAAGAATTCTTGGCGCAAGAGCTACTGCGGCTAAAATGCGCCTGTAAGATTTTATTTTATATAATGGTTTTGTTTTAATTCGTATATTGCTGTTAATGATTTCCAAGAGTAACAGAGAATGACTATAGCTTGCTTTAGAAATAATATTTAGTCTTATATTTGATTGTAGTAATTTATTTTCTTAAGGAACTGAAAAACATCTGCTATATTTTTCCTATCTTCCAGTATGGTTTTGAGAGTGAGGGAGTGATGTTTGTTTAGCTCTTTGAAGGAGTTTCGGCGTTCATCTGCAAAAGCTGGACAAGTAATCAGTACATGTTCTACTGTTTGTTGTATGTGACAGATAGGGCATAGAGGGGGATCCTCTCCTCGCAAAAGATAAGAGTGACTGAAATACGTGTGTCCTATCCTTAACCTAGCAAGTATCACTTCATCGCGTCTATTTTTCTGAATGCTGGATTTCCATGGTTGGAGTAATCTTTTAATCTGATGCAATTTGTTAGTGGTAAGTACTTGCCATTGCTGCTGCCAGTGATGTATCCCACTGTGATCAATAACTTGTTTATAGTCTGAGAAAGGGATATATTCTGATGCAGAAGTATTGTTGTTAGCTTCTTTGGCAGCTCTGTCTGCTTGTTCGTTTCCATGTATTCCGACATGGCTTGGGATCCAGCAAAATCTAATGTTACGTTGTTGTTCAAGGAGTCTTGATATTTTGTATTGAATCTGCTGTTGTAGAGGATGTTTGTTAGAACTGATATTTTGTATTGCCATCATGGAACTACGGGAGTCAGTAAAAATTATGCTGTTTTGAAAACTGGAATGGTCGATTTCGTCTAGTGCTAACATAATGGCTTGCAGTTCTGCGGTATAAATGCTACAGTCTTTTGGAAGTTTTTGGGCCAATGTGATGTCAGAAAAGTAAACTGCCGCTCCCACATGAGAATCAGTTTTGGATCCATCTGTATATAGAAAGCTATGATCTGAAAATTGTGCCTTATAAGCAGCATGCAGCTGTTGATGATTTATATGAGAAAGGATTTGTTTGCTCGAAATGTGGAAGGAGGAGTCACATAAAGGTTGTCTGATTGTCCATGGTGGAGTAGACTGCTTCGGTAGCGGATTTATGTTATCTAGGTTAAGCTCTCTACTGAGAAGAAGGGTTTTTAATCTCACATTCGCAGGTTTATTGATTCTTTGTTGTTGCTGATAATGTTGTTCCCATTCAGAAGCAAAAAGAGTTTTCTGTAGAGGGTGGTCTGGTAAGGATTTTATTTTAGCTGCATAAGAGAGTAATTGGTTTTGTCTTCTGATTTGCAGAGGAGGTTCTTGAGCTTCGGCGTACAGACTCTGCACAGGTGAGGTGCGGAAAGCTCCAAGGGCTAAACGTAGTGCGCAGTGATGTACCGGGTCGAGCCATCTCAGAGCACTAGGTCTTGCCGAGTCATAGACTGGGGCACCATAGTCTAGCTTAGACCGAATGAGAAGGCGATATAAGCGTAGTAGGATTGTCCTGTCTGCTCCCCAGGATATAGCGGATAGGACCTTCAAGATGTTCATTTTCTTCAAACAGTGGACTCGTATGTGACTGATATGCTCTAGGAAAGTCAGTTTTTTGTCAAAAACTAATCCTAAGAAACGGACACTATTTTCAACTGGGATGATCCGTTCTTTCAGCCTGAGTTCTGGGTCAGGATGGAGATTCCTTTTTCTGCAGAAATGTATGCATGCAGTCTTTTGTACCGATATTCTATATCCATTTCTTTCTGTCCATTTTATGACTCTGTTAATGGCTACTTGCAATTGCCGTTCTATTGTTCTCATATGCTGCGCTTGATAAGAAATGCTGAAATCATCAGCATAAACTGTTGTAAAGATATTGTTTGGGATTTGTTCTATTATTGTGCTGAAGTGGACTGCAAAAAGTGTGGCACTAAGTACAGATCCTTGAGGGACCCCTTCTTCTTGATAAAATACATTGGAAAGTGTATTGTTCATTCGAACTTGGAAGGTCCGATTCTTAAGGAAATTGTATATGTAGAGGGGTAGATGTCCTCTAAGGCCAAGTTGATGTAATCTTTTAAGTATACCGTATCGCCACGTGGTATCATATGCCTTTTGGATATCAAAATTAACCATGACTTGGTGTTGTTTCCTGAGAAAAGCATTTCTTACTTGATTTTCCAGTTGTATAAGTACATCCAAGGTACAGCGATTTTTTCTAAAGCCAAATTGTTCTGGATTGAGAAGATTATTATTTTCTAGGTACCATGTTAGTCTATTGTTGACCATTTTCTCTAAGATCTTGCCTAAGCAGCTGGTCAAAGCTATGGGACGGTAGTTCTGTGGGTCTGAGAGATCTTTTCCCTGTTTTGGGAAAGCTAGTATTATTGAGTGGTGCCATTTGTTTGGGAAGGAATTTTCAAGGTATATTTTGTTGTATAGATCTAACAGGGCTAATTGGGACTGTTCATCTAATTGTTGTACCATTGCATAATGGATTTCATCAGGACCGACTGCGCTGTGTTTCACCTGTAGCAGAGTTTGTTTTAGTTCTGCTGCCGTGAGTGGCAAGTTGTATTGTTCACACTGATTGGTTGAAAAGTTTAATTTTATTTTTTCGGCCTCTTTCTTGTATGTTTTAAAAGCTGTGGGGTATGTACAATTAGCAGATGTATTTGAAAAATTTTCAGCAAGCACGTTGACTATATCTAAGGTGTTTGTAACCAACTGTCCCTTCCAATTTAGCAGTGGAGAGTGGTTTAATTGAGAATTGTTGGTCATCCTTCTGATCTTTTTCCAGATAAGTGTAGTTGGTGTGGAAATAGTTATAGTGGATGCAAATTTCATCCAAGCAGCTTTTTTGCTTATTTTTTGCACTTTCCTGACCTTGGCTCTGGTTCTCTTGAATTGTATCAGATTTTCTGTTGTTGGATTTTTGCGAAAAAGGTTCCAGGCTCTATTTCTTTCTTTTTTAGCTTCCTGGCACTCTTTGTTCCACCATGGTTTTGGATATATTCTGATGTTAGAAGATGTTTTAGGTATTGTCTTTTCCGCAGCTTGAAGCATACTATCAGTAACATAGGCTACTGATGTTTGTACTGATTCTCTTTTAATAATGTTGCGGTCTAGCTTGGCTAGTATCCTGAATGTTTCCCAATCTGCATCATATATTTTCCATCTGGGGTGCCTACTGGCTTGGCATGGCGTTTTTTCCATGATTTTCAAAATAATGGGGTAGTGGTCACTGCTCAATGGAGTCTCGTGCACGCTCCATTTAGTCATAGGGAACAGTGTTGGGGAACAGATTGATAAGTCTATTGCAGAACTGCTTTTTGATGGAAGGTGGAAATACGTGTGTGTGCCGTCATTTAAAATCATTAGGTTGTTCTCGACAATTAATTTTTCTATTTGCTTACCCTTCTGGTCTATTTTGTGATCGCCCCATAGTGGGTGATGTCCATTTAGGTCACCTAAGATGCAGAATGGAGGTGGTAGTTGAGTGATCAGCTCTTCGAAATCCTTAAATCGGAATTCTTGATTAGGGGGTTATATAACTGGCGCCAGTCCGCGAATTAAATGATCACCTCTCGCATGTGTAACAAAAGAGTTCTTTTTAAGGTAAATGTTCTTCTCAACATGCATATCTAATGTTTTATTTGAAGTAAAGTAATCTGTGAAGAGGGATGAAGCCCTAATTAGGAGTCCTACTACTTTACATAGTGCAAGAAAGTAGATGAATTAGAATAAAATCTATAAAGAACAGGATCTTGAAGAATGAGGTAATGAGTGTGAGAGGATTTAGCAGAGACCTCCTTTAAAGAGAATCATCAGTTGGAAATAGCACTTAATTTTAAAAATAATGATCTCTCATATGCCTATTGGGTGTAGTACCATAGTAACAAACTACGCTGAAAAGACAAAAGAACCCAGGAACGCTGAAAAGACAGAAGAACCCTGGTTCCTGGGCAACGCGACGCTGTCATCCCTCTCGCTAGTTGAAGAACCCACCGCTTGGCAGATATATATGTACACTGCATTCACGTAGACGGTAATTCGATGTCAGCATGGATAAACGTCGTGAGTTAACCGACTTTGAAAGAGGGATGATAGTGGGTGCCCGACGCATGGGTGACTCTGTCACGGAGGTGGTACAGAAATTTCACTGTCCCCGTTCGACAGTATCAAGAGAGCATCGGGAATATGCTATTGCGATGGGATAACATCTCATCGCAGACTGCGCTGTGGGCGGCGAAATGTGGTTAATGAATGTGACCGTCGACGTCTGTCTCGCATTGCTTCAGTCAACCGAACAGCGACAGTGGCCCAAATCACCGCAGACTTCAACGAGGTAAGTACCAGAAACGTCTCCACCAAGACCATCAGGCGATCATTAGTCGCAATAGGTTACAGGAGCCGCCGACCCATCAGAGTCCCATTGCTAACACCACGACACATGACTCTACGCCTCAACTGGGTGAAAGAACATCGGCATTGGACCTTGGATGATTGGAGACGGTTCGCCTGCTCCGATGAGTCCAGTTTCCAGTTGTTTCGAGCGGACGAGACGGTGCGTATCTGGCGCAAAACGCACGAAGCTATGCACCTGTCATGCCAACAGGGAACTGTTCAGGCAGGTGGATGGTCGGTAATGGCACACGTTGGGACCTCTGGTACGTCTAGACGCATCTCTGAACAGCCAAGGTTACGTGTCCATCCTTGCAGACCATCTGCATCACTTCATGGTCATCGTGCACACACAGGGCAATTGACTCTTCCAGCAGGACAATGCGCCTCCCCACAAAGCCGTGGTGACTAGAACATGGTTCGAAGAGCATTCCGCAGATATTACCACCATGGAATGGCCTCCCCGTTCACCGGACATGAACCCTGTGGAGCATCTTTGGGATGCTGTGAAAAGTCAGTTCGATCTTTGGATCCTCCACCCAGGAATGCGACGGAATTATGGACAGCAGTGCAGCAAGCATGGATGGAAATACCTGTGGAACTAGTCAACTCAATGTCTCGCCGTGTGACTGCCCTTATCCGGGCGAAAGGTGGGCCTACAAGTTACTAGGTAGGTATTCTATGATTTATGTCCACCCATTGGATACTAGATTTATTTCTTTTATCAAACAAATATTGTTTTGTTTTTTATTTGTGCGATTGGATGACCTTACCCTAATAACTACTTTCAATTATTCTCATTAACCTACTCACCACAGTTTCTATAACAAATATTAATTTCAAACGTTGGTAGGTGGCGTAATGAATGTTACGTACCATCTGTGCTTCACATTAAATACTTATCAAAAGAAAAAAAGAAAAAACGGAAGAAGATAAAAAAAAAATAATAAATAAATAATGCTGTACGATCTCTAATCAACATATGTGAACCGTGTCTGTGTGTTGGGATCTGCTGGGCGGTCATTTGATAAACTAGCACAGACCGCTCTAATGAAGTCTATGCTCGCGTGACCTATGAGTAAATACACACCCGTTTCATAGTCTAAGAGTCCATTTGTCAATATGCCTGTTTACCCATCTTCCAGAGTGGTGTGTCCACTGGCGTGTCTATCTGTCCACGCAAATTTGTAAGATAGCCGGCTTCATTTGTATGCTGTTGGCTCTTCAGCTACCGCAGCTGTTTGTTAGGTTTTTTCACATGACAACATAACGCACGTTTCTTCGCCTTCATCGGCGTAATTTGACCCCTACGAGTAGTGAACCATAAAAGGCTGTATATGCGAGTAAATGATTGATTAGGATGCTAACTTTCCACTTTGCTAGTGATTAATTGTCATAAATTAAAGCCCAAAGAACACACAAGATGCAACTCGTATTTTAGTAGCGAAAAAAAAAAAATAAAATAAAATAGAAAGCCAACTTCTAAAAGTAATTCGGTAAAAGCTTTTTTTTTTCTTGATAAAAAAACCGTTGTTTTCTTGTTTAAAAAATGTTCTGAACTGAAAGGATGTTCTGCGTGAATATTTCACGAATTAGCTTTAAAGTGAAAGAATTTTTCTGGCTAACAAAACACGCAATGACGATGTCACGTGAACTCATCTCGCGATGTCACGTCCATGACTGTTATGTAATACGAGAACTGCATTACTAAAAGTTGGATATTAATAATGATTTTTGGCAACTTATTTCCACTTTCATGCATCCGAATGATTAAATATTTAAAATATTCTAATAACCGTTGGAATAGTATGGTTTTTACAGAGTACTTCTAAAATGAAATGCGGCATTTTATGTATGTTAATTTTTCAAGTTGTGCACGCAAATTACATATTTTGAGAAAAATCCTTTTTTTGTTTCGTGAAATATTTATTAATGAACTGAGAAAACATTTTAACAAAAGTTAGATTCATTATTCTTTTTATCCCCTTTCTTTCTCTTTGAGTGCTAGTGATGTTGATAATTTAAGGGTGCGGAGGGAGGGGAAAGACGTGCCACATTTCGAAAACTTTCTTGGTGTTTTATTAACTACTTAAAATGGCGTACTTTTAGTGATTTAAAGAGAGATGAAGATGGACCAGTGACATGCAGGAGGTTGAGGGGGCGGTTATTATTTATGGCCGTCCAATCTGCATGTATTTATTTTTATTTTTATTTCAACAAGCACTATAAAAATATAGCCTGGTAGTTTATAAACCAGAAAAAACAAAATAAGAATATTAATTAATAAAATTAAAGATAATAATAATAATAATAATAAAACCCATAAGGAGAAGAAAGAGATAATAATAAAATTTACACGCAATTTCCCATAATTTCGAGAATCAATACCAACATATAAATGTTGGTTCTGTGCAATTATGGAGTTATGGCTGTCTAATTTTTTTTAAAAATGGCTGTAAGTTCTAAATGATAAAAATATAATAAAGAAATAAATAAAACTAAGGCCGCAATAGAATATGGAAGCAGATGTTGCAATAGTTTGAAAGAAAACGGTCACGTGAGTTAATTTTTCTGTCTTTATTGCCTGGGACAATGTTGCCCCCTCGTGTGACAGTGACAGAGTAACCCAAAGCCTGAAATTCGGATATAACGATACTCTGTTATAACGAATATCCTGTAACTCGTTAAAACGGACTCTCGCTGTATTTCGGTTTCAGTGAGGGTGGAAATCGGTTGGGTCCAGTACTGTGAGAGTTGGTTTTGTTTTATAACGTGATCACTGTTTGAATGGCCACACATGCTGCCCTGATTGCGTATGAAAACTGCTGATGTCCTCTTATAGTCGGATAGTGCGCAGTAACGACTGACATGTAGGAGGAAGCTTCCCCAAAGTGTCTTTGCCGAGTCGCGTGTCTTCGAAATCACCTTAGCCTCGGGCCCAGGGCACTAAAAATATACGACTTTTTTGATTTTTGTGTGCGGACAACAGACAGACAGACTGAAACCAGTTCCACGGGCCTTGTTACCAGACAGATCACCTCTTAACCCTAATCAATGGGGTTGACCACCGAGACCGCTGCGTTCCCAGTCTGCGTCCCGCATCGATCATAGCAAAAGCGGCGTTCATAGCGACGGCAGCGGCGATGTTCATTGCTCGTAAAAGACATATTAATCTAACGCTTCACTGGGTCTAACTGCATCGAGCGGCGTTTCACAGGAGGCCCCCGCTTTTCCATGTATATGCGTTTGTATTATTATTATGATTGATGCCGAGCTGTGATTCCGACCGCGTTCGGCTGTGGCGGTATGAGTGACAAATTAGGCTTGTACGTGAAGAGTTCCAGTTGGGAATGACATAAAAGAAGACGATTACTTCCTCTGGGAAGACTTTTATCATGCGTCAGTCTTGCAGAGTTGCCATGCGTGGAACACGGCATGCGCGTGCTTGTCCATTTCCAACAATGTCAGTTTCTCTCCTTCTTTGTATGTGATGTAACATAAAAAAAAAAAAAAAGATGCTATCCAAGCCGGAACTAATTACACATGTGGCAGGGGGACGTTTATTCAGTCCAATCCAGTCAAAAAACGGGCAATAGATATATTTCAAATGGAATATCTGGCAAAAAGATGTGCGCTATAACCTCACGAAACTGCACGAAAAGAATCTATTGGCACAGAAAAACAAGTTTCATTTTGTTCAGTGATTGAAAGGGTTTTACGTGCATACTGTCGTATCGTCTGCTTATCGAATGAACTTAATCGTCTGCTTATAGAATGAACTTAATCGTCTGCTTATCGAATGAACTTAATCGTCTGCTTATAGAATGAACTTAATCGTCTGCTTATCGAATGAACTTAATCGTCTGCTTAGAGAATAAACTTAAGACAACAAGTATATTTAAATAATATAAACAACTTTCTAAGAAATGTTTAATAAAAAATCATATTTTGGGAGATAGCAGGAAAGATGAGGTGTTATTAATAGAGAATTACACAACCTCCTTCAGCGAAAAACTGGTTGTTAACATCCAAAGAAAGTAATTTGTTTAAATCCGTATTCTCTGATTTTCTGCTTCCCCCCCCCCCCATTTTTTTAAGACCATCCATTAAGCTTAACAATACTTAAATTTTGGGCTCGTTCTCCACTAACTAACCCTCCTGAAAACAGGCCAGAAACAAATGGAATAGGGCATTATTCAGTTCCAATTGTGTGCTTAGGAATTTCTTATTTTCGAGCCAACAAGGAATGTCCGATTTACTGATGGAACGTCATTATCCATCTGTCAACAACGCCTTGTGCTCTGTTGTATTCGGCTGTTCTTTTTTGGCGGCCTCATTCATTCGTTCCATTATCCAAAGCTTACCCCCTGTGGTTCTCTTGTCCACTGAAGGCATCTCCCAGAATGGAGAAAATCAAGAGCGTTGGAGCCGTTAGTCTAATCAAGACCAACAACTTTATCACACCCAAAGTAGACTTTAATTAACTCCATTATCTATGCAACTGTACGCATTAGGGGGAGGGAGAGAGAGAGAGATGTAAGGGGGAGTGTAGGCAGCTAATATCAGCGTTGTGAGGGCGTCATTTTTTTTTCTCCCCTAGCTTTTTACGTAATTTTTCCCCCTCCTGCTGTACTCAGTAATAAAATATGTCGCTACTGTTTTCCCCCATTATTTCACGCCATGTTATCTCTCATGTAGCAACTGAAGCGTAAGATGGGGAACTTCATGAATTGCATCAATGTTGGAGAATCAAATATTCCGTATCCTAAGCAACTGATTAACAAAACCTTCCACGAAAAAAAAAAAAAAAAAAAAGACATGAAATTTAAAATGTTCTTACATTCTTTGATATAGAAAAAACTGCGAAATAAATAAAGGTGTTTTAATTAGACTATGACAATAAGTAGAATTTTTAAAATACTATTATTACTTTTGAACTTTTTTTAACTCTTTTTTTTTTTCTTTAAAGAAGTTTTTATAGTATAAAAAATATAAAAAAACATTCTTCTATCCTTTTCAGAGTGTGGCAGCAGCGAAGCCGAAATGATTCGAGCTATCATCATTAAGAAACAAAGGATTTAGCCAAAAAGTCATGACTGCATGTTTTCTCCTTGAATGCCCGTTGCACCCTTGTTGGCAGCACAATAGCACCCGACAGAAGAAAGCACCAGTCAGATTCAAGTTTTTGTTTCTCCTCTATAGCCGACTAAATAAGATCAATGCGGTACTTCTCAGAATGACACGAACATCTACATTCGTCAAAGTGTCCAGACAACATCCCCATGCAGTTGGAGTCTTATTTATCCTGTCAAACAGAAGCATCATTGGAGGAGGCCGTACAAGTAGTTTGGCCATTGTATTTCCATTCCCCATGATTTTATTTTTATTATCGGTTTCTTGTTTCTCAGTATCTTTAATTTTTCTTTCTCTTATTCTTTGCTACATATCGAAGATTAATGATTAATACTATTAATAATTTAATATTAATTTATTTTATATTAATTCAGCTATTAATTGCAGCATCCCGTCCTCGGACGAGGACGGGATGCCGCACCTGCTGAGCCCCTTTCCTTCAAGGGCCAATCAATTTACGATTCCTAATATTAAACTCTTGTGAAGTTTGAAATACATTTTCATAAATTTCTCCGTGGCTAGCACAACAGCTCTTTCTGTTCCTCAATCGCACACATCTGGCCCACTTCACGATCTGCTGAAAAAGAAGAAAATATTTTTTAAAAGTTTAATAATAATAATCCCACTGAAATTATTCAGAAAATATTGTTCGCTATTTTATTATAAATTTTGATTGTATTTTAATTGTTTTTGCATATTAAGGACCATTGTCTGTATTGTAACTTAGACCACTAGAGTCTACCTGCTATCTGATGAGGATCGGTTCTGAAACTATTATAGCAGTCTCACAGTTAAAAAAAAAAAAAAAATAGTCAGTCAGTTAAACTTTTCACGAGGCTATCTGTTGGAAAGTTGTGCAATACCAGAGCAACTCGTTGCAAAGGGAAGTTTGTTCGCTGTAAGAATTTGGACGATTGCAAAAATAGATGAAAAGACAAGATAGTTCTGCAGACATCAAGTAACTTCTCTCATAACTACTAATGGGAGAAATTATACAATTTCTCTTCATTAATCTTCTAATGTCTTATGATAACTAGCCATGAGTTAGGAAGGAGCTTGACTTCCAGCTCCGTACTAACACTATGAAAGAGAAGGCCTAGTGAGTGACGCTGGCCGCCTGCTATTTTTCTCTCTGCTGTAGTTATAATGGCGAAGAAAGCGAAACACGTCCAACAAATTAATTGACTTTCTCCACAGCATATTAATAAAAGTAAAATGTCATATAAAATGATAGAAATTGAACTTTCAATAATTATTCCTCAAGACGAATAGTAAATTTTTTCTTAGTCTCCGTTCCAAAGTATTTTTTTTTTCTAAAGCACATCTTTGACATTCTTACATATTCTGTGATTATTATTATGGTAATTTGTCCATAATTAACTATCATTTACATTTTAACCACTAGTACTGTCTTATAGTCAATATATAAATTTTCGATGATGAAATTAAGTTCGGTTGCTTCTCTAAACTGCTCAACCACTTGATATACTTCTCTTAAAGCCTGCAAAATTTTAAAATCGGACACCACTCAATCTCAAAGGTTGCCTAATTTTAAAGAATTCGCCATATTATTATTTTGAAATCTAAGGTAATTATTAAAGAAGTTCTGTTATTAAAGCTATTTATCACTATACGTACACATACAACAACAGCGCTGCCATAGATTTTGATGAAATTTGGTATTTGAATTCTAGTTTACACGTGTTTTGCATTTGTAATTTTGTATTGATCCTTTTGATCGTTGGATAAACACTAAAAAAATAAACATTGTTTAAGGTTAGTTATCATAACAGCATATTATACATAAATAAACCAGTTTTTAAATTTATAACTTTTCTTTAAAATGATCATGGTCTAATCAACCGAAAACAGGGTGTGAAGCAATGCAAGTTTCTTGGATTAATTGAATTTTACTGATAATTTCGGAAGGAAACTAAACTTTATTCTTGCAACTGAGGAGAACACGAAATGGACCCTGTAAAAAGCCGAAGACTTCTATAACTGTGTCACCAAAACTATTAATACTTGGACAAACATGTTTCCAATATCTATGGTACAAGGTTTGCTATTTGGAATAGTAAAGACCTCAATGTCAAAGATGGACACGTGATCCCGTCGGTAATGTGGATGATCTTATTGAGGCGTTTTCATGAAAAGAATGCTTAAAATACAAAATTTATAGGCATATCACATTAATTGCTTTTCTTGGTGGTTGGTACTTCCTGGCACCGAACATACGGATCGTCCTAATTAAAACTACCAAATATTTAATCATCACTTTCCCTCCGGAGAAAACAACAAATATCAACTCACGTTTTGTACATTGAATAATGGCATGATACGATCTGTTGTTGTTGTTTGAGAGCTATTAGCGCAAAAGCAGCTTAGGCTAGGTTAGGAGAGTTTCATATTTCAACATTTTTCACTTTGCGTTGGTGTGGTTTAGAAAAAACGTAGTTAATATTTGGCCGGTCATCCAAAATTGTTTTGGATGACCGTTGTTTTGTTCATGATTGTTTGAAACGCTCTTAAGCATTCTCTGTTAAATTTTGGACTATTTACCATGAAGTGATGTACAGTAAGCGGAACTTGACAGTTTTGGCATTGAGGAGGACTTCACCTCTGAGTAGATAAGAGTGAGTGATATGTGTATGCCCGATTCGCAATCGAGCAAGGGTCGCTTCTTGTTGTCAGTTGGATCGGAAACTGGTCGGCCATGGTCGAAGTGTTTGTTTAATTAAATGAAGTTTGTTGTTGGTCTGATCTAGCCAGTGTTGTTGCCACTGTTTTGTACTGCTTTGGTGAATTAAGAACATGCAATCAGTACAGTAGATGGTATTGAGCGAAAGGCATAATCAGAGGTGGCTGCTGCTCTTTCGTTTCCCGTTATTCCTGTGTGACCTGGGATCCAATAGAATCTGATATTGTGATTTCTTTGCAATAGATTTGATACTGAATGGACATGGACATGTTAGGCACTTCCTTAAAAGGCGCAACCAGGACCGAAGTCCATATGCGCCTTTGGCCTTTGATACTGAATATTGAATCTGTTGTAGGACTGGGTGTGTTCTAGTATTAGCATTCTGCAAGGCAATAACAGAGCTAAGCGAGTCAGTGAAAATTACGCTGTTTGCTATCCGTTTACGTTTAATTTGGTTTATGGCCATCAAAATTGCTTGCAATTCAGCAGTAAAAATACTGCATTCTTTTGGAAGTTGTTGGATGAGGGTATGATCTTCAAAATGAATCCCAGCTCCTATACAAGTCTGTTTTTGACCCATCTGTATACATGAAAGTGTGATGTGCATATTGTTCTTTGCGTGCTGCATGTAGCTGCGTAGTTCGTTCTCGATGGAGTTGTTTTCCCCCAGGTTCGAAAATATGGGTTGAACTACACACCATGGTGTAATGGTCTGTGCAACCGTAGTAGCTATGGCGTCATAATTAAGCTCTCGGCTTAGCAGCAAATCTTTCAGACGGATGTTGGCAGGTCGATTCATTCGTGGATGGGCTTGGTATATGTGTTCCCAGTTAGGTGAAAACAGTAAGTCCCTATTTGGATGATCAATGATAGATTTTATCTTGACGGCGTAGTGTAAAAACAAGTTCTGTCGTCTAAGCTGTAGTGAAGATTCATGGACTTCTGCATAAAGGCTTTGTAGAGTAGAAGTGCGAAAGCTCCACGTGCTATATGGAACGCACTGTGGTGTATGGGGTTTAACCATCTCAGTGCACTTGGTTTCGCCGAGTCTTAAACAGCTGCATCATACGGTTCTTGGAATGTGCTCGGTTATGGTATTCATTCATTCTTCATTCCACCATGATTTTGGATGAGTTGTGAGGTGTGATGATGTTTTTTGAATAGTGTGCTCAGCAGCTTGAATTAGTTTATTTGTGACATATTGTACCGCTGCATCTAACGGTTTTTGCTTGATAATATCTGCATCCAATTTTGCAATAGATTTATGCATTTTCCAATTCGCTTCATTTATTTTCCATCTGGGATTTCTAAGTGACTGACATGTGGTTTCTAATGCCATGGTAATGATTATTGGACAGTGATCGCTGCTGAGAGGATCTCCGTATACGGATCAATCAAATATTGGAGAGCATATAGACAGGTCGATAGCTGTGCTATTTCCTGATGGACTGTGTATGCATGTATGTGTAAGTGTGTTTAGGGTCAAGCGGTACCAGGGGTTTCCCCCCATCTCCGCGTAGTTTACATTGTGGTGTGTTATAGTACCCTGTAAATGCCAGAGATTTAAAAGTGTGTGTGTGTGTGGTATGGTTGTTTATTGGCGCATTAGCTGCTATGGCTATAGTGCGCCTATTGGTAGTTATATCAGAAAATAATAAAGAACGTAACACTTCAAATTCATTTCAGTTCTGAGAGCTATTCATAAAAGATTATACACTCTAATTTGTTTCAGAAAGCAGAAAAGTTCCTTAATATTTGCCTCCTCTCCTATGATATGATGTAGTGTCAGCGGTTCTTGAAGATTAGCCAGATTTTGAAGTGTTGAAGTACGATGTGGTTGATAGTGTGGACAGTCAATCAAAATATGTTTGACTGTTAGATGTTCAGAGCAGTGTGAACACTGTGGAGGATCATTGCCGGTAAGTAAATGGAGGTGAGTCAGATGGGTATGCCCTATTCTTATCCGTGCGAGTACCACTTCTTCTCGCCGCACTGTCTGAGTGCATGAGTGCCATAATTTTGGGTCCTGTTTCAATTGAAAAAGTTTGTTATTTGTTTCTTTATGCCATAGTGCTGTCCACTGTGCATGGTATGCTGTTTGAATTATGATATTATAATCAGATGCTGGAATGAAGGCAGAGGTTAAGTCTAAGGTTGATGGATTTTTAGCAGATATATCAGCTAGTTCATTTCCTTTTATGCCTGAATGTGCCGGAATCCAGCAAAACTTCACTAGTTGTTGACGGTTGTCAATTTGCAATAGTAAACTCCTGATTTTAATTAAAATATGGTGATTCTGTTGAGAGGGATTCTGCATTGCTCTAATTGAGCTGAGAGAGTCAGTGTAAACTATATATTTTTCAGATGGATGTAGAGTCAAATTTTCTAGGGCTAATTGTATTGCATACAGTTCTGCTGAAAAGTTGGTATACTCAGGTGGAAGAGAAGCTGATATGATAGCAGAGGGAAACACTGCTGCTGCGCCAACAGTTGAAAGAGATTTGGAACCATCCGTATATACCGGCAAGAAGTCAGCACAGCTTTGAAGATGGCTAGCATGGAGTTGTTGCACATTCAGTGTCGGTAGGCGATTCTTTCCCCATTGTAGAAAATAAGTATCACAAGTTAGTTGAGGAAACGATGTCCACGGAGGATGACAGTAATTCTCTATCTGTTGCCTATTGTGGAGAGGAACATTCCAGTTCTGTGATATTTCAAGAAGCCGTAGGCCAGCTGGTCGGATTTTACCTGGTTTATTTCTATAGAGATTAATTAGTGGTTGATTAAAAAGGTAGGGCTGAATAGGATGCAAAGAGCAAGTCTGTATTTTGGCTGCATATTTAAGTAACAGCATTTTTCTGCGGAGATGCAGAGGGGGCTCATGAGCTTCAATGTATAGACTATGAGTTGGAGATGTCCTATACGCACCAATTGCAATCCGCAGTGCATTATGTTGAATAGGATCTAGCCAGCGTAGTACACTCTTTCGGGCAGAATCATAAACTGGAGCACCATAATCTAAACGGGATCTGATCAATGCTCTATATAAGAGCAGCAAAGTTGTACGGTCTGCTCCCCAAGAATGGGCAGATAAAGCTCTTAGCATGTTGATCTTTTTGAGACAGGTAGTACGTAACAATTTAACATGCTCAAAGAAATTCAGCTTACTGTCCAGGATTAGTCCCAAGAATCTGATATTGCTGGCAATCGGAATGGTGGTATTTGATATCCGAAGTTCAGGATCCGTATGCAGTTTGCGTTGATTGCAAAAGTGGATCGCAACTGTTTTTTGTTGGGAAAGACGATATCCATTGCACTCAGCCCACTTTTGTACTTTATTGAGAGATATCTGCAATTGCCTTTCAATAGATCTCATATTCTGTGAATGGCAAGAAAGAGAGAGATCGTCAGCGTAAAGGTACGCCTTTACAGTATTTGGAAGTTCTTTTGTGATAGAATCAATTCTGAGGGCAAAGAGGGTCGCACTCAAAACTGACCCTTGTGGTACTCCTTCTTCTTGCAAGAATGTAGTAGAAAGGGAATTTTGATATCGCACCTGGAAAGATCTGCTCTTGAGGAAGTTCTTAATAAATATAGGCAGGTTGCCACGGAGACCATGGTTATGGAGGTCACGGAGAATTCCATAACGCCAGGTGGTATCGAATGCCTTCTCTATATCTATGGAGACCATAACTAGGTGTTCGTTTTTAACAAAGGCATTGCGAATTTCGGATTCAGCCTTGATCATCAGATCAAAGGAGGACCTGTTTTGGCGAAAGCCATGCTGACTATTACTTAGTAGATGTTCGCTTTCAATGATCCAAGCGAGTCGACTGTGGATCATTTTTTCAAGAATTTTACCGAGGCAACTGGACAGAGATATTGGTCTGTAACTATTAGGATTGGAGGGGTCTTTTCCAGGTTTCAAGAAGGCCAAAACTGTAGCATGGTGCCAAGAAGTGGGATAAACATTTCCCAGGAAGATTCGGTTAAAAAAGGCTAGCAGCATTTGTAAGTTTTCCTCATCAAGGTGCTGTAACATAACATAATATATCCCATCTGGCCCAGCGGCACTGTTGCGCGTTGTTCTGATGGCTTGCATAAGTTCACATTTTTGGAGTGGCTGGTTATATGGAAGTAGCAGTGAAGTTCGAAAGTTGATGTGTCTCTGTTCTGCGGTGTTCTTAGTTTTCTGAAATTCCGGAGAGTAGGTGGAAGCAGCTGAGACGTCAGCAAAAGTTTTGCCTAAGGCATTTGCTATATCCAGAGGAGCAGAAACGTTTAGACCATTGCAGGAGAGAATTGGAGAAGGTACAGTTGGAAACTTCCCGGAAAGCTGCCTAATTTTCTTCCATATTAATCGTGGGTTCGTGTTTCTATTGATAGTGGATGCAAACCGAGTCCAAGAATCTTTCTTGGCTTGTCTTTGAATGAGACGAGCTTTTGCCTTTAGTTTCTTGTATTGAATAAGATTAACTGTAGTTGGAGTTCGCCGAAATAAATTCCATGCTTTATTTTGTTCTTTCTTCGCTTTTGTGCATTCCTCATTCCACCAACAGTTGAAATGGCGTCGAGTCTTTGAATTTGATATTGGAATTGAGCTTTTAGCTGCAAATAAAAGGCAGGAAGTGATATAGTCGGTAACTTCATCTATGGGATGTAGTTGTATAATTTTTTTATCCAATGTGATTGCTGATTGAAATTTGTCCCAATTAGCTTTAGAAAATTTCCATTTCCTGCAGGGTTCGTCTAATGGTGGTTGTGTAGTCATCAGATTACAAACAATTGGAAAATGGTCGCTGCCCATGGGATTATCCAGAGCGGACCATTGCATGACCGAAAACAGTATTGGGGAGCAAATCGATAGGTCAATGGCAGAAGTCTGTCCATTAGGTAACTGTATATGGGTGTGCGAACCACTGTTAAGAAGAGTGAGGTTTTCTTTATCCAGTAAAGTTTCGATCAGTCGGCCGCGTCGGTCTAATTTAGTTGATCCCCATAAAGGGTGGTGGCCATTGAAATCCCCTAGCAGGCAGATAGGGGAGGGGAGCTGTAATAAAAGTTCTTTAAGATCATTATAAGAGTAAGTATGATTTGGTGGGAGATAAACTGAGACTAGAGTTAAAGCAGTCTGACTAATCAGACGCACAGCGACAGCTTCGATTTGGGTTTGGAGAGTGATTTGCCTAGCTGGAATCCTTGTGTTAATTAAGATGGCTACACCACCTCGAGCAGAATTGGATGTATTCCGATCTAGTCGATAGATTGAGTAGTTTTTTATGGAAATGGAAATTTGAGGAGTTAAATAGGTTTCTTGCAGGCAGAAACCAACTGGAGAGTAGCGGTTAATTAAGTAATGAATGTCGTCAATGTTGCCACGAAAGCCTCTGCAATTCCATTGCAAGATGTTAGGCATTACTTGAATTTAGAAGAAGAAGCTGTACCTGACGTGGATGTCTTATGGCGTTCTGGCTTTGGTTTGTCTCTTTTTGGAAATGTAGGGCGACCTGTGTCCATATCTTCTTCTTCTGCAAATATTTCCAGAACCGAATCTTCCTGTTTGGGAGAATACTCTGAATGCATCGATGTGTCCTGAATAACCTTTTTTGTAGATGAATTAAGATTATTTGAAGTAGTAGCAATCACTGGTGGAGGAGGAGATTTTGCTGGAATTTTAAGAGGCGTATTACTGGCTTGGTCTGAGTGCTTCAGGGTATTGGACTCTTGCTGAGAGAGGACAGCTCGAGCCCAGTCGGAGATTGATATGTTATGTGGAATGGTAACATCAGTTTGCGTGGCTATTGTCTGATATTTTTTTGCGATACTGGCATAGGTACGGTTATGCATAATGGGTGCAACTAATTTTCTTGCTTCCTGGTAACTAACTTTATTTTCGACTTTATATTGCATAATTTTTTTCTCTGTTTTCCATCTCTCACATGTCTTAGAGTAGGCCGGATGGTTGCCTTTGCAGTTGGGACAGATCATTTCTTTCACTGAACAATCACTTTGAATGTGATCAGAGGATTCACAGTTGGGACAAACTGGGTTGCTTCTGCATGTCGTTTGAGAGTGGCCATACTTTTGGCATTTATAACATCTCAACGGATTTGGTATAAAAGGACGAGTGCGGCAAAGAAGATATCCTGCTTTTATTGATGAGGGCAGATTTGGACTGTTAAAGGTGAGAATTATATTTCTGGTAGGTATCAGTATATTGTCTCTTTTGACCATAATTCTCTTTACAGCGATGACATTTTGTTCCTTAAGTTCTTCTTTAATTTCTTCCTCCGTCACATTCATCAGGTCCCAACTAGATATTACACCCTTTGATGTATTTAGGGTTGCATGTGGAGTTACGTTAACTGGAATACCAGCAAAAGTTGTCATTTTTAGCAGTTTTTCAGAATGCCTGTGGTTTAGAGTTTCAACAAGTAAGTCCCCTGATTGCAGTCTCTTAACCGTCTTGGGAGACCCTGCAATACTTTCCAGATGTTTTTGGATTAGAAAAGGGGATAGCTTACTGAGAGGCTGTTCTGATAGTGAGTGCATTATTAAAAATGCTGGTAAGTCTGTCACCGAGGGATTTGTTTTCAACCTCTTTGCTTGTGACGAGTCATGTTTATTTTCGGTATCTGGTCGACAGCTTGTCGACTCTATAGTTGGAAACATATTTTTTTCCATGTTGGCTCCTCTTAGCCCCTGGCAGATGGACTTTTCTGCCAAGGTTACCGGCCCCGCCACGGGGAGGCAGGAGCAGTGCCTGGTGTGACCAAGCGAAGTTAGTAGTGATTAGTCTATTAAATATGAAAAAAGAAAGGTTACTTTCCTTTCTTGCTCTCGATCAGTACTTTTGAAAAAAGAGCTGCTATTAAATAAAAGGATTTATTAAGGAGAAGAACGTAAAATAGAACTAGAATTCACCTTTTGAGAATCGCAGTGAAAGCACAGAGAAATCGCTTAGTCACAATCGCTTGGCACCCGGGGCCGATTTAAAAGTGTGTGGGTCTTGGATCGTTTAGTGTCGTATACCGTTGTTCTTCTGGTCGTTTAGCCGCTGAACCCCAGTTGGGTCCCAACGTTGTCCCATTTACGCCCCGTGGAGGCAGACCAGGAACCCAGTAGCTTATATATACTCTGGCAGATCCTGCCACCCAATTTCCTGAGATTTCGGTGGCTAGGACCGCATGTATGCGTGTGTGTGTGTCGTCGTTCAACAGAGTTAAGTCATTCTGTTCTATCCATTTTTCAGTTTGTCTTCCTCTCCGGTCTATGGCTGTGTTACGCCACAAAGGAATGTATCCATTGAGGTCTCTCATTATACAGAAGAGGGGAAGTAACTAAATTAGCATATCTTCTAAATCTTGTTGTGGTAATTCTTGGTTTGGGGGAACGTGAATTGTTACAATGGTTATGAGAGATTTAATGGCTATGCGTACTGCAACCGCTTCAAGGGTTGTGTTTAGTGGGATAATTTGGGAAGGAATGTGCGAATTTACCAGAATTGCCACACCACCATGGGTCGTGCTGCCTGTTACTCTGTCTTTACGGTATGTGATATAGTTCTTTACTGTGGTAAAGTCTTGAGGTCTGAGATATGTTTCTTGTAGGCAAAGGCACAGTGGGTTATGCTGTGCAATTAGATCGTATATATCATGTAGATTAGTAAAGAATCCTCTGCAGTTCCATTGAATTACAGTTTTCATTATTTGGTTTTGGAGAAGGTTTCAGACTGTTTCCTAGATAGTGGTTTAAGCTTTTCGAACTTAGGTTTTTCCTTTGGAAAATATGGTTTACCGGTGTCCATATCTTCTTCCCAATTCGTCTGCTTGATTGGTCGTTTCTCTATCCATTTGTTCCTTTGACTTCTGGCTTATGACATTACGTTTTTCTTGAGGGGCTTTCGTTTCTGAGTGTTTTGCGTCGGGAGGTACAGATAGCGGTGTGTTTGTGAGTTTCTCTTTTTGTTTTGGCTGGAATGTTATTAGTGCTCGTGCCCAGTCTGAAATGGACTTCTTTGGAGGAATCGAGAAATCTGTTTGGTCTCTATTGTACGCCAATTTCTTATGACATGTGCATAGGAAGGTCTGTTTATGGTAGTCGGGAGAACGGTTCTTTTGGCTTCTTGATATGTCACAGAATGTTCTACTTTGTATTTCTCTTTTAACATCTGTTTTTCTCTTTTCCAATATTTGCAGTTTTTGGAATAGGCAAAATGGTCCCCCTTACAGTTTGTACATTTCGGTTGCTCCGCTGGACAGTTCTGAGAACCACACTTGAAAGAGATAGCAACTCCACGACATGCCATTTGTGTAAATGACCATACTTTTGGCATTTAAAGCAGCGGAGAGTATTCGGGATGAATGGTCTGATGTTACAATTTAGATATCCGGCCTTTACTGATGTAGGTGGTTTGGGTGTGTTAAAAGTCAGTATGAGATTTCTTGTTTGGGTAAGTGTCCCATCTCTAGTTACTTTAATCCTTCTCACAGCTATGGCACCTTGATCTTCCAGCTCATTTTTAATTTCTTCTTTGGAGACTCTGATAAAGTCCCATTCAGAAATTACTCCTTTCGATGTGTTTAAGATATTATGGGGAGATATCTTTACAGGGAACGTTGTCATTTGAAGTAGCCGTTCTGCATGCTTTGGAGTAACTGCCTCGACTAGAATGTAGCCAGATTTCAGTCGCTTGATATTTTTAAGTGTTTCAGCCACACTTTCTAGACATTTCTGGGTGACAAATGGAGACAGTTTTCCTAATGGCTCTTATGTCGTAGAATGAAGGACTAAAAAAGTAGGTTAAAAAAGCGATGTCATGTCCTTTTTTTGTATTTTAGTCATAATCGTGTCATTTCTCCCATTTTTTTTTTTTTTTTTTTAGGATTCCAAGGAGTCAGATCTTTGGGGTTCATGGTTATGTTTGGATCATTCATGTTTGCTCCTTTTGGGTAAGTGTGAGAGCTTTTCTTCCCAGGTTTCCGGCCCCACCACAGGGAGGTAGGAGCGGTGCCACCAAGCGGAAGTAGATTAGCTTTAAACTCTCGAAATACGTATCACTCTAGAAATCGCCCGATCACTAGAAACGCTTGACACTTGGGCCTGGTTGGTTGATTGTTGGGTTTTATTGGCGCATTAGCAACTAAGGCCTTGGGCCTGCATGATATGAGTCTTAGCGGACAGGATTTCAATACTTCGGCTATTAATTCTTCTATTAATGAATATTTGTGGAGAACACAGACTTCAACTGGCTATTAACACTAGCAAGTCAATGCAAAGAAAGTTTAATTAAAATCTAAATAATTTGAAACTAAATATTAATATTTTTAAATTTTATTATTTATATATTACGCTTTTATCGTAAATATTAAAGATTACTTATTCAAAACACCCGAGTCTATTCTATAATTTATGTTACCACGACTATTAATAACTGGGAAACATGTTCCCAATATCTATGGTACAGCGGGTTGCCGTGTGGAATAGTAAAGATCTCAATGTCGTTGTCCGTGGATATCTTATTAGCTTGCATGGTTCGTATATCTTTGGTAAGCAGGAGTCTGTCTCTGTCGAATACTTCAGTATCCGAAAAACTGCGAGGTTTGTTTAGAGGCATACATTAAATAATCAAACAAACAACTATTTGTATGATTATTATGTTTCAGTTGTATTTCGTAGCGTGAGAGCTAAATCTCTCGAACCTTCTGTGTCTTCTCTGGGAAGACAGCTAAAGTAAAAATGTCATAAATTAAACTGACTGAGCCACGCAATAATCCACTCCATTACACAAATACCTGTGACACACACACAGTCAGCTATTGCACTATCCCCCCGCACGACAACCCTTGTGGGTTTTACTGATCATTTCAGAAGAAACCAAACTTTATTGTTGTTAGTGAGTGGGACACGAAAGTAATTCATTTAGCTGTCAACCTCATTGCAACTAAAGTATCGATGAAAAAAAAATCAAAGAAAAAAGGTGGAAAAAGAAAGTGGAAAAAGTTAAATAGAGATATTACTCTCACAATATGTTTTTCCCCAATCGGATTGTTCATGTTCTACACCTGACTGGTACAACTTTCTTTTTAATTTATGGAATTTTTTTTCCATAATGGATCGCAAAACTTACTGTATGTTTTTTTTTTTTTTGTTTATTTATTATTATAAATAATTTTATTATTTATTATAAAATAAATATTTTATAAAAAAGAGTGTTTGTTTTAAAAAATGTACATACATACATTAATTCTGCTAAAATTTTAAAAAAATATATAGACACAAAATATAAAGGTGAAACTTCTATTTCCCAAATTTTAAAAACGGTTAAACACGCAAAAATTTAAACGTTAATAATAGGCAGAAATATATGCGCATGCGCATATATTTCTGCTTATTATGTGCAGAAATTGCTTTTAAAATATTTTAAAAATATATAACATTTTAGAAACTATTATTTACTTCCATTTTCCAATTTAAAAAAGGAAAGAATCTTTTAATTCATTTGAATTTTTTTGCGCTGTGGACCGCGCGAAATTTGAATGACGTTATAACTCCTATTCCGAGTTAATATCTCCTTCGGTGTTTTCGCCTTAATCATTCGAAATAATAACGAAAAAATATTAACGAATCTTTCAAAAACACCACCTGGATACTGATGTCAATTCAATGGAACAGTTCTTTATAAAACTGCCTTTTTAGTGTTTAGGGGGTGATGAGAAACAAAATGCAAGTATTTCTTGTAATAGACAACAGTTCCATCATTGATAACCTCTTCGTAAAACTCAACTCTATACACGGCAGACTTAAATTTACCCTTGAAATTGGACAAAACAATCAGATAAATTTCCTCAATCTCACTATCTATATAACAGGCACAAAATTAAATACGAAAATTTTCAGGAAAAATACAAACACCGGTAAATACTTACATTTTGCTTCTCATCACCCAATAAACACTAAAAAGGCAGTTTTATATAATCAAATTCACAATGCACTAAAGTACAGTTCCTTACCTACCGACCTTCACAACGAAATCCAATACCTAGTCAGACTTTTGTGGATTTATTGGATGATTGTTTTCTGCAGCAGCATGTTCGAGAGGCAACCAGAGAGGGTAATACTCTTGATCTGGTTATCAGCAGTGATCATTCGTGAATTAAGAATTTGCAGATAAAGGAACCACTAGGTGGCAGTGATCACAGTGTGCTGAAGTGGGATTTACTCAAAGAGGTAACTATCGTCAGGGGTAAAGGAAAGGGTTTTTGCTTCCGTAAAGGGGAGTACAGTGGTCTCAGACAGTTTTTAAATTCTGTACAGTGGGATCAACTGACGATGTTACAAACAGTAAATTCTAAGTGGGAAGCATTCAAGGAATTAATCGTGGATGCTACTAGACTTTTCATACCGATTAAGAAATATTGTTCAAGGTTTAGGCCTAAATGGTTATCAAATGAACTAATGAGACTCGTGACAGAGAAGAAAAATGCATGGGATGCATATAAATTATCAGGCGACGCAGAAGCCTGTAGCAGATATAAGCTAGTCTGTAATCAGGTCACAAAGGAGGTTCGGCAGGCAAAGGCGGATTACGAGAAATCTTTGGCAAAAGATGCTAAGAAAAACAGCAAGGATTTCTTTACTTATATAAACTCTAAAAGGAAGGGGATGAATCTGATTGGTCCACTTGACATCGATGGTTCGACTGTTGATGATCCTGCTCAGATAGCAAACAAACTGAATGAGTATTTTGCATCTACATTCACACATGAGGAGTTATTAAGGTTTGAAAACGGCAGAAGGTTATCAAATTGTAGCAGGGTACTTAATGATTTTGTAATAACTGAGAGCAAAGTGGAGGAGAAATTGTTGAAGTTAAACATAAGAAAGGCACCTGGGGTGGATGGGATCTATCCAGTTATTTTAAAGGAGGCGGCAAAGCAACTAAGCAAACCCTTAGCCATAATTATGAGAGCATCCTTGAAAACAGGGGAGGTTCTCACTGACTGGAGATGTGCAAATGTATCCCCAATTCACAAAGGTGGATCGAAGGGTGACACGAGTAATTACAGACCAGTTAGTTTAACTTCTGTTCCGGGTAAAATAATGGAGTCGCTGGTTAAAGATGCATTGCAGGATCATCTAGACAAGACTGCAGCAATAATTCAGACACAGCATGGGTTTGTTAAGGGAAAGTCTTGTCTGACAAATTTGATTGGTTATTATGATGTGGTCACAAAGGAACTGGATGCAAAAAATAATTTTGATATCATATATTTGGATTTCAGGAAAGCTTTTGACACTGTTGCGCATGGAAGACTACTGTACAAATTGGAGCAGAATGGTATTAAGGGTAAGTTGCTACAATGGATAAAAGGATGGTTAAGTGGGAGAAGACAGAGGGTGGTAATCAATGGGTGCTGCTCTTCGTGGACTAATGTTATTAGTGGCGTCCCACAGGGTTCGGTGTTGGGTCCACTGTTGTTTTGTGTATTTATCAATGATATTGATGAAGGTATATCAGGCTTAATGTCGAAGTTTGCAGATGACACAAAGGTTGGCAGGGTTGTTAATGACAGTCATGGCAGTGTGCTACTGCAACAGGATCTAGATAATTTGGGCAGATGGGCTAAGAAGTGGCAACTGAAGTTTAACCTTGACAAATGCAAAGTACTGCATATGGGTAGAAGTAACCCCAGAGAAACGTACCAACTGTGTGGTACTACACTTAAGGTGGTAGAAAGTGAAAAAGACCTGGGAGTAATTGTGCAGTCAGATATGAAGTTTTCTGAGCAATGCAGACAGGCTGCTAGGGCAGGTCATGGGGTTTTGTCAATGATATATAGGAATTTGCTAGCAGGGAAAAGGAGGTGATTGTCCCTCTGTATAAGGCAATGGTCAGGCCACGCCTTGAGTACTGCGTACAGGTCTGGAGGCCTCATTTTAGGAAGGATGTAGATTTGCTTGAGCGTGTACAGAGAAGAGCAACACGATTGGTGAGGGGAATGAAGGGATCCTCTTACCAAGAGAGGCTTAAGTTCTGCAAATTGCAGTGGCTGGAGACTAGGCACCTGGGCGGTGATCTGATTGAGGTCTATAAGGCCTTGAATGGCTTGAGCACGCTGAATTCTGATGGGATCCTTCCACTTGTTCAGATTACGAACCTACGGGGACATAAGTTCAAATTAAGAAAGGACAGATGTAGAATAGATGTGCGGAAATTTGCCTTTAGCCAGCGGGTGGTTAATTGCTGGAACAAACTTCCATCTGTCGTTGTGGAAGTTGATAGGTTAAATAAATTTAAGGAGGAACTGGACAGGCATTTGGACAGCCATCTGTCGTTGTGGAAGTTGATAGGTTAAATAAATTTAAGGAGGAACTGGACAGGCATTTGGAGAGAATGGTGTGATTTTTTTTTTTTTTTTTTTTTTGGCTGATGTGCATAAGCTCCTACACTTGCTTTCTTGCATCACGTGCCACTACTACTACTACTACTACCTTACCGACAAATTTATATCCAGAGGTTACCCCCACCAACTTATTTTAAACACAATCTCCATCGCTAAAAATAAAATTAAATCTAACAACCCAACCAAAGACAAAAATAAAACAAACATCCGCATAGTCCTCCCTTATCACAATGAACTAGCAGGACAGTTCCGCCGCCTATTTAACGACACTGATATCTCCCTTGTTTTTTCCACCTACAACAAATTAGGATCCTTCTTCAGCACCTATAAAGACACACACAGATATCCTACAAACGACCCCAATAATATAATATACCTCATTAATTGTCAACCAAACTGTAACACATGTTACATCGGAAGTACCACTACCAAATTTGGCTCATCAAAAACATCCAACACCCGTGCATACTATCATTTCCATAGTCTCATGTCTAACCAATCTCTTACAGAACTTACAATTCATGCCCAGACTCACAACCACACCCCCCTCATTGACTCTGCCATTTCCATCATTAAACTAAAACCCAGCTACAGGATACTTCAATATGAAGCCCTAGTTATTGAATGGTACCGGCACCACTCTAATCTCAAAATTCCAAACTTCCCTTCAATCTTTCCCCAATTTGGAACCTCTCGCGATTAAAGTTCCCATATGTCAAAAAAGGCATCACGAGAGAATAATTTTTTATTCTTAAATACCATGCGCGTTCTCTCCCCATACATTGCCAACTGAAGACGTTTTAACTAACGAAAGTCCTCGTAACGACTATTGGCTTCACTATATTCACCTGTTTAGTTTTCAATTATTCGTTTGCTTCTTTACTTCAATGACAACCAAGAATTAGATGTGTACGCTTCTGTCTCCTTGTTGTTGTTGTTGTTGTTGTTGTGGGGGTTTTCTGGCGCATAAGCAGCTTTGGCTATAATGCGCCTATTCCTTTATTGTAATAATATATAAGAATTTCTTCTTATGTCAGAAGAGGCAAAAATCAGAAATGACTATAAACTCCAATTTTCTTCAGAAAGTTAAAAAATTCAGGGATATTTGCATTGTCACCAATGACATTCTCTAGAGTTATTGGTTTGCGAAGGTTAACCAAAGATAGCAGGGTTGTATTTCTGTCTTGATTATAGTGTGGGCATTCGATGAGAATGTGTTTCACAGTCAGATTTAGAAAACAATGTGGACACTGTGGTGGATCATCTCCTGTGAGTAAATGAAGGTGAGTCAAATGTGTATGGCCTATTCTTGATCTTGAAAGGAGTACCTCTTCTCGTCTTGATGAACGGACACTGGAACGCCAAATTCTAGGATCCTGTTTAAATTGAAAAAGTTTGTTATGTGTTTGAGAGTGCCAGAGTGCTGTCCATTCTGTTAGGCATGCGTCACGAATGATTTGTGGGTAGTCTGATGCTGGAACAGGGATAGTGGTTAAATCTAAGGTAGATGGATTTTTTGCCGCTTTATCGGCCAGTTCATTACCAGAAATTCCAGAATGGGATGGAATCCAGCAGAAGGTGATCATTTGGTGGCGCTCTTCAATCTGCAGTAATAATCTTCTAATTTCATTTAGAAGAGGGTGAACTTTATCTGTGGAGTTAGATAATGCCATAATTGAGCTGAGGGAATCAGTGTAAATAACAAATTTTAGTGAGCAGTCAGAACAGAGGTTTTCTAAGGCTAGTTTAATTGCATATAATTCTGCTGAGAATATACTGAATTCAGGTGGAAGGGCTGCTGAAATAGTGGTATTTAGGAACACTGCTGCTGCTCCAACATTTGAGTTAGATTTAGAGCCATCTGTATAAATTGGAGAAAAGTCAAAATATTTGTGAGTGTGAATTGCATGAAGTTGTTTCACATTTGATGCTTGAAGAACATTTTTTCCCCATTGGCAAAGGTAAGTGTCACAGGTGGGTAGAGGAGTAGGAGTCCATGGTGGTTGAGTGCATGTTACTACTTCTTGTACAGAATGAATGGGAACTTTCCAATCTTGCATCAGTTCAAGAAGGCGAAGACCAGCTGGTTTTACTATACTAGGCTTACTTCTGTAGAGGTTTTCTAGTGGTGGATTAAATAAATATGACTGAATTGGATGCGAGGCACAGCTTTGTATTTTGACAGCATACTTCAGTAGCAGTGTTTTCCTACGTAGTGTTAACGGGGGCTCATGAGCGTCAATGTAGAGGCTATGTGCTGGTGATGTTCTGAAAGCCCCAAGTGCAGTCCTCAAGGCGCTGTGCTGAACTGGATCAAGCCAGCGCAAAACACTTGCTCTGGCAGAATCATAGACAGGAGCACCATAATCAAGACGGGATCGGATTAATGCCCTGTATAGCCGAAGTAAGGAGGTGCGATCTGCACCCCATGTTAGGGCGGATAAAGTTCTGAGTATATTTAACTTTTTTAAACAGGAAGTACGTACATTTTTAATATGGTCTAAGAAATTTAATTTGTTGTCAAGGATTAATCCTAGAAATCTGATGTTACTATTGACTGGGATGGAGAAGTTGGAAATTTGGAGTTCAGGATCCAGATGGAGTTTGCGTTGTCGACAAAAATGGATGGCGACTGTTTTCTGTTGTGAGAGTCGATAGCCGTTTAGGTTGGCCCATTGTTGTATTTTATTCAGTGATATCTGAAGCTGCCTTTCAATTGATCTCATGCTTTGGGAATGGCAGGAAATGGAGAGGTCATCAGCATAAAGATATGACTCAACTGTGTTTGGAAGCTGTTTAGTGATGGAATCTATTCTAAGAGCAAAAAGAGTGGCACTCAGCACAGATCCCTGAGGAACACCTTCTTCCTGAATGAAAGTTGTAGAGAGCTCATTTTGGTATTTTACTTGAAACGATCTAGTGTATAGGAAGTTCTGTACAAATATGGGAAGGTTTCCGCGTAGACCGAGAGAATAAAGATCACTAAGTATGCCATGTCGCCAGGTGGTGTCAAAGGCTTTCTGTATATCTATAGTAACCATAACCAGATGCTCGTGTTTAACGAACGCATTGCGAATGGCAAATTCAGCCTTGATCATGAGATCTAAGCATGATCTGTTTTGTCGAAAGCCATGCTGACTATTGCTCATGAGATGTTGTGACTCTATGATCCAGACGAGTCTATTGTGGACAATTTTTTCAAGGATTTTGCTGAGGCAGCTTGACAGAGATATAGGTCTGTAGTTATGGGGATTGGTTGGATCTTTTCCAGGCTTCAGGAACGCCAAAACAATAGAGTGGTGCCAAGAAGCTGGATAAGTTTTTTCTAAAAAAATACGGTTGTAAAAGACCAGGAGGAGGCGCAAAGCCTTGTCATCAAGATGTTGCAGCATGATATAATAGATCCCATCTGGTCCGGCGGCACCATTACGAGCTGTTTTAATGGCATGCAATAATTCAGGATATTGTAGAGGTTTGTTATATGGCAGAATGGGGGCAGTTTGGAAGTTAATAGAATACCGTTCTCGACTGTTTTTAATTCGTTGGAAAGATGTAGTATAAGCTGATGTTGCCGAGATCTCAGCAAAAGTATTGCCCAAAGCGTTAGCTATATCCGAGGGACTAGTTAAATCTCGCCCATTCCATGAGAGGACTGGAGAGGGTATGGTTGGAAACTTGCCAGAAAGCTGTCTAATTTTTTTCCAGATTAATTTGCTGTCAGTATTTCTGTTAATTGTTGATGCAAAGCGAGCCCAGGATTCTTTTTTGGCTTGCCTCTGTATGAAACGTGCTTTTGCCCTTACTTTCTTATAATTTATCAGATTGGCTGTGATTGGATAACGCCGAAACAAATTCCACGCTTTATTTTTTGCTTTTTTTGCTTTGGTGCATTCCTCATTCCACCAATAATTATAGTGCTTTCGACCCGGTGGGTTTGATAATGGTATTGTATCTTTAGCCACGTTTAAGAGATGCGACGTGATGTAGTCTGTCACATCATCAATATGATGGAAACGGATTTTTTTCTCATCGAAAGAGATTGATGACTTAAATTTTGCCCAGTTTGCTCTTGTAAATTTCCATTTCCTGCAGGGTTTAGTTAAAGGAGTCTGTGCTATCAATACCTTGCATACGATTGGGAAGTGATCACTGCCCATGGGGTCGTTTATAACATACCACTCTATGGTCGGGACCAGTACTGGAGAACAAATGGAAAGGTCTATTGCTGAAGTATTTCCAGTTGGGAGCTGAATGTGAGTGTGCGTGCCAGTATTCAGTATGGTGAGGTTTAGTGCATCTAAAAGTCTTTCAATGAGTCGACCACGTGTATCCAATTTAGAAGCACCCCATAGGGGGTTGTGCCCATTAAAGTCCCCTAATATACAGACAGGTGGAGGTATCTGTATGAGGAGGTCTTCAAGTTCTTTGAGAGAATAAGTATGGTTTGGCTGTAAATAGATTGAGACTAGTGTTATTGCAATATGGAGAGTTATACGAACTGCAACAGCTTCTATTTCAGTTCGAAGTGCGATATGCTTTGTTGGGATCTTTGAATTTATCAGGATTGCTACACCACCGTGGGCAGTATTTGCTGTATTGCGATCTCTTCGATAAAGGCAGTAGTTCTTTATCGATGGAGAAATTTGCGAGGTTAAGTAAGTTTCTTGGAGACAGAGAGCAACTGGAGAATACTGGTTAATTAGATTATGGATATCATCTGTGTTGTAACGAAAGCCTCTACAGTTCCATTGTACAATGATGGCCATTATTTGTGTTTAATTATTTGAGATGTATCTGACTGCTTTTTGAAGGTGATTGGTTTATGACGTTCCAATTTTTGCTTATCTTTTTTTAGGAAAACTGGCCGACCAGTGTCCATTTCTTCTTCTTCGGCATGAATTTCTAATATTGGATCTTCCGGTAGAGTAGGAGATGTCGCTGGTATTGTAAGAGGAGTGTTACTTGCCTGATCTGAATGCTTGGGGTTACTGGACTGTTGCTGAGAGAGGACAGCTCGAGCCCAGTCAGAGATTGATATGTTTGAGGGGACGGTAACTTCAGTTTGGGTGGATACTGTTTGTTGTTTTTGTGCAACATTTGCATAGGTACGTTTGGGCATGGTAGGAGCAATTATTTTCCTTGCTTCTTGAAAGCTTACCTTGTTCTCAACCTTATATTTAACAATTTGTTTCTCAGTTTTCCATCTCTCACAAGTTCTAGAATATGCAGGATGGTTACCGTTACAGTTGGGACATGTCTTTTCTGTCGCCAAACATTCAGACTGAGTATGATCGGAAGATCCACAGTTTGGACAAACTGGGTTTCCTCTACATGTTGTCTGAGAGTGACCATACTTTTGGCACTTGTAGCATCTCAAGGGATTGGGTATATACGGGCGAACACGACAAAGTAGATAGCCAGCTTTTACTGTTGATGGTAGGTTTGGGGAATTAAATGTAAGAATGATATTCCTGGTAGGCATAAGGTTATTGTCTTTTTTAGTCATGATCCTTCTTGATGCAATAACATTTTGATCCTGAAGTTCTTGGGTTAATTCATCCTCTGTCACGTTCAACAAATCCCAACTAGAAATCACACCTTTGGATGTATTTAAGGTAGCATGGGGAGATACTTTAATTGGTATCCCAGCAAAATTTGAAAGTTGTAAGAGTTTCTCTGAATGTTTACTTGTTGTTGTTTCTAAAAGAAGGTCTCCAGATTGCAGCCTTCTCACAGTCTTCGGAGAACCTGCAATACTCTCCAGGTGTTTCTGGATGAGGAAAGGAGATAATTTGCTGAGAGGTTGTTCTGAAAGTGAATGTAAAATTAAAAAGGAAGGAAACTCTTTGGTTGTTGAATTTGTTTTCAACCTCTTGGGTTGTGAAATGTCATGATCAATTTCAGTAAGTGGCCGAGAGCTTGTCGGCTCTAAAGATGGATAATCATTTTGCTCCATCTTTGCTCCTTTTCGCCCTTGGCAGATGAGCTTTTCTGCCAAGGTTTCCGGCCCCGCCACGGGGAGGCAGGAGCAGTGCCTGGTGTGACCAAGCGAGAAGTAGTAGGGGGTTAGTAATAAGAATATGAAAAAAGAAAGGTGGCTTGCCTTTCTTGCTCTGTACAGGTACTTTTGTAGCAAGAGCAGTTATAAAATAAATAGATTACTTAACGAGAGGAACGCAAAAGAACTATATATCACTTTTTGGAAATCGCACTATAAGGCACAGATAAATCGCTCAGTCACAATCGCTTGGCACCCGGGGCCTCTGTCTCCTTGTGCCTATTTTAACTCAGTCAATACTTACCTACTTCCTCCCTTTTAATTTTATTCAATTTAACAATTCAACCTAAATATTAACCACGCTGCCTAAGTAAGCCATCGCGGATGAATTCAAGGTGAGTACCGCTTTTTAAGCTTTCGCTATCCTTTACTAATAATATAATATATAATTATTCCTTAAAATAAATTTATTTTATTTTAAATAAAATTTTTCTTAAAATAAAATAAATAAATTTATTTTATTTTAAGGAAACACCCATAAATTTAAAAAATATAAATTTATTTCACTTAAAATAAATTTATTTTTTTATTTCAAGTTAAATAGATTTGGATAAATAAATGACATTTATTTATCTATTTGTACTACTGTACCCGCTGTACCTTAGCGAACGTTGTCACAGTTCATACTGTCATATTAAGTAAATTGCATATAAGATACTTTTTTGAGCTGTTTATTAAATGTTTTTGAGAAGAAAATGGTTGTTTCATTAAAATAAATTTATTTTAAGCGAAATGTTTGAAAGTTTCACTGTTTCAGTCAGATGACATAAACAATTCTTGACTTGATCTCCATTTATGCTAATTGAACAACCTTAACGAACGCTTAGAGCTAAAAATCACAGTTTATACTGTGTCATATTAAGTAATTTGCATATAAGTACTTTTTTTTTCAGTTGTTTATTAATTGTTTTTGAGAAAAAAAATGGTTGTTTGAGTTTGAGTGTTTCAGTCAGATGACATAAGCAATTCTTGGCTTGTATCTCCATTTATTTATCAATTTATGCTATTTGAACAACCTTAACGAACGTTGAGAGCTAAAAATCACGGTTCTTACTTTGTGTCGTAAATTGAAGCCAATTACGAGTATCCTAACATGGCGTGTTTACTCGTAACACACAAACACGTAATGGAGTTGTTTATTTTGCACCTAAGAATCATTTAACCAAGCCCAAAATCTTGACAACACACATTCATTCTATTTCATAATGATTCAGCCCAACAGCGCCGATAAAGGACACTTTAGTCGGCTTCACTAAAGGCTTCAGATGTAATTACAGACATAACAACCTAGTTTCTCATCATTAGCTGTTGATAAATTCTAGCGTCATTCCAAGGGCAACATTAACCGACACGTTAACACCTGTTGGCCTTTTTCATCTTTCATCTCTCTCTCTCTCACTCTCTGTCTTTCTTAAATATTCGGTACGAACCGACGATAAACACTCCTGTCATTTATCCTTGCCGCCATATGAAAGTCTAGGGAAGACCACCACGGTTCTAGAGAGGAAGGGGAGTGGGGGGAGCAGCAATAATTATTCAAGACGCGGTAATTACCCAATCACGTCCCCGAGCTACTAAGGTCAAATATCAAAAGAGGCGAAGACCGCCTGATATAATTTTTAATTCAAATCAGTTTTATCTTAACAGTAAACTCCGTGTCTCAAACATTGGATGCTTTCTCTAAGAGGTGTACTGGTTTAGATTCATATATTAATATAATTTTATCTCGTATTATAGTTTATTATTTTGGCAATTAAGTTGATAAATAAGTATTTATTTTCACATATCGGGTTTTATTAATAGCTGTGAGAAAAACTTCGAAACGGTTTCACCAAAATAATCATAAATATTGAAGATGGTATTCCCTTAAACAGAAGAGTGCAAGGGTTTTTGCTAATGCCATTGAGAATGCATTAAGGGTCCAGGGAACTACTATTTCGAGGGGTTAAGAAAGTCGGCACGCAATCGATTGAGGTCAATGGCACAGGTCAAAAATTGTTCTTGTATCTTCTCTGAGAGCTTTTAGGTGCAAGCATTAATTACTTTAATTAATAAAAGAGAAAGTGTAACGGAAGCAAAATCCACCACAGTCTAAGACCACATGAGAAACACTTTTGAGCTTTGGCATAACTAAACAGGGATGTCAGGGATGTCAAAAGCAGTAAAGTACAAAAGTTAAATTGCGTATACAGTAATGCAAGATGTATTGTAAACAAATTAAATGATTTTGACATTTTTATCAGGTCATGAAACTGGTGTTGTTGAGTTGGGACATGGCACCACTCAGAGATACGAGATGAAGGATTTCATTTTGCTGAATATTATGTGTTCAGCAGTGATACAGATGGATGGAAGGGTGGGGGTCGAGTGATATTTCTGTTCAAAAATGTTTCTTTAGTCAAATCAAAGTAACGCGGATATTAAGTCAAATGATTCTGATGAGTTTAGTACACTATGTGGTAACAGGTTTTTGAACCAACTAGATGTGATTGCTACTTACCATATCATGTCTCAGAGAGTAAAAGGCACTCTAATGTCCTAGAAATTAGCGGGATAAAAATCAAGAATAACTCACGAGGCAAAAGACCTTTTGTCTCCGTTTGAGATCGGCTAATCGGATGATACTCATTTTTAAACTCCGTATTTTCTGAGTGTTCTCATCCGAAAGAACGTGGAAATCGCATCCATCCCTCTAATATGGAAAGAGGTTCAATATCGTGGCGGTGATGGTTTCAAATCCGGGTGGGATCATATTTAAATCCCATTTACCTCTACACGGACTGCTCAAAGTGTAAGGAAGAGGTCCTTCAGCCGTATGTGTCAGATGTGCATGATTTTCATGGATGACTATTCCCCTCCACAATAGCGTCTGCCATTCGACAGATTCCTCTCCTCCCATTCTGCTCTCTTTCACATTACTTGGAAAAGGCCTAGATTTAACTTCTGTCATCAATCGAAGTTCAGAAATACTTCCGCTCGATACGAGGTGGGGCCGTTTGCACACCATGTCTGAGTCAGTCAGTCTCAGGCGAAGTTTGCATGATGTTGCCATGAACCAGAAACTCTCGTTGTAAAGGAAAATTTGTTGTTGTTGTTGTTATAGTTGTGTTTTAGGAGCATTAGCCACTAAGGCCATATTTCTCCATATATATGTCTGTAAATTGAATGTGTTCTTTGTCCATTTTCTCTTTGCTGGACGAAAAACTCTAGTTTCCAGCAGAAAAACCATGCTCTCCTCGCATAAGGCCTACTAACTCAGCCACGTTGTGAAAAATAGAAATTCCTGACGTCATCGACAGGACTCGAACTCGGGTCTTTTCCACCCGGTATTGGGAGGGCGACGATTCTACCAACTGTACTGCCCACGAGACCAGTACAGAATGGAAAAGACCTTTGGGATAATTTGTGAAGTTCATAAAATTCTCTGAGTAGTGCAGCCAGGCTGCCGAAATCACCATGGAGTTTTATCAATGATATACAGGATTTTTCCAGTAGAAAAAAGGAGGTGATTGTCCCGTTATATAAGGCAATGATTAGGCCACGTCTGGAGTACTGCATACAGGTCTGGAAGCTTCATTTTTGGGAAGGATGTTGATCTGTTGATTTGGGGAAGGATGTTGGTCAGAGAAGGATAACGAGATTAGTGAAGGGAACAAAAGGTGCTCTTATAGGAAATGATGCAAATGCTCAAATTTAAGGAGAAACTAGACAAATTATTAGGGGGTCTTTAATTTGACAAAAGTTTAAACACACAATTCGCATAGCCCCGATTATTAGCACAGTCATTCCCATGGACACCAGCACAATTCTTTGGTAAAGGAAACACCTGATTGGAATAGTCAAAGACAAAGAAGACATTTCTCTTCAAAGCAAGGATCCATACCAAAGCTAGCACCTCAGTCCAACAAGTGGATAATCAAATCAGGAGCTATTTCCCAGAACCTTTTAGCGAAAATCACCATCATGGAGAGCAGTCTCAAGCCTCCTCGGGGCAACCCAACGTCGAAGATCAAGTTCTAGATCAAAGTGAGCCACCGGAGTACAACAGAAATAGGGGTCATGGGAAGCTCAATCCGTAGAATAAACTTAGATCACAGCCATCGAGCCATCACTGTAAATTCTCTACATGAAAAGCAACCCAGAGCAATAAACTAAACCAGAAGGTGCCCTCAAGAGAACAAAGATCCCGAGCAGGCAATATCCATCCAGCATCTTCGAAGGATGACTTTCTAAATCCCCAAGTTACAAACCAACCAAGAGCCACCACTTTTTAGTAAACTCTTCTGTTCACGAGTAGACCAAGGTCGTGAAAGCGAGCAGCTCACCCGATAAAAGAGAAGAGATATATCGCGTCCAACTACGCCTTCACCGTACAGTCAACTGTTCCCTATTAACACTCCCCACTCCAGACAAAAGTTACTTGCAGAGCCAAACTCGTTATTAAGCTTCTTCTCTGATATCCTCATTGGCAAGTAAAGTCCTCATAAGACAAAATTTTGCCTTATGAGAAGGACTTTTGCCTTGTCTCATAAGACAAGGAAAAATCTTAAACCGAAAGGACGATTCAGCATCCTTCACCAATTGCTAATTACGGTCCTCGGTGAGATGTATTAACCCGGCAACAAACAAAGTTAGCCCTAAGGTCATAAGCCTCACAATATTACAAAACATTCGTCGAACTTTCCTCTGCTCCACAGTGAACGTGAGGCCACTGAGAAACACCCAACTCTGCTAACTTTCCAAAGAAAGACTCACGACCCGTTAACAAAAGTGTAGTTTGCAATTGAACCCAAACCGAACATACCGACCGAATACCAATAAAAGAATCACAGAAAAATACTTCATAACAAGTCGATTCGGGTCATAGAGAGCATAATGATGGATATTGATGAATCCCTGATCTGAGCTGGGCCTTCAACCATCTGTGCTGGACTGCTATTGTAGAGGGCATAATGACTGATAAAAATGAACTTTCTGACATGCTGACTTAGTCCCAGAGCTTTCTATGCACTAAGATCTGCTACTGTAGAGAAGTGGTATTTATTATCAGGCGAGCTGTTTGGCTATCAGAGTGATCCCACCTCCCCATTAAAAGCCTGAATTACACAAGACTAACTCCTCAGTTTTGGGCAACCATGACTCATGATTATGAATCATGAAAACAGAAGCATATTTCTTTTCAAATTCAATATAAAAGATCAGCTTCATAATAACAGTGTTCCATAAAATAGTTAACAGAATTCTATCTGGAACAAATAACTTAATTTTTGGGCATCATATACATGAAATAAACGTAAGTAATACACCTAAAACGATTTTCGGAAGAGGGGGGGAAATCTCTGTCAGTTTAGCCCGCAATTGTAGCTAGAAGGAATCTGCTTTGTGGAGACGAGATACATTTAAACAAAGGCGGTGCAAGGGTTTTTGCTAATATGATTGAGGATACCTTAAAGTTTCAGGGTAACTGCTAGTTCGGGGAACAAGGGTATTATAGATACGCGTTTATCTAATAATATTGGTCAAATTAACTCTTGCACATACCTCAAGAGGATTTGTTTTTGCCGCAACAGAACATATTAGCAAGATGTTCTGAGCAGAAACGTTTCAAATAAACAGGTAACCAATGACAGGGAAGCAAATTTAAATAACTTTAAGGGGTGTGTCAGGGTAGTTAACTATACAAGAACACTAAGTCTTAATTGTTTATACAGTAATGTCAGAAGTGTCGTCAATAAAATTAGTGAATTCGGACTGCTGGTTAGGACAAGGAACGCTGATATAATAGGGCTTACGGAAACGTGGTGCCACCCGAAGATCGCAGATGACGACTTTCAGTACAGCTCGTATAATGTATTTAGGAAGGATAGGGCAAATAGAAGGGGTGATGGAGTCATGCTTCTTATTAAAAGCAGCCTGAGCGCGATGAAAGCTTTCCCGGATTCAGACGTTTCGCTTGCTAATATAGAGTCTGTAGGTGTGAGATAGGTGCAATGTGAGTGGGAGTAATCTACTGGCCAGGCGATTGTGAATATTATGATAAGAGCCTCTACATGCAGATGGATTGTGGGCAAGAAAGCGTGAATGTCTTGTTATGATGGGTGATTTTAATTTGCCTCTAATTGATTGGAGCAAATGGAAAGGAAACTCCACATGGAGGACTAAATCTTTAAATCAACTAGATGATTGTTATTTGTATCAACATGTCAGGGAAAATACTAGGGAAAAGAATACTCTACAGACAGATGTGTTCACGGAGTTCTACGGTGGACGATGAAGACAGACAGGTTGCAGTAGTTAAAGTCGAAGAAATTGGTTATAATTTCAGGAAAGGAAATTACGATGCCTTAAGGTGCTGAATGGCCCTATTAACTGGGTAAATGTCCCATAGAGAGCGAATACAATTGAACTATGGCATACCTTTAAAACATTAATCACAGAAGCCTTGAATGCTTATATACCATTAAAAAAAATACTCCACGAGGAGGATTCCAAGTTCGATGAATAATGAAGTTGCCGAATTACTTGAGCAGAAAAAGGTGGCATGGAAAGGTTACAGAGCAATAAAAAGTACTGAAGCCTATAACAGCTACAAATTGATGTGTAATAGTGCCACAGAAAAGGTTATGCTGGCAAAGGCAGATTATGAGAAATCGCTGGCAAAGAGGGGGATAAGGAATTCTTCACATATATAAATGCAAAGAAGAGAAGAACAAACCAGATCGGACCCTTATGTAATGGACGTGGGATAGTATTAGATACCCCAGCTGGAGTTGCAGATGAACTCAACAGTTGCTTTGCATTGATATTTACAGAAGAAAAACCCTTTATATCAATAAGAAATTATGGGAGTGATGTTGAAAAAAAATGTAATTAATGATGTTGAAATTTAACACATTTATTTAATGAAAAAACTTTCGAACCTACAGGCCAGTAAGGCTCCTGGAGTTTATGGAATATACCCTATAATCTTAAGGGAGGCGGCAAGCGAGTGCATTGAACCATTGAGGCTAATTATGCGAGCATCACTGGACTCGGGAGTGATTCCGTTGGATTGGAAAAGTGCCAATGTGTCTTCAATACATAAAGGAGGTTCTAAGAGTGAAGTGGGAAATTACCGGCCGGTTAGTCTAACTCCAGTAGTAGGGAAATGATGAAGACTATGATCAAGGAGAATTCAGGAACACTTAGATAGAAATGGAATTCAGAAGGATACTTAGCATGGTTTTGTAAAGGGAAAATCATGTTTAACTAATCTGATTCGCTATTTCGAAAGGGTCACTCACGAGCTGGATTTATGGAATAATTTCGACATTGTTTATTTAGATTTCAGCAAAGCTTTTGACTCAGTCCCACATGAGCGGTTGCTTTATAAGCTGGAACAGGTTGGAATCACTGGGAAAATCCTTAGATGGATAGTAGGATGGCTTCAGGGCAGGAGGCAGAGGGTTGTAATAAATGGCTATTCCTCAGATTGGGTTGATGTAAGAAGTGGGGTTCCCCAAAGATCAGTATTAGGACCACTGTTGTTTTTAATTTTCATAAACGACATTGATGAAGGGATAGAGGGCTTGATGTCTAAATTTGCAATGATGTAAAGATTGGTAGATTGGTAGAGTAGTTAATGATCACCGCCAATCAGAGCTTCTTCAGAGACCTAGACAGACTTCTGGGATGGTCAGAAAAATGGCAGCTACGCTTTAATCCAGCAAAGTGTAAGGTATTGCACCTGGGGAACAGTAACCCCAAAATAACTTATACACTTGGTGTAGTTGAACTAAAGCCAGTAGTGGAGGAAAGGGACTTGGGTGTTAATATACGGTCAGACGTGAAGTTCTCCAAGCATTGTAGATAGGTTGCAAGTAAGGCCTATGGTGTTCTATCGATGATTTATCGAACATTTTCTAGTAGAGATAAGGAGATCATAGTCCCTTGATATAAGGCTGTTGTTAGACCCCACTTGGAATACTGTGTTCAGGTATGGAGACCGTACCTAAAGAAAGACATTGGGCTTCTTGAAAGGGTCCAGAGATGGGTAACTCGCTTGGTGAGATCTGCAAAAGGGCGTCCATATGAAGAAAGACTTCGAATATGTGGGTTGCAGAGCTTGGAAACTAGGCACCTTAGAGGAGAATTGATTGAGGTGTTTAAGGCCCTGAGAGGCATAAGCAAAATGAATGAGGACGAAATTTTCACTGTTATAAATGATTCTAGAATTAGGGGCCATAATTTCAAGTTATCGGGCAGGATGTTCAAACTGGATTGCAGGAAGTTTATTTTAGCCAGTGAGTTATAAATTACGGGAATAAGTTACCTATATGGGTGGTAGAGGCTGACAGTCTGGGGAAATTCAAAGGTCAGCTGGATAATTATCTAGGGGAGGAGGGAAACGCTTAGGTTGTCCATTTCCTTTTCTCTTATTAATTTTTTTTCTTATTATTATTTTTATTTTATTCTTATCATTTTATTTTATTCTTATAATTTTATTATATTTTTTGTTATTTTATTATTATCGTTATTTATTTATTATTTTATTATTTTTTATTATTATTTATTTCATTATTTATTTTTAATTTTTTATTTTATTTATTTTTATTTTTATTTATTTATTTATTTATTTATTTATTTTGGCTGGTGCAGTATAAGCCAAAGGCTTCCTTGCACCATGTGGCCGTTGCTGATACTAATACTAATACTAAAGTGGATATTGATATAAAAATTTTATATCAATAAAATGGAAAATGTCCTCTGACCCTCTCGTAGTGGTCCGTTATATAAACAGTAAAATTTATTTTTTTTTTTTATCACTTCATCATAACACAATAATTGTAATAATAATTTAATTTCACAATTTGATTAATAAAAATCAAATGATGCCTTGAGAATACACATCTTTTTTATTCATCCTCACAAACTGACTGAGCGCGCATACCCGATCCAATCGTACATCCTCAGCATGCGCAGACATGAAAATGCGCACGCATGCACAGTTACTACTCTTTCGGGTCGCTGTTTCTCAAACTACTACATAAACAACCGGTAATACTCTGCATTATACATCATAAACCCATAATTAGAAGTTATTCCTTAAAGATTACGTCTTTGTAATTAAGTAGATCGTAATCTTGTTAATGCCATGTTTTTCTATCAATATTCATTTGCCTTAAAATGGCCACTAATAGTAATATGTTGATATTATCAAGCGTATAATTATTTATGGCCATAAGGAAAAGTCAGCTAATAAGTTACAACCGGTATTGAGTTGTACATTAACAGAGAGAGAGAAAGAGAGAGACCTATCATTGGAACTAATGAGATTTGCAGTTATTAAAATCATATTGATTCATCTAAAATAATGGATAACATTATTTTATTATATCATTAGTAAAATATAAATATTAATTATTTGATATTTATAATGATTTACGATGTTATTTGATTTTTTAGGGAAGTAAATATGTTTGTTTGTTTGTTTTATTTAATAAATACACCACACATTTTATTGTTTGAAATCTATACATATTGAATATAGCTAAGACAAATGATGATTGTTAAATTCTGTTCATTTTGTGGATATTTTCTTGTGGATGTCACTGATTGTTAAAGTGAACTCTAATTTTAGAACTTTAGCTATTTTCATTTGCGAATACTAATGCGCATTTAAATTCCAGAAAATGGTGAATGCTGTCTGAGGTGAAGAAGGTGACTTCTAGAATGCAAAAACGATTTCCTTAAGGCTGTAAGGAATCATTAATGCACGCTTTTTCGGACTGCTTAAGAGGAAACGTTCGTGTCTCCCCAAATGCCTAAAGACAGAGCGATGAAAATATCACTTACCTCTCCATGAAACGGCAATCCAGGTGTCGCCATAGTACTTGAAGCTGTCAAGGGATTGTCGTAAGGGAAATTGTCGGTCGATCTCCTAAACACACCCATCTGTCAGCAGTTGCGTGTTCGGTCATTGTAAACACTACAGTTGTTCGAGTTTCGAAATCAATAGCTTATCATGCGGATTGCATCCATAATGAAAACCAAATGAAAAGTACAGACCGTTGTGTATACATACATCTGTCTTTTTTTATTATTCTTTCTTTCTTTTTGAACGTTAAATATGTCACGAAATCTCGCCTAAAAAATCCACTCTTTAAATAACATCAAGACGCACGCTCTAGACTTTATAAATACGGCAACAGCCCCTGTTAAAATTCCACGGAAATTTCTCTGTATAACGGTTCTCTGATATTCTTTCTTTCTTGACAATAGTAAAATCATTCGAATGAGCAGCATTCGTGAATCATTCATGATCCGGGTAGCTTTAATAAAATATGATTTTTCCTTAAGAGTTGGTCTCCTTGTGCGTGTGCAAATACGGGATGTTTTAGAAGTCTAACAACAGTTTTTCCTCTCGATTCTCCTCCCTTCATTTGGGATTGCTATTATTGGTCTTAAATAAAATATTGACAACTTAAACGTATTCCTGTTTGCTAGTATAGTCATTTTCAGAGGAGGTGTGTAAATTATTCAATCACCTTTCTTGATATTCGAAGAAACATGATTCTGGAGAAGTGTGCTTGTGTACACTGACTCCTGAAAGTTTTATAAGTGCGGGGACAAAACATACAAAATACAGGAACGCATAATAATCTAATGGAGAAAAAACTCCACGAGAATACCGATTTTTACAGTTATTTCTGCAGATTAAGTTTGCATTAAATACACATAAACCATAGCCAGCAGGAAGCGTTTAGAATTCCAAGTTTTCAGAGAAAATTTAAGAATATTCCTCACACTTGGAGTTTGTTTAAGGAAGTTTAAGAAAAGTTTGTTTTGATTGGAAGGTTGCTTAGCAGTTTTATGTAAAGGCTTTTGATATTTTCAGTTTGGTTGTTTACTGCAGACATTTCGTTAGTTGACCTACACTGTACCTTCATTATTATTGGACACCTCTCTCAATGGTACCACCGATGTCGACAGGTGGGTTGGTTGTTTGGAGGAAGGGTTCTTGTCTGAATGACCACCCGTTGTGTGCTGGTTCATATGGTTCTAGATGTGATCTTTACCGTTGTGTTCAGGTGGACAGTAATTAAAAGATAAAAGGGGTCAAAAGGATCCCATCCCTTGACATTAAAGGATCAAAACTATATTTCTCAAGCCTTGTTTGAAAATTAATTTTAATTTTAAACTTTGATAGCGTTAAGATTTCAAGGGGAGGGGGGTTGTTGTTGTTGTTGTAGGGTTTTAGGAGCATCAGAAACTAAGGTCATATTGCTCCGTATATACTGTCTGTACATTGCATGTATTTTGAGGCCGATTTTGTGTTTGCTGGACAAAAAACCCGAGTTTCTGAGCGAAAACCATTGTGCCTCTCCTGAGACCGACTAACTCAGCCACGTTGTAAAAAAGCCCATAAAAATTCTTCACGTCATCGACAGGACTGGAACTCAAGTCTTTTCCACCCGGTGTGGGATGGACGACGATCCTACCAACTGACACCCAGGAGAGCATGGGAGGCTGCCCTATAAAAATTGCCTTCAGTAGCTATAATGTCTCCTTGACTTGTAGCTATATAGTAAAAGAAAAAAAATGTGCCAGGTTTCGAAATTCTGTCACTAGGGGTGAACATGGATACACACACTTCAAAGGTGATCATTTTAATTGAGAACCCATGAAAATGTGAATAATGGAGTAAAAGAGTGTTTAGAGATCCATATTTTGCAAATAACATTCTTTATTCTCTGAAGAGACTTAATTTGTCATAAAAATGCAGAAAATATCGTCACCACTAAACACGACAAAGCATGCTTTCATGCACTGTGGAATAATTTTAAATCACTCTGTTTAGAGTTAACATTCCACTCTATTAAAAGTCATGTTAATCCACCGCTTGCACTGAGCATGCGTAGTTTTACAGGCAGTCGATAACGCATTGTGACCTCAGCACTCTTTTACTCGAAGTTATTACGGTAAAATTATCACGCCTCTTATAAAAAGGACCCCTTTTTGATATAATGATTCCTATATGGTGTTTTTATTTATTTCACTTTTCTTCAAAAATTTTAAAAATAAAACATAATTATTGAATAAATTAAATTAATTATTATTTGTTATTATTTGTTTTTATGAAAAAAATTTGGAATAGTGGATTTTTAATTATTTTTTTGTATTTATTATTGCTCTTCACGAACATTTGTAGATCATATCGAAAGTTCCACATTATATTTATGGCATCTTAAATATATTATTAAAAACTACATTTATATATTTGTTTGAACCTAGCACATACACCCCACTGAATGATATGAAGAATAACAGATCTCAAAGCTTGATACCGTTATGCTAATACGTTTTCTATGATGGATTGTTGGGAAATAACCATCTGCTACTGCAGATCTCAGATATGTAAAGAACATCTGCTTATTTAAACCAGAGATCAGCATACTGAATGCCTTTCCACCATTCCTAAAACATTTTTAATTCAATATCCGGTATATAAAGTGGAACAACTATAACTGTGATAGTTTTTGCTCGGCAATTTGCTTGTCTGTGACAGCTACGTTGGCCTCACACCCAATCAAAGAAACTTTGTTGTAGCTATGACAGGATATTCTATGGATGCATGCTTTCCACGAGGTGTCTTCGCAGGACACAATCATTAGCGAAGCAGAAAATCCATAAAACCTGTGACATATCCTGAATTACTTATGTTATTGTTATTCTTAACATACAGTGTCTTTATCTTCTTCGCATCCTCATTATCGTAGACAAACAAACATTGAGAGCAATCAATAGACCGCGTTACTATGGGTACAGCGTAAATAATCTATTTGTTTCCATTCGAGCGATCTGAGAACAGTTTAATGGTTTTTGAACTAGCAGTTCCATTATTGTAGTAACGGTTTTGTGAATTTGTAGCCATATCTTTATTAGATCGGGGGGAGGGGGTAGACTTGCGCAGTTTCCTCGCCCATACCATCCTTGAAGGCATACAAGGATATCGCTTGAGAAAACAACAGTATAAACTTTGTTGTATTTTTAGGTAAGTTTGCGTGATTTCACATAATTATGGCTTTAAGATTATCGATGTATCTTCCTGGTTCTCAATCTCTTGAAAGAAATTAGCTGTTTTTTTTTTTTTTTCTTTTGTTTAGAAGAGATTTCATTCGCTGTAGTGAAGGGGTAGCTACGTTTTTTGGTGGTTGGTGTCATGCAGTAGCGTATACGTAAACAGGTACGCGCACTAAATGTGATAGGCGTATAAGAGGCAGGAGATCCAGAGAAGGGAGATAAAAGAATGATAAAATGAGGAGAAGGCCTAGACCCCTTCCAAAGAATCTATTATAATCGGATGCCTTGATGAGATACTGAGGCTGGGCTGCTATCTACAAGTGCTCATTGTGCATAGAACGAACGCGTGGACCCTGCAACAGTATTGTTTTATCCAGGACAATACAACTGTCCTGGATAAAAAGTTTACGTTAGCTGCCATGCGGAATACGAAATCGGAGTTTTTAAAGAAGTAATATAGCTAAAGCTATCTGTTATGTCTGAGTCTTCTCAATAAAGACCATCTACTATCTGATGAGGAATAATAACTTTCAATTTCTCTCTTTCAGTACTAATTTCTTTTATTCCGTAAACTTTGAAACTGAGCGCAATCTCCTCCTGATTACAGCTACGTCGCTGGTCATACAGCGCTTGGGTGAGCAGTTAGAAGTTTAACGTCAGTTAAGAACAGCTGACTGCAAAGAGAGAGATTGAAAATGCCCAGTGTGGGTATATCTGGAAAAACGTATACTTCATTAAATCTATGGTCAATCTCTGCCATAAACAGCAACTTACTGAGTGCACAAACGATACACTTAATTCCACACGACCAAGGCTTGTTTTAACTAAAGTAGAGAGAAAATAAGAGGCGGCCCAAGGTCACTCACTCACTTGGCCTCCCACACCGTACTAATCCTATGGAATAAAAGGTTTAGTTAGTGATATTAACCGCCCGTTATTTTTCTCTCTGCTATAGTTATACTATCGGCAAAAACAAAGTTAGCGATCTTTGCTATTATGTGTGAGAAAAAAAGACCATTTCATTTAACCTATTATTTCTTTCTAATAATTTGTCCAAACCTTCTTCAAACCTCTGTAAATCATCCACTTTCACAGTACCAGGTGGAGGTTTATTGAACTGATATTAGATTTTGACCACCAGTACTATCTTTTAATCATCGTAAATTTTTGCAGATGTAAATAAGTTCATTTGTTAGTGCTTATCATTCATCGAAATGTACTTCTCACAAACTGCCCAACTACTAGGTATGTCTCTCTAAAATTTGGCAACTCTCAATCCCTGAGGGTGTCGGATTTTAAAGAAAAGAGTTTACTGTATATTTAAATTCTACGTTTTATTTTATGCGATATCGCAGGAAGTCATCGTTGCCATTTTATGTCATAGTTATGTTCCTGGAACATAACTATGACCCTTCCTCGCCTTTCCCCCATGTACTTCATATTCTCCACTCACCAACTCTTTTTTTTTTTTTTCCTTACTCTTGGTCGGTTATTAATAAACTTACCAATTCTACGTTAAGAGAAACTTAAGATAAACTTAAGTTTCCCTTAGTTTATCTTAAGGGAAAGTTAACTGACTTTAAGATTCTTTATCTTAAGCGAAACTTTAACAATTCCAGGCCTCTGACTTTTAAACATGATGGTCGTTCTCTCTCTCTCTCCCTCTCTCTCTCTCTCCATGGTTGGCTCACATAAATTTTTGGGTATTATTCTAGATCGTAAGTTAAACTTTCAGAAATACATCTTTCACCTTCATAATAAAATAGCCAAGTATACATCTATGGGTGTCTGTGTGCCGCATCAATCCTGGGATGTTAACCACCGTACCCTTAGTCTTTTGTACAAGTGGTGTTTGTACCGATTTGTGCCTAAGGAGCTGGCACCTGGTTTTGGTAATCTAAGATGGTTGCTGTCCAAAAGAAACTCCCCTCTGTCCAAAAACGTATGCTCTTAATGATGAGTCGTTCCTGTCGCACTGTTTAGACAGCTGCGCTACAGGTTTTAACTGATTGAATTAACTCTGGATCTCCAAATCGCTTATCAAGGTTTTTGCTTTTTAGTCAACATGCCATTTCTGTATTTTTTAGACATAATTCTTAATATCCACTGCTATCCTAAAACCGAAAAAACTCGTTGCTGGAGTCACCCAGTCCAACTCCGGCAAGATCGGTGGTCTTCTTCCAAAGGTATGATCACAAAAAAGTTTATTCCATCTGTGTTCTTTGCCTTACAAAAGCCTGTTCTGAAGTGGTTCAGTCCGACTCTCCACACTCTTTTTCTTCTAACTGGCCATGGTTCCCTTCGCGCTAAACTTACTATGTTTAATCTGTTTGATTCCTCCGTCTATAAAACTGTGGCAGTCCAGAAGGCTGGCAGCATGTTCTTTTCACCTGTCCATATTACTTGATCTTCATCAGCCTGTGTCTGCTGTGTCAACCATTTCCTCCAGGCAATGTCATCTCCCTTGGTCTCAAAGGAAAATTTAATCTTCTGCAAGATTTTGCAGGTAAAGCCTTCGCCAGTCGTGGTCAACTCTCCACTAGCCCATTGATTCGGAGTACTACACACTCCAGCTCTACCTTTAGTCCAGGCCATCACCTCTATTTCGTGATACCACCATCTGTAGCTCAAGTACCATCCTCACATTCGACTTCGACAGTTCCTAATTTTATTTGTACAAAGCTGAACGATCACAGTTTTCCTGCCTTCTATCTCCAGCTGGTCTCTGGCTTGTCCTAAGGTGGGATCATCTGCTGGCATAAGTCATCCCGTGTGGAATCTTTATCCCTTCCCCATCCCTTTTTCATCCATGTCTTTTCCTTTTTTTAAATTTTTATTCTCCCTTCTTGTTTTTCTGCTATTCTTTCCTCTGTTGTGTTTGTCCTTGTAGGCACTAGCCTTGCACTGGTGCTGGATGTTTTTTTATTTTTCGATTTTTTGGTATTTTGCTGTCATTTCCTTATTTTTTTCTTAATTTTGTTTTTTTTTAATTTATTTATTTTTAATTCCTTTTATATCATTTTATTACTTTATTATTATTTATTTTATTTCATTTCATTTGCTCAATTTTTTGAATGGTTTGGACATTCAGTACAAACACAACGGGTTTGCTGGTTCGTGCTCAGTTGCGGCCCGCCTCCCTGTGGCGTGGACGGGTATCAGGATGCCTCTTCCTGGTGTTTGTGGCTTCCTAATAGCAAAGTGGCCAGAAATAACTAAACAACATGACAACACATGCACAGCACCACACACACAAACATTTCTGGCATTCCTGCAGATTTTTAGTATCGTCGCAGTGTACCTCGGTTGAGTTGAACTAGCGTTTAGGAGCCCCCTCCATAATGTTAAGTTTTAAATAAAACGTCGCCAGCAAGAACCGAAACACTACAGCATCACGTTTCCCTTTCTTGTTTGTAACAATTGCATTTAAAGCCAAAAAAAAAAAAAAAAAATTTTTTTTCTTCTCAAGAACAATAAAATATTTTTTTTTTGCCTTGAAATATATTTAACAATATCTAAACATATTTTTAGATTTTTAAAATATATTTAAAATATTTAAATATAATTTAAAGTAAGATTAGTATTTAAAAAATAAATCGGTATATATATATAATTTTTATAAATAAAATTATTTCATTTGATCTTATAACAATAAATCATTTATATATGTTGCACTTTATAAATACAGTAGAACCCGCATAAAAAGTTTTCCTTTGTACTAGGTCTGGTTTTTTAAGTCCCAGTTTCGAAGTCCCGAAGCAGGTGAAATGGCATCGTTTTTTTACATCTCACAACGAGTTGCCCTGATATTGCACTACCTCCAATAAGCAACGCTTCACCACTGAAGAAGACTGTTAGTGATTCTCGGAAAATACCACCGCCGAGAATCCACTGGTAAAGTGTTGCCTCTAGAGAATCCACACAAGGATATACAATCTTCCAAAAGAAATTTCATCGCATCCAGGCTCATTGTGCACAAGAGTCGAGCCTCTTTAAGTACTGAAAATGTTGCTTCCATTATGAATTTAGAATTAATTTAACCTTTCGTTGTTTCGCCTTTAAACGTTTGCAACTCGTGTTTATTTGTAAATAACTTTTTTAGGGATTTTTGTAGTTTTCCCTCCCGCCTCTGAAATACTCTTGTCTAAAAGCATTGCAGAATACGTGTTTGTGATTTTAAAAATCTATTCGTTAACAGCTTTGCACATTAATGATTACAGATATTCTACTTGGAACCCCAACAGCACACCGAATTGTATTTTTCATCACTCTACTTTTCCAGGGTAGTTAAATTCTACTCATGTAATTAGTTCATCCTGAGTGATACGTAGCAATCAAGAGTATCCACTAACGTTTTCCTTACTACTTAATTTTAACACGAGCTATTACGAATCAGTGTCTTTAGACATCGAAGTATTTGGCAACAGTTAGCAAAAATGTCTGCGGTACCTTTTTTTATCCAATTAGAGTTTATCGTATCCATCGAACGCGCAGTATGTCGCCTGTCCCCTGACACGGATGAGGAAATACAGCAAACAACTTTTCACAACCATTTGGCTGAAGTACAAAATTGTTTGAAAACGCCAAAAATCAGCGTGATGGAACAAATGAGTCATTAAGAAGACATATTTACTACTGCTAAAAATGTCTGTGTATCGTGTGTGACTATTGTGCGTGGGAAAGATGCCTCTAAATCAATCTATAAGAAACTTTAATTCTCCTCACGATCATTTTGTGAGACCTAGCTCGACGTAATTAGGGTAGAACCAAAAATACTATACAACAACAACTACTGATTATAATCCCGAGGGAGGTTACCCCTTCCCTTGGGATTATTTGTCCTCGGTAGTGTCTGCCACTTATCAAAACGTTTTCGAAAGTCTTCTTTCGTGAATGAGAAGTGTCAGTTCAATTCAACTGCCAGAGAAATGACAGATGGGTTTAATAGATGCATCTCATAGATATTTGAAAGCTCGAATCTCTGGAGAGACCGATTGCTGTAAAATAAGTGGTAAAATGATCTAAGAAAGGGGTTAAAAAACATGGGCAAGGCTCCAGGGTAGGTTGGCACGTACTCAGTCATAATTAAAAACGCTTCATCTGAGTTTATCAAACCGTTGGAATGTCAATGAGAGTCGCCGTTAGACTCCAGGAAGATCCCCTTGGACAGAAGACTGCCAATGTCTCTCCAATCCACAAAGGTAGTGTGAAAGAGGAGGTAAATAACTATAGCCCAAAGAACTTGACTTCTGTGGTAGAGATCATGGAGTCTTTGGTTAAGGATGCGATTCAGAACCATCTGGACAAGAATGGTATACTGAATGGATCCCAGCCTAGGTTCGATTAAGGAAGGACATGCCTGACTAATCTGGTAAATTACTACGAACTAGTTGTTTAGCACCTTTATAGATGGTTGATATAAAAACCAGAAGAAATGTTGGAATTTCTAATAATATCCTACGCTCGACTGCAGGCTGGCTAAAAGATGGGAGACAAAGGGTTATCATAAATGGTCAGTCTTAAGGGTGGACCAGTGTAACAAATATGGCCCATCAGCGATCTGTGATCCAGGAGAAGTATATAACCTTATCGTTTGGGTACCGTACCTTTGGATACGATACACAAAGTTTGCTGGTGATTTGAAAGTGGAAAGGATGGTTAGCAATTTCAACCAAGCCATGTTGCTTCAAAATGAGTTGGATTGGTTGCATATATGGTCCGAAAATGAGAAGCTAAAGTTTAATGCTTCTAAATGTAAGGTTACGCATTTGGGTAACAGAAATCCTGGATTTACGTACATGCTAGGGAAAGAAGAGCTAATAGAAGGTTAAGACGAAAAAAGATTGCAGTCTAAACAAGAGACATGGAAGGCATAAAGTGTCCTGTCCACGATATGTAGAGCCTTTTGCTAGTAGGAGAACGAGGGCATTATTCCTGTATAAAAGACGATGGTTAGACTGCATTTTGGAATGTTGTATTCTGGTCTGGAGACTGCATCTAAAGAAAGATATAGAACTTATGGGAAGGGTTCGGAGAAGGATGACCAGATTAGTGACGAGTTCTGAGCGATCCACATATGAAGAACTGTTTAGAAGGTGTAGACTACGATGTTTGACAGCTAGACATCTAAGGGGAGATCTGATTGAGGTATATAAAGGGGTTCAAATAAATGAGAAAGGTTTATTCTCCCTCGTAGGTGAGATAGAAGTCAGGCGCACAAACATAAAATCTCAGGGAATAAAAGAAGACCAATGTAATTCACCAATGGGCAGCGGGTTGTCCAACATTGGAATAAATTGTCTGCTAATGTGTCAGAGGTAAGGAGGATGGCTAAGTTTAAAGAAAAATTGATGATTGAGTTGCCGGATGAGAATAGTGTGGATATTCTGTTTATTTTATTATCATTTTTATAATTTTGGGAATAGCCAGAAGTTGCAGAGTGCCAAATCAGAAGAACAAGGTGGGTACGTCATGACAGGATTGTTTTTGTACGCCAAAATTGAAGGTTTGGTCACACTGTTCACGTTGTCCCCGAATTTCATTTCCCTACAGTTGAAAAAAAAAACGAAAAAAAAAAACGTTCACTACAAGAAGCTTTCCACTGACTGGTTAAAATTAGATGTGCGTATACTAAAGAGATCTTTGTCAATCCTGCTCACAGTAATTTACTTACCCCCTATGCGTATCAAATTTTGTTGACATCAATATCATTACTAGAATTTTAATTTGTTTGTGGTCTAATAAAACGTTTTGTCACATGCACTTTATGAGGTTGCAGATGGAGATTCTTTGTCAACGTATCCAGTTTCAAGAGGGTTTGGAACTTCGAGGGTATCTGAAAGCAAGGAAACATCTGGGGGGTAGGGAGAGTTGTAGAGATTCACCCCCCTTTCCCCAAAAGAGAAAAGACTTTATAAAAAAAATACTAAAAAAACGGAATAATTTTCTCTAGAGTAAAGCAGCAGTTCTGATCTCGCCTTGACCCCCTCCCCGAAAAAAAATCCTGGGTGGGCGCCTGTTTGAAAGACAAGGTGTAGAGCAGAAAGAGGATTTGGATGTATTCCAAACATCACTGTAATTTATCTACTTTCTCTCTTTAACAATATATAATTAAAAATGATTCCGATTACATAATCAGGCTTGCTAAACTTAAGGGAAGCGATACACGTGAAGATTTAAAGACTCACTGGGTCCGTTATACACTTCGCACTTCTGAAGGGACCATCCTTATGGGGAACGAGTTACGGGAGATTCAATCGGTTCTTTTCAGTCATTTTTTCTTTCTTTTTTCTTAGAAATAAACAATCGAGTACAGCTTTAGAATAATGAGAAGTTTCTATTGCTTCTCGCGGAGGAAAAGATCAGTGACTACCTCCTCTTCCACCTTCTACAGACCTTGACACGCCTTCAGGAATACACCACCGGTGGCGGAACACTCTCGCTCTTTCCTACCTATAAGCATAAAGCGTCCCAATTACACAGTTGCCTTTACTCCGGCAACGTGGGCTATAGGATTTGTCACGCTTGCATCCTCTGGGTTACAACAACCGGTTCCGTCATCTTGCTGGACGCTTTCTTCTAATGCTTTGCTGCGAGTCTAAAGGGGGGGTTTAAAGGCCGTTCGTTCCCTCAGCCCCCAGGGGAGCAGGTAACAGCCTTTCCCCCTCCCCTTTCTGACACCTAATTGCCGCAAATTACAATAACAGATTATAAACCTCGACTGAGACATTTATGCAAATAGAAGTAAAGAAATATGTTGGTGAGAGAGTTTGGTAATAACTGCGAGGTGTGGTCAAATTCGGAAAACAATCCACCTGCTGTCCACTGTATCAATTTTAATACGAAAGTACTGAACAGTGTATGCATTAGTTCACTTTTACGATTCCCTCACCCGGCAGTAAAAATATTTTCAAAAGGTGAGGCCAAAAATGATTTCAAATGACCTACCCAGGTGTGGGGTAACTCAAAGAAGGAAATTAAAAGAAGTAATTGATGTGGTCATTGTCTAGATCGGTTAGTAATCGGATATCTGCGCAGGCAGCGACCTACTCTTTCGCCTGTTATGGAGCCTTTCGGATTTGTCGAGAGCCAAGTGAATCTTCTGTTTTTTATTCTGTTGAAAAAGGTGAAAGTATTATGGGCAGAAGCAGGAATATTAATAAACAGATTACCCAACGAGACTAAATAATCAAAAGTTGAGTCACTTTCGAAAAACTAACGAATAGTTTTTGAGAAGAAGAATTGGTTATCTTCCTGTTCGTGGGCGTTACATCAACAAGGTGAACTGGGTTGCTCTAATTAAAGAAGGAACATAAAATTAATGGCAGGATTATAGTAATTAGAGATCACATAAAATGGCCCATAAAACTGGGGAAAACAAGGTCAAAAAAGGAAAGGTGTGCTGGTAGGAATCGGTACTGAAGGTAGTGGGCAGTTCCACGCGTAAGTTAAAAGGACGTTGATGCTTCGGAAGCACCATAGATTAGATCAGCAACTCGAATAACCAGCTATGAACACACAGCGCTTTTCAATTAAATTTAATGTTTTTAGCGTTTTTCTTCATTTATACCATAAATGAATTAAGGAAATAGGTGTGGACTTTATTTCTTAAAAATTATAAATACATTTTAAATATTAAGTAGCTATCTATTAATTTTACGCGAAAGTTATATAGAAATAAAACATTAAAACTAATATCAACACTGGATAGTAAACAGAAATTATAAAATTAATGACACTATTATTTTTAAATCTTTTTTTTTTAAATATATCGCTGCCACAGAACAGAAATTGATTCTATTTCCAGATGGCGCTGTTTCCAACATCCTTCACGTTTATGAAGGCCATAGAAACGTCAAGGGTATTCTTATTAACTCTATTGCAGATTGCAATCTCAACAAAGTGCCGTCTACCCACTCCTCCTAGATAAAGGGTGTTTTCCTCCTCCTACTCCAACCATAAAGTTATACCGCCACACATTCCAAGAATCTGTGTGCATCCATTATTTTTTGTTTTTGGATTTTATTTAATTATCGGCTCATTGTAGAATAACATCCGAATTAGTGGAGAACAAAAAGGAAAACTGAACCATAGAATGTATCTTTAAAATATAATAAATATGCATAATAAACATTGGGCGTCGAATGATAAAAATTCGACTGTCAACTTGTTGGAGCGCCCTTTCATCGATACACAGCAGCAGAATAAATAATATATTTGAACTGAGAAGTAGACAGTATCGATGTGTATTAACAATAACAGGAGCGAAATTAATCCTTGTGATATTTAACACGAACCTCGTCTTTTTGTGTTTGGACATTGAAGCTTAAAGATGTCAGTTTATCTTTCATTTCTAATTTGAAGGTTGTTTTTTTTTAATTAAATATGTTGAAAGTTGAAGATTTAAGTGTAGAATTGCTAAGAGACACGTACACAGACTTAAAACAGCATTTTCAATGAGGGAAAATCTTCCAGGAGATGCTTACTCCAGAAGAATCAATAGAGAGAGGGATCCTAAAGAATTAGTATTAGAAGATCAAAAGCGTGCAAATGTGTGCCTTCCTGGCCGCCTGCATTCGGTGTATAGTAAATTACTATTGTAACAGCATTAGAATAATCCATAAGATTCCAGAAAGCATCTTATCAATTCAACCCGTGTCTCTCTTGTCATGCTCGTCCCAGTGCCAGAAAGTAACGAACCAGTTTCTCTTTAAACTGCAGCCTGTCGACCTCAACCACCCAGGGAGGCAGTTTATTCCACTGGTCGACTACACGCTGACTTCCTACAGTCCAGTCTATTAGTTTTCTCCAATAGTTTATATTTATGTCCCCATTTCTTTTTTGTTCCATTTCAATGTGAGAATTCCACCGCCATTCAGATCCACAATGCCTCATACACCTCAATCAATCAATCCCCTCTATGTCGCCTTCTTTCCAAGCTCTGTAACCCACACCTTTTTAAGCTCTTCTCATCTGAACACCGATTTGCCATTCTCACTAGACGAATCGCCCGTTTTTGTATTCTTTAAATAAACAAATGTTCTGTTTATACTCTGGGATGGCCACATAAGGTCAGAGGAGTACAAGAAGCTCAATGTCTCTTCTTAAACGTGGCCTCCAAGCCTGAACACAATATTCAAAATATACTGCAGGTAACTTTGGGTGTTATGATTGTATCAAATCTCTTTCATCATTTTCATCCTTAATCTCTGCCTCATATAGTGTATATATTACTCTCGTATTATTTTTTATCAAATGAATCTTACATTTGGCAACATAAAATGTAACTGCCATTTCTCCGCCCATCCATCAAACCTCTCCAAATCATCCTGAAGAAGATCAGCTTTACTTGTTTTGTGAACCACCCTCCCGACCTTTATATCATCTGTAAATTTCGGCCTTGTTCCCTTTAGAATTAATAAGAATACCCTTGATTCACTCCTCAATATCATTAAAAAACTCAGAAACATGAATAACCCTAACCATTCTTGTTCCTTATCTGGTACCGAACTTTGAGGAACCCAGCTGCTTACAATCCTAGTCCACACTGAAGAATAACCATTTATAACATCAATCTACTTCTTGTACTTAAGCCATCCTTCAATTCATCTCAGGAACTTGTCTGCAACCCCAATGTACTACATCTTTTGCAGTGGTTATGATCTAGTCAACCTTGTGCAGTAACAGCCCATATTGAACCGTGTCAAATGCTTCTCGGGTTTAGTCAAACAATATTTTCCCTTTATAAATCCTCGCTGTGATCCATTTATGATATTTTTTTATTCTCAAGATGATCATGTCTTGCATTTTGACCATAGACTGACTCATGACCTTCCCTGCTGCTAAGGTTCCTTAGACTTCCTCTCCCTTGTGTATTGATGAGATATTGGCACTTTTTGGCCTTTTCTCTATCCACTCGTCATTGTCAAGAAAGATTAAAAACAGAATGGCCCTAGCACAGATCCCTGAGGGATCCACACTTATGACAACCCTCTGTGTCCTATCTTAAAGCCAGCCCTAGATCCAACGAAGGCTCTTACCAATAACCCCCAATTTGTTCTAGTTTATATAATAATCTTTGGATGATTAATTAGTCACAGAGTATGCGTACACTTAGAGTTATAGCCTAAAAGGAATCTAGTTATCCAAGTAATAATCATAAACTAGATATAGACTCATTTACAAGGTAAAGAAGGCTCCAGGTAATTTATGATTGTTTTCCGGAAATTAATAAATAGGAGTTGAATCTTTGAAGTAGTTCAATGCCACTGCAGCTCGTTGTTAAGGCAAAGTTGACAAAAACCCAGAGGCAATATCCGCTCGGGACAGTAGTTAACAAGATTCAAATTTCGCGATTCACAGTGTGCCAAATTCGAAATAAGTTTTCAATATATTAGAAAATGGAAATAAATAATACTTTTTTAAAAATTTTATATAGCTTTTGAATGTTTTCAAAACAATTGTTTAAATGTTTTTAAAATTACTAAAATCCATTTCACAATTAATCAGAAAATGTACGCACATATTCACGTTTAAAATTTTAGCCGATTAACAGTTTTTAAAACTATAAAAATGGAGGAACGTAACGGTTTCATCTTTATAGTTTGTCTATAATGTTTTTCCTTTAATTTTCAGCAGAATTAGCTTTTAACCTCTACGTCTTTCAGTAAATAGATTGCGTTGAAGAAAACAGCCAATTTGGAAAACTGATGGTCCAGAAGCAAGAATTTGTAGTGATCTGTATAACGATGGTGAACGATTATTATCACGATGGTGTTGATAAAAACAAACTCAAAAGAGAAGAAATATATATGTGAAAGAGAAAGGGGTAGAAAGAGAAATACTTGGGTCTGTGTAGGTTTGATGCGTATTTATCTAACTCAAGGAAGGCTTTGTAATGCGGTTTCCTCTAATTTCTTGCTCTACCCATTAGAGGACGTGTTTGTTGAACCCCAGCACTTATCTCCGGATGTGAATCTCGCAATGAAAAATGGATACTTCCTTGCGCAAACAGTTCAGTCGATCGGAGGCCAGAAGTCAGTGTGACTCACCTGGCAGAGCGCGCCAATAAATCACCAAGTCGCGATTTTCTGAAGGAAGTAGTTTGAGTAGCGGTTGTTGAATATGTTTAATTGGTGGTCACGACAACCTTTTTCACGTGCTTCGAAAAGACATCGACTTTCTCTCCGGTAGCAGCGACTACCCCCAGCGTCTCGTCTCGTCTCGTCTCGCCAGAAGTTTGCCTTCAAGCTGACGTCGGTCGGGTATCGTAGTGTGCGTGGACTCCGAAATCCCCCTACGTGGTTTTCCTGCTAGAAATGACACAATCTCGTGACTGTACAGCACCGTTCGAAGTTATTACTGGGGGTAAGGGGGTTTTTGGGGTTTTGGAAACGCCCACCCTGGGATGGTAATCTCTGTTTCCGTGTCTCTCTCTCTCTCTCTCTCTCTCTCTCTCTCTCTCTACTAGCTCTGTTACTTCTGCTGATTGCTCTTCCAAGTCAAAAGGAACTAGATAATTAACTGGCTAATTAAGTAGCACGTGAGTATAACAAACACCCAGTCATTTATTTTGCTATCTACACAACCATTACCCGACATGTTGGATTTAATAATGGCTACAAGTCACACATTCATAGAAATTCTCATTTCCACAACTCTGCTGCGCATAATAAAAGCCTTTTCGTGCCAAAGTATGGTGTTTGTTCAAGGTTTGTTCATGTGTCCTACTAACGGCTGTCTTCAATCAATCTACGTGCGCTGGAGTTATTGGGTATGGGTTTATTTCTCCCCCACTGCATTACCTTCCAGACCCAAAACTCTTAAACGATGATCTGCAGTCAAGAATAGTTTAGAAGTCACGTCATCTTACCATATACACTAAAAAAATTAAACAATTTAGAAATAACTTCATTATGTTTTATAAAAATAGGGTTATAAAATATCTAAGAAAAACATTAAATATTAGAATTATTTAAGATTTTTCAACCAAAATGGATTTTATTTCATTTTGTATTTATTATTTCTTATATTTTAGTATAAAATTCAATATGGATTTTTATACCTAATTAATTCTAACATTTTTAAAAAGATTCAAATGGAAGATTAGTTTATTTAGTGTTTTCTACCTTTCTCCGCCTGGTGGCTCCACTTTCGCACAGGAAACACTAATGGACTTCCGGTTACAAGTCGATTGAGAAGATTGAGAAATATTCAAATAGGCCTAATATTTAAATTAGATTTTTTTTTTTTTTCTGACAATCACCGTGTTCAACCCACCCCAACTTCAAGAAAATGTTCCGGATCTCTAGGGGTGTCTCTTCGATAGATACCTTTTTTTCGAAGATATAATCCACTTTATTTTTCATTTATTTTATTATTTTTTTCTTTTCTTTACATAGTGTTTCCAGATATCACCAGAAGAGGTCACTTTTGCCATTAACGATTTCCAGAGAGGTCCAAAGTTGAAGAACTTAGTCCCTCTGATTAATGTCGGTGTCTTATTGATTACTGCTGTTGTATTTATAAACTTTTTAACAATGAAAGGGCCCTTTTTTTATCTTTTTTCAAAAGTACTTGTTTTTTAACGCCATCCTCGTCTTTCTTTTCTACCTATGGAAGACTTCAGTGGTAATTTTATTGCCTTGAGTGAAGAAAAAAAAAACAAAAAGGGAAAAAAAAGAAGAAATTTGCCATTTTTCAGTAGAAAACGACCTTAAAGTGACACGAGAGTCATTAACAGAGAGACGGCTGTCTTGCTATGTGGGACCGAGTAGTTTGTCTATTGTTTTCACACACATACACTCTCTCTCTCGTCCATAATATCCTCTGACACTACGTACTCATCTCCTCCTCTTCCCCCCCCCGTGTTTGGAACAAGAAAATCTTCCATTCTTTTGGCCTTCCGCCCCATTTACTAAACTGCAACCACCCCCTGAAAGCCACAGCTATCACCCTGTGTTTTGCAGCGTCACAAAAATAGGGTGAAAGGAGCCATTGGAGCAAATCAGGAATGCAGTCATTTATTAAGAGGCAATGAATGCAAGAAGACAGAGCAGCGAGAGTATACACACACTTTTTTTTTTATTTTCTCTTTCTTTTTGGATTTTATGTGGTTTCATTGCCATCTGTTTTATGTTTGGTGTCATTCTTCGCAAACAACAGCAACTAACATCGCAATAAAGAGCCCCATCTCCTTCTTAATGAATTGTCGCTCTGTTCTTCGTTCAGAAAAAAATAAAAAAATAAAAAAGTATCCGCTTGTCATCGTGTCGGACATTACGGTTGCCTCACTGGGAGTTGGATCCATGCACACACACACACATACATCGCCTTGATCGATTAACTATGCAAAGAATCTCTTCGCTCCTCCGTTATAAGTAATTTCGACCATAATTCTTTATTTATTTCTCTTTCTTTTTGCCGGTTATTCATTTTAAACAGACAATTCCAGTTTAAATATTTTCTGTGCCAATGGACTGGCACTTTCTACACAGTTAGGAAGTTCCCTTTTTTTATGTATATAAATAGAGTGCAGTGCAATAACTTTTCCCCTCTTAAAAAATAGATTAATATTTAAAAAACAACTTTGGCATATACATCTGGATTTTGGTAAGGCTTTTGAAATGTTGTTGTATAAATTAGAGAACATCGAGATAATGGAGAAGATGTATCCGTGGATTAGGGGAAACTAGATTGGTGAAGAGAGCTGAGCATTATTCCTATTAGGAACAGCTTAGAAGGTGTGGACTACAGAGCTTTGCAGCCCTCGCGGGTAGCACAGTGGATATAATCACCGTTCTCCCTACACTGGGTGGATAATGCTTGGGTTCGAATCCCGTCAATCACTCGAGGAATTTTTTTATCGGCACTTGCACAACGTGGCTGAGTTAGTCACTTTCAGAAGAGGACTGCTTGGATTTTTCGTCCAGAAAAACTGGTGTTCTGACTGGTCAGTGAGACAAGAACCAGAGCATACAACTCTAAAATCTTAGGAAGTAACGGTGGACTTGATCTTAAGATGTTTACCTTCGAGTGGAGTGTTTTGGAACTTTGGAGTAAGTTCCCTGCAAGTGAGCCCGAGGAGGAAAAGTTCAAAGAAGAATTGAAAAAGCATCTTCTAAAGATGGGAAAATTATCGAGAGGACTTTTTATTAATTTTAGCAAGTTTCAAAAAGAAGATACAGATGTTAAGATTAATGGATCAGTTTGAGAAGAGAACAGGAAATACTTCAGACGAAAGGAAAGGTCGTGCAGGTCGACTGTCACGAAGCTGTGAAATCTTGCTTCGAAACCTGTGGAAAACTTTGCGTAAATTTTCACAAAGTTGAGAGCGGTATATCCTTACAAAATTCAACTCAGGCAGCTGCTAACAACAAATGTGAAAGAACTGTGTTCAATTTACAACGGAATTCAGTGGGCTCTTCGAACAAGAACCTATCACTGTGAACAAAGTTTAGTGTTCTGACGAAACCCACTTTCATTTAGACGTTGATGACACTGATATTCAGATCTAAGATGCAGAAAGGGTCACTTAGTGATTTGTGGACGCTCTGAATTTGGCATTTTGGGGCCAGTGTTGTTTTTTGATGGAAACATCACAAGTGACGTCTATCTCTGTATCATTAGGGACAACTTTGAACATGTATTCTGGATGGCTGTGACATTTACGTGGTTGACTACTGGTTTCAATAGGATGGTGCGAAGCCCCATATTGCATGAGTTGTCCTGAAGTTTCCAGATGAAATTTTTGACAACAAAGTGATTTTTAACCGCTACCGTGAGGTCTATGTCAAAGGAATGGCGCGGCCTCCAGTGTAATCCGATTTCAACCCATGTGATTTTTATCTCTGGAGTTATCTCAAAGCTAGATTATTTCATAAGAATCCACGAACCATTCTACGCTGAACAGGGCGATTGACGAATAAATTTTTTCTGTGTCGGAGGAGACGTTGGAGCATGTTTTTCAGAATATATCCATTAGTCATTGAAGCTTGTCACAGATATTCTTCCAGGTATGACTTGCTACTTGAGAGTCTAAAACGTTGATGACACTGATATTCAGGTCTAATTTGGTCGAACTTCCGTTCCTCACAGAAGAACGGAAGTTCGACCAAATGATTCTCATTATTTTTTCTATCATTCAATAAGAGTGGTGTCTTTTGAGGTTATGATGGGCATCATGGCGAGATTCAATCTTCCTTACATTTCGAGGTTACTGCTCTAAAACGGTGTTCGCAGACGGGCCTCTAGATAACCAACCGGACCAAACCTATTGGTAACTCTCTTGGAGAGTTACCAACAGGTTCAGACTTTTTGGATCAGCCAGCGTATACTTTCATTCCTGTATTCTGCCAGCATGTTACTGGAGGGAATCAGAGTAGATTATGAGAAGGGCACTGTAGAGACTAGATTATGTCGTAGGAGGAGCTACATGTCTTCTTCTGAACCATATTCAAAAATTTCATTAATTCATTCATGCTCTCCTTCAACTTTTACCTTATGAAATGAATGCATCATGAATAGTCAAACTAATGGAACAAACTTATATGCGAAAAGATTTAAACCTCCCAAAAATCCTCGTTCGTTTCACAAATATCCGTGCTCTCAATTCCAATCTCAATGATGTCAATTTCCACCTGCGGTCTGCCAAGTCCATTTACTTTTTCTGACAGAATCCCAGTCATCAGTTGCCTCAACTACTCCTCATCTCAGTTGTCCTAATTATTCACTATATGATTCCTTTCGCTTCAAAGGCGGAACAGCATATGCACGCTCTAGGGTTCCTTGTCAGAGACTTCCTAACATAGAATCTCCCTTTTTGATCTCCCCCTATCGTTCTCCCAACTTTACTAATTACTCGGAACTCTCTAACTCGACCTTCTCCAGCCCGGGCTCCTTAACAGTGAGGTAATTTCCCTGGGCGATTTTAATGTTCCCAGCTTCAGCTGGATTCTATTTTCTAGTCACAGGCCCAGCTGATTGAAATGCTGAGGCTTTTGTCATTACTAAAGAGTTCGCACAGATTGTTCATATACCTGCCAGAATAGGAAGCAAATCTAACCATACATCTAAGACCCTTTATGTTTTTTTCATCAACATCTCTTCCTGTACAAAGTGAATATTAGTGATCTTCTGGACACTTCAGATCACAAATTGGCGATTACCTCGTCTCCAATGGAGACTCTCTCTCTCTCTCTCTCTCTCTCTCTCTCTCTCTCTCTCATGGTCATTTTCAGGTTTGGGTCTTCTGGCATTAGAATAATGTGAAATAGGATGATTTGCGTAATTTTTATTCTTCTTTTAATTAGTTGGATTACTGTTTTAAATATTCCGATCCCAAATCTCAGATCATGTCAGTGAAATTATTCTTGTAGGGATGAAATTCTTTATTTCACACTCCACCTTAAAATCTCGTCTTTTGTCTAAATCTTGGTTTTCTAATATGTCCACTATGGCTGTTCAAAGTAAGAATCTTGCATATCGTAACTGGGTATCTAAATCTTCCCCCTTCATTTTCTACAACTACTAAAGTTTGTAACATTTGTGCAACACTTATTAATCAGTCCAAACTCGATTTTGAACAGGCTGAGAGTAGAAAACCTGCTTTTTGTCCAAATGGTAGTAGAAGATTCTGGTTTCTTACCAAAACTATTGGGCGCAACTTCTATCCATTAATACTTCCACCTCTTTTACAATCTGATGCTTCTGTTTCATCCTCAGATAAAGGCAAAACAGACTTACTTTTAACATCCTATTTTCCTTTTAACTGTTATATGGATGATTTCGGTAAACATCCTTCTACCATGCTCAGTCCACTGCATCCAATACCTCCTGTGGTTTTCCGTCACAAGGATGTCAGAAGAATTTTGAACAATCTTGAGCCAAGGAAGCTCCAGGTCCTGATGGTATTTCTCCACTTTATCTAAAAACTGTACCTCTGAGCTTGGTCCTGTTCCGTGCGCTTTTTTACACTTTTCTAATCCATAGGCGCTTTTCCTTCTGCTTGGAAATTGCTCATATCCACCCAGTTTCTAAAATGGAGTGATTACCAATGCCTCCCTTCCAGTTACCGCCCAAATGCACTTTTCTCTACTCTTTCCACGAAATATTGTTCCAACATCTGGGGTGATGCCCACAAAACCTCTCTTAGGCTTCTAGGATCCGTTCAAAAGAGAACAATTAGGTCAATTAATGACCCATCTCTAACAGAGTCTCTCCACTCTGTCTCCTAGACGTTTTGTTTCTGCTGCATGCCTTTTCTACAGATACTTCCATGGGCACTGTTCTTCTGAACAGTGCCCATGGAAGTATCATGGAGAGATAGCAGGAATTATAGAAGCTATCTCTTCCAAACCAGTCCGAACACGTGCTGGAACCAGTCATCATCCTTTATTGTCCAAATTCAAGTTCACAGAACCAACTTTTCTTCTTCCTCATTTATCCCTTCAAGAGTATTTCCTGAAAATTAAAATCTACAGAAATTCAAGTCTAATGTCAACAAGTATCTTCTTTGATCTTGTCAGCTTTCACCCATATGCGTACTAAGTACTAGAGGTTCTAATACTTCTCGTTTTTGGAGATTTTGTAAATCATACTCCGACAAAGTGGAGGACCCATTGTGACACGAATCTTCCAATACCACTAAATATAGTTCAATTGTCAATTTCTGTTTCTAAACAATATTTTATCCTTCAAATGAATAAAATGTAATGATGAACAATTTTTTTTATTATCCTTATTATCATAAATTTAAAAATTACAAAAATATTTTAAAATAAATTAAAAAAAAAAATACTGTAACATTTCACTCTTTTTTACTCATTACGATAAACATACAGGTATTGGACAAAATATAGACATACCAAGAAAAAGTCGCTTAATTGGTATTGAACTTCCACATGCCGAGAAGACAAAATGTGACACGTCATCTCAACTTGGATCTAAAACTTTTAAAAAATGGGCATCGTCCTTCCTTAAGAATTTTTCTCATTCACGTGGCCAGTGAAGATGGAAACTGCTGTTGTAAGCACCTCTCTAGATGGTCCCGGCGATTGGGATGGCCATTTGCATTTCAGGGTAGATTTTTCTGCAGATTATGGAGGTCGGAATTCGATTCCAGGTCCCTTACATGGAAAAGGGCTCTGGTCCAGTGAGGCGTTTCCACCAGAGCCCGTGGCGGTTCTCGACGCTCCTGATATTCCAAAAGACACTGAGTTAGCATGGATGGCAGAAGTTAAATGGGTGTTTAGTTTTAAACCAAACAGCTAAGGTCATGGGGCGTCTGTATATAATGACTGTGAATTGCATGCATCTGTGTGCCTTGTTTGCTTCATTAAAAACCCGAGTTACTAAGTAGGGGATTGAACCACGCCCACCATCCATAAAAATTCTTCCTTTATGATGGGATTCGAACCACCTCATTTTCCACAGGGTATGGATCCTAACCACAATACCACCTGATCTTTTTCTGTTCCTTTCACCTGGTTTCTGAACCCGTAATTTTTCTTCAAACCTCCCAACCCTCAACTAATCCTGGAAAAGCATAGTGTTCAACTAAGTAGGCGTCAAAAAAATTAATAAATGCCTTTATCTGGAATAAATAATCTAATTCCCTTAAATAACAGAGAATAATTTCGAAAATATTCAGAGCTCTCACTTCAGAGAATTTTCAGAAGATATTGAGAATAATCCCTTCGCATACGTTGCAATATTGTGAGCATTACAAGATGATACAGTAAACGCGTACAAAAAAAAAAAAAAATGGTTGTCTGCTAGCCCTTTTGATGTCAACAATTCTTTTAATGTTTCTCCAAATTTCCCATTAATAGAGGCGTTTAGGAAGAGCGGAAGAAAATAAAGGCGGCTGACACATCGTAGTATATTGTGATGCCGTCGGTTGACATGGTCTGATCAATCTTCTCAAACGTTACAAAGTGGCTGGCTACGCGTCTCGTTTGACGTGTGACGTAAAAATTAATGGGCGTCTTATTAATAAATGTAGGGGTTGATGACGAGAGCGCTTAATAAAGGAACAAAGCGAATATGCGAGACCTCATTAATATTTGTCACAATCGGACCCATCGCCGAAACAATAACAGAAACAAAAGTCCGATAACATCAAACAGGAACCGGGCTAATCTCGCAACCCTTTTCCAATTGGAAGGTGTCGCAGTTCGCACCGATTTCAGGTGCCCGTGAACGCAGCTGTCAGGAAGGTGTTCCACGCAGAAATGCGATGATTCATAAGGTTTTAATTCTCAAAGAGATTTGTTATAAATGACATCCCATTGGTGCACCCTTCAAACGAGGCGTCCTCTCTAAATCTCAAGCGTCTTCGCATTCTGCGTTCTTGCTTTCTTCTCTCTGAATGGATTTATTTTTAAACTGCGTGAGAAGGCCCATTGTCAAGATGCAAAAACCATCAGTCCAACGCTGATCATGACTTAATTACAGATTTATTGAGCTTTATACGCGATATTTTAATTTTATCGTTGCATCGGCTATCATTTTCCTTCCATTTTCTTAAGGAAATGTCCTGTAACTTATTCCATCATCAGTAGACGATGTCAAATATGGAATCTATATTTAAAAAAAAAAAAAAAAAAAACCACAAGAGTATCCAACCCAAAATTTAGATTTCGTATGTTGGGCTGCATCCGGTTTTGTTGGAAATATCCAATGAACGGGTCACATCCACCCAAATACACTGAACTGACAGCTGATGCAGAAAGATTCCACAAGGTCGGCAGCCAGCAAAGGAGCATTTAAAATGTCAACCCGTACAGCTCATCTGGCAAGGTATACTTTTATCTTAATTGGTTTTCTAGTCTAATCAAGCATTCGCACGATCCTTCTCTGACAGTCCATCAGCGATTTTCCTTGGCTCGCTGCCTTCCGTCTATTGCCCAACCGATCTTCAGCTATCGAAAGAGCTGCTAAAGCTAATAGCTACCTTCGTCTCTTTTTTTAGAAACAATCTCCCAAATGAACATCTGCTGTAATTACCATTGATCGTTGACAAATGACGAGTTTAAGATGGTTTAACGAAGGTTAATATTAAGTTCGTTGCCTTTACCATGTTATAGCGGTTCTCGAACTTTTATTGTTTTGCGACCTCTCCTCCCGACAACGCCCCTGGTCCTGTGACCTCACTGAAGATCTTCTGTTCTCGCAAAGCACTTCATCTTCAATGATGTGAAGCAACACAACCCAACATAATTCAAATTCAACGTTGAGATTCAATTGTCTGGAACTAGAAAAAACTTTTTTCACGCTTCATTCCTGTTATTTAAAGTACTTTTATCTAAAATGAACAATAGTGTGATAAATAAATTTAAAAACATACTCTTATTATTGAAAAATATATAAATTATATTATTAATTTATTACTTAAATTTTAATTACAAATATATTTTATTTTTAAAAATAAATATTCTGATGTATTAAGTAGTGATCTAAAAAAAAAACTTTTTTTTTTTTTGGTGCCAAAAGACCAAGGAATGAAAATGTTCAACATTTATTTTCGTTTTCAATGGGTCCAGCATGTTGATTTCATCAAAAAATTTCTGATTATAACATCTTTATTTATTCCAAAAGAAAAATCAAATAATTTCAAGTCGTCTGCAAAATACTCGTCTGCAAATAGTCGTCTGCAAAAAAAGACTTTTATTCCGATCTTTATGAGAAATTACAATTTTTTTTTTTTTTTAAATAATAGAAATATATGTACCTTTCACTGAAACATTTGATGAGAAACATTTCGGGGTAAGCAAAGAGCAAAGTCAAGTAAATAAAAGTCTTCATTTGGGCCTTAAATACCTTAAACTGTCACAATGGTGCGTACCAAGTTTAAGAATGAAAAGCTTTTGTTCGTTTGCTATTTTTCTGAATGCTCAGCGATGTTTTCCCGTCGCAAATATTGTCAGAGCCAGACGTGACCTTACAAAGACGTTGAGTTCTTTTCGTCTGCTGAAAAGCTACACTTGAACTCCAATAACAAGTAAACGGATCTTGTACTTTGCCACTCCTTCCTTGTAGCGATCATCCGGAGCCATTTTACTGCCCTGATCTCCGCCTCCTTCAACACATTCACACACACAGCAAGGAACAAACATAAGTTTTGTCTGTTGACGATGAAATCCTGACCAGGATGTTACGCCAAGAATTGGCCATCGGGGGATTAGCATAGCAGGCGTTGAAGGGATCATTATCAAGGGTAATGCATCAACCTTCGTGTATGGTTAGAACATTTGTACATCTTCAATTACATTGTTCATGCATTCTGACGCAACAATGCTATGTTGATTGTTGCGTAAATTCATTTCTGCTGCTCAAGTTTCGTTTTATCTTTTGGAGTTCTTCTGGGAATTCGTTTTTGTTTTAAATCCAGTGGGTACAATTCTTTTTATGATTAAAATTCTTTAATCCAGATGTCATCTTCCGAATCTTAAGTAACACCATGCACTCATACGAAATTTATTTTCTTACCCCTTAAAGAAGACTCTACACGCAAACAGAAGAATCAGATCTGTCCATTATAGAGATTTCTGATGGTCCGTTGTGGGATGATGAAGATCTTTCTTTAACGGAGTAATGGATCGATGTTGGTCTTCGCGAGATGGATTCTTGAGAAAAGCCACTTAGCTAAGAAGGCAAAGGAAGAAAAGGAGTTCGGCGAGAAACATCACTCAAAATGGTACCTTTTATCGGAACACACAGACGCCGAGGACCTCTTTAACTATAGAATCGGCCATGCCACGTGCAGCCCACTTAAGAGGGGATTTAGATTTCTTACACAGTGTAAGATGGCATTCAAGGAGAAGGGCCGACTCATGTTACCGTCAATATTCCAAGGGGCGAGCCACGGCCGAGGCAAAGTCAAATGTTGACCAAAGAAGTCGCTCACAAAGGCTGTTCCAGTGGGGCATCTTTGCAAAACAGAAAGAAAGGACCCGTGGAAGAAAAGATTATTACAAAACTCCTGCCCCCCTCCGAACAGCGCATTGGCCTGAAAAGTGCGCACTCCACTCTCAACAGTTCCCTTGTCGGGACCTTTGTTAACTGTTGCTGTCGCGTTCAAGGCCCACCGACAAAAGACGGAAGCGGAGATGAGTGAATCGCTGGCCCTTACAAAGTACGCGCGGTTTATAGCGGGGAGACGAAAAGCACCCCTGTGTCCCTTTCTGCGACTTTCACCCCTGAAAAATCGGGATGAGAGCGAAAACAAAAAAATAACTTTTCAAAAAGCCGACGGAAAAGCTATGGAAACTGCTCGCGCCAGAACTAATCGCCAGAAGGAGGGCCGAACGCTACAAAACAGTCTTTCACCGCTCCTGTAACCTCACACACACACACGGCGTTCAAGAGGGTACTTACGACATTTGCTTCGCGTGCTAGTTGCCTCCGAGAGATGCACGCCCAGCGAAAACGTTTGCCGCTCTCTCCTGTTCGTGACGTGAGCGCCGCCTACCGCCGGTGACTGACGGACTGCAGACGTAAGGAATTGGCTACCGACTGCCCGGGCAGGCGATGGGCTGGCGATTAGCCAACTGGTGTTCGCTGGATGCGCGAGCAGGGGAGGTGCACCAATAGGTGTGCCCGGACCTGTTTGCTCAACTCCATCGACCAGTCCGCAGCGCAGCCGCCATCGCCGTGTGTAACGACAACACTCAGGTGCGCACGAGCTAAAGAAAGTCACCCCACGCGTTGCGGTGGCTGTTGTTTTTGAAACCCCCTCCCTTCAGTGTGTCTCGTGGGCGCCATGATGATCGCCAGATCGCTCCGAGTGCCCGGCAGAGGTTAAAAGTGTTAAGTCCGACTGTTTGTGTTTGTGTCCGTCGTTCCGCAAGTGCCGAGCAGATGCAGCTAAACGCGTCGTCGCTGTAGGGTCACGACTATGCCGCGACCAGGACGAAACACCTACGGCGATCAGAAGCCACCGTATTCGTACATCTCGTTGACCTTTATGGCGATCCAGAGTTCCCCCGAGAAGATGTTGACCCTGAGCGACATCTACAAGTTCATCATGGACCGCTTCCCGTACTACCGCAAGAACACGCAGCGATGGCAGAACTCGCTCAGGCACAACCTGTCCTTCAACGACTGCTTCATCAAGATCCCGCGGCGACCCGACCGGCCAGGGAAGGGCAGCTACTGGGCGCTGCACCCCGCCTGTGGGGACATGTTCGAGAACGGCAGCTTCCTGAGGCGGCGAAAACGCTTCAAACTGCCGAAGCCCCTGAAAGACGCTACGGCCGCCGCTCTGGCCGAACTGAAGCACATGGAAACGGCAACCCAGAACGCTGTTCAAGAACAAGCGAAGATGAGGCTGACGGCTCTGGCGGCTGCACCCAGTCACCTTCAACCTCTCGGTGACAGCGTCCACCCGACTGCCACGACCTACAAGCAGCCGTTCACCATCGAGAACCTCATCGGAAACGACCACAAAAGTGTCCTACCTCCGCCTCCGTTGCCCGGTCAGCCCCTACTCCCTCAGCCGATGTTGCCTCGTTCCTTGGCGGCCTTCCCCACCTCCCTGTCGTGCGTGTCCGTCGGCGCCTGGCCTTCAGCGTACACGTCCAACGTCATGACCTTTGCACAGCCTGGTGTCCCGGGTCCGGACTTCCCCCACTTATTTAACACGATGGCCCACACCAAGCCTACCGTGACCCCCGTCATGAGCTTACCTTTTCCGACTATCCATCGAACCGTCCCCGGCTCGGTACCGTTCTCTCTGCCGTCAATGCCGATGAGGCCGAACTTTCTGCACGCATTTCCAACGCTCCCAGACCATCCTGGCTTTATTGGAACTGCCATGCTGCCCTCTGTGACGTGTACTACTTGCTCTCCTCCAGCTCGGGTCGACTCCGTGTCCAGCGATGTTTCCTCCAAATCCGTTGATGTCGTGTCGGACGATTCTTCGAAGTAAATTCGTCTGCTGAACTTCAAATCGCCGTTTGCCGATCGTCTGGACCTCGACACAAACAGTTCTGTGTTCCGAACAGTCCACGAGGTCCTCCCCAACCCCGATACAGGAGAGAGAGAGAAAAAGAGAAAATGCTGCTCCCCTGGTTGTAAAGAAGACACGAGAAAACCCCAAACAAACAAACAAACAAACAAAAACAGTGTGTTCAGGTGGGTGTAGTAGCAGTTATGGAAGTTAGGCTTAACCGATGTTTGGTTATCATTTAATGTTTGCCAGTGATTTTTCATTATTTTATTTTATATTTTATTTTTTTCTTCCAATCCCATTCTGAAAGTTGGTAGTTGATGGGTTTCTATAAATTGTTTAATACCAGTGTAGTGCAGACACTGGACTGTATTAGTGTATTTAAAAAAAAATTAATAATTAATCTTTTAAACCAAGTCAACTGTCCATTTAAACTAAGGTCCGGAGCTTAGATGAATGGGGTTTGGACAGGCGTACAGCTAGCAATAATCTGCAGTATACGATGAATTTTGTTTATTAAAAATAAATAAATAAATAAAATACAAAATGCTGTTGATAGTAGTCGAACTAAACCTTTTTCTAGCTTTATCTTGGACTGACAGTTTACCTTACACTGTGAGTGATTCTTTGCATCGATGAAGATGTCTCCTCTGTAGACCTCCTGAACTTTGACCGTAAAATGGACTTATAACTGTCCAAATTTTGTGTAAATACCTCTATGGACGCATTGTTCCTTTACTCTGACTCTGAGCCAAAAGCTTATGGTTTAAAAAAAAAAAAATGTCAACGGTGTCAGAGGTTATCCGTAAACTACACACATCCGAGCCTGTTATGACAATAACGTAATGTGAGATATGTCTAAAAACAGTGTATATAGTTTGTGTCTCGTGGACTGTACAATAAAACTTTTTTTGTCATTTCATTGCTATATCAGACTCTTTTATTTCTAAGGCTATCTCACCTCTGAACACTTGAGCCAAAAAAATAAAAAAAAAATTCAAAAAAATTGGCTCTTTTAGCTGTTCAGAATTCTGGCTATAAACACACCACCATAATTTTTAATGGGAATTAGGCTTAGCCGAAATTAAAATAAATGTATTGACTAGAGCTCTGTCAGTTTCAATTGTTACGTCACAGAGAAGCAGAAGACTTTTTTTTTTCTCTCTTCCTAATTAAACTTGAAACGTAACAATGCCAGTCTCTCAGCATTTAATACTGAATCATCATCCATGTTAAAACAATTAAAGTGAACTGTAAATGTACATTTTTCATTGTCATGATATTTGATTGTTAAATAACGTCTTCTGCTTAGACAATCGTATGTTGTTTATCGTGATATTTTGTATATCGTATTAAATGGAATAAATATAGTTTATTTGTAACTTTTATTTACTTTCAAAATTCGTTTGCTTAGCCTGACTGTTAGCACGTTAGCCCCTCAGGCAATGTATACAAGGTTTATTTTCCTTTGAAAAATAAAGATAAAAACTGTCATTTTTGTCGAATTATGTTTCCTAAGTGCTTTTATGTATTTCGAAACGTACTCGTAAGCCTAGCGTTATTCCGTGAACGAATCGTTTTAAGTGCAAGTGGACGGTCTCTGCCCATACGACGTCCCCTTTCTATTTAAGGTCTCATTCAACAAAAGAACACATTTAGAAGAGTGTGGCTGTCACAATGTCGCTTTTGGTGACATCGGGTTCAACGATCGCATTTCAAAACGTATTCATATGGAAATCCTCCTCCCAACAATAATTTTCTTTCATATCTATGCCATTCTGTTACAGAATTGGTTCTCTTTATTTATTCTACGTTTATGAAAAGAACCAATTCTAAACGTTTGGCACAGCAATAATAATAATAATAAATTATTAATAAAAGTTTAAAGAACAGAAGTTGTGTCTCAATGGTGTCACTAGCTCCAGACGAACATGTTCTCATTGTTGGACGCACGTGCAGCACTAGAAAAAGCGTGTAAAGAGGAGCAGACGACGCTTTTTGTGTAATGTAAATAATTGAAAAGATCAACTGCTGGAAGATTGAACAATTGGAGGTTTGCAAAATGGGGGAAAGACTTTATTGGAGGGGGGCGAAGGATGTCTGCCTGAAGGCTGTGGACCAATTTTACTATAGAGAAATACTAGGCTAGAGGGGGCCCCTACTAGTTCTGTTTAATTGCGATCTTTAAAAGACGTTAATTTTCGCATCATAGCAGTGAAGGAAATCTTAGCCAAGACATTATCTCTTTCTCAAGAAGCTATCGTCCAACGTCTGCACTGTTTCAAATCCCAACCATCGGAGGTTTCCTAACTGTCGTAATCTTTCACTTGGGGGCGTGTTGTTGGAGACGTTTCCTGTAAATCATTATAAATCTAAGCGCTTGTAATTTTATTTCCACTTCCCCCAGCTACTAAAAACGTTTTCAGTGGCGATGCTTTATGAGCAGGGGCTGCCGTTCTTTGGCATTGCTCTTTCCCCTTGCTTCAGGTGCGTGCAAACATTCCCCCCACTTTTATGAACACCATTAGGCCCAACACCTGTAGACTTTATTGTCTCCTGCTGTTAATTACCCCCTTTCACAAACGGGAGCATTGGCAGTATGTACAAGAAGTAGGAGGGGACCAGGTGTGTAGATCATTGTTACCGCTGTGTGTGTAAAATCCCAGCCCGGTTTCACTTTACACCTTGAAATCGCTCCTGCATCGACAAGTTCCCTCGCTGGGTATATTTTAACTTCAATGGAAACCAGCCATTGTCATGGTATCAGACTATGACAATCCAGATTGTCAAAACCTAGTTCCTACGTAACAATATACAATATTCATTATGACGTCACTATGCAAATCGACGTAACGTACGTAACAATATTTTTATATAAAATTTCACTCTAACAATGTCTGCTGACTATTCATTGAGTGTGCAATCCATGGATATCATCTGAGAGTGTCTCTTTAAGTACATTTTAAGTAATTTGGCCAGTGCCACACGGGCAGGACATTTCATTTTTATTCTAGTATCGTTTTAGAGGCAAAAATCAAATTTTATTTATCGTATGCTTGCAAATGATTCTAAATGACATCGTCTGCTTCGAATAATTCTAAATGAAATCGTCTGCTTACAAATAATTCTAAATGAAATCGTCTGTTTGCTAATAATTCTAAATGAAATCGTCTGTTTGCAAATAATTCTAAATTAAATCGTCTGCTTTCTAAAAATTCTAAATAAATCGTCTGCATGCAAACAATTTTAAATTTACAGTCCATTTCCAATTATTATTAGGCTTAGTAAAGTTGGCCACGCAGTAAAAGAGCTGATGTGGATATTTACTTTAAATTGTAGGCTCTCTATCTTTATAAATATTGATAGGAAAAAATCTTGCGTACAAATTAGGTAGACGATTGTTCTTTCCACGTAGAAATGCAAACGAAAGTTATACATTACTATAAATTACCAAAGTATAAGACAGCCCACTCTAATCATAATAATGGTTACAAAAGAGCGGCTGTTTTCTGAATATAACTATGATTAATGTGGATTGGAGGAGTTCTAATGGTGCTTTCATTCTGTGTATTTTCTTAACGTATTGAATGATAGAAAAGTTAGAGCAAAGAGAAAGATATTTAGATATATAACTGAACAAATACGTTATGTCGGGTTCAGCCTAATGGCTAAATGTAACCCAAGTATTAGTTCTGTTTGCTAATTTGAAGTACATATCAGAATCTTTGTTTATCTTAGCCTGGTGCATTCATTGGTGCATAACGAGCTATTGAGAATGATCATCGTACCATTCTCTGTACCGGAAAGAAAATAAATCAGAAGTCAGTCTAGGTAATAGATCTGGGATAAAAGATGTGGTAATAGATCTTCTTTTTATTTTTAATAAAAATATAAATAAATAGTATCGTCTGCCGGTACAAGAGAGATGTTTTGGCGATTATCTGATCGTTCTAAAATAGGAAACAAGCTGTTTAATTTCTTATAAAATTTATTTTAATAATTTCTTCGAACTGAAACAAAAACTATGCCAAAGATAAAACTATTTAGTGTTATCATTCATTACAACAGAACTTCTATGTATGAGATCTGTGTACTAATGAAATCGTCTGCTTACAAATAATTCTAAATGAAATCGTCTGCTTACAAATAATTCTAAATGAAATCGTCTGCTTACGAATAATTCTAAATGAAATCGTCTGCTTACGAATAATTCTAAATTAAATCGTCTGCTCACCAATAATTCTAAATGAAATCGTCTGCTCACCAATAATTCTAAATGAAATCGTCTGCTTACCAATAATTCTAAATGAAATCGTCTGCTTACCAATAATTCTAAATGAAATTGTCTGCTTACCAATAATTCTAAATAAATCGTCCGTGTGCAAACAATTCTAAATATATGTTTCACTTCCAATTATTATTAGGCTTAGTAAAGTTAACAACACAGCAAAGGCCGGGATTTATATCAATAGCTGTGGAGCCGTATATTTAACTGGAGCATGGACAGTTGTGATTTAAGCGTAGTGAGCAATCCAGAATTAAATTTGGCAAGGTTTGTAGAAGGTAGGCCTAATTGTGTTTGCAAAATTTTATTTACATCCTTAAAAACAATCGTAAACTGCTGGAACTGCGCGAGTTTCAGCAGTTTATTATGCAGAAAGCGCATCTTCCGCGCCACCGTCGTGGCCTATTGAACTTTCAGCAGTTTTAGAGTTATTGAACTAGAATAACTTAAAGGCCAAGTTATTTATATTGTTCATTTCTAGAAAAATGTATTTCAACTGCAAAAATACAAACATCTCGTATTAAAAAGATTACAGTAAGAATCTTAGATTCTTTACTCAGCCTTCTTACTACTATAATTGCCTTTAATGGCTTATCAGGAGACTGAGGCTACCGGCCTCGGTATAACAGGAGATATAAAAATAACAGGAGACTGAGGTTACTGCCTAACCATCATCTGTCAATTATAAAAACAAAACTGAATACATCTTACATCCGACGTTGGATCACCAATACAAAGTTAATCGGTTGTTGGTCGTTCTCAGACATTTCCTTCGTGAGAACACCCAGACAGTATGGTTTAAGGTCATCGCATTTCCTTATTTCTACAGTAAATTCTGACTCTTTTTTCCTATAGCAAACAATAGATGTCGTTAAGGAAGCTGGCTGAATGCCCAGGTCGCCAACCGCTGCGAACACTTGTTTATATTGATGTCTCCTTTCCTAAATGAACTGAACAGGTATAATAAAAACGCGCTCTAAAGTTTGCTGTCCTACGGTTAAGAAAATTGTCTTTAATAAAATGATCTTAAGAAAGATACAACATTTCTGATTTGAGATCTTTCTATATACTTTACTTTGGTAGACTACGAACTGCTATTCAGCCCAGTAATATTCAAAGTTTATCTTTTAGGCCAGCTTTTTCAGAAGTTCATGAATTATTCTGAAACTTTTAAGCTAACAGAGCTGAAAAAGATTATCAGTAGTCGGCAGACTATGAACTTTCAAAAGAACCAATCTTTAACTTTAAGAACCGATCTTAGAAGTTAATCAATAGTTCCTATATTATTCTAGAACTTTTAGGCCAACAGAGATGAGAAATTTATCAGTAGTTCATGCATTTTTTGTGGAACTTTTAGGCCAATAATGGTTAGGAGCCGATAGATTTGTACTATATATTCTTTAAGAGGCTGCGCTCTTCTATTAATTTTATACACAGATAGACAAATACATGATAGACAGAGAGGAAATATTGACAGAGAGGAAGTATGTATTCCTACCTTCGTCGAAGTCATGCGTAGCATTCAGTTTGCCTTTCTGTTCACTCTTTCGCGCATTTCGTGATTGGTTTATTTTTTAAAAAAAAAAATTTAAAACTGCGGAAGTGCCTTATTAGTCACGAGTTGACTCGAATGTAACAGAGGATGGATAAAAGAGTATTTCCTTGTAATCTAAGTGGTACACGGGTTCAGTACAGCAAACATATGTTGACGCAGAAAAACACGACAATAAAGAGTTGTGTCATCCGATGTATGTGGACCATTATTAACAGTACAATAATACCTTTCCGGATTTCATATCGTGCTTGGCTATCAAACAGCCGGAATTCCTGGAGTTTTGCAACTTCATGAATATTTCTGTATACCCTCTTATTGACTGGGACGTTGAGGAGAGAAAGAGATGAGCGCGGATTGGATGTAAGGGAAAGTAGAAAGGCACACCAATTTTTTTAACCAATGTATGCAAAGCGAAAAATATCTCAAAGGAATAATTTAGGCTATGCCTAAAATTTATACAATCCCAGCTCACCTTTAAGGCAAACAATATTCAAAGGTTTATCAGAAGTTTGCCAAGAGTTCATACGTTATTCCGGGACTTAGAGATGCACGAACTATAAGTTCATATATCATCCCTTTTAGGCCTGATAGTTCATGGAAGTCTAACACGAGTTCAACCGTCAGTTTGGACTTTTAGGGTGATGATAGCTCTGAGTTTGTAGACGGAATGAAACCCTGCTTACAAAATTTTGCTCAAACAGGGACAAATGTTGGCATCCGATGGATAATTGCTGAATTTGAAGGCCCAGTTCAATCGATTAGGTGCACAAACTGTGAATCACATAAGCCAAAGTAATGAGCTACGTATTAGATCCGTCTATCTGTTTCTCGGTAGCGATACAGATGCATTACATGCGTTGAACACTGGCCAAGGGATCATAAATGGTAAATGGACATAGATGTGACACGGCGTGTAGCATTTATACGATAAATGGGGTAATTAACAATTACCATTCCTTAACAAGCTTGCACACTCTTCTCTGTCATCTCCTCATTAGGCTGTAGAAATTCGGCTTGTAGGTTGAATGAATCAACAGCCCCGAATTCAACATTGAGTAGGTCAAATGTCATTATTTTGAAGACAAAATAATACTGTTTTATCTGTCATAATTAATAAAAATTTTAAAAAAATAAAGAGTTCCCAGCGATCAATAGTTGAAACTTCAGTATACAAAGTTTTAGGCCAAAACTGCTCAGAAGTTTTTAAATAGTTCATAGATTATCCGTGAAATTTTAAACCTATTCGATTTCCACATCAGGATTATAGTTTGGCAAAGAGAAAAACAGTTCGGAACGACCAATAGCTGGCACATTATTAACATAAAACTTTCCATAATATAATTTTCCATTATATTATGGAAAGTTTTAGGTCAAACTGCTCGGTTCGTTTTTCATTTTTAGGCTAAAACTTCTCAGTTTCATTTTAACACATTATTCGAGAACTTTTAGGCCGACAGTATCTGGAGTTTTAAGCAATACTTCTCACATTGGTCTTGAACTTCAAGGGCCACAAAAGTTTACAGTCGGAATGAACTACTTCAGGCAACAGAGAAACAGAAGTACTGTAGTCAGCAGCAAAGACTTACAGGCAGTTTTAGGCCAAAATTGTTTAGAAGTTTATTCGAGAGCTTCTGGGCCAATAATATATAGAGTTTGAGCAATAGTTCATACATTAATCTCGAAATTCATGGGCCACAAAAGTTTGCAGTCGGAATGAACTACTTCAGGCACTAGAGCAACAAAAAATACTGTAGTTAGCAGGAAAAACATAGGCAGATTTAGGCCAAAATTGTCTAGACGTTTTCACAGATTATTCGAGAACTTCTGGGCCAATAATATATAGACTTTTCAGCAATAGTTCATACATTAATCTCGAAATTCATGGGCCACAAAAGTATGCAGTCGGAATGAATTACTGCAATAGTGAAACAAATCGCATGTCATGGGCTGAACGCTTCTTACCATGGAATACCTGTTTGGAAGAGAGGAGAATTTCTAAAAAATGGCAGATAGACGAGCGATGAGAAGGCGAAGAGAGCAGTAAATAGGTGTGCAATTTCGGGTGTATATCCGTACCAACACGGTACGAGCATTTCGTGATCACCGCCATGGTAAAAGATGTATCCACCCCAATGAGAGATGTTTCTTGGAGGGGGGGAGACTTTGTAACCGACCGTGGAAGTGAATGAAGTTCTAGAAGTGAGTGGAAACACCTGCTGTAGGGGTGTATTACTACAGGTGCGGTGGATAATCCGTCTTCGTCAGATATATGTACGGCTCTTGCATGTTTTACTTTGTTTGTGGGTAAAATGGCGAGAATAGAAAGAAAGAGTGAGATTAAGTTGAGTTGGTAATCAGTCATAAAAGTCCATTCCTAACCTCTTGAACTCATGGAACTTGTCCTCTTCTTTCTAGGTTTAATTGTAAATGCTGTTCTTTCCTTTTCACACTCTCTAGATTATTACTGTGATCTATCTCAATACAGTTGGTGAGTGATAGACTCTTCTACGATCTCCCTGGATATCCCATATAGATTAACCTTTATTTCACCTCATAATTAGGATCAGCCCTGCCATTATTTACAACTGAGCTGTCTCACTGCTGAATATTAGTGTTAATGTCTGTATAGTAGCAATAACGACTACAATCCTTGTATGTATATTATTATTTCTCTCTCTCTCGCTCTGGTGGAAATTACAGAATCTTTCATTTATCGAGAAAAGAACAAACTATGATCATTCATCTTCTCTCTTCATTTGGGTCTTTATATTAATTCAAATGAATACGACGCCGAAATCAATTCTGTTTATTACTTCCCGATTGTACTTTTATGACAGGGACTCTCATATACACAGTTTTTAATAGCACAAAGTATTGATCAGAAAGACAAAGTACATACTGTCTGCGTGACAAAGAGGGCTGCGAAAGACACGTTTATTATCTTATTGTCGGTAAAGAATAAGAAAAATCTATGTTCGGTCAACAACACATTTAACAACTGTCGATCTAGACTTAGAAACTTAAATCTGCCACCTTCAGGTATCGCGCTGTGTCCATCAGAGCTGAGTCCACATCCATCAGAGCTGTATCTGTCTGTCTTTTGCAGATTTGTATACGAATTACGCGAAATTGAGTCCAATTTTTAATACCGGTTTGCTCCCAGCTTCGGCCAAAAACTATTTTGTTTCAACAGCCGGAGCAGAAGCCAAAAAAGTATTGTTGTAAACAGGAAATTTCAATTAGGACAGTTTTCTTAATTCATAACCGTCCTCTCTGAAAACGTTTGGTCGCCATCATTGTGCGCACGTGCACTGCTCTTCCCCCCCCCTCTTTCGTTGATGACTGTCGGTCCGTATGTGTGTGTGTGTAGGTGCGTGCGCATGAACACACATTGTAACACAAGCACGACTAATCTCCGATTGTAATTCTTTACTTTGGTAACTGGCCGGTCGTGGGTAAAGTACAACCTTCAAAGCAAACAGAAATGGTCTAAAAATGTCTTTTTCGCGTGTAATTAGGTGCTTAGAGGGTTTTTATGCATACACTTCGAACATTAGCGTCAGGGTAAGTCGCCGGTGCGGTGTGATCCATGTTAATGCAAAAGCGAAGCCCACCACTGTTATGTGCACAGTGTTTTGTTAAGGTTGAAATAACCTTTAATTGTATAGAGCGGAAAACAACTGGAATCCGCCAACTCTGCCTTTATTTTATTTTTTTTTTTTTTCTCTTGAAAATAATTGTTTTTTTTCTTATTTTTAGAGCAAGACATTCTCTTGACTTTCTAATTCTGAACGGTGTTAGAATACAAACATCTTTTAGATCTATTTCCCTTTTTTTTTCCTAACGCGTTTTTATTCTTTAAACGTGCATATATTGATAAAGAAATTAAGAACATTTTTTTTGGCTCCTTTGATTGGATTTAAACAACCCGTGTACTATCGGAAATAAATGGCTACCCACAAAGTACGTTGCTATAGTAACCATCGAGCATTTATTATAAGTGCTTGACTTAATAGTTCTTTTATACGAGAACGGAAATATTATTTAAGCCTGCAAATAGAATTCGCCCCCTTTTTAATGTCATTTTGTCACGGGAACATAGCTTTAATAGCCATTCCCACCCGGCCCCTGTGACAATTGTTCAGGAGGCGTACAATATTGCTTAATACCTTTTCTACGCTAAGAAAGATCATGATCTTAAAAATGAATTAAGAATCTCAGAGCGTCTTTGAAAGTAAAGAAAATAAAAAGAAAGCGTTTTTTTTTCTATATTGGATGGATTTCCCCTACGGTCACTTTCAACCTTCACAACGAGTTGCCTTGGTATTGCACTACTTGAAAACCGAGTTTCTATTGGTGGGGGGGGGGAAGTCTTTCATAGGGAGAACTACAACGCGTTGCCTGGTTCTTGCACTATTTTTTTCAAATAAAAAGCTGTTTCCTATTCAGATAGGAAGGCGTTATTTGAAGTAGTGCAATAGCAAGGAGTGAGACAGAGCATGATCTTTTATCCCAGCATCATTAACTACGTCATTTGTATGGCGTAATGGGGAGTGTGAGGTATCGGCTGATTAAATGGAATAGCGGATCCTCTTTTTGATTTTCAGATCCACCAAGCCTTACAACTGAAACCTTTCTTTTTATATCTTTAACACGAACACCGAAACCTAGGTTTTGGCCTCAGTTACGGCCTGGAACCTGGCACAGATCCCATCGTGGACACGGTGAGGTTATGCGGTGTGTTTTGATTTTTTTGCCTTCGAGATGGTTGTTATGCTCGTGTCGGAATGTGCCTACAAAGAGAAGGCTCACTTGGAGGGAGCGGATTGGGTGCTGGAACCTTAATACAGCCGCTAAATGAATTTCTGTCTGTAACCCGTGTGTGTCCTACGGTTGGTTTGCACCTCTGCCCGATGGAAAATCCGAGTTACTCGGAACAGACCGATTCGGACACCCTCTGGAAAGGGCCAATGATTGCTCTTCCAGCAGCGCAACTAAATGTACTCGAACTTCGTCCAGCGAACAAAATCGCACCAACGCCATTTCCCGCACGGAATAAGAGAGCAGCGAGGCTATTCATAGCGCTAACGAGAAGGCAGCTCAATATTAATTGTTTCCCCTCTCCCCTTCTCTTTCAAAGGGGGTTCTGCAGCAGTTCCGAAATCTCTCTTTCCACTTCGAAGTAAGTTACCAGAGATGTATTTTAGCTGCAAATGTTCACCAAAAACGAAAAGTTGCAGTTCGGTCCATAAACACAACCCTCAGTTGCCTTGTTCTACAGTCTCGCTATTTCTCTGTTCTCTTTTTCGCTCTTTCTCTCTCTCTCTCTCTCTCTCTCTCTTTACCTTCTCTTTCTTTCTCTTTCTTTCCCAGTCACTCTCTTTTCCTCCTCCTTTCTCTTTCTCCTGTTTTCTCTCTCTCTCTCTCTCTCTCTCTCTCTCTGTCTCATTTTATTTGCCTTTTCTTTCTTTCTTTCTTCTTCCGTATGTTCCTTCTATTCTTTCTCTGTTTGTCCTCTTGTTTTTTCTTCTTTGCAATTTTTCCTTCTTTCTCCGTTTGTCTCTTTTCTTCCTTCTTTCTCTCTCTTTCTTGCCCTTTCTCTCTATCTCTCTCTCTCTCTCTCTCTCTCTCTCTCTCTTCTTTGTAATTTTTAGTTCTTTTTCCATCTTTTTTCCCTCTTTCTCCTCTTCTTTCTCTCTTTTCTTCCTTCTCTCTCTCTCTCTCTCTCTTTCTTGCTCTTTTTCTTTTTTTTTTCTCTTTTTTCTTTCTTTCTGTCTTCTCTCTGTTTGTTTGTCTTTCTCTATTCTCTCTCTCTCTCTCTCTCTCTCTCTCTCTCTCTCTTTACCTTCTAATTTCTCTTTCTTTCTCCGTCAGTCTCTTTTCCTCTTTCTTTCTCCTCTTCTCTTCTCTCCTCTCTCTCTTTCGTTCTTTCTCTCTCTGTTTGTCTCCCTCTCTCTCTCCCCCTTTTTTTGTTTATTTGTTTCTTTCTTCCCTCTAACTCTTTCGCTCTCTATCTGTTTGTCTGACTCTCTCTCTCTCTCTCTCTCTCTCTCTCTCTCTCAGTATCATTATATTTTGCATTTGCTTTCAATCAACTTCTCTTTCTCTTTTCTTTCAACTTCTGTCTCTCCTCTTCTTTCTTTCTTTCTGTTGCCTTCTGTCTCCTCTCTTCTTTGTTTCTTTCTCTCTCTCTTTCTGTTTATCCTCTTTCTTTCTCCGTCTGACTCTTTTCTTCCTTCTTCCTTCTCTTTTTCTCTCTGTTTATCTGTCACTCTCTCTCTCTCTCTCTCTCTCTCTCTCTCTGTCTGTCGCTTTCTCTGTTCTCTCTCTCTCAATATCTCTATTTCTCCTCTTTCTTTCCTTCTCTTATTTCTCCGCCTCTCTCTCTCTCTCTCTCTCTCTCTCTGTCGCTTTCTCTGTTCTCTCTCTCTCAATATCTCTATTTCTCCTCTTTCTTTCTTTATCTTATTTCTCCTCCTGTCTGTTCTCTCTCTCTCTCTTTCTCTGTTCTCTCTCTCTCTCAAATCTTTCTAGTGAAATCTTTAGCTGCAATCGATGACATCACCGAGAATTTCATATCCGTAAGTGCTGCTAAAAGTGTCTCCCGTGCGTCCGTTTCGGAATCTGCGCCGTCTCCAGTTGTCGACGTCTGCAGTCCAATCGGTGTGTCGGCGAAGGGTGTGTAGATATTTTTGCGCCGTTTGTGTGAGTAGTTGACATTCAGATGCGGCTACCTTAGATAAGCGCATTTTATGTAACGCTGCTAAGTGGCTTAAGAGATTAAGCGGCGAATGCTGGTCCATTGAAAAGACGCTTGATGAACATCCCCAAACTGACTTGAATCGTAAGATGGCACTTCGTTCCTTCGATGTCCTTCGGAAAACCAATCAGAGAACGAACGCTTAGTGTTTATGCGCTGTCCTCTTCATAACTGATAAGTGTGCACCAGATGGGGTTAGCGTGGATTAAATATTAAATGATTGGCCGGATTAAAGACTCCAGTAATTGCGTCATAAAAGGGAGAAATCTTCCAGTACAAAGATCTTAATGAAGATCGCAGACGCCAATGAAGTACTGAAGATTTTTTTCTCTTACCCTTAAGTTCATTTATTACAGGGACCTATGCGGGCAAAAATCAGCGGATGAAATAATCCGCAAATTATTTTTTTTGGACAAAAAAAAAAAAAAAATGGAACAGAAGACAGGCAGCTAACTTACATTTCCTTGTAATAAACAAGCGAAACTACCAAACGATCACGTTTATCATATTGCTTTCATTGTTGGTTTGTTCAACAATAATGATTGTTGAAGAAACATTAATTGTTGTTGAACAAAACTGTTAACCGTCAATAATTAAGTAGCAGACGTGATATCTAATTGTTGAAGTTTCCAGGTTTTTAAACAATGATAACCTACGCCCAAAATCCGATCGGTGTGCCACCTGGTAACAAAAATTCCAAGTTTCTATTTAATAACGCCAATCAAAGCTCATCGTTTAATAATATTAAACTCTATTTTAATAGCCCGCTTTTGTTCAGTAATTACCAACAGATACACGCATGCGTACACTCACATAATAATTAGAAACATGCGCACATGTGCAGATACTTCATCCTTGTGTCCCACCTACAACAGATCCTTCACACTGGCACATTTAGGGAACGCTGCATAGCTCCCTCGTTGAATTCTCAGAATCAACATCCAGCGGGGAGGGTAATGTTTGACTGATTTCTCCGGGTCACAGGCACAGAGAACATCCGAGACAGAAGAGACACTGCATCGGAGTAAATTTAATTAATTATTTGATGGGACACATGTGGGAACGCGTTTAAGTGACAGCCATAAATCCCATATTCCAATACACGCAGATCTTTAAGAAATTCAAATTAAATCGTATTTCATTATACATCGTCCACTTCCATGTCATATGAAAGACGTGCCTACCAATAATTTGTTCAGGTAGTGTACATTATAATACCGCTATTGTTAAAAAAAATTACAAGTTTTCTTAATGGCACTTTCCATGTTTGGTTTGGATATCCATCAAGGCAGCTGGAATCATAAGGCGTCCAATTACGCCTCTGTACTTTGTGTGTGTTCTAAGGCAGGTTTAAAACCCCTATAACCGTATTCGGTTCTCTTGAATGCAAACAAAAGTAATTTCAGACACGGAACCTCACTTGATGTCTTATCCCGATACTGGGATAAGTGGGTGTTACTAATATTTTCGATGTCCAGTGTAGAAAAGTATAGAAAATGTTATGTGTGCTTAACTAACCTTGCCACATGCAGCGAAAATGGGGGAGGGTTGTTTGTGTGTGACTTGAAAACAGAACGCACTGAAATTTACGGCAGTTGCGTTAAGTGGCGGGTCATTTTGCTGCACGTGGGATTGCAATTTATGCAAAAATATCGGCTAATTGTTCAAAGCGACCTGTAATTAGACGTAAGACCTCGTGTTTAAAACCTACACAGACTAGTGTGGGTGTGCGACTCTCCTTTGTAAGTTTCCGCGAATGAGGTCACCATGACAAATATTGTTCTCCCTTTCTTTCTTTCTTTCCCTCCTTTGTGTCTTTTATCAATAAGGGTAATTAAAACTTTCAGTCTCTCAACTTTAAAAATGTGGTTTTCAAATTTTTAGTAAATAACGTATCTATAATTGGATTATGAATAGTTTATTTGTTTGACAAATTAGAAATGGGAGTTAACCTTGTGTTCTTAGTAGCCTTGGCACTTAAAGAAAACCGGTGGTGTCCACTCCAACCTTTGCACAAGCAGGCCACACTGACTGGTCAGATATGTGGCGGAGGGATGTAAATGTAGAATATTGAAGCGGAATGCCAATATCCTTAGTAACCGACTGTACGTGACCTTAAAGAGTTTAAACAGGAATTAAAATGTGCGTGTTTTTTGGGTTGAAAACCCATGTATAACTCACTGGAAAAACCTTATTTCCTCCACCCTGAAAGCTAACTACAGCCCCGAGTGAAGAGGCCTTTAAGAATTCCTCCAATCTTCAACAGGATTCGAACCAAGACCTCTCTGATGGATGCGAAACCACTACTCTACCACGGAGGACTTCTTTGAAACAGAGGGTTGTGTTGCGAGTCTTTTAAAGAGTTCTTTTCTTCGCATCTTCTTCGAAAATAACCAAACCTGAGAGAAGCATTTTTAAAAACACTTCCAGTGAGATGGGATGATGATTATCAGAAATTCCTTTAATCACTGTCAAATGAGAACTGTTGTCCAGCACCATCCGTTCTAACCAGAGTCACGAATAGCGAACCCCCTTTTCTAAAATAGTTGTATTTTCAGTATTGGGGGGTTTCGTCCATTCCTTACTTCCTACACGCATTGCTTTGTATGCCATTTACAACCTCAGCTGTTAACCCTGACCTGAGAAATAGCCGTGTGGACAAACAACCAATCTCCGATTACAACATGACCACAATTGCATTGAAAACTCTGGTCATAATTTTAGGCAGTTGCCAGCCGTGCATTTATAATTGGTAATAACCAATTAGGGAGCATAAATCGCACGCTTAATGCAAGAAAAGTACAAAATTAAATCACTACTTGAATATTAGAATCGTGTGGCAGACAGCCTGTTATTAGAAAGATCGAATGTCTTCTGGGGGTCGTATTTCTGTCCTTAAAAGCGTGCACGGCGAGCCCCGTTGTTTGCAAAAGATATTCAGGCAACAGTGATTGGCATTGGTACACAGGTACATGGTCTTGGACGTCGCAACAGCATGAATCCAGCCACCTGATTGTGATATTGCTCACCTGCATCCTCTTGGAAGTGTCACTCAGTTTCTCACCAGCAGGGAGTAGCACTATCAGCGATCTCAGTTCCGTGTTTTTATGGATTGAAAATTCTATTACACGTACGACTGGAGATACCTCATTGCTTATCGGATCTAGGATCTCAGATAACTCGTTTCACACTCAATCCTTCAGATTCTTTTTGACATTACGTGTGATAAATGAATCGTACGATTAGCAGAATATCTAAAACACCTTGTTAGCTTTTACTGACACGTACTGTGTTATTCTTAATCGAACATTGAAATTAAGTGTGTGAATAGATAGATAAAAGTAATTTTTTTTAGTCATATATTCCGATAGATTTCAATGAGAGCATGACTGATAAATTTTGCCCTTACAACAAGTTGCCTTGATGTTGTACTACCTCACTAGCTGTTGCATGGCAGCTCAAATACCACTCTTTCAGGAAATTGTCACTAGAGATTATCTCAATCTGATTGAAGATCAGAAGTCTAGATACAGAATGTCATCAACTTTTTTTGGTGATGTAGTTTGTTTAAAGTAGTGCAATGCCGAAGCAACTCGTTGTACAATGAACTGCGTTCTGCTGTGATCATCGAGTTTGTCTGAAATCCGGTAAAAAAAAAATAATAAAAGTATTTTTAAATACTATGAATAATTTTTTAGTATGTAATACATCTATATTATAAATTGGTGCTTTGTAAATAATGGTTTATCTAAAAAATGTTTTAAATTTTTGGAAATTAATAAAATATAAATTTTAATATATATTAGTTACTATATATTTTTTAATGATTTTTAATTAAATCCTCTTTAAAGCTACAATTACATTGCTATTACTAATTAAATATTAACCTATTTAGGCGACCTGTGCCAACGTAGTAAAGTTTTAAGGCAGAATCGAATCCACTTACACTTAGAGTAAAAAGTTATAGTTTAATACTAATATTAAAGTCTGATGTACAGCTTGCTGTTTAAGTTCGAAAGATCGATATTTAATAGAGAATGTTTATAAGAGGGATTTAGCAAGTGACTGATAAAAATTCACGTTTTAACAGAAAATATAAAATTTTATTGGGTTTAAATAAAGAGCGCTTAAACCATGTTTTTCTATACTATGCGAGTGTTTTGTTTTGTTTTTTACTATTTTTAATATTTCTCTCTTCTATATGATGCTTGAAGAACTATTTTATCCTTTAACATTCTGTTTTTGCTGCCAGCAAGGTTTAAATTGCATATATAATGCAATTTAATGGTCTTAATTCTCACAGCAGAATAAACTTGCCTTTGTAACGAGTTGCCCTAATATTGCACCACTTTCAAATAGATTTGTAAGTGGTGCAATGTCAAATCAGAAGCAGTGAAAAAACATTTGTTTAAAAGATAAAACTGCTATGAGAGAATTTTAGGCTGCCTAGTCTCTCATATACTACAGCAAGGATGAACCCTAGCAGTTGTAAAGCAATTCTTCGATGTGAGCTGCCATGCGGTATACGAAATTAGTTTTCAAAATAATTTTCCAGTGACTTATTTACTTCTGGTGTTGTCTAATCCAGTCATAATTAATGAAGATTACGATGGATCTTAAAAATAGTTAGTTAAAACGAAAGAAAAAAATATATATATAATTTTGTTGATAATTACACTTAAACCTAAATATGTTTTAAAAAAGCCTTCTGACTGCCTTTGATTGGAATTCATTCCAAATTGGAATACTTGTAATTTGGACACACAACCATCCGTAATGGGTCCACGCTGCTGTTGACAACTCTTAGAACGACAAAATGACAGATTGTGCTTTCTTCATGTGAAGCCCTTATGGAGTTTAGTGTCTGTCCGTCCACAGTTGAGGCAGGAGAGTCTGGTTTCAGAACAGTCTTTCTAACAACGAACTTGTTTAAATGTCTCCTCTATACTTAGAAATTTCTCCTGATTTTCAGGTTTTTCCTTTAGAAAGAGCCACACACATCCCCACATTAGAATACACAACCCAAGTAGAACTGGCTGTAGCCAAGGACCATGTACTTGCATTTCTTCATATTTTTCACTCAGATGTGGACGGACAGACACTAAACTCCATAAAGAGACTCATTCTAGATTTTACTTCGCTCGTATTTCACACGAAGAAAGCACAATCTGCCATTTTGTTGCCCAAAGAGTTGTCAACACCAGCGTGGACCCATTACGGATGGTTGTGTGTCCAAATTACAAGTACAAATAGGTGTGGTTGCACTTTCTTTAAGTGGGCAGACTACTAAGAGACAATACACGTACAAGATGATGTATGAAGCGTCCAAGTGTCGAAGCTATTTTTAATGACAAAAATGTCCCTACGTCAACTATAACTCCATTAAGAAAAAAAACTGCTAATCGTTAAGCCTAATTTAGCCATTAGGCCTAACGACGTTTGATTAAGCCTAATCATCGATCATTACTGCGCAATCAATATCGAAATAAATTTAATTAATACAACCTTCTTTCTTTCTACAATAGAAATATGTAGTTTTTCTTCGAGCTGTCATTCTGTGTAAATTCCAAATTATGTCTATTGATTTTTGTAATAAACCACGAAACGAAGCTTAAGAAAATGAATAGAATTTAAATGTTTTAACCGCCGGGTGATAAATTATCTTCTTAGTGTGGATACGAAGGCAATTTTCTTAATACGGGTCTACACCGCATGCCTTTTACGTTATATGAGAGAAGAAAAGTCCAACGAAAGCCCAGCCCAATGCATGCTGTTCCGCCCCAGCAAACACTTTGTCAGCGACTATGTAACAACTGACAGCTCGGATTTCTGTGTCACGCGCGGCATAGAAAACCCCATTTGGTGCTGCCAAGCCGCAGAAACTGGCGCTACTTTGGCTGTCAGCGAGTCGCCCTTATCCCGAATTTAATCTGGAAATTCCCCCTGTTTCGTAGGAAGGTCTTTTGCAAATACCGGAAGAGGCGGAAAGATAGGGCAGATGAATGCCGAACACTTTTCAATTCTCCGTCCCTGTTAGATAAACTTTTCTGTCAATGTTTCTTTTGTTTTCGTTCTTAAGAGCCAGCCTATTACCCTCAAGTCAAATAGAAGGCAGCTATGCAAGTAATCGGACTTCGGTCTGCTAGATTTCGAAATCGTAGACCCCACAACGGATCAAAGAGCTTGTAGAATCGGTTCAGTTCTGATCTACAAATAAATAACTTCTTTTGGCTCTTTGGGATTACTTAAAATTGCAGGCTTCAACGATCTGGCTTCATATGCATTTAAAAAAAAAAAAAGCTCTCCTGTTTTCAATTTTACCAGACGCGTTTGATTACAAAGGTCAAGATCGCCAAAAATGAAGGCAGAGGCATAAATATTTGAAGGGTGGATACGACCATACAGATACCGGACGAATTAACGCCGAAACAAAGCCCTCTTAGTATTATAAAATAATAAACTGTTACAGCTGGACATCAATTATACGAAATTCGATTATCCGAACGTCGATTTTCCGATTCAGTTGAGGTACTAACAGATAGGGCCACTAGTACATCACTTTATTTTATATCAATTAAAATTTTATATTTTTAACAGCAAAGCAGAAATTAACTACCTGCTGAAAATTTGATGTTAGAGACCTGAGACTACAGTTCCCCCCCCCCTTCTCCTCCCCACTTCAACTTCTGCACTGTATTGGGATATTGTTCGGCGAATTGTTTCGCTTGATGATGTCACACAACGAAGGTTGATAAGTGAAACCTAATGAAGCAAGACACTCCTGAACACGAACTGTAGTTAAAACTAAAACGAACTTTGGTTGAAACGCAACTGGGGCTTCCGTGATGTTTCTACAATACTAGTGAGAACTGGAAGCAGACTTGGGGGAACTTAATAATGTCTCAGCTAATGTTAACTTGGAAAACAAGTGATGTAATCATGCGGTGGAATTGGATCGATATTCTAATGCATCACCCGAACTTGGCACTTAATTAGTAACTTACTGAACACACACCAACTTAAACAGCAGTTATTTGGAACAGATTCAGTTTGGTTGCTATTAACAGGAGAAATTCTCTCTCTCTCTCTCTCTCCTTCGTTATCTTCAATTAAGAGGCCAATTTCATCTGTTCTAGGGGTGGAGTTTACTAGTCCAAACAAACAGAGGCGAACTTTTGCTTCGCTCCGTATTCGACTTTCAGCCCCGCCTAGGAGCATATCCTGTAATCAGGGCCCCTCAGAAAGGATGGACTCGCTAGCAAACAGCAGGGAGAAAGAGAACCCAGTGATTAATTGTCAGAGATTTTTCACACCACCACAAATGGAAGATGCATCTGTGGCGACATCGGAGCAATCTATTAAGGAAAACACTTCGTTAATTAGTACCACAATGATGTTTTCTGTACACGTGATCTCCACAATTATCCGTTACGCATTTTAAAGTATTCTTAGATATGCATTTCACCCACCAAGGTCGCTAAGAAACTTTTAAATTGTGTTGAAAAAATTCATTGAAATCCTTACAACTGTTACATCGACTACCAACATTGAAGTTGAAAACTCCATCTACTACTAGTTCGCTTTACTGGAATATACGTAAAAAAGAAAGTGGTCTTTCTTTTTCCTAAATCATAAAACAGTTAATTTTATGTTGGCCATTTCGAAATTCAAAATTATGAAGCGTACAACTCCATCCCCAAAATTTAAAATCTGATGGAATTTGAGTCCAATAGTCATTCTAAGATGGCCAACATTGGTTGTTATATGTTAGTGTTTTGTCCATCAACAAATGGAACATAGCTTGTTCGTAATTGAACATCCCCGATCCCTGAATAGTCTTTTGGACTATTTAAAAGGAGTGGTAAACACTAAATATCTTTTTAAAAAGCCAATGTCGAATCAGAAATTTCTCTGATAACTGTTCAAACATAGTGTAAAGTCTAGCCAAACATTTTGTACTTATATTTGGGAAGAGGGACACTTTTATTGCAATTTCTGTTATGGTTATAATAATAATTCAAATAAGACTAAAACTGTGGGTTGCGTATTTTTCGGATCACCCTGTAGTACAGAGAGAATACGGTATCGAAATAGATTAGGAGTTTACCGATTGAGTTTAAAGAAAAAATTATTCTCTTCCCTCAAAGTAGACTTCATCAAGCAGGATTTTTAATCCTGTAGTCCAAAGAAAAGCTTATCTAAATAGTAAACAAAGAAAGAAAAGATTGGGAGCCACATTTGGAGAAAAAAGGGTGGTGAAATTCAACCTCACTGTACCAAACTTTGTGTTAAACATTCAGACAAGATCTGGGTCTATACGACTTAAAGACGTCTAGAAACCTTGCATATTACTGAAGATGCTATTAATTCGTGCGCAATACCAGGCTATTCTCAAAGAAAGAACTGTTTTTTTTCTGTCAGAATGTATGCCTTTTATTTTTTAACGTTATTTGCCACCTGTCAAAAGCACCTGTTCAAAAAAAGCACTAAAAAGTTGCTTCCAATTTTAGGATTGGCGCGCGCCCGATTCTCCGTTCTCAGTCCCATCTAAAATAAAATGCAACCTGACTTATTAACCAAAGCCCAGAACGAAGAAAGAGCTAAATGTGGTTGTAAAGTCTTTGTGAAAGGAAAAAACAAATTTAAAGAAAGGGTTTCCTAAACACGAGTGTGAAAATCTGATCTATTCAATGAATAGAAAGTGAAAGAGGTTATTAGGAGCCATCGGTGCCCTGCCTGATACTAAATAATGTTTGTTCAAAAGTTAATAAAAGTTACTTTATTTTATAATTCATTATTCAAAATCAACTAAAACTGACAACTTCATCCGCGTATTGTTCTCAAAACTCACACGAAGCATGTCTTTATAAATAATGGTCAAATCTTTCCAGGATTCTATTCAAAAATGAACTGTTAAACTACTAACGTCAACCATTTTGAAGAATAATCAAAATGTGAGATGCTATAGCAGCGTTTCATCTTTTAATTTTAGTGTTGTCATAAAGGCAACCTTCAATATGTCTCGCCTGATCCACTCTGGAAATCAGATGCGACGATTTTCTTGACAAAAAGCCTTTCAAATATGATTCTATCAGAAGAATAGGAAGACCTGTACTTTGTTAAGCGAACCATTTCGTGTTAATAGCACTAAGGACCTCTGATCACGTGCCTTCTCGAAAAAAGCAGGTGTATGGCAAACTTGCGGACTGCCCAATCCTCCTCAAGGTGCCCTAATATTTCTCCTCCAATTACTTCGACATAAAATACATCGCCATCATTTATTACAACCTCGTAGAAGGCCTTAAAAGGACACCAACATACGCCACCTGTTGGCAAGATTAATCACTACAGATAAATAAAAATCAGGATACAAAAACAGAACACGTTTTGTAAACGATGGTAAAAGATTATAGATGGGACACCTCTCGAAATTATTGGGACGCATTCCTTTTAAAAGCGTTCAAAGAAGATTTAGGTGCAATGAAAGGCATCGGTTCGAGGCTAAATGCGCAATCTGAATCGATAATTATTGTTTGGGGCCACACCAGTAGAAACAGGCTCTGCCCATTTAAATAAGTGCTTGAATTTAACGAACCATTTGTTGGAAGAAAAAAAAAATCAAAAAAAAAATTCTCCATTCCTATTTTTGTGCTATTGCAGCCACATAACCCCTCCTCCACCTCTAGTGAAAAAAATCATCGAAGAAACTATTATATAAAATCTGATAGTTTGGCACACATGCAGAGTTAGCACGAGAGGGGATGTTAAACAAACACAGGGATTTGATTCACCAATCACAAGCTTTTATGAGCAGCGTATTCCTGACTAGAGGAAGTCTCTGATATTGTACAGTGACCCAGAATGAAAACAGCGCACACCGTCACCATAGAAACTTACGTAAGGGGTTAAATTTTTGCCTATGCAAGGGTCTCAGTATGTATGTTTAAGGTTTATAGCCTTAAGATAAACACTGTAAGAAAAGGTACGGTTATTAAAGCAAGGACTGCAGGATTGTGAAAAAATATATCAGTCAGTAATATCCAGTATTATGCAAACAGCCCGTGGAAATGAGATAGGAACATCAGTTGGGGTGATATGCTCAATTCGGGCCGGACACGGTAGATTCTGTAGTTGATTATTAGGCCTTTATTACGTGCATATGACGTAACATAATGTATAGTCAACTAGAGAAACAAAATTATAAGTCTAAGCATAAAGCAGTATTAGGCCAGCTTTACTCAGATAAATTACCTAATAGTTATTTTTTATTACTGTCCCTTCGAGAATAATAAGTTTACTTTACAAATCCCCTAATAACCGAGCTGCGTATTATTAGAACGAAGTGCCCTAAAAACAAGACTCAGAAACAGTTATAGCTCCTGATGTAATATTTGGTTTCCTCATTACTGTTATAACAATGTTTGTTTGAGCCAAATTCTGATTAATTTGGTTAAATACAGTATAATTAAGAGATTGCAACCGATTTTCATAATGCGTTAGATGACGTCACCATAACACGTCATAACAATAAACGCATTCCTAATTATTCTTGAAAATTAAAAGGTGTTTTAGTTAATTTTTGTTTATTTTACTAAAATCACTATAGAATTTATTAATAGATTTATAAAATCAACAGAAATTTAATATTTAAAATGTTATTATATTTTTAATTATTATTAAATGGCGTTAATAACAATGAATTCACGTTAGACTATGATTTGGGCTATGAGATCTAATGGATTGTGTTTTCTTGAATATGTTTATTAGATACGAGATGGTCCCTTTCTGCTTCGAAGAGTCCAAATCCATGCACATATCCTTTAAACGATCGCCAATCTCGTAGTTCAATATCTTGTAGCTTTGTTTGAAATATTTCTTTCAAGCCAACAGCACGGAGTGTGATGGAAATGCATTTCCAATGTGCAGTAAAAAGCCTTTTAAATTTTACTTTTGAGGATCAATAAATATACGCCATTTTCATTAAGATTTATTTGATGCCCATTCCACTGGAGAATTTCTTCGGAGACCAGCATTTATAATTTTCTAATTCGAGAAATTGGTACGGTTTATATAGAACAAGGTTTCTCAGATTGGAAGGCTGAATAGTGTGAAAAACTCTGCATGAAAAACTATGGCTTTTCATCCAGAAAACGTGCAAATCGACTAAAGATGAAGGAAGATGTTGCAGTAGTTAAAGGTAAAGGCACGGATCTTCATAAAAGGAGACTAAGGGAGGTTAAAATTCTAAATAGCATCTATTAATTCGGCACATTGCAGAGGGAGGGCAAATATTAGAATCGTGATATAGCTTAAAAGCAATAATTACAGAAGCCGTGAACACATATAGCACGAGATGGATGGATGGGTGTGGAGCTAGTCAGTCTAATAGATCAGAAAAAGGCTACAGAGTTTGTCAACCAGCACATTAGAGGGTACCTGATTGAAGTTTAAAAGGTTCTGAGAAGGGTTAATAAAATAAATAAAGAATTGCAGAAGTAGGGGCCAATAAATTCAGATTACAGAGGCAGAGGTCTAAACCAGACTATTGGAAGTTTTCTTTTATCCAGCGAGTTGCTGATTACTGTTCAAGTTGAGGCTGACAGTTTGAAGATATTCAAAGGTCAACTGGACAGTTACGTGAGGAGGGAAGCGCATAATTTGTATATATTTTTTTTTTTTTTTGGCCGGTGTAGCCAAAGCCTGTGGCTTGCTTGCACTTTACGGCTAATATTAATACACTTGATAATCTTCCTGTTAACGCATAAACTTTAAATTGAGTGCCTTTCAGTCAAGACCATAAACAGCAGCGGAGATTTCCAATCGAGTTATATTTTTGGATGGATTTGTCGAAGCCATTTGCCTGGTTATAAAAACAAAATAATGGCTTGAAAAATCGAAAATAACATGGTTGCAGTCGATATTGTATGAGCTGACAAACAAAGAATAAAGATACCAGTATCACGAACTGTGTGATTAGTGCTATTTTTTTTCTTTTTGTGTGTGTTTTGAAACCATCGAGGATCAATAACACTCTCATCATAATTGAGTTGTAGTAATGCAATGAAACGGTCAAACCATTTCATTGCATTAGTACAACCATTACAAACATTGCATTAGATCATTGCAAGAGTTCTTATGCCCTCAATGGATCAGCGAGGGCGTGAGAACTCTTAGAACGCTCTGGCTAGTAGGGAAATTGTAGTTTCGTCCGATTAAAAGAGATTTGCATAATTATCTTAAAAAGTTCCATCTCGACATTTTAGGTGCAGTTTCTTCTTGCCTTTGCCGAACATATTCCTCCTCTCTGGGGACGGATTTGTTTACTTTAAGGTATAAATCGAAAGTCAAGCGGACTGCCAGTTTACATTTAAATTCGGGATATGTATGCATGTACTAGAAGGGTTTTAGGAGCATTGGTGACTAAGGCCATATTCCGTATATATTGTCTGTAAATTAAGTGTGTTTTGTGGTCGATTTTCTGCTTTCTGGATGAAAAACCACGCTACTCTTGCCTGAGACCGACTAACTGAGCCACGTTGTGAAAAAGGCCCGTAAAAATTCCTCACGTCATCGAAGGGACTCGAACTCGGGTCCACGAGAGCTGTTTAATGTAACATTAAACATTATATTTTAAACTATGTGTAATTACGTTATGTACTTGAAGAACAATTCTTTAGTTATAAAGAGGTATTATTTTACTGTGTGCTTCTGTATACACACATACGTGGATGCGATAAATGTATCTATTGTTAGTCCATAATTTTCAATTTTCAAAAAATAAACAGTTTGCTTAAATACGAATTCCGTCTTACAGCCTTTTAGTTTTCAGACCTTTAAAGTTTTGCTTTTGAATTAAGAGAAATCCTATCGAACCCAAACTGGTTAAATTCGCTGATTATTTAGTAGAATCTTGTATTGGGGAGGATTTCTTCCTGATATCTGGCAAGAGACAGAGAGCAGTTGGAGGCGAGAAACGCCTGCGAATCCTTCTTATTTAAATAAAAGTTTTAAGTTTCCTCATCCAAATATTTTCATTTTTTTTTCTGAAGCTTCACTTAAATATTAAGCCGAAATTTATGTTAAGTTGCAAAGTGTACATAAATACGTACCCAGTGGTACTATTCTAAATCGTGATAAATTTCTTAAGCATAAAATTAATAAATTATAAGTGTAATTACAAAGATATAAAGCTATTAAAACGTGTAAAATTAACTTCTCCTTACTTTACTTTTTAGATTTTGTGCTGATGCATAATGATGCAAGAAAGCGGACGTTTTTTGCATCAGCCTAAATTGAACAAATGAAAAAACCATAAAATAATAATAACAATAATAATAAAACAGAATATTCGTAATGTTCCCATTCCCCCAAGATAACTACCCAACTCCGGTTTGAATTTAGCCAAACTCACTGCCTCTGCCACGCTGTAATGCAATTTATTCAGTGTTAGACAACCATCTACCCAAAGATTAACGTCATCAGATCCAGTCTTCTGAGATTTGTGTCCCCTGGTTCGTGTCTCGCCCACGAGGGAGAATAAACCTTTCTCATTCATTTCACTCAATGCCTTTAGTGCCTTATACCCCCTCAACAAGATCTCCCCTTAGATGTCTGGTTGGCAAACTGTACAGTCCACACCTCTAAGGCGTTCTTCATGTGTTTATCGCTTTGCACTCATTACCAATTTGGTCGCTCTTCTCTGAACGTTCCCCCATCTCCAGAAGTTTAATCTTATTTAGATGCAGTCTCCGGAACTAAATGCAATTTTCCAAATGCAGTCTAACCACCGCCTTGTAAAGAAAGATAATGGCATCCTTCTCCCTACTAGCCAAGGTCCTATAAATCATAAACAGGACAAATGTGCCTTCCTAGTACAATATTCCAATCAGATAGAAATTCTTAACATCCAAGCCTTTTTCGTCTTTAACCACTTTTTGCATTCCCTCAAGGGTAGTACAATTGGTAAGATCGCCGCCCTCCCCACACCGGGTGGGAAAAACCAGGGTTCGAATCCAGTCGATGACGTGAGGAATTTTTATGGGTTTAACTCTGCCCTCGCCTGAGCAGCCGATCGGATTTTTTGTCCAGCAAACAGTTGTTGTTGTTGGTGGTGGTATTGGGTTTAACGACACAAGGGCTACTATGGCCAAATTGTGTCTGGTCATCGTTTATTCGCAAGAAGCATATCGTTAGAGAGGTTAAATTATATGCTTCTGTACAGGCCAATACGTTTTAGATACAATAAAAGTTCTTCAATATTTGCGTAATTTCCTAAGAAATGAGATAAATCAGGTGATATATTCAAGGTGGAGAGTGACTGAAAAGAGTTTGACCGGATGGTTGAATGTAAGGGACAATCAACCAGAAAATGACGGACTGTGAGTTGCGTCTGACAGGACGAGCACTGATGTGGGTTTTTTCCCCAATAATAGGAAGAGATGAGTATGATGAGTGTGTCCAATTCTGAGTCTTGCCAGTACCACTTCGTCTCGTCTGTTTCGTCGGAAGCCAGACAGCCACAGCTTTGGATCTTCTTTTATCTGGTTAAAGTTTATTGTTGGTGTTACTTTTCCAGCTCTGTGCCCATTTATCGTAGCACGCTTTGCGTATGACAAACTCATAGTCAGTGTAAGGAACCTGAGGATGTTGTGAGAAGAGGGGGTTGAGGATGTTTAGCGGCAAAGTCAGCACTTTCATTTCCTAGAATGGTCAGGGATTCAGCAAAAACTGACTGACTGATTGGACACACTGCAGGAGAATAGCTGGGAATGAATCTGTTTCAATGTAGGATGAGAAGAGGATAAATTCTTTCTCATGGCGAGACAACACTGAGAGAGTCTGTGTAAATTATGGCAGATGAGATGGAAAGCTCAATAATCTTACTAAGCGCTAACTCAATGGCATATAACCAGCAAACAGAATATCGACCCCAGAACACACGTAATTTATACACATATGCACGGAGCAATATGGCCTTAGTCGCTGATGCTCTTAAAACCCAACAACAACAACTTTTTCATCTCTCTCTCTACCTATTTTATACGTACCTTCACGATTTCTGTTTCCCAAATGCACACCTTGCATTTAGAAGCAAGTCTTTTTGAAGCCACATGACCCGGCTCGGATTGTTAACCATCTTTCGCACCTTAAAATCATTAGCCAACTTTGACAGCTTACCTTGGATATCCTCGTCAATATCATTTATGAATATTAGAAATAGGAGGCAACGAACACTGATCCCTGAAGGACTGAACTTGTTACAGTGGTCCACATTGAATATTGACCACCTATAACAACACTTTAGCTCCTATCTTTTAGGCAGCCCACAGTCCAGAGTAGAACCTTACCATTAACTTTAATCTTCTTCTTCTTTCAGCATATATAGCAGCCTTCCACGAGAGACCATTTCAAAATCTTTATTCAAATCCAAGTACAATATGTATAAAGCGAAAATTGCTATCTGCATCCAACTGTGTAATGACTACATCATACTAATATACCAGGTTTTTCTGAAATGACCTCTGCCTTAATGAACCCATGCTGGGATCTACTCTTACTTAAGATACCATTCTTGTGAATTGCATCTTTAACCACAGACTAGATGGTCTTTCCTACCACGAAAGCCAAAGTTAAGATCAGCTTTCGCTCATCTTACCCCATCAATGGTTTTGTTACATAAAGTAAAGTAAAGTGCAGCCATTATCAACCCACTGCAGGATGGAAGCCTCCTCAACAATTCATGCTGAGGGAAAATGGACCATAATCTGCCACGCTGGTCCAGTGCGGGTTGGCAGATCGACCGTATTCAGCAGTCAGGGGCTTGAACCCCGGTCTACTCAAAGAGCGTGTGCCACTGCACTCCTGCCCACTCGGCTACGGAGGCCTTTTTTGTTACATATTCTCTTATAACAGAATTTATAACACTTTCCCCTTCAGTGTTTAAGGCTAATGGAATTACTGACCTGAGCCAATCTCGTGCCGACTTCTCCTCTTCCCCGAACTAACAGTTCCCTGACCCCTTAATGTATCCTCAATGGTATTAGCAAAAACTTTTGCACCTCCTCTGCTTAAATGAATACCATCCTTACAAAATTATTTCAGTCAACCAAGGCCAGCCATGATGAGAAAAATCCCCCATTAGCCTTAAGGAGTCCCTTAAAACTAAAGGCTTGAGGGACAAGGCTTTCATCATAAAATCGCCCACCCCCTGTCATGTCTGGACAGACCAACATTTTACCATGCACTCACGATTGCCCTCGTGGTTAGCACAGTGGATATAATCGCCGCTCTCCTTACACTAGATGGAAGAGGCCTGGGTTCGAACCCGTCAATGACACTAGGATTTTTTTTTTTTTTTTTTTTTTTAACATTTTTTCACAACGTGGTCGAGTCGGTCGGTCTCAGGCGAGGGTTGCATGGTTTTATCTCCAGGGAGCTCTGGTTTTTCTTCCAGAAAACAGGGAAATCTATATAACCAAAAAAACAACAAAATGAATACAAATATTTCGTTGGCCCATCCCTTGCTTTGATTACTGCCCCACATCGTCGTGACGTCGACTGGATAAGGTTGTTCTAAATGTATCCCTCGGAAATCTCATGGTTCCAAACACGGATTAATGTTTCCTGCAGCTCCCTAAGTGTTTTTGGATTTTGCATTACTGAAACATCCATTTTGTTCCAACCATTTTCGATTGGATTGAGGTCTGGACTGTTCCCAGGTCATGTTATTGCGCGAATTTATTTATCTTTCTTGTCATATCGTCTAAAAGAGCTTGCTAGAGCTGGATGACGCAATACAGTAGTTCTTTTACAAAATATATATATGGTATATTGCCGAATTTCACAGTAATTCGGCGAATTTTTCATGGTAAATACCTTGGTTTGTTTTAAAAGTTTCTGGTTCTGTTGCTTTCTCCACCAAACTGCCCTACAATATCTAAATATTGTATTTTATCAGTCTGTCTCCTAATTAGCTCAGTTTTTTCCCCTCTGCAGTTTAAATGAGAGTTAATTCGAACGAAATACGCGTGCCCGCCTAATATAACCAATATTAGATCGGTCCAATATAAAGGTAGGCGGGTAAATTTAGGAAATTTGGCCACTTTGGTTTCAATTGGATTTATTAGTTTCACGATTTCTTTAAAAATAATAAACTTGCAGCTGATATTGTCCACTATTTAATGTTCTTCAGCATATCAAAATTTACATTTGCATTTGAACTTTCTATACTCGGTTCTTGTTGTTTTATAAATGTTTTAGATTCTCTAATACATTTAACAGGGATATACAGAATATTAAAGACTACAATGTTATTTAAAATCTACTGCGCAAAATCTTTCAGATAACTCTAATGCCTAATGGGACCGAAGGTATTTTGATTTACTTCGTTATTTGTCTTCCTTTATTCATAAAGCTACGTGCTATGAAAGATGATATTTAACTCTGAGTGCTTTCTAACTACTCTATAACTCTCTGTGATTCGGATAATGAGTCAATCAAAGAGGTATTCGTAGTTGATTAATTGAAAATAAACTAAAGAACCAGGGCTTTTTCCCCGCAAAACCACAGCATGGAATACGCGCAATTCAGACGCGATACACGAAAGGATTCTCTTTAGTGACATTACCGCAAATTCCTAAACAAACCTGATGTCGCGTGATAAGTATGCTAAGCAAATATCCTGTTTAAACTAAAAATAATACTTAAATTTAATAATGAAGAAGTGAGATCCAGAGGTCTTATCTTTAGTGTTATTATTGACAAATGATATAAGGAAGCGGGTCTCCTTTGTATCATTTGACCTCCTTAAATTTATTCAAACTACCCACTTCGACAACTCCAGACAGAAATTTATTCCACTAATCAACCACCCACTGGCTGAAGACAAACCTCTCACATCAATCCTGCGACCATCTGTCCTCAGTTTGAATCTATGCCCCTCAGGTTTATAATCTAAGCAAAAGGAAGAATCCCATCAGCACTGAGCTCGCTCAATCCATTCAAGGCCTTAAACACCTCAACCAGATCACCTCGGAGGTGCCTAGCCTCCAGACGCTGCAACGTGCAGAACTGAAGCCTTTCTTGGTAAGAGCACCCCTTTATTCTCCGCAAATCTTGTTGCCGTTCTCTGCGCCCGTTCCAGCAGCTCTACATCCTTCCGAAAATGTGGATTCCAGACCAGTGTGCGGTACTCAAGATGCTGCCTAACCATTGCATTGTACAAGGGGATAATCACCTCCTTATCCCTGCTAGCAAAATCCTGTATATCAGTGAAAAAACCCCACTGGCTCTCCTAGCTGAATATCTGCAGTGCTCAGAGAACTTCACATTCGGCTGTACAATTACCTGAGGTCTCTTTCGTTTTGGACCACCTTAAGTACCACCTAATTGGTACATTAATCTGAGATTACTGCTTCCCATATGAAGCACCTTGCATTTGTCAATATTAAACTTCAAGTGCCATTTCTCAGCACATCTGCCTAATTTTTTTAGATCTTGTTGCCGTAGCATATCCCCTGATTACCGTGATTAGCCAACCTTTGTATCATCCGCAAACTTCGACATTATAAGTCCGATATACCTTCATCAGTATCATTGATAAATACAGAAAACAACAATGGGTCCAGCACTGAACCCTGAGGGACTCCGCGGAGTAGCGCCCATTGATTTCCACCCTCTGTCTTCTCCTATTCAACCATCCCTTTAACAAGAACAGTAACTTGCCCTTAAACTCATACCACTCCAATTTGTACAGTAGTCTTGCATGTGCAACAGTGTCAAAAGCTTTCCTGAAATCCAAATATATGATATCAAAATTATATTTTTACATCCAGTTCATTTGTGACTGCATCATAGTATCCAATCAATTTGGTTAGACAAGACTGCCCCTTGACAAACCCATGCTGTGTCTGAACTATTACTGCAGTCTTGTCTAGATGATCCTGCATTACTTCTTTAACTAGTGACTCCATTATTTTCCTAGGAACAGAAGTTAAACTAACAGGTCTGTAATTACTCGTGTCAGCCTTTTTATCCCCCTTTGTGAACAGTAGAAAATACATTCGCACATCTCCAGTCCGTCAGGACGTCCCTCTGAATCCACAGATGCTCTTATAATTATGGCTGAGGCTTGCTCACCACCTTTGCTGTCTCCCTTAATATAATTGGACAGATCCCATCCACCCCATGTGCCTTTATTGGTTTTAACTTCAGAAATTTCTCTTCCGTTTTCCTCTCAGTTATTACAAATCATTAAGCTCCCTGTTACAGTTCGATAAACTTCCGCCATCCCCTTTCCTAAAGAATTCCTGGTGTGTGAAAGTAGATGCAAAACACCTATTCAATTTGTCAGCAACCTGAGCAGGGCCATCAACAGTTAGCCCATAGACAAACGGCCCAATGTGATTCAACCCCTTCCTTCTGCTGTTAGTATAATTATAGAAGTCTTTGCTTTCTTTGCCAGAGACTTCTCGTGATCTGTCTTAGTTTTGCTAACCTCCTTTGTGACGTGATTGCAGACTAGTTTATATCTACCATAGACTTCTGTATCTCCTGAAAATTTATATGAATTCCACACATTTTTTCTTCTTTGCCACAAGTCTCTTTAGTTCATCTCACATCCATTTAGGTCTAAGTCTGGAGCAATATTTCTTAGATGGTATAAAAAGCCTTTTACGACTACTTCCCTGAGTGCTTGGCGTTTAGAATTTGCTGTTGGTAACATCATCAGATGGTTCCACTGTACAGAATTTAAAACTGTCCAAGACGGCTGCAGTCGCCTATATGAAAGTAAAATCTCGTCTCTTTCCCTTGATAGCAGTTCCATCTTTAAGTAAATCCCATATCAATGCACTGTGATCACTGCCACCTAGAGGATCTTTTACTGAAAATTCATTATCCATGAAGAATCACTGAAGATAATCGAATGGAGAATATTTGCTTCTTTTGTTGCCTCTCTATCACGCTGTTGTAAAAAACAGTCCTCCAATGGTTGGTTGGTTGGAGTTTTATGGCGTATCAGCATCTAAGGCTATTGTGCGCCAAGTCTAAAGGTAAAAAGTATCATGAACCAGCTCTTGAATGATACCAAAGGGCCGACTGATAGTTTTACGCGTATTATATAGATTTTCCCACCGTGGCATATAAACAGATGTCCACGTAGAATAGTCAGGCAGGGATTTCATTTTTATGGCACATCGTAACGACAACTGCTGACGTCGAAGCACCAACGGTGGTTCATTGGCTTCAACGTAGAGACTTTGGACAGGCGAAGTACGAAATGTCCCTGTGGCAATCCGGATGGCTCTATGGTGGATTGGGTCAGGCCATCGGAGTACAGAATTTCTATCAGAAGAGTAAGCTTGGGAATCATAGTCAAGTTTAGAGTGGACGAGTGTTCGGTAAAGACGCAATAATTGCTTCTATCTGCTCCCCAAAAGTTAGAAGAGATAGCATTGAGCATGTTCAAACCTCTCGTGCATTTTTTGCTCTGAGCTGACGGATATGGTGGAGAAAGATCAGCTTCCGATCAAAGATGAGTCCCAAAAACTTTGTTTCTGGTACCACAGGAATTGGATTCTGTCCAAGTCTGAGTTCCGGGTCAGGATGTAGATTCCGTTTGCGGCAGAAATGCACACAAACGGTCATTTGGGCAGAAAACCTAAACCCATTGGCTAATGCCAATGTTGATTAATTGCTTGTTGCAATTGTCGTTCAATAACTCTCATGCTGCAGGGGTGACTAAAAATACTAAACTCAGCTACATACAGAGCACTATTTATTGAAGGCGGAACCTGTTTTGTAATGGAGTTAACTTTGACTGCAAACAGCGTAACACTGAGGACAGAGCCTTGGGGAACTCCTTACTCTTGACAAAAGAAGCGAGATACACTGGATCTAACATGAACCTCCAGTTTATGTCATAAGCTTCTTCCATGTCAAAGAAAACTGTTACCAAGTGTTCACGCTTTATAAACGCATCGCGAATCGCTGTTTCCAATCGAAATAAATGGTCCAGAGTAAACCAATTTCTTTGGAAGCAGCACTGAATCTTGTTCAAATGGTCATTTGCCTCAAGGTAATATATAAGGTGGGTATGCTTATGGAAATAGATGTTGATTCCCACATTTAGTAAGGAAAGGCGGTTATTGTCGAGCACACGTTCAACAATACGACCTTGTTCATTACTGTCTGCGCTACCCCACAGGGTACTAAGTCCATTAAAGTTTCCAAGAAGTGGAGAGGGCAATTGCGTAATAAGATCATCGAGATCTGCCTGGAAATATTTGTTCCAGGAGGCAAATATACAGAACATACTGTGAGAAAATACCCCATTGCTAAGCGAATGGCTAACGCTTCTAAGTTGGTATTCAACTGAACACGTGAGAAAGGGGTATGTTTGTCCACGAGGATTGCAATTTCTCCAAGGGCCGGGTTATCCCCGTTTCTATTTTTACGGACAGCAGTAAAATTTCGCAAGTGGTATCATCATTTGCCTTTAAGTACGTTTCTTGCAGACAAAAGCAAACATGTTTGTATTTGCGCAGAAGTATTTTGACATCCTCCATATTTCATCGGAATCCACGACAATTCCATTGCAATAATTTAGTCATTCTTACTTGGAATTAGTAGAACCGTTGGCTGACTTCCGAAGTGATGCAGGTTTTGATTGGCCCGCTTTGGATTTTAGTCTGCCTTTGGGAAATTGAGGGCGCCCAGTATCCATTTCTTCCTCAAGATAAAGATCCAGAATAGCTCCTTCCACACTTTCCTCTTCTTGATTTACCTCCGTTACATCCTGTACCTCACCAAAAACAGGCTCGGTTTTAGTGAGACGACGTTTTGCTTTAGGTGGCAAAGCCCATCTTGCTACACTCAACTCAATACCTTGGTTGGTATTGAGATGGAAGTAGCAATTGCTTTATCCTGATATGCTTGTGTCAATAAGTATCAGGCTTGTGGTGTAAAAGAATCACGTGGCAAGACTGAAATATCAGTTTGCGTTGAGATAGAAATCTTGGCGCCTCCGTAGCCAGGAGCAGCAGTGCGTAGCACACGCTTCTTGATTAGACCGGGGTTCGAGCCCGTCACCACCAAATACGGAGGATGCGCAAAGGTCAGGGAATGACCACCGCATATTCCGGAGCAATATGGCCTTAGTTGCTAATGCTCCTAAAAAACCAAATAACAAACAACAGAAATCTTCCTCAGAACTACTTGTGCATAAGATTTTCCACTACTGATATTACCTGTTTCTTTGCTTCTGCATATGGGATGTTTTGTTCTGACTTGATTTTTTGAATTTGTTTTTCCTCTTTCCATCTTTGGCATGCTCTTGAATATGCAGGGTGTCAGTACTCCAATAATTTCCCAAATTTTGTTACTGTGGGGGTGACTAACCCACAAATTTCGGTCGAAATCTGGAAAAGTAAAATCCCCCATTACAAGACATCCTGATTTCGTGGTCCACTCTTATTTTTGAACTTTCCTTTATACTCATCACAGTCGTTCGACCTATAACACACTTCTACGCTTACTTCAGATTATAATCAAAATCAAGGATGTTTTATAGGATCTGCTACATAACTAAAATATTTTTAGTTATACACACTGTACTCATCTTTTAATTTTTGATTAAAAGGAAATTTTTGATCATCTATTCTGCGATTATCCACTCTTAGTTTCAATTTATGTCCTTCTCTGCGTATGTGTCAAGAAAAAGTAAACATGTCTCAGAGCCTTGGTTAGCTGATCCATTTAAGGCCTTGATTACCACATCTAACTCACCTGAAACTAACTTACCACAAAGATATTCTTATCATGGTAAGAAGATATTTGTGCAACGTTCAAGGTGCAGTGTAACCACTGCTTTATACAATCACTAGACAAAAAAATAGAAAACTTTATTCAATGTCCTGTAGGACCACGTATTGCCCGAATTGCAACCTGTACACGTCGTGACATGGATTCCACTAGGGGTCTGAGGGAGTCTAGCACCAGATTTGGCCATTCTTCCATCAGGATATTTATCAGCTGCTGTGTTGTGGTTGGTAGAGAACTGCCCTTTCCAACGTAACCCAGACATTCTCAATTGGATTCAGATATGGTGAATTTGGCGGCCAGGATAGATATTGGATATCTCGGGCATGTTCCTCGAACCATTCAGATAGAGAATTTTTGCATCGTAGATAGCTGCGTTGTCGTCTTGAAAGAATCCATCATAATCCGGGGGGAAATGAAGTACTGCAGGGTATAAAGTTGGTATGATAGCACAGAAGGATATTCATTTGAGGTAACACGACCTTCGATATGAGTGGATCCAGCCCGTTCATAGAACACACTCCATACCATGATACCACCTTCAGCCGCTTGAGTGGAGGACACGAAACAGTCTGTACGTATAACTTCATGAGGTCTACGCTACACTTTCACCATGCCATCGATGCAAACCAGTGGGAATGTAGTCTCGTTGGATCACGTGATCTTTTTCCACTCTTTCACAGTCCAGTTTTGTCGTTGGCGGCACCACTCCAGTCGAATCTTCCAATTTTTTTACAGAAAGAAATGACAGTTGGTGGTAGCATAGGCACACGATTACCAAATCCCAGATTCCTCAACTCCCGTCGAATAGTTCGGTTTGAAATGGGTCTTTCTTTGCCTAAATTGAATTTCTGAGTCATTTTTTTTGCGCACTGCACCTTCTATTCTAACACAATTCGCTTTAAATTCCTACAGTTTCGTTCTTGGAATACCGACTTTCTACCGCATTTCTTCCTTTTAGAACTGCATTCTCCTTCCATCTTCCATTCACTGCATACTTTTCAGATGGTTGCCTTCGACACAACAGTGATTTCCTTCGTTTTCCTCAATTGTGGGTTCTGCTGAACGTGCTCCAACTATAGCAACTTTCTGAAAATAGGAAAGATCACCTGTCTTCCCCATCTTCCTATGACCGTATTGACTAAGAACTCCCAGGAGAGCGTACAGTACTTACTGATACCAAGGAACTTGTGATCATACTATCTGACAACTTATATTTGCATGCCGTAAGTTTAATTATCTGTTGACTCCAATTGCAAAAGGTTTCTGAATTTTTGGACAATGCATAATGGAATAATCGCCTATTTATTCCTGTGTATCGTTGACAAAACCCCAAGAGCTGTCCTAGAAGCTTGTCTATACAGTTCCAAGAGAACTTCTTAACAGATTGTATATCTACTGCCAAGTCTTCTTCATTTTCTACAATCTTTAGTTTGTTCCTGTACAAGTCTCTCTCTTTCTCTCTCTCTCTCTCTCTCTCTGCCTTTGAAGAGATTTCTTCAAACCCAAAATTCTTTTCTATCAACTGTAAGCTTTTTCCTTTACGAATTACGATGGCGTTAGGATCAAAACATAGTATTCCTAATATTCTCGACTGGTTTGACTATTTTTAGAATCCATGCGAATGCCGCACGGATTCTATGATGTGTTTTAGTGCGCTTTGGTCTAATTATAACCATTCTTCCAGCAAAACATCGCGTAGCTGGACAAAGTTGAAGGAAGAGGACTTCGTTGCCGAATAACTTTCTCCAAAATATTCCGCATAATCTCAATAGGACTGAGATCAGGTAAATGTGGAAGCCAGTGAAGATGGTGGAAATCCATGTCACGTTCTCCGAACCATTCTTGGACGATTCTGAAAAGATGCGCTGTTGAATTTGGCATCCATAAAGTGGCCATCACCTTCAGAATAAAATTATAACATTGCAGGGTGCAGTAGATTTGATACCAAATTCAGGTACTCCCTCGATTATATTCGACCTTCCACCGATATCAACGGACCCAGTCCTTATCAATTGCATTGTCTTAACAAGGCAAGTAGAGCCATCGTTTCGTGAGGTTCTCGCCACACTCTCTGCCTACCAATCAGTGCAAAACAAAGTGTATCGTGATTCGTCTGACCATCTGACTTTCTTCCATTGTTCCACTGTCCAATCACGATGTTCTCGGCCCCACTGCAAGCAGAATTTTCTGCATTTCTCTGAAACGAGTGGCTTCCGAATAGGCAGGCGGCTGCTACAACCCAATTTCTTCGAATGCAGTGCATGTACTGGTTGAAAAAGGGCAGTTCTGGACTTGGTTGAATTCAAATGTCATTTGCTGCACACTGGATATCCTATTTATCCGTACAGTCCTTCTCAGAGAACGACGGCTTCGCTCTTGGAGTATTGTTTTTCTTCCACATTTACTCCTTTGAGATGTGGAAGAACCGCTTGCTTTTCAGTCATCAAAACCCTTTGAGATGGATGCTTTTGAGAAACCAGTTATGTCTTTCGTGTCTTGAATCGTGGCTCCTGCTAAACGCCCCCCACGATAAGACCTTTTTCAAACTCTGAGAGATCACATGTTTTCCCTGTTCTGGCTTCAGATTACTGCATTTGAACAGCCTGTGTAGTCTTAACACTGAACGAGGCAACACGTCACCACCCCACGTCACAATTCACTTTGTATTTATTTGCATTTCTTTTGCCTCTGACTGTATTAATACAAAAGGTTCGTATTCTTTTGGCCAGTGTGGGTATTATGCCATTCATTTTTGAGGACATTGGTTTTGAAATTATAACTAACCGAACCTTATCTCAAGGAAGGGTTGTCTCTTAGAAACTCTTGGAATTTCAAAAATTAAGATGGGAATTTAATACTTAACAATATGTTCATATCCGTGGGCGATAAATGTGCCATAATGTGGTCTTCTTGGACGATTCTAGCACGATGCCTTGTTGCATTATCACCCCTCTGATTAAACTAAAAGGATGAAGATAGTTGGGTATTGGTTGTTATGGTTGATAAACAAAGGTACTCACTAAAAGTGCATAATCTGCCGGGAAATTCTGCATACAAACTTAAAAATTAAACCATGGAAGCACAGACAGTACGAAATTCACAACTGTTGGTTGTTGTGTGGTGTCAGAAGCATCAACGACTTAGACTATCTGTGTAGGAGTGTGTGTCCACGAGATTTGCAAATTGTGCAGATGACAAAAACTTTATAATTCACAGGAGGAACCCCTTTCTTCCTCCACCCAAAACTGGCTGACTACAGCCCCGTTGAAGAGGTCTTCAGAAAGTCTTCCACTAAGGCACAGAAGTCCAAATGACATTTCTACAGTTGCTCATTCCATCCTTTGAACTACCATTGTAAACAGGAGACTCGGTTGCACATTTTGAGTCAACAGGAACTTCACCTGAATCCAAGGAATATCTCAATTATATTCTTTTAATATAAATGAGATATTCCACCAGCTCCAAGTGCTTTGTTCACTTTCAATTGAACTGTAGCTTCTCTTGTTGTTGTTGTTTAAGGGTTTTAAGACACAAGGGCATCAATGGCCAAGATGTGTCTTTCCAAGTTTTTAATGTAAATCAAACATTTTTTTTTTTTTTTTTTTTAGATTTGTTTATCAAATCTGATTTGCCGAATAAAATTAAATAATTCACCTATATTCGCAGAGTTGTCTAAGATCTGTTGAAGAGTAACTTGATTCTGGTTATTGCATAAACTCTGAAAACAAAGCAATCTGGAATTTCTGAATCGAGGGCATACCAAAAGAATGTGTTTTACTGTAAGTTGAACTTGGCATTGAAAACAGAGTGGGGGATTTTTGTTTGCCAATAGATGAAAATGAGTAAGATGAGTATGGCCAATTCTCAATCTGGCAAGTATTACTTCTTCTCTGCGACTCTCTCTGATGCTTGAGTTCCATATTTCTGGATTAGGTTTTATTTCATGTAGTTTATTGTTGACTTCATTTTTCCATATTTGGGCCCATTCATTTTCACTTTCTCTAATAACGATTTGACTAAAATCAGTGTGTGGTACTAGCTTTGTTCTGTTTGGCAGTTCTGATGCTGACTTAGCTGCAATGTCTGCTTTTTCATTGCCTTCTATTCCGCAGTGTCCTGGGATCCAGCAAAGAGTTATTTCAGAGTGTTTCTTTTGACAAAGGTTGATTAAAAACTCAATTTCTTGTAGAAGAGGGTGACGAGAATGTCGTTTACCCTGTATGGCTGAAATAGCACTTAGTGAGTCCGAGTATATTAAAACAGAGAGGGATGACTGTTGACATATTTCACTTAATGCAAGCTGTATAGCATACAGTTCTGCAGATAGAATGCTGCACTCAACTGGAAGGGATTTTGAAATTACATGCGAAGGGAACACGGTTGCTGCACCTACATGTGATTGGGTTTTAGATCCATCTGTATAGATTATTAGTTTTCCAGTGTGTTGCGAAGTATGGTTGGCATGCAACTGTCGGATATTACATAATGGAATGGTATTTTTTGGCCACTGAGCGAAGTAAAGATCAATGTTTATATGATGTCTATTCCATGGAGGTAAAGGCATATTTGCACTTTCCGCAATTTTATTGAGATCGAGTTTCCACTTTTTTATTAGTTCTTGAAGACGAATTCCAGCAGGTCTGGGTTCATTAGGTTTGGATTCATATAGTGTTGACCATAAAGGTTGGTTGAGATATACCCAACAAGGGTGAGTTGGAAAGCTTCTTATTTTGGCAGCGTATTGGCAGAGTAGGCGTTGTCTTCTAAGATAAAGCGGAGGGTCGTGTGCTTCTATATACAAGCTTTGAACTGGCGAGGTTCTGAAGGCGCCTAGTGCTGATCGAAGGGCACTGTGTTGAATGGTGTTCACGGACCGTAAGATGCTGTTTTTTGCTGATGCATATACTATGGCTCCATAGTCTAATCGTGACCGGATTAGAGAACGATATAAATTCAGCAATGACTGTCTGTCAGCACCCCAAGATGTTGAGGATACTGCACGAAGGATGTTTAGTTTCTGGAGGCACGTAGTTCGTAGATAGGTCACATGTTTACGGAAATTTAATTTGGTGTCTAAATTCAGACCCAATAATCTTATGGAGTCTGTCATCGGTATTTCTCTGCCTTTCAGTTTTAATACAGGTTCCGGATGAAGCGATCGTAATTTACAGAAGTGTATTGCTGCTGTTTTCCCCTCGGTTAATTGATAGCCGTTGCTTTCTGTCCAAGTTTCAATTTTGTTTATTGCTATCTGTAGTTGTCTTTCAATGGTAGCCATATTCGATGATTGACAGGAAATAGCAAGATCATCTGCATACATATAAACTTCTACCGTGGCTGGGATGTCTCTTATAATGCTACTGGTACGTAATGCAAAGAGTGTGGCACTTAAAATCGATCCCTGAGGGACTCCTTCTTCCTGTGTGTGAATTTTGGATAGCTCATTCTGGAATCTTACTTGAAAGGTCCTGAGGTGAAGAAAATTCTGAATGAATCTAGGCAGGTTACCTCTCAATCCAAGTTTGTATAAGTCTTGGAGGATTCCATATCTCCAGGTTGTATCGAATGCTTTGGTAATATCGAACGTTATCATTACCATATGCTGTTTCTTAAGAAAAGCATTTCGAATATGAGCTTCAACCTTGATGTGGACATCAGTTGTACACCTGTTACGGCGGAAACCAAATTGATGGCATGATATAGCATTTTGATCTTCAACAATCCAGACAAGTCTCTTATGAACCATCTTTTCTATTATCTTTCCTAAACAGCTTGTCAAAGATATAGGACGATAACTATTGGGGGAGGAAGCATCTTTCCCAGGTTTCGTTATGGCTATTACAACTGACTGATGCCATGTATCAGGATAAACATTCTCCTCAAAGATTCTGTTGTAAAATTTCAGTAGTGAAGATTTCGAGTTTGAGTTGAGGTGTCGAATCATTATGTAGAAAATGCCATCTGGTCCAGCAGAACTATTTCTAGAATTCTGGAGAGCTTCATTAAGTTCATTCATTGTGAACGGAAGGTTATAAGAATGAGATTGTTTTGTAACAAAGTTAATTTTATATTTTTCCATGGACATTTTTTTGCGTCTAAATGAGTCTTCATAAGATTGAGATGATGAAGTGACTGCAAATGTTTCTGCTAAAGCCTCTGCAATATCAGTTGGAGAGGAAATATCTGTTCCTTTCCAGGACAGGATTGGGGCTTTGGTCTGTTGATACTTTCCACTGAGGATACGGATCTTTCTCCAAATTATTCTGGGGTCAGTGTTTCTGGAGATGGTAGAACTGAATCGAATCCACGCATCCTGTTTAGCTTTCCTACGAATTCGGCGTGCTTCAGCTTTCAGCCGTTTATAATTTATAAGATTCTCCATTGTAGCATTTCGGCGAAAAATGTTCCAAGCTTTGTTTTGTTTCCTTTTGGCAAGAAAGCAGTCCCTTGTCCACCAACTATTATACCTTTGTTTTGTAATGTTAACTTTAGGTATTGCACTGTCAGCAGCTCCAAGTAATTCTTCTACTATGTGTCTATTGGCGTTATTAATTGATGCAGTAAGAATCAATTGGTTATCAAATTGCACTGTTTTCGAAAACTTCTCCCAGTTAGCTCGGTGAAAATTCCACGTAATTCTTTGGTTAGATGTATAGTTTGTATCCGTCTGTATTTTGCAAATTATAGGAAAGTGATCACTATTGTGAAGGTCAGTTAATACTTTCCAATCAACACTAGGATACAAGGACGAGGAACATATAGACAGATCTAGAGCAGAGCTAGAACCTGTAGGCAAGTGGATATAAGTATGCACACCGGTATTCAGTAGTGTTAAGTGATGGTTATCAAGTAGAGTTTCGATCATCCTCCCTCTACGATCCATGTTCGGGGAACCCCACAAAGGATGATGAGCATTTAGATCACCTAGAAAGCATATAGGTTGGGGTAGTTGATTAAGTAAATTATCAAGTTCTGCAGTGGAACATGGTACGTTTGGTGGAATATAAGTGGAGACAAGAGTGAGATTAATCCCAAGGACAATACGAACGGCTACTGCTTCTATATTAGTGGAAAGCTGAACGTGTTTCGATGGTACATTAGCACGAACTAATATTGCTACTCCTCCTCTTGCTGGAGAATCAGAACATCTGTCACGTCTATATAGTGTATACCGTGAGAAGTGTGGGCTATAATTTGATGATAAATAAGTTTCCTGTAGACAAATACATGCAGGATCATGCTGGTGCATTAGGTATTTTAGTTCATCAAGATTGCTTCTTAGTCCTCTACAATTCCATTGGATAATTTTCTGCATTACTTGGGTTTAGGTTAGATGGATTGGTCTGATCGTTTGTTTTTCCCTCGATCCTGTTTATATTTCTCTCGTTTTGAAAAGACTGGGCGAGTAATATCCATCTCATCATCGGCATGAAGCATGAGAACAGCATCATCATTGTCTAATTTCTCATCGATTTCCATGGTTCGTTCAGTTGGTTTATTTTGTGTACGTTGAACATCTTTCTCCTTTAATAATGTGCATGTGTTTGGAACGTCTTGTTGTGGCTTGGATGGCTTTGTATTAGTAGAATTTGATGGACTCTTTGTCTTTGTTGCTGTTAGTGTCTCACCATCTGCAAGGATGGATCTAGCCCATTGAATAAGAGATAATTTAGGAGGAATAGTAATATAAGTCTGTGTAGCAAATTCTTTAGTGTTTTTGACTGCATTGGAATATGTTTTGGCAGGCATCACATTTAATATCTGTTTACGTGCCTCTTGGTAAGATACATTTTTCTCTACCTTGTACTTCATTATTTTCTTTCCCGTTTTCCATAATTCGCAAGTTCTAGAATATGCGGGGTGAGTACCCTGGCAATTGGGACACTTTGGCGTTGCTGCTGTACATTCAGTTTGGGAATGGTCTGATGAGCCACACAGGGGACAGATTGTCTTACCTTGGCATGCTGTTTGAGAATGACCATACTTCTGGCATTTAAAGCATCTAAGTGGATTTGGTATATAGGGTCGGATCTTACAGGAAAGGTAGCCAGCTTTTACTGATTCTGGGAGATTCGGACTGCTGAAGGTAAGGATAACATTTCTTGTGGGTGTAAGGACACCATCTTGTTTGGTCATAATTCTCTTAGCACCGACAACACGTTGTGCTTTCAGTTCTTCGGCGATTTCTTCCTCAGAAACATTAAGGAGGTCCCATTCCGAGATGACTCCCTTTGAGGTGTTTAAACTTCTGTGCGGGGTTACTGAAATGGGAAGGCCTCCGAAGGTCGTTTGCTTCAGGAGTTGTCTAGAATGACTGGGATGGGAAGTCTCTATAAGAAGATCTCCTGAGCGAAGGCGTTTGACAATTTTGGGAGTACCTGCTACGGCCTCTATGCTTTTCTGCACAAGAAATGGCGATAAGCTACTAAGAGGTTTCGTTGATAAAGAGTGTATAATTAGAAAAGCAGGTATGTCATGTGAAGAATCATCTTTTTTGATTCTTTTTGCTTGAGATGACTCAAGTTCATGCGAGCACGTAGGCTCTACAGTTGGTGTTATTAATGGATCCATATTTGCTCCTTTTCGCCCTGAGTATTAGATTAATACTCAGACTACCAGCCCCGCCACGTGGAGGCAGGAGCGGTGCCACCAGTGACCAAGCGATAAGAGATTAGTGGTTAGTGTGTTAGAGAAATTGGTTATATATATATAAATATAAAAGAAAGGGTCTTTCCTTCCTTGATATGAAGCTTAGTTCTTTATTTAGAAAAAGCCAAAATTAAATAATTTTATAAATAAAGAGGGTTTTAACAATCTCTACAATCTGTCGCTTAGAGAAAATACGCTTTCAAATCACTTTGGAAATATCGCTATGATCACTCGCTTGGCACTCGGGGCCGTAGCTTCTCTTACAGCTACTTTCGATTATCACAAAATCGCTCTCAACTTCCAATTGTCATCCGGTCCTCTGGAATCCATTTTGTCTTAAACCAAATGGGCCATGGTGCTGTTCGCCCATGAGCGAAGAATCTCGTGGCCTACTGCTTCTCAGAATAGTCTTGAAGTTGATTCTAAACGCATTAAAAAATGTTCTGCTAACGTGTTTGTTAGAATCGAATAAAAGACCTTTCACTTATTTACACCTTCGTAGGTGTTCCTTAACTTTTAAGCACCAGTGTATACAAGTGGTATTTATATCCGTGAATAAACGAATATTCATCTAATGTATCGGCTCGTATAAATTTGACTGCGAAGGGGACTTTAAACGAAGATCTGAGTGAGGTAATCCCCTCACCTGACCTGTTGTCGGGCGCTCTAATCGTCGCTGCCGTGTGTGTACTTTTGCGGATCGCTTTCGCTGCAGTCCTCAAGGGAGTCTGCTGAGAGTGTGCTGACATCGTCTGCCAGAGCACGCTGCACTTGTCGATGGCGATTCCACCGGCGGTTTGTGTATGCGAGGCACGTGAGGCTATATATGTATCTCTTCGATAAGATCGAAATGCCGTTTTTGTACGCTCATTAACCTCGCTTCAGTATGGGACGCAGGGTGTCGGGCATCCGCTTTGTACCAATCCAGCCTGAAAATTATCGCCACTACAGGAAAAGTGTGTCGTAAAACCATCCATTTATTTTCCCCCGGTTTCGTTTCGGAAGAGTCCTCCTTAAGCTTCTAGGGTTTCTCAGGTTCGGGGGTGCTCTTCCATGTCCCCAGCGAGTACAATTTATCATCGTCATTTCGGCGCCCTTTTTCCCACACTCAGCGCCACCTGTCGGTCAGATCGAAGTGCATGTTAAACGCGGCATTTCTTAAAGAATTGATTCGAAGTCCAGCGAAATTAGCGACTATCTTCCACGTCCAGAGGTGGATTAAATACATCAGTGTTTAACCGAATGGAGTAGGAACTGTGTCCTTCCCCCCCTCCCCCGCAGGATTAAAAAAAAGGTTCGTGTGAACATAGGGCCAGAAACGCCTTCCTTCCGAGTTATACTCTTTTCAGAGAGTGAAGGTAGTTTTGCTGTCAAATTAAACTTTTATATTGAAGTATTTAACGCGTACTGTAATGGACCGATGAAGAAACTCAGCGGATTTAAATCGGAAGATCTTGCAGTTGGCCCACCTTTACCAATCCAACGACCAACGTACTTATTATCTAGAAATTCACGAGCTATGCGGCTAAAACGTGCTGGAGCTCCATCATGCAAGAACCACTCTGATGGCCTCTTTCCAGTGGAATGTCTTCCAGCAATGCTGGTAGAAGTTCCTCCAAAAATGCTTGTAAATTTGGCCATTAGGAGTAGGTTTAAGGAATAATGAATCATTCAGGTAGCCACCAGTGATGCCATCCCAAGTATTTCAATGAACCTGCTGCTGAGATCGAGATTATGAGCATTTTTCGATGCCCATTGATGACTATGTTGAAATTTCATAACGGTGTCTCTTATGAACTGTGATCTCTTGTGAAAGACTCAACAAATGCTGCAAAAGCCATTGACAAAACACGACACGTGGACGAAAATCATCTCGTGAGAGGGCCTGCGCTTGTTGCACGTGATGTGGGTAGAGTTGCCGATCACGAAGAAGTTTCCACGCAGCCGAATGCGCAACATTTAGATCGCCGTCCTTCCCACACCGGGTGGAAAAAACCTGAGTTCAAATCCCGGGAAGAATTTTTACGGGCCTTTTTTCACAACGTGGCTGAGTTAGTCGGTCTCAGGCGAGGTAGCGTGGATTTTTCTCCAGGAAATTCGGGTTTATCGTTCAGTAAACAGAAACAATATTTCGCTTTTAGTACAACACAGTGATGTACAGGTATCCAGCAGTGTACGGTATTATGCGTACACTGCTGTATATAATATATGCGTTGTACACCTGAAATTACAAATCCCGTCAGGCACTGCGCAGCTGTTTCTTAATTTCAGTGACGCATTTTTTGGAAATAAGTTTTGAATCCTTAATCAGGCCAAGGACTTTATGCTGGCCAACCTTCCTTATTCCTTGACTAATGATACATGTACACTGTTGTCCAAAAGTTAGGTAACAACGTACTGTTTTTTGTTTTGTTTTTAATATAACTGCGCAAATGTTTAAAAAATTTGAATCTCCTTACCTAACTTAATATGATAAATTGGAATATGACAACAGAATACGATTTTGAGCTCCCGATATGCATATTAGATGTTATAAGAGTGTTCACTACAGCAACATCACTCATTTCAACAAGTCAGTGCATTATTGCACGCTGTTTTGGTTATTTTGGTGTTTCTGCTTTTCGGTAGCGTTTTTCAAACATTACACCCCTCTCTCTCTCTCTCTCTCTCTCTCTCTCTCTCTCTCTCTGTCTTTCACACAGGTTTTTCTTTCGTCTTCTTTTATAATATATCAAGGGCATCGATTTCTTTTGTGATCAACAAGCGTGGTTAGTTTAATTTCCAGCATTCTGTGTTTTTTTTCGACAATTTAATTTTTGTTTAAGCGCAATTGCCCTGGAGTTTGTATGGTGTGCGATGGCGATTAATGTCTTTGTTTAGCCACCTGAACAGGCAATAATCACCTGCCCCACCTTCTTAATTTAGTTAGAGAGAGGGACTGAAGACCAGATAAGAGCACCACACATCGCTATCAGATACAAACATCTTTCAAATGACTGAAGACGTGATTTTTAGATATGACTTCTTGTGAATTACTCATCGGGCTTTATTCATATTCCTCTCAAGTTCTTCTGTCTTTTAAATGCCAGTTTACCATCCCTCATAAGTCTGAGATCCTTATGCTGTTCAACTTTCATTTGAGCGAAACTTATTTTTGCTGATTTCTGAAAATTAACATATGATTCCACTGGGGGTTGCTTTCGTATGCGAGCCCACGTTTTCCAAGTACGCTGAAGAACCCATTAAGCACCTGAGTTAGTTCTTCAAGAACTGTATTTTGGTGCTGAGGACGGTGGCCAATGCAGTGCTTCTTCAGATTGACTTAATTGCACTGTCCATGAATTTTAGCAGAACATTATTTGTTAAGAATGGGCTGAAATCTGTTTATTTAGGCTTCTTTATTCGGCAGAGTGGATTGAATATTTAGTCCACTCTGCCGCGTAGAAACCTATTTCGGTACATTTTTGAATACGTGTACCAGGATATCAATGATGAATGGACTGCAGATTTCGATTTTGAAAGGTGCGATCCTTTCGAGTTCTGCCATTTGTTTATTTCGTACCCTCGCGGGTAGGACGGTGGATATAATCACCGTCCTCTCCACACCGGGTGACAAAAGGCCAGGGTTCGAATCCCGTCAACGACGCCAGAAATTTTTATGGGCTTTTCACAACGTGGCTGAGTTAGTCGGTCTCAAGTGAGGATTGCGCGGTTTTTTATCCCGATAAGTTGGGTTTTCGTCCAGCAAACAGGCAAATCAACCACAGAATATACCCAATTTGCAGACACAACGTACTTACGCCCCATAACCTCAGTTGCTTTGGCGCTTGCCGCACATCTAACTTAACCTCCTCTGTTGCTTATTTCGTAGCTCAGTTATAATTTTCATTACCTTCTCTTTATTTGTTTTTATGAAATATAATATACTATACAGTGTGAGTCACTTGCCCTTTATCGGGCAAGTTGACCTGGATATAGTATTCCAACTGTGATCTCACCATTGTCTTTTAAAGGAATAATGACCTCATTTTCTCTACTTGCAAAGTTCCATTATCATACTTGTTGTTCTTTTGGAGGTTTAGCGCATCAGCGAATTAGAAGATATTGCGCTTATATATATATATTGCCTTTAATCTGCGTGTCTTTTGTGGTTGATTTGGTTGTATGCTTGGCGAAAAACTCGAGTTTCCGGAGGAAAAAACATGTAACTTTCGTCTGAGACTGACTAACTGAACCACGTTGTGAAAAAATCCCATAAAAATTCCTGGTGTCATTGACGGGATTCAAACTCCGGGCATTCTGCAACTGATGCGGGGAGGACGGTTCTTATATACATTGCGCTAACCCCGATATCAACAGACCAAAGATAGAACACCACGTGCCCTTCTTGCTGACTGCTTACAATGCATATTGAACATCATATCTCCATGTATTGTGATCTCCAAGTCTTTCTTATCTTAGTGGCATGTTATAAACCCTCTCCCCTAGTCTATTAACCACTCCTGGGTTTGTCTTTCCCAAGTGCAATACCATACTTACAATTTCAGACCTTATTTACATGCAGATCAAATCCTTTCTGAAGTAGGATACTTTCTGAAGTATCCTGCTTCTGATCTTTAATCACTCTCCCAAATTTTAAGTGGTCAACAAACCTTGACAGCTTCCCCTGTATTCCCTTATTAGTTGGGAAGGTAAGAAACAGGAGTTGTTCGAATACCGATCTCCAAGAGACGACTTTATTTGTTGCTCCAGTCCTGTCTGAAGAATATTCATTTATGAGCATCCTCTATCTTTTCTATTCCAACCTTATCCAATCCACTGATGGACCTTCCCTGTCCATCGGCCTGCTCTAATTTCTGCAATAATCTCTCAGGAGTAATCGTATGAAATAGTTACCCATCTTTGGAAAAATTTAGTCGAAAAGTTTGGTGAAACTCAGGCTTGTTGTTGTTGTAATTGAGGATTTTTGGCACAAGGGCCTCCTGGGCCATATTGTGACTGTTCATGAATTTCCTATGACTGAAAATTGTATATTATGTCTTTCAGAGATGGTTATATAACTTTGTGCGTTTCAAGTATTGAAATAGTTCTTCAAAATTTGCATTTTTGCCAAATATGTGTAATAAAATTAAAGGTTCCTGCGAATTGGATAGAGAATAGAAACTGGATTTTCGGATAGTTGCGTACTGAGGGCATTCTATTAGAATATGTTTAATTGTTAGCTGACAGATGCGACATTGAGGAGGATTCTCTCCCATAAGCAAGAACAGATGCGTTGTATAAGAATGACCAATTCGAAGTCTTGCCAAAATGACTTCTTCTCGCCCGCTTCTCCTGAAACTTGAAGTCCACAGCTGAGGTTCTTTTTTTAATCTGGAACAGTTTGTTGTTATTGACTTGTGTTTGCCACAGTTCTGACCATTGAGTCCTACATGCTGTTTTAATAGTGGATTTATAATCAGTGTATGGGACTTTCAGATGGCAGAATGATGCACTGTCAGGATGTTTAGCAGCATGATCCGCACGTTCGTTACCTGGGATGCCGACACGACCAGGGATCCAGCAGAAGGTGACATCTGGTTTGATGTTTGATACTGATATAATCTGTATCGGATCTGTTTCAGAATGGGATGTGGGAAGAAGTAACAGACTGAATGGCGGTGACTGCACTTAAGGAGTCTGTGAATATCAAAGCTTTCTCGAAATGCTGCTTACTTATATTATCTAGGGCCAGTTTTATTGCATATAATTCTGCGGTTTAGATACTGCATTCGGTAGGAAGAGATACAGATATAGAGAAGGTAGAAGAGATTGCTGCAGCACCTACGGCTTCATCTGTTTTGGAGCCATCAGTGTAGATAAGTAGTTTTTCTGAGTTTTCTAAGATGTGGGCTTCATGTAGCTGCTGCAGATTGTTGTTTTGCAGGTAGCGTTTTCCCCATCTCAGAAAGAAAGTATCACAACGAGGTGAGAATTGAATCCAGGGAAGCTCAGGAGAAGCATAGTCATCGAGGATATGCTGAAAGTTAGTGTTCCAACTGCTTGTGATCTCTTGCAATCGAAGACGCGCAGGGCGGTTTTCATTAGGTTTATTACGGTATAACATTACATTTTGAGGATCAAACAGGTATTCCCAGCTGGGGTGAGAGGGAATACTTTTAATTTTTGCAGCATAATTACAAAGTAAGGTGAAACTCAGGCAATTACTCAACACTTCAAGGTTTGATTAAAAAAAAGGCTTTCGAAACAAATTCCCTTCTTATGAATTTTCAACTTTTTTTTTTTTTTTTCAAATTGGGTATCCAGTTTTCTCTCTGATCGCTCAATGAGGATGATGGTAGATGGCTATCTGTCTTCTAACTCCTCTACTAATGCCGGTGTCCATTGATTGGAAATCCTATCCATAGTTTTGCCGATGATAGCACATTGCATTCCACTTTCCATTTTGAGAAACCTTGTCCTGCTGAAGTCAGCTTCAACTTCTCGAAAATCCGCTACCAATTCCTTAAATGCCGATCTCCAGGTAATTCTCCAGTGGGGCAAAGACAACTTAGTTGATTTCAACCCTTCTAAAACTCAGTCTTGTCTTATATCTCGCAAAAAGGTTTCTTCTACTCCTATGCTTATCTTTAGTGACACTCCGATTTCTAGGCAAAATGATATATCTCTTTTGGGGATTACCCTGACTTCTAATCTCTCTTGGCACAAGCACATTACAAATATTTCTTCCTCTGCATCCAAAAAACTTGGTTTTCTCTTTCGCTCTCGGCGTTTCTTTTCTTCCAAACAGCTGTTCCTTCTGTACAAATCGCAAATCCGCCCTGCCATGGAATACTGTTCCCACATCTGGGGTGGTGCCCCCCAAACCTCTCTGAGGCTTCTTGATTCCATTCAGAAGAGGGCAGTTAGGCTAATTAATGATTCATCTTTAACAAAGTCTCTCCACTCTCTGTCTCATTGACGTACTGTTTCTGCTGCATGCCTCTTCTACCGATACTTCCATGGGCACTGTTCTTCTGAATTGGCTTCTGTAATTCCTGCTCTCTCATTCAAAACAGTCCGAACACATACCGCTACCAATCAGCATCCATTCGCTGTCCGAACTGACAGAACCAACTTTTCCTCTTCCTCATTTATCCCTTCTTCCTATTTCTGTTTCTTTCTATCTCCTAAAAATTACAATTACAAATTACTTCCATTTCCTAATACATGTAATTACAATCTACAGAAATTCAAGTCTAATGTGAACAAGTCTCTTCTGTATTTTCGGCCTTCATCCCATGCATGGTACTAAGTAGAAGAATTTCTAAAATCCGTCATGTTTTGCTGAATTTCTTTTTAAAGGACATTCGAAAACTGATATGACCACGGTCTTAATTCATTCAGAAGGTAAGTTCAGTATTATGACATCAATATGAAGTGTCAAGATCGGGGTGAATCAAGAGTTGCCACTTCCCAGAATAACCACCAACTGGCCTAACAGAAGAGAGATCACACAGCATAGGAAAATGAATGCGGGTGACTGCCTTATGAGCTCTCAACGATACACGAATCCCAGTTTCAAGGCAAACTTTTCTTCTTCAGACAACTTGTCTTGATTTGGTGCAAAAAACGTGCTGTCTCTGGAGCTAAGAGCCAATCGACCAATGTTCTCTTTTCGGATGAGTCAACTTGTTTTCCACATGTTTAAGGGGATATTGTGACTACTGAAAGGTATACGAATGAGATCTTTGAGTTCTATGTGGAGTTTTTCAGAAGTGCCTTGCGCTCTGAATTGATTTTCATGAACTGGTCCTTTCGCAAGTGACTCAGCTGGTAAATGAATTCTTTCTAAGCTGGAATACAGTATTCTTCAGAAAAGGAGTGGGACATAAATTCCATTCTTGTCATCAGTTTTTCAAAAGGCTTGCTTGTTGGTTTCTAGGCTGTCGGGAATGATCATGCTCCCTAAATGCCTAAATGATGAATAAATGGCTCCTCAGTTTTGGTAATCGAGATTACGATTCATGGAAATAGAGGCAGATTCCTTAATATATCTAACTTAAAGCTATTCTTGTACACTCAAACGAAAAGAGAATATCTTTAAGTCATTCGCATACGCAGTGATGTTTGCATTCAAATGTGATGTGTCTCGAGAGCTTCTACAAAGAGAAATCCTGTTTATTCTAAACAGTTATGTACCCACCCTCCTTCTGACGATACCTGACAGCCTGCAACTTTGCACAGATACTTCCTTAAGTAAAATCCAAATTAAAGGGACGCAGGAGTGAAGTATTAGCCATTCAAACAAACGTGACAAGAGAATTAAAAACAGCAACAAGAAGTGGACTTATAAATTATTTTGACATGTTACAGAATACAAGAGAAGGAGCAGCATCAGAACGAGCTTATTTTGATACACTTTTTGTTTTTTTGCTTATCTAGTCGTAGAGAGTTATGCGCAGATATCAATGAATATCTGAGGAGAAATTTTCAAGTACTGCGCATGCACTTTAGGTTTTAACTGTACATTTATTAAAAAGAATCTTCATTGCGCAGAAATGTTGATCAGGTAATGCGCATGCACTTTAGGTGTAACTGAACATTTATTAAAAAGAATCTCCATTGCGCATACTCGCACTATCTCGCAAGAGTCCAATTTTTTTAATAACATAAAAATTTTTGTTCTTACAATTATTTCTATAAAAACGTTATGTACGCTTTATATTAATTAAAAAATAAATATATATTTTTTATTTTTTAAGAATTTTGATAGTAATTATATATTTATCTGGCCACCTCTTCTTATTTATAAAATATAAATTATAATTAAAATAGATGTGTAATAATCACGTGACTTGTGTTTTTCTTTTTCTTATCTTGGATGCTTGTAGTGAAGTTTTCTTCTTCTGCAACAGCTGTTTTTCCCTAAATGTTCTCTTTCTTCTCCAAATGTTCTTAGTTCGGACAGCAGTTATTTACTCTCCCTGAGAAATCCCTTTCATCAGTTTGCTCCCAGGACATCCCACCATTAATGTCTTCATTTCCGGCCTGTATGTGTGCTGTGCTTGTCACACATTGTTATCCTAACAGTGGGGAACTACTCGGCGTTGAAACAAAGAGAGATTGCTGATTGGTCGGTTCAGGGTTTTTGCCTTATTCCGTGTGGCTGACATTGTTTTGATCTGCCACCAGAAAATTGGTTAATCTACTTAATAAATATTATTAATATCTCATCCTTGGACGCTGTTTCTAAGCAAAGTACGGAGACCTGTGGTTACTCTGCATGAACAATAAACGTGCAGACAGAAAACACAGCTACTTACCAGCGCGGGGAAATGAACGTTGCCAAAGAGCAAAGACAGTCATGAACCCCTCCTCTTGTTCTTTTAGATTACTGGTATTACTAAGATGATAATTCGTGTTCAGGTTTATTTGCGTACTGGATCTGGATGAAACTTATGATATCATTGTGATGTAAATATTATTTGTACAGTAATCATACCTATACTGTCTGATCACTTTTTGACTCGTGCACACAACCAAAGGGGCACCTTACTTATGATAACAGTTGCCACAAATACTCTGCATGAGACACCAATGTGGCATTCTAATGACAATTTAAATTGAAATGTTGATCGTTGCCTTACAAAGTCTTCAATAATCAGCCTTTTCCATCTCTGCAAGTCAGCCAAACTGAACCGATTAGCGAAACCCATTATGAGTTTCGCTAATCAGTTTATGAAAAATAATACAATGAAAACTTTGTATTAATGAAGTCTGATCATAACTCCAATGTCTATATTCCTACTGAAGACGAACTGTTTTCTTCCTGGCATTCACCAACGGGCAATTCTAAGGGTGGATTTCGTAGTGGATCGAAGATTCGAATTTTATTTTCCTGTTTAACGTATTTTTTCTTTACTTTTGCAATTATTTCTATAAAACAATATGTATACTTTATATTTATTATAAAAAGTTTTAATATAATTATATTTTTTACTATATTAAATATTAATTGCACATTTACCAAGACACCACTTTTTATTTATAAAAATTATTAATAGTTGAAATTATGCTGTAGACTTAAGTTTCGTAAACTGACTAGCAAATCCCACTTGTAACTAATGTAAATCCCGCCAGGGGGGGAAGTCGATGATCTCAAATTCAATAAATAAATAAACAAAAATAAATAAACAATAAACACTGTAGCATTCACCCACATGCTAGTTAACATCCGCACCTTGTTTAACACCTCTTCTTTTTTTAAAAACGTCACTAATTATTAAAACTGACGCTTGAAATTTTGTTTGCATTTCCAGTGTCATTTCTAAAGGAAAACAAATCGTATGCATATATGACGTAAAATACGTCATTTCCTAATGATACAGTTAAGGCAACAAAGATCACGTGATTTATAGGCGTGGTTTACGATCTATAGCTCAATTGGTGCTATCCGGTGTTTCAAACGTCATGTTTTTTTGTTCGTTTTTGTTTTTTTTCTATATACAAAATGATGCAGAATTATTCGATGAAAGGAAGACATTTTAATGGATAATAAAAATTTAAAAAGAAGACTTTAATCTTCAAGATAAGCGTATATATGAAAATTCTTTTTCAGTGATTAATTCCAATCCACTCTGAAAACGCCAGACAATCACCACAGTTAAGGCGTTGGAGATTAGCGAAACCGAAGACTATCATCGGGCCAATCTGTTAGTGGAACCGCGTCTTCACTCGTGTCGTTAAAACCAAAGACCGATTGGCGGACGAAAATGGAAGCTGTCACGGGACAGTTAGCAATCTTTGTAGGCAGAAATATCCCGACAAAGATCACGCAAAACGGGGAGGGGAAAGTCCCGACGAAAACACTTGTTCTGAACGCACAGGGCGACGGGCGTTTTAGCTCCGCTGCTGAGTGTCAGTAGCCACCCTCGTCCGCCACTCGCGTTGCTCGGCATAAATCACTGACGGCTTTGCCCGACTTGCGGCCAGCTTCTCCTACCGTCGCCACTCTCCTTCGCTGCGTTCCTTTTCTGTTTGACCCCGTCGGAAGTGTCGGTGGCGGTTGGTTCGACGATGTTGGAAGAGGGGACGGGAGAAGTGTGGATGTCGGCAGCTCGAGCAACCGATCCCCTACGCCTTTCAGAAGTAAATACACACTTTGGTGTGTGCAATCAGACTGTTATTACTGTTTAACCACATTTATTATTGCGCATCCAACAGCCCAACCCTGTTGCTGTGGTAACCGCACTCGAATGTATCCATTCCTGCAACAATCACTTTTATCTTCGCAGACGAAATGGAAATAGACACCGAAATGTTTTCAATAAAAGGCGCTTGGATGCCAGAATTGTACTCTAAACCCAGGACTGTTAGAAAATAAATCGATTGACGTAAGCACAATAGTCTGCTTTTTATTTTTCTTTTATCTTTACTATTCAAACGTATAAAGCACACAGAGAGTGACACACCGCGAATATTTTGGGTTTATATTTTGCTTTTTTGTTAGCGCGATATGATCAAAAATATTTACCTTTTGAGAATTGTGAGAACTTGTTTTCGAGAGGTCAGAATGTTTAATAATCCTCACGTAGATTGAGGTAAACTCGTAAGGCTCGTTTTATTATTTATGGTGCCTCTACTCTACATCTTCTGCTGGATTTAAAACAGATTTTCATATACTTCTGAGCGTATCATTTATTACGCTGCATGGTAGCGAAGAAAATTACGAGTATTGCTCGTGTCAACGCTAACATCCTGCCTCCATTATGGCTGAAATATAGCAGACGATGGAGTGAAACAATCCACTCAACAACAATGCAACTTCCTCTTGTGGATGGGCGTTACATTTCCCAAACGATTTAACGTACTCTTTGAGGGTAGGTAGTACCACTGTTCAAGTTTACCTACTGACCAACATTATTTAAAATTCCAAAGGCGGGGTTGTTCGTAACGAAAGCTTTTTAATTTTTATCGTTAAGGTCATATAATACGGCACGCGATCCGGCAATTTGCTCGGTAAAAGCCACAAAAATAAAACGAGACATTGATACAGTTTGTGAAACTGGTCCTCAGCGGTTGAAAAGAAATCGGTCTGTTCTTTCTCTGTTTGAGCAACTGTGACTTCACCTCCGTCGAAGCCATAATTGACAGTCATTTGGACAGCCAACGTGCCGTACCATGTAGGACAACCAACCATGATTCGTGGAGAAACGAGCAACACTGTCCAGCAGATTAAATGGTTCGATGAATGAGGGAATTGGACTTGATGGATGTCGCGAATGAAAAAAAAAATAATGGATTGGACTGCGGAGTCGAAAGTAGTGTGAGACCAGCGTCTGATGACAGATGGTTAAATCCATGTAGGAAGAGAGACGAACAATCGTCTCTATAAGCATCTCTTTTGCATTACAGAAGACATAAATGTATAATGACTTCGAAATTGCCTCGGCCTAATACGAAATCATTATGGCAGACGAAAACTACCCGCAATTGTGTTACCTTCAATTGATGGTTGCCAAAACAAATGGATGAACGCTACAAATGCTTTTAGTCACCAATTACTCGTAACTAATGGGCCGAATAGGTGTACCACATTGTTAAAGATCGGGGCAATGAAACGCGTTTAAATATACGGTCCCCACCCATTGACAAAACAATCGCCCACTGTTATATAATGATTATTCACCTGGGAAGGAGTTTATCCTTCAAGGAACTAAGTCAATAAACAAGGGATTTAACTAGAAAAACAAAGATTTGAAAATGCCACTGTTTATAGAACTGTGTAGAATATTGTTAGAAATTGTGTGACATTTCTTACCACCGCCCCAGTGTGTGTGTGTGTGTGTGTATTATAATCATTAGTGACGGTACAAAAGACACGAAATGCATTAGGTCTACTTCCGGACACAGTCATGGCTTGCACGAAACAATCTGTGTACAACTTTCCTTTCAAAATGCACTGATAGCGTTTGGCTGTGCGCTAACTGTAGTAATGTACGATGCACTGTTATCCACCCTCTGTGAATAGCATGTAATATGCTCTTAGTTACCTCATTTTCTTCCTCGAACAATGCGAAAAGGCAGACGATAGGAAAAGGACTAAACTTCATTGTTGAAATGACAATTAAAAATATCCTCAAAAAAGGCAGAAGATAGGCAAAGGGTATTGTTGAAATGACAATTAAAAATATCTTCTAACAATGCGAAAAGGCAGACGATAGGAAAAGGACTAAACTGCATTGTTGAAATGATTAATATACAACAATGTTAGATATACCGAGTCTGGCGTGATGAGTTTTAACAGACGCTGGAATCAGTTGGGCAATCAAAATATATACACTGTCCTGCCAAATTAATAGAAATTCCACTCTGTTTACATAAGCACGATGAAAAGGAAATATATTAAAATCATATTATGACAGCATGCCAGCTTTGATATTTTAAAACCTTACGTGGACAAAACGCCACATCCAAATTGTAGAGTCTGGGGCTACGGTGGCAAATAACCATAATATTGTCCATGACTAAGGTTTGGTCGATAGGTTGGCATCCTACATCCATACTACACTAGAGGGGACCCGCAAAGAGTTTCACGTAGCAATGTGAAATCGAGTTGCCGAGCGACTTCGAAAATCATGATACTGATTTTCGTTACCTTCATGACATTGGTTTCAGTTACCTTCAGTGAATTCGCTATTCCAAGTACCCAGATCTGAACCTGCATCACCAGAGGAAACCAAAAGAATTATTTCTACACAAATGGCTTAAAATTCCGTTAAATGCTTCTCGGCCATTAATTGAATTTAGTTCATGCCGAATTCGAGCTACAATTTAGGCACGTGGAGGACCAAAAGATATTGAGGTTAAGTTTTCATTATTTTGACCAGGCAGTGTGCCATTACGGTTTTTTTTTTTTTTTTTTTTCCCCGAGATGATAATAAAATAAAAGTTTTTTTATCAAGCTCGCTGGAAATAAAAGCTCCTTTCTACAGCTGGCTTCCACATTATCAGGCAATCACATGACCAATTACGTCTGCCGGAGGAAAAAGGTCTTTTGCTTCGCATCATAAAACTCCCATATACTGCACTTAAGGAACTAAACACACACGAGTAACTGTAACGCAATCTGCGCTGGAATGTGTTAATTCTAAATGAAATCGTACGCCTGAGAGGGCCCTTATGGGCATCTGATCGTGCAGTCAAGTATATTACGATCGGAACTTTTCTCACTGCAGTCCCCAGTTGGAGCAGCTGAAATGGTGGGGTGAGGGGACCAAGAAGAGGGGGCCTATAACGACATCTGTGATTAAAACAGTGCCTCAACCTTGATAAATCCGTGTTATTTTCTTGTCATCGCTGAAAATGCTATTTCGAACCCCAGAACCTTTTTGAGACGTGTTAATTAATTATGTCGGCTCTGCAAATTGTTCAGCCGGCAGGAGCAGAAGTTCGAATTAATAACCGGTCTGCACGAGCTGCAATTAAAGAAGAGAAAAGCTACGATGATATACAGAGAGTCTGGCACCGGCAACAATGAAAGCAATTAACACTCACAATCGGTCTTCTAAACAATCACAATCAGAGTAAATTACGCGGGCTCTCGAGTTGAAGGTGAGATATGAATACGGGGAGGGGGGCTGCCCCCACTTCGAAAGAACGAACAAAGGGACCGATGATCCTCTAGACAGTACAGTATTTAAAAAAGTGATGACGGAAAGAAACTTGAAAAAATAAAAAGATTTTGGGAAAAGTAGAATTTTTGTGAAAAATAGATTTTGGGAAAAGCAGAATTTTGTGAAAAATAGATTTTCTATTCTATTCTGAAAAAATAGATTTCCTGAAAACTATAATTTTGTGAAACATAGATTCTGTGAAAAGTAGAGTTTCGTCAAATACAGACTTTGTGAATATTTTTCACAAAATTCTACACGAAACATGTTTTGCGAAAATTAGAGTTTTGTCATGAACAGATTTTGTGCAAAACAGGTTTTCTCGAAAGTAAAATGAGATAAATTTTGTGAAAAATGAGAACTTTGAGAAAGGTAAAACATGGTATATAATTCATCCATTGCGGATCCATTTGAATTAAACACATAAACCTTTGAAACCGGATGGTTAACACTCACGAAGATACTATTCTTAATTAGCACACAGAAGTTACACCAGAGTAAACTCAAACTCCACAATCGCATTTTAAGTTCAAGGAAGACAGTAATCCTAAGGAGAAATCATTGAGAGGAAAACCATCTTAAGATTTTTTAACATTTCTTACATCGCACTCCACTGGAGACGACAGTTTCAGAAATCCATCGAAGGATCTACAGTCCAGGAGCGTGTCATTTCGAAAAACCGTGGCGAGGACCAGCTGCCGATATCTTCTCAGGACGGACGCCAAGAAAGACGGACCCTTCCGCTGAAGGTGTAAAAGGTAAGCCTTTATGTTATTAAAACATTCCTTTATCTTAATTTTGACATCTTAATATTTTCGGTCAAAACTTCTTTGCTATACCTTCATGTATTAGAGGAGGTTTCGGCCAAAGATCTGAAGATCTCGGTTAGGATTCAATCTGGTTGTTCCATCGTCAACTTACTCGGCTGTTCAGTTCAGCATATTGCACTGTCAATAGCAAACGATCTTGTAGAAGAGTCTGGTTATTAATGGCAAATGCATCATCGTTACTCTGTCTGCCAATAGTCGTGACCACCATCCTGAGAAACTTCGTAAGTAATCGATCCAAAATTGGCTTTCTCTTTCACGCACACCATCGGATTCTCCCACGAAAAAACGGACTTTGTGACCACAACAGATATATCTAGTCTTAAGTGGTCTTGCAGCGCGCTCTCCCTTACCAATGTTTCTCCAACCTCATAAATGCCCCACGACAAATGAAGTACATTAGATGGATTGATGTCTGCGGACAGCAACGCCCCCTTTCGACCTGTTGTGAGTTCACTAATATAGCTCATCCATTATTGGGGTAATACATTGGAGATTTGAACAGGAACATCGAACAACCGCAAGGATTAGGAGGTTTTTCAAATAATCGTTACACAGATCAGAGTATTTAGAACTACTGGACAGACGACCAGCAACAAGCAATCTACTAGCCAACTTTGATACGTACACGCCACTTGTTAGATACATACAAATAATGTATGCGTGTTGGACATTTCTTAAACGTTTCACGAAAAAAAATCGAAAGATATGAATAAAAGTAAGACATCCGAAAGATAATAAAAGTATACTTTAAAAGACGTATGGTAATATCGACGAGACTCGTCTGAAAGAGACAACAATTGGAAATTCCAAAACATTTAACAATAAATAAAGATTCAAATGATTCAACAATGAAGAAAGTTCTAAAAATGGCAACAATGGGATGAGCTATCGGTTGGCAACAATGGGATATGCTGTCGGTTGGCAACAATTGTGTAAGATCTTGAATTACAACAATGGAAAAAGTTCGTTTGGAATAAAAATAATGAAAAATAAAGTTCTTAACAACCGATTTTATTTTCGATGCTCTTTTTAGACAAAACATATATCTAATGCAAAAAACAAAAGGGAAATAGCTGTAGTATAACAGCGGAAGCCGGACAAACGCGAGATGAACTCCCGAGTTGGATATCGAGGCAGAATTAAACACCAAATTACTGTCACAGCGGTGCTTTATACGTTCACAAGCATTCAGTTTATCCAAGATCGTGTTCAAATGTTAGTCAATTTCCGAACGCACATGATTCTGCTCACGAGAACAGACATGGTGGTTACCATTGTTGTAGCTTGCGTGAGCGGCCACGTGACAAAAGCTCGTGTATCGGTTAGCAACAGTCAGCAAGTGGCATGAACACAACATAATTACAAATCGACTTAGCATACACGCATTGTGGGGGAACAAACTTCTCATGAGTCATCTCACGTTTCTCAACCATTAATATGGATGCTTTTCTATCATCTGCAAGGAGTAATAGAGAGACCATTGTAATACCCGTTATATACACATGTTTGCGATGCACTTATTTTTTTATACCACCGTTGATAAAATAACGATACTGAGTACACTCGAGTCGTGCTTTGGATCTAACGGCAATTAGGCTTAGCTATTAGGCCTATCGTCTGCACTTCCTGCGGTGGATTAGAAATTGGACTCGCAACGCGATCTCTCTGTCTCCCTCCCTCCCTTCATCTATCTATCTGTTTCTTTCGCACAAAGGATGTCCAGGTGGCAGTAAGACGCTACATTACGGACGCAGAAAATGTATCGTCTGTCAAAAGAAATTTTATATTTTCTAAAAACTATTGATGACTACAAGCATGAATCATGTCGCGCATGATCAGAAGGAAAAAAAATATTAGGGGTTAAGATGAATGGAGGGACAGGCCGAGATGGCCTGAGAATAAAAAAATATAGCTCAGGTGTGGCAGCGAAAGTTGAAACCGAGATCGAGACCAGCGGAAACACCCTGACAACCTGACGTACATCCCACACTTCATCATAACAGAACAAAGCAATCTCTAACTTTATTTAATCGTCTGCTAAACGCGCGATTGTAATTGTAACATGCCTCGAATTATTAGGCCTAAGACTGTGTTGAATCAGCAGGAATCAAAAGCGTTCTCAAACACCCGGGCCTCCATCGAAGCCTTTCCTCCACAGCCAACAATCGCTTCTCCTCTCTCAGATATAAATCAAATGATCAGAAAACCAACAAATTATTTCTGCCGAATCTCTAATAACCATAATCTTCGATAGGAAATAAGAATTCTTTCTTAAACCGCATTTCGAAAGAAAGTATTCATATCTGCAAACAGTAAATTACATTGAGGAGAAGGTCTTTTACGGAGAATGTATTTCCTTTTGCCTGTTCCACTTGAAGTATTGCAGTAATCCCTCCACTTATTGCGTATTTGCTAGTAAATCTTTCACTTGTTTGGCCCAGAGTAAGGGGTGGAGGAGGGGGATGGGAAGAAACCCAGCAGGCATAATGTTCGGTACACTAACCACTGTGTGTACAGTATATGCAAGTGTATTCAGTCATAAGCGAAGGGACATTCCTCTCTGAAGTCCAAACGAATGAGACTGGTCAGGCATCGTCTGGTTACTACAACATCGTCTGCATTTTTGGATGAATCTATTCGAGATTGTTGATGATTCACGTGATCACTCTAGATCGTGTGTTTATAGTTGATTTCTGCTTTTTGGCTCGTGTGGTTTTAAACAATAGAAAAAAAAGCATCGCGTGCATTGAGCTTCCTATCTAGTCAGTTTCTTGCGTTCAGCGCATGCGCTAAATGAAAACATTTCGCCTTAGGTTTTTTTTTCTAGTCAATTTCGTCAATCTTTTTGTTTGATTTTTTTTTTTTTTTAATTCTGATTTAAACCTTTGGGATTTCGAATAACATTAAAAAAAAACAAAGGAAATCGTACCAAATATCACGAGATTTTTTCCCTTTCAGTTAATAAAAGAAAAGATATAGGGCGAAAGAATAAATTAAGGTGGTATACGTGACTCTATAATTTAAATCGCGCAGGATATGGTTTTTAAAAAAAATCATTAGGCATAATGAAAAACGCAGAGCATCCTCGTGGCTTCCTTCCAAAGAGAGACAATTTAAAGCGAGGCTGTTCAGTCGGTGGGTAGCCAAATGCTGCCGTGCTAGTCTTCCCTTTATAAAACAAACCTGGAATTCTATGACCCACTACTGACATTCGGAGGAATTAATTATACACAGAAATAGTGTACGATAGCTGTGTCAGCTAAACACCTGCAACCTAATTAATCACTTTCTTTGATGCCCCCGGCATCAGCTGAGAGATCAAACAACGCACAAAAAAGCAGGGGAGACTGGATTAGAATCTGTTGTCTTTTGAACCCTTCGCCGGGCATTAAACGCGTCTCCCGGGGGCTTCCATTATCCTTTTTTGCTCTTTGCGTTTTGTTGCAGAGGGCGCCCCTGTCGGTGGTTTATAACCTATTTCTGTTTAGACCCGATATAATTTATCCGCACTGTTAAAGAGTTGGAAATTAGATTCGTCCTTGAGCACCTGAAGATTGGATGGTGGGGGGACGAAGTTCGCATGCGCAGAAGTCGTATTTATCTATCGCTTATTCTGTCTCTCGCTACTGGCCACGTTGATTATTTCTACGTCGAGAAATAAACTGGATCTTTCAGGACTGAAAGATGAGATTCTTTTAATCTTAAGATCCATGGACTACGCTTTCCAATTTTTGAGTTTCTAATTTTAGGAATTTAATCTCTCTTTCTCTGCAGGTAAGCCAACTTGGTATTGGTCTTATTTAAGAAGATTAAAAGAAGGGCAGATGTACAATGACGTCATCGCGGGTTGTGTAAACATCGACACAATCGGACGGGGTTGGTTCGGTCTTCTAAACACTCCAAATGAGGACGTTAATTTCCTCAGCCATTGTCTGACCCCTAAAACCCCTCCAGAGAAAGCTCCTTGCGGGGACCCTTATCTTCAACTGGCGTATGGCATCGTGATTGGCTAAAAACAAAGCTGATAGCAAAGAGGCGGCTTGCCAGGTGTCAGAATTTTGCAGAGCGGGGGTCACGCCAGGATGACCTTTTACTCCCATTCTTTTGACGCCTCGGCGTTACCCAGAATTGTTGGAAGTTTCCGACTTGAAATACGTGATCTCCTCTTACCCTCCCATCTTCCCTAAGTACTTGCGCCAATGGTGGGGGAGAAGAAGACGGGGGGGGGTCGAGTGGCAGTCCAATAATAAATTTCAGTCTTAATATTTCTATTGCTCTAATAAGACTCTAAAGTATTCCACTTACTTCGATTATAGGGGGTGCTGTTGCCTAGGTAACGGTCAACTATTGAAATGTTTCTCTCCGATACCAGTGAACCACAAAAAAACTAACGGATATCATAAAGGATGCTTACAACAAAAAAATCCTCCGGTTTTTTTCCCCCTTCGTTTTTTTTCAACACACAAAAAAAAAAATAGGCCTTTTGAAAAAGCGAACTTCATAACCCGGATGTTAATGGGCATATCGCATATATTTACCTTCGCAGTCAAACCGGATGTGTACCTTAAAAGAGCAAATCCAGAAACGAATGGCAAATGTCCTATGGTAATTCACTTCATGACCAGCGTGTGTGTGAGTACACAAGACTCGAGGGTTAAACAAAGGAAAACTTTGTAAAGCCGACCAGTCGGGTTATGCAATTACTGATATCTGTTAATGGATGTTTAGAATGCGTTTTCTTTTCCTATTTTAAGGTTAATCTTTCCCCCAAATTAGTATTCTAACACCGAGACACGTTGTTGTCTATTAATCTCCATAGAGACAGAAAAAGAGCGAGAGAATGAGAGAGAGAGACAGAAAAATAGTATAAAATTACCGATTTGCTCAAATAGCTGTTATGTACCGATCCAATCGGCGCCAAACCGCTTTTAACTCGTTATCGGTCAACCCGTTTTCACCCCAAAATTATTGGAGTAATACATACGTTGTTGGCTCATGAACTCCCCTCAAGCTCGCTCGAACAATAGGATATTAGTAAGCCGAGGTACATTACCTTGTCCTTATTTCCACTTCATAAAGCATGGGGTGCACAACAATTCCTTTTCAATCAAACGGACGCCGTCAGAATTTTGGGGGGGAGTTAATTTTTGTCGGCTTCGGCTGAGATTGGAAAGTATCGATTTGTGTGGCGGAAAAGGGGGTCATATTCGGAACACGGATCGCTTTTTATTAAGCGTTCAGGCACGGATTCTTTATCGTTCAGTATCCGCCTGTCAAGAAGAGGACATGCGCAGAGGATTGTGCGCTGTGTGACTCCATAAAATCACCCAGCTTAAAAGAAAAGAAAAAAAAAAATCGGAAAAAAATTATTAAATTTATTTAACCTTTTTTTTCCCATATATTTTTGAAATATTACATATAAATGCCAAAAAAGAGAGAAAACAGACGAAAATAACTAAAATACGATTTTGTATTTGTGTATAAAAACTAACTGCTCATGCGCAGAACATATGCATGGCTTTCTATTGTTGTCGTCTGCCGCTGTGTGTTATGCATTGCTTTCTATTGTTGTCTTCTTCCCCTGTGGCGTTTCTATTAATATTTTTTGCGCAAAAATGCTCTTCAGAGTGTATCCTAGATAGAGTGGCTTGTAGGAATAAGAGAAGAATATATTCACGCACTCTCTCTCTCAAGAAACATTAGCGAGGAAAGCCTGTAATTAGGAATTCTTTTCAGATGAAGCGAATATCGAGTTGCTAAGTGTTTTACAAATGAAAGAAGCGTGGCCACTCCCTCTTAGGAGTACGCGGCCGTCAAATGTTCCAGGCAGGTAACACTTCTCACTTAAATTAAGCAAACTTCTAATAATATCGGAGTGCATCAAGCCACGCCCACAAGTAGCAGGCTTTAATCAGAGCCACTTCCGCACCTGCCAATGGGCCACAGAAAACGGGCAGCTGGACGACTGTTGGCGTCTCCTGGACACTACTGTCAACTTTCTTGGCCAAGTGGCGTTCTTTCGGGGGGTAATTATCTCTTCCTACATTGCGAAATGTTCCCAATGAAAAGACGTTTTTGTGGGTGAAGTTGCAGCGAGAAGAGACGGCTGTGCGTGTCCACCGTTCTGACATGTTTTCACGTTGTGCACCCCCCCTCCCCCAGAAGTCTTCAGAATGACCATTTTGAAGTTCCTAAAGCAGCATCGATATTCGTTAGGGATGGACCGTTTAAAAAAAGCTTCCTTCCCTCTTATTTTAAGGATCTTAAAATAGGAGGGCTGTTTGAAAAGTAAGGTACCTTTAGTAATTTCTAAGTTACACAGACAGACGAATGAAGATTATCTAAGAAGGGTGATGTGTAAATAACAGACTTTGCCGTACCCTCCGGGTCATTTAAATATCCTCCCCTGAGAACCCTGTGGGCCCTACGAAGCTGCCTGAAATGCTGCTCTAGCGCAGTCGGATAAATCTACCCATCTACTTCTAATGAGCGCACGTGACCTCCGTCAAGGTCAGGACTGAAATGAAAACCAGTGTCGGCCACATTGACTACAAATAACGAAAACACTCGAAGTGAAGCGATAATGGATGCAAATGCCCCCCTAATGGATACCTTTCCGGAGGTCTTCCTAAAGCGTATAAGTGTGTAAATGAACCTCGTGGTTGCCTTGACACACAACCTTTAATTGTTTCCTGTACGCCTAATATCCTCGTGGCTGTCTTCTTCTCTCCCCCCCCCCCCATCACCATGTTTTTTTCTGTTTTAATTCTACCGTTCACAAGTGTCGTCTTGACATCCACAGCTATTTCCGGCGCCCTCGGCTGGCGGCAAAAATGGAAGCTGCGGTTTTTCACATCGTTGTCAGAGTACGATGCAATGACGTGTCCGAAACCGAAGTGTTTTAAGGGGATTTTGGGTTCAAACTGCCCTCATAAGCTTCGGATACACACAAATAGGGATTATACACGAAGGAAAAATACTGTAAAGTTTTTCTTTTTAAAAATTATGACGTATCTGACAACGTCATCCCTTTGGTGGGGTGGTAAAAGAAAACGTAAAGTTGGGGAAAGTCAAATAAGGTATGTGGGCCAACCAAAACGGTGTCTGACACCTGCCAAAAAAAGTAAAGGTATCATTGTGGAAATAGAACGAGCAATAAGCAACCCCTTTATGAAGGGCCATGGCGTTTATCACGTACTCGGTTGACACATGACACTTCCAAGCGCCGGACAGCCGTTCTTGTCAACAGGTTGCAACAAACTAACTCGAGACACAAGGCTTTGAAGACAGCCAAAGAGTTGCTAATCACTTTGGCTAGTACGATTGCGTGAGAGAAAGAAGGGTTTAGTAATTGCAGCTGGTAACGCATGCTTCGTCCCAGCTATGAATGCAAATAGACATGCCCAAATTTTATTTTGTTTCGTTCGCAGATAATAGCTTATTACTACAGCTTTAATGAGTGTCCACAAGAGGGCAGGACCGTCGTTTCCATAAAGTCTGGCTGTGGTTGTTAGCAGTAATTAGGAAAGATCTCAGCAGCTGCCGATAACCCCCAAATGAATATTTCCTATTCACGCGAACAGTAGATAAAAACGTTAAGAAATACTGATTTTCATCGACTTGTCTAAACATGTCATCAGCGACATTCGCGTCTCTTCCAGCGAGTCCAAAAGATAACATATTAGCGTATTTATGAAGTATCTGCCTTATATCGGATATCATAAGTCAGTTGTTATGAAAGGATAATCACACTTCCGGTTAACTAGCACTAACTTCCGGTCCTGATAACGTCATCTCCAATTAGAAAGTGTGGCTCGGAAAGGTAATGGGTAGATTTTCGAGACGTGGACCGCAAACTCAATAGAAGAAAAAGTATAACGTTACCCACGCACGGATGTCTTATCAGACGATCTCTTATCCTAGCAGTGTGTGCCCAAGAAACAAATCAGCCATACACAAGACCTGCCAACCGTATCAAGAGTGACAAACGCTGTGTAAACATCCAGGTGAAAAAGGGCCTAAGGTGATTCGAACCACGATCATCCGAAGACATAGGGGGGGGCCAGAGACGGAAAGTCACTGGATAAACCCCACGCAAGGGTGCTCACCCATAACAAATTGATATCAAAAAACGATCAGAGAATCCAAGGGCCGGGGGCTAGCTAGCAAACAATAGTCCAACGTTCGTTTTCTTTCCTTTTTTTTTTTTTTTTTGTTCCTTCATCGGTCATGTGATATCGAGGAAAAGACATCATTTCAACTAATCCCCCGACTATGGACTTTGGTGTATTTTTCCTTCGCTTAAAAAACCCCTCAAAAATAAGAACCGCGGCTCATCTCGAGCTTCTAGGACTGGCCACCAGGTGGCGCTGTGCGACACGTCTCAGTTCAAGTACTTTTTGACATTGAATCTTAGAGATTTGGTGCTAATCAGCTACCGGGACCGACTACACCAACCCCACCAAACGTTAATGAGTATTAAAAAAAAGGGGTGTTCGCGACTTTTCAAAATGTTTTGATTGTAATGATAAGCAATTGCTCACTTGTATTCCATTTAATCTGCATACAAAATATAATTTCGGAAAGTTAGAACCAGGCTAATTAGTAAAGGGAGAAATTTATTATTCGCTGCTTATGTATGCAACATGCATTTGGTTATGCAGTGTATACATTCTCATCTGTAGACCATTTAAGAAAATAAAAATCAACTGGCAGTCAGCCTCTTAATTTATCAACACTCGTGGTGAATAAGTATTTTAAATGTCACAACTTTATTAGATTTCTATGTATTCTAATTGGCTCAGTGTACTACAGAAGCATGAATGGAATGATGCAACGAGAGAAGAATAAAGATGAGCCTAATTAAGGCTTGTTTTTGGTTTTTTTTTTTTTTTTAGGAATTATGCAGATGGAAAATAGTTAAACTATTGTATTTTCATCACTTAGTGAAAGACAGACGTGAATAGTATAAAAGTAATTTGATAATCTTTCTTTTTCTCTCCAAAAATGACGAATCCTTTCACGTTTGGTAGCAGACAGCGAGAAATGATTAGCAGACGAGAAGGTAACAATGAAATATTGCCAAGAATGGAAACCAAAAATTATTGAAATGCCAAAAAAAAAAAAAAAAAAAAATGAGTGCAACAATTAAAAGTTCTAACAATGAACTCTATAGTTAAAGAAACAGCAGACGATTTTAAACCATTGTTGGAACTGCAAATAATGCGATGTTTATCAACAATTCGAAATGGAATTGAAGTTGGGTGTTACTGTTCTGCTTTTAAACTATAAAATCTGTTGAATTTTTTGGAGCAAGAAACTTGACAAAGGAAAAGAGAGTTTTATTATCGTCCGTACAAAGGGTTGTTACTAAAGTAAAGGTGCCGAGAGATCAAAGAATGGGGATTAGTCGGTAAATGACATCATAGAAGTGCTGACTATTGGTCAGATGTTCGAACAATGAGCGATGCCTGGACCCGAATCTTCCAGCCATCGTACCAGCGTGGTACAAAGGAAAGGACGAAAACAGAGGGCGAGTTAGTTCCACAGTTTTGATACTTGTGGTCTGTTGGTTCGGAACGCCATAGTCGGAGACGAAGGTAAACACGGCAGGTTGCAAAAGTGCGGCAGTTTTCTAGTCGCCGCCAAAGTTCAAACTCCTGGCGTTGGTAGCACGCACACCGGTGGAACGAGTTTCCCTTTCGGTCCGTGCGCGCGCTTCTTCGACTCGAGACGACTCGCGATTATTAACTCGGCTCACGTGCACCGGCGAGGGGACCTTAAACGAAGGAAAACAACGCCGACAGGTCATTGTTAGAATCGCCTTCGCAGAGAGCGTGCATCATTGTCAGCAAGGTGATTCGAGAAGCTGAGACCAACTCCACCGTCCACAAAATCTCCACGTTCTATTCTCACGGGCCTGCCTAATTTTCTGGTCTAGATGCCGCCGCCTAACGTGTCAGTGATCGATGCTACGGGGGTTCAAGGGCTCGTAACGAATGGTGGAGGACTTCTGCTCAGAAATCCATTAAGTAATTAATATCGTTTCATTTATTCATGCCGCTTGCGGAGACAATTAGATGAAGCGTACGAATGCGACAAGGGTCCGGCCCCCGGTGGGGGGGAAGAGGGGGAGTGTACGTCCCAGTAGGATACGCGACTCCTACGCCAGTCGATCGTAATTAATATTTGAATAGGTGATCGAACCGGCAGTGATTCGCTCTTCTGGGTGTGGTCTTCAGCGCGCAGTTTCCTTTCGCTATGAATACCAAACCCCGCGCGCGCTACTTGAAGTGTGTGTCACGGCATGTCAAACTATCCTGACGTCCCGACGGTCTTAGAACACTTGGCAGAGTGATCGTGCAAAGAATGCCCGGGATTAGTGGTCCGTTGAGGTTACTTCAAAGACCACGTAACGTCCACTTTCTCTTGGCAGACGAATTTCCTTCTTTCTTTCATAATCATTCTCTGAGAGGCAAAAAGAGGGCCAAGGAAAGATCTGAATTAATCATCCGGAAGCATAAATAGAAATAAAAAGGAAATGGGGGGGAGGAGAGGGGGAGTTAAACTTCACGCCGCAGACGAATTCAATATCGAGACTTCAACCAGTTCTCGCCTGTTTGTCCACCCACGCCGCATGGACTTTCCAGGTAGCAGATGACCCACAATGATTTCTGCAACAAAGATATGCAAACCGTCCTAGGTGGCGCTGCTGTTCGGGTATTCTTTTTCCGTTGTTTCTTCGCTTTGTTAAGGGTAGCTTGGCCACCGCGTGCGTGTAGGAATAAAAACGAATAAGGAGACGGAACTGAATCCGGAGGATTCGTTCCGAATACCGTTCTGCGTTGCAGAGGGCACCGATAGCGTCTTCCAATGGGAGAAGTCTTTGAGAACGAGGTGGAGGTTGAAAAAGCTCGTGGGCGGGCAGATGTCTTAGTTGACGGAAGGGGGGTGAAGGGATCGGCGAGTTGCCACTTTCTTGAAGTCCCGTCCGTTCAACTGAGGGTTCAGAGCATTTTGTTCGCTGACAAAAATTACGATTAATTAGGCGTCGCAGGGAAGTCGTCACAGGCGGACGAAGGGTCTTTGAAAGAGGTCATGGAGATCCGACAAGAAAATTCCCGAGGAGAAGGTCGCTTCCTGCAATGTGCTTTGAGTGAAGGGGTGGGGGGAGGACCAAAGTAAACTTCCGATATCAGAACATGGGTGGGGGGAGGTGGCAGAGGGAGGGAGCATTCCTGCACTTTCTCCCGAAGTCCTAGCAGCGCATATGAAGACTTGTTATTAGAACTGTTGTCTTTAATGCGTGTGTGTGTGTAACTCTTCCGTTCGTGTCGGGCCGTGTGTGTGTGTGTTTGTGGGAACATATTATTAACTCGTCATCATCCGCTCCGCGGACCGAGGGGCGACACAGATTGCCGGGTTCTGCGAGGCGGCAGATGCTATCTCCAACGCACCAGTCGCCTTCGACACCTGCACCCGGCACGACTGTAGCGCCCTCAGGCGGTTTCTCCGTATCGGGCGTCTGAGCGAATGCGTTCGTTTCTTTTGTGACGTCACCCGTCCGTGTAGCGCCCGGCCTCGTGCTGAGCCAGGAGACACTGCAGAGGACACGCTTCAGAACGTCTCGCGAGCCAAGGCAGCGTCTTTTTTGGCCCGCCGCGACATGTGCGACGGACAGACAGAACGACGAGACGGAAATGATCGCCAAACACGTAACACACAGTGTTGCCAGGTTGCGTTGCCGTGCACTTCTCATCAAACGACAAAATTCGCAGCCCGAGAGAGAGAGAAAGATAACAATGCACTTTGTCACCGGGAGTCATGGTCTGCGCGTGCCGCCTTATCTTCGACGCCATCGAAGACCCATTATGGGAAAGATCAGCCAGTGTGTGTCCCACTGTCTTCTCTCCCACTTGGCCGCATCCCCCTATCATCAGAGCCCTTATTTAATCAGACCCCATTTGCATAAAATTGCGCGACTCACATCCGTCCATCTCTTTTTATGACTAACCGGCCGGAAGGTCACGGCGTCAATTCTACCTTGCCCCAAGACGGGCCAATCGCGCGCCTTCGTTCACTCGTCAATGCATCGCCGACGTCACCAGACCCCCGAGTGTCGGTCGGTGAAACGACACACGAAAGGCACCGATATGGTCTAATGGCGACTTCCTGGACATCCACCCCGACTGCGCCGCCCTTAAAGAGACGTCTGAAAGACCTTCAAGACGTTCACTTTCTTCTTCTTTTGGGAAACCAATTCTTAGCTAGCTTGTCGAGAAGGAAAAAAAAAAAAAAAACACACTTGTCACAAATCTATTTATTATTTTCATTACAAACGTGCCGAAAACATAGGTCAAGATGTCCTGAAAGTTCCCGCCTAACCATTCCTCTTACCCCACAGAAGCATCGTCCAATCAGATGCAATTACCAGAGGGAATCAGAACGAAGCTTGCAATCCAGTGGAAGTAAAACTGAACCAGGAAGATGCCGAGAAAATTCCCGGAGCCTCAGTGTCCTCTGGTGCCTTGTTAAGGTGTCAGCATACTCGCTGATAAATCCGAGTAAGAATACACGTATTTATTGAGGGAATAGCATACTTGATAATCGATTACAAAATTTAATTTAAAATTAATCGCATTGATGAGAGATCCTCGTCCCTGGGACCAGATATAAAGCTAATTTTGAATTAAATCAGATTTTGGTTTAATTCAAAATTATCTAATTTTTTTTTTAATGTGAAAATATCACATAAATAAATTAACGAAAATATTAAATATTGTATATTACTTCGAAATCCAAAGATGCTGCATTTGCACTACCTCGCACCATACTCCAAGCGCCCATGACCAGTATCAAAGAGGCAATTAGTGACATTAAAAACAGTATCAAATAAGACATAAGTGACATTAAAAAAGAACAATACAAAACGAAAAATAAATGGCATTAAAAACAGGACACAAAACAACAAATGACAGAATTATAAAAACAATAAATGACATTAAAAACTGGACACAATTAACGGAACGTTAAACAACCACAATCAAAAAGGACATAAGTGACATTAGAAACAGTACCAAAAAGGACAATATAAAACGGGACATAAATGACATTAAAAACCGATACAAAACGGGACACAATTAACGAAACATTAAAAACAGATACAAAATGAGACACAATTAACGAAACATTAAAAACCGTTATCAAAAGGACATAAGTCACATTGAGAAAAACAGTATCATAAAGGATATAAACATTAAAAGGACATAAAAAAGCGACATTAAAAATATATATTAAACGGACATAATTGACATTAAAAAAAACTAGTATCAAAAGATGTAGTATCATAGTATCAAAAGATGACATTAAAGGCCGATACAAAACGGGAACAATTAACGGAACATTAAAAACCACTATCAAAAAGGACAAAAAGTTTAATGTCCTTTTGATAGTGGTTTTTAATGTTCCGTTAATTGCTCCCGTTTGGTATCGTTTTTTTTAATGTCGGTTTTTAGGACAAGACAACTAGAAATGACTTTCTTCAGCATTTAAAAACCGAATCTTTTACTTAAGTGCAAAACAAAAATTAATAAGAACGCTAGAGCTGGATTTATGATTAAGTCCATGAACAACAAATTGAAGAGCCCCAATATCTTCAACCACAAAAATACAACAAATTGAAGAGCCCCAATATCTTCAGCCACAAAAATACAAATTGAAGAGCCCCAATAATTTCAACCACAAAAATACAACAAATTGAAGATCCGCAATATCTTCAACCACAAAAATACAACAAATTGAAGAGCCGCAATATCTTCAACCACAAAAATACAACAAATTGAAGAGCCGCAATATCTTCAACCACAAAAATACAACAAATTGAAGAGCCGCAATAATTTCAACCACAAAAATACAACAATGTAACATATTTTTATTCCTAAACGCGCGTTATTTATTCTGATTTGTGAATTTTTCCTTTTATGATTTAGTCACAGGATTACAAAAGGGAAAACAGAAAAGTAAAAAAAAAAATACAACAGTTCCACAACGCGAGAGAACGAAGCACACGAGAATGGAAACACGTGAGGAGTACCGTTAGCGTGTGTGTGTGTGGTATGGGTGTTTATTGGCGCATTAGCTGCTATGGCTATAGTGCGCCTATTCGTAGGAATATTAAAAAAATAATCCAGTTTAAATTAGTTTCAGTTCTGTAGCCTATTTATAAAAGATGATACACTCCAATTTGTTTTAAAAAGCAGAAAAGTTTGTTAACATTTGCGTCCTCTCCAATGATATGATGTAATGTCAATCTTTCTGAACGATTAGCCAGATTTTGAAGTATTGCAGCTCGATGTTGTTGATACTGCGGACAGTCAATCAGAATGTGTTTGACTGTTAGATGTTCTAAGCAGTATGGACACTGAGGAGGATCATCGCCCATTAGTAGATGGAGGTGAGTCAGATGGGTGTGTCCTATTCTCATTCGTGTGAGTACCACTTCTTCCCGCCGCACTGTCTGATTGCTGGAATGCCAGAACTTTGGGTTTTGTTTCAGCTGGAAAAGTTTGTTAGTCGTTTGGTTATGCCATAATTCTGTCCACTGTGCATGGCATGCTGCTTGAATTAAGATATTATAATCGGGCGCTGGAATAGGGACAGACGTTAGGTCTGAACTTGGACTTTTGGCAGATGTATCAGCCACTTCATTCCCTTTTATGCCTGAATGTGCTGGAATCCAGCAAAACTTCACTAGTTGTTGACGATCATAAATCTGCAATAACAAACTCCTGATTTTCATTACAATATGGTGATTCTTTTGAGATGTATTCTGCATTGCTTTGATTGAGCTGAGAGAGTCAGTATAAACTATATATTTTGCAGATGGATGTAAATTCAAATTTTCTAGAGCTAACTGTATTGCATACAGTTCTGCGGAAAAGTTGCTATACTCAGGTGGAAGAGAAGCTGATATGATAGCAGAGGGAAACACTGCTGCTGCTCCAACAGTTGACAGAGATTTGGAACCATCCGTATATATCGGTAAGAAGTCGGCATAAGTTTGAATATGGCTAGCATGGAGTTGTTGCACAGTCACTGCCGGCAGGCAATTCTTTCCCCATTGAAGAAAATAGGTATCAGAGGTCAGTTGAGGAAAGGTGGTCCATGGTGGATGAGAGTAATTCTTTATCTGTTGCATATTGTAGAGAGGAACATTCCAGTTCTGCGATATTTCAAGGAGCCGTAGGCCAGCCGGTTGGATTTTACTTGGTTTATTTCTATAGAGATTAACTAGTGGTTGATTAAAAAGGTATGGCTGAATAGGATGCAAAGGGCAAGTCTGTATTTTGGCTGCATATTTAAGTAGTAACATTTTTCTACGAAGATGCAAAGGGGGCTCATTAGCTTCAATGTATAGACTCTGAGTTGGAGATGTCCTGTATGCACCAATTGCAATCCGCAATGCATTATGTTGAATAGGATCCAGCCAGCGTAGCACACTCCTTCGGGCAGAATCATAAACTGGAGAACCATAGTCTAAACGGGATCTAATCAGTGCTCTATATAAGAGCAGCAAAGTTGTACGATCTGCTCCCCAAGAGAGGGCAGATAAAGCTCTTAGCATGTTGATCTTTTTGAGACAGGCAGTACGTATTAATTTAACATGATCTAAGAAGTTGAGCTTACTGTCCAGGATTAGTCCCAAGAATTTCATATTGCTGGCAATCGGAATGGTGGAATTTGAAATCCGAAGTTCAGGATCTGCATGCAATTTGCGTTGACAGCAAAAGTGGATCGCAACTGTTTTCTCTGGGGAAAGACGATATCCATTGAGCTCAGCCCACTTTTGAACTTTATTGAGGGACATCTGCAATTGCCTTTCGACAGATCTCATGTTCTGAGAATGGCAAGAAATAGCGAGATCGTCAGCGTAAAGGTAAGCCTCTACAGTATTTGGGAGTACTTTTGTAATGGAATCAATTTTAAGGGCAAACAAGGTTGCACTCAAAACTGATCCTTGTGGTACTCCTTCTTCCTGCGAGAATGTAGCAGAAAGGGAATTTTGATATCTCACCTGGAAAGATCGGCTCTTGAGGAAGTTCCTAATAAATATGGGTAGGTTGCCTCGTAGACCAAGATTATATAGGTCACTGAGAATGCCATACCGCCAGGTAGTATCAAATGCCTTCTCTATATCAATGGAGACCATGACAAGGTGTTCGTTTTTCACAAAGGCATTGCGAATTTCAGATTCCGCCTTGATCATCAGATCTAGGGATGACCTGTTTTTACGAAAGCCATGTTGACAATTACTCAGTAGATGTTGAGTTTCAATGATCCAAGTGAGTCGACTATGGATCATTTTTTCAAGAATTTTACCAAGGCAACTTGACAGAGATATTGGTCTGTAACTATTAGAACTGGAGGGATCTTTTCCAGGTTTCAAAAACGCCAAAACTGTAGCGTGGTGCCAAGAGGTTGGATAAATATTTTCCAGGAAGATCCGGTTAAAAAAGATTAGAATCATTTGTAAGCTTTTCTCATCGAGATGCTGCAGCATGACATAATATATGCCATCTGGCCCAGAGGCACTGTTTCGCGTTGTTCTGATGGCTTGTAAAAGTTCACAATATTGCAGAGGCTGATTATATGGAAGTGACAGTGAGGTTCGAAAGTTGATAGGTCTCTGTTCTTTGGCAGTCTTCATTTTCTGGAATTTTGGAGTGTAGTTTGATGCAGCCGATATTTCAGCAAAAGTTTTGTCCAAGGCATTGGCTATATCTATAGGAGCAGAGAGTTCTTGCCCATTGCAGGAGAGAATTGGAGATGGAACAGTTGGAAACTTCCCAGAAATCTGCCTAATTTTTTTCCATATTAGTCTGGAGTCAGTGTTCCTATTGATAGTTGATGCGAACCTAGTCCAAGAATCTTTCTTGGCCTGCTTTTGAATGTAACGCGCTTTTGCCCTTAGTTTCTTGTAGCTAATTAGATTAGCTGTGGTTGGAGATCGACGGAATAAATTAAATGCTTTATTTTTTTCCTTCTTTGCTTTTGTGCACTCTTCGTTCCACCAGTAGTTGAAGTGCCGTTGGGACGGGGGATTTGATAACGGAGTTGAGTACTTAGTTGCAACTAAAAGGCGGGATGTAATATAATCAGTAACTTCATCAATGGGCTGTAGTTGAATAGTTTTTTTGTCAAGAGTGATTGCTGATTGAAATTTCGCCCAATTGGCTTTAGAGAATTTCCATTTCCTGCAGGGATGTTGTAATTGTGGTTGGGTAGTCAACAGATTACAAACAATTGGAAAGTGATCACTACCCATGGGATCATCCAGGGTGGACCATTGCATAGCTGAAAACAGTATTGGGGAGCAAATCGATAGGTCAATGGCAGAAGTCTGTCCATTGGGTAACTGTATATGGGTGTGCGAGCCACTGTTAAGAAGAGTGAGGTTTTCTTTTTCCAGTAAAGTTTCAATCAGTCGGCCGCGTCTGTCTAATTTAGATGAACCCCATAAAGGGTGGTGGCCGTTGAAGTCCCCTAGCAGGCAGATAGGGGAGGATAGCTGCAGTAAAAGTTCTTTAAGATCATTATAAGTGTAAGCATGGTTTGGTGGGAGATAAAGTGAGACTAGAGTTAATGCAGTTTGAGTAATCAGACGCACAGCGACAGCTTCGATTTGGGTTTGGAGAGTAATTTGTTTAGCTGGAATCCTTGTACTAATTAGAATTGCTACACCACCTCTAGCAGAATCGGATGTATTCCGATCGCGTCTATAGATCGAGTAGTTTTTGATGGAAATGGAAATTTGAGGAGTTAAATAGGTTTCTTGCAGGCAGAAACCAACTGGAGAGTAGCGATTAATTAAATAACGGATGTCATCAATGTTTCCACGAAAGCCTCTGCAATTCCATTGCAAGATATTAGACATTATTTGAATTTAGAGGAAGAAGCTGTACCTGACGTGGCTGTCTTATGGCGTTCTGGCTTTGGTTTTTCTCTTTTCGGAAAGGAAGGGCGACCAGTGTCCATCTCTTCTTCAGCAAATATTTCCAGGATTGGATCTTCCTGTTTGGATGGATACTCTGCCTCCATCGATTTGTCTTGGATAATCTTTTTCGAAGACGAACTATTACTATTTGTAGTGGCATTCACTGGCGGAGATTGAGATTTTGCTGGTATTTTGAGAGGCGTATTATTTGCTTGGTCTGAGTGCTTAACGGCACTGGACTGTTGCTGAGAGAGAACAGCCCGAGCCCAGTCAGAGATGGAAGTGTTTGAAGGTACGGTAACATCGGTTTGTGTGGCAATGGTTTGATATTTTTTTGTAATATTGGCATAGGTACGGTTAGGTATACTCGGTGCAATTAATTTTCTAGCCTCCTGATAACTAACTCTGTTTTCAACTTTATATTTCACAATTTTTTTCTCTGTTTTCCACCTCTCACATGTCTTAGAGTAGGCCGGATGGTTGCCTTTGCAGTTGGGACAGATCATTTCTTTCACCGAACAATCACTTTGAATGTGATCGGAGGATCCACAGTTGGGACAAACTGGGTTGCTTCTGCACGTTGTTTGAGAGTGGCCATACTTCTGGCATTTATAACATCTCAACGGATTGGGTATGAAAGGACGAGTGCGGCAAAGTAGATATCCAGCTTTTATTGATGTGGGTAGGCTTGGACTGTTGAATGTAAGAATGATATTTCTGGTAGGTGTGAGAATATTGTCTTTTTTTATCATAATTCTTTTTACAGCTATTACATTTTGCTCCTGAAGCTCTTCTTTAATTTCTTCCTCCGTCACATTCATCAGGTCCCAACTAGATATTACACCCTTTGATGTATTTAGGGTTGCATGTGGAGTTACTTTCACTGGAATACCAGCGAAAGTTGTCTTTTTAAGTAATTTTTCAGAGTGTTTGCCATTTATAGTTTCAATAAGTAAGTCCCCTGATTGCAGTCTCTTAACCGTCTTGGGAGACCCTGCAATACTTTCCAGGTGTTTTTGGATTAAAAAAGGGGATAGTTTACTGAGAGGCTGGTCAGATAGCGAGTGCATGATTAAGAATGCAGGTAAGTCTGTCGCCGAGGGATTGGTTTTCAACCTCTTTGCTTGCGACGAATCATGGTCATTTTCAGTGTTTGGCCGACAGCTCGACGGCTCTAGAGTTGGAAACATATTTTGTTCCATGTTGGCTCCTCTTAGCCCCTGGCAGATGAACTTTTCTGCCAAGGTTACCGGCCCCGCCACGGGGAGGCAGGAGCAGTGCCTGGTGTGACCAAGCGAAAAGTAGTAAGTGGTTAGTAGTAAACTAGAAGAAATAAAGAAAGGTGCCTTTCCTTTCTTGCTCTGTACAAGTGTTTTTGTTACAAGAGCTGTTTTTAAATGAATAGATTTATTAACGTGAAGAACTCAAAATAACTATAAATCACTTTTGAGAAATCGCAGTAATAGCACAGAGAAATCGCTCAGTCACAATCGCTTGGCACCCGGGGCCGTACCGTTAGCCTGCTGATATTTAAAGTTGTACTGCATAGCAAGGTTTACCGCTGAAGAAGAAGGCTGAGCCTTTGAAAGCTACGGTTTTTATCGTTTTAATCAGTATATTTTATGCATTTTATTGATTGTAATGTAGCAGATTTTAATAATTTATATGTAGAGTTTTTATAAAGTTAAATTTGTTGTAGATGCGGGTATTTTGACTTATTATAAATCAGTTATCAAAAGTTTAGTTTCCCTGGTGTTTTAATTCTACGCAAGGTTGGTGAAAAAGACTCAAAAAAACAGTATAAAAAAAATACAGCTTATGGAAAGCGCAGAACAACTGAGTAACGGCTTCACCATTAACCGGCGATCAGACAAGAATCACGCAAGTCGATCGATTCATTTTTAGCACATTTCTCTACAGCGTAATGTTGAAAAGCAGAGGATGCTCCATATTTTTGCCCACTAATATACATTAAAAAATAAATAAACTTATATAAAAATATTTATTTATTATACGCCACGATACGAGTGCGTGTTTTCCTTTCCGCGAATAGATACTAACTACAGACTATCACCAAAAGTATAGGGACAGCAGGACGGATCAGAGAGGCAGACAGACACACCGTCCACCTGGGAATCCGATATGTCAATGTAAGCGCAGATTGATTTAATGAAGCCACGAAATAAAGCATAACAGCTTCGGCATTACAGTTGTCCGAACATTGCCGGGCGTTTATCTAACACAGACACGCTCGTGTTAAAAGTAGTCCCAACGACGCCGCCTCGAAAGTACACACGGCTTTCGGCCACACCCGTCCAATGCACAGCGGTAGCTGCGACTCTCACGCAAATATCGTCGGATGTCTGTCGGTTACTTAGGGTCGGCCGGAGACGTACGTTTAATGATCAAGAATAAACGCATCGCAAAACACGCTGCCGGTATAATTATTCTCTCGGTGCGGTGTGTGTGCGCGCGCGCGTGTTTGTTTGGCGGTGCTCACGTGACCGCAAAGTCCCACCCCATTGGTGTTCGCCGAGAAGATGACACTCACGCGTGCTTTTGGTGTCACTGTCGCTCCATAAAAATTCAGACCACGGACGCTTTTTGACGTAGTCCGCAACGGGTTCGTGTTTGTTATCGATACCATATTTCAACAACGGTAATTACGGGGTACTCTACCTCGCGACGTGAATTAAATCTAGAACTCTTATTCCGAGCTTTGACTGACGCCCAGATCCCTCTGCGCGCGCGCGCGCACACACACACACGCATGGGGGGGTCGTGTGGGGAGGGAGAGGCGAATGGGTGATGTACAGACGTATTAATTTTTATTCTGCCAAAAGATGATGCGCGTACATCTCGCCGCGGATCTAATGTACCCCTATCGCAACCCCATCTCTATTTTGCTAACTCGGGGGGCAACGTATAATTACATATTCACTTCGTTTTACGATTCTTTTCGTCGAGTATTTCTCGGGAACTCGCTTTATGACGCCTATTAAAGGTGTAAAAGGTAGTTAACGTGTCCGCCATATTATTGTTCACTGAGTTTAAAGACTGTATTGCGGCGTTAATGGTGTCAGAGGACCCTCGTACTACGGGGTTAATTATATGGGGTGATTGCTCTGATGTGAATGCAGCTTGTAGTGCGGCGTTGATGGGTCTATCCAGGTATTCTGCCCCTTAAGTGAAGACAATTCTCCCCTCCCTTTCCCGAGATCAATCAATTCGAAGTTCGTTTTTTTGCCATTATTGATTAATAATCAATTTTATCAACGTTATTAAGTTTAATTTTGTTAAATGTTTAAAATTAAAAGCAAATTAACAGGCCCACTTCTGGTATAAGTGGGCCTGTTAATATAATCCTTGTTTCAGTACTCTTTGAACGCTGAAGATGTTATCAGTAAAAGTAAACAATACCCGGTAGATATGAGTATTAATTCTGTGATGCATTTTAACAGTAAACTTCATTTTCTTTAAATAAATAAATTTCTTTCCATATTATAAACTTCTGATATGAGATGAATTTTGGTGTCTTTTTTGAATAGTTTTAAATTTATTTACATTGTATTCAAAGTTCATTAATATGTGCCCGATCGCCAATAATATTCTCTAGTGAACTCAGTTGTTGAAGATGTGTTAAAGAAAGCAGGACTGATGTTCTGTCCTGTTGATAGTAAGAACAGCCAATAAGAATATGTTTCACTGTTAGTTGTGCTGAGCAGTGTGGACACTGAGGAGGAGGTTCATCACCTGCCCTATTCTTGCCAGTGCAAATACCACTTCCCTTATCGTTGTCTGGATGCTCGAGTGACAAAATTTTGGTTCCTGTTTCAACTGGAAAAGTTTATTAGCCTGGGGGTGCCATAGTTCTTTCCACTGTGAAAGGCATGCAGCTGCTATGATGACATTATAGTCAGAGGCTGGAATATGGACAGAGGTTAAATCTAAAGTTGATGGACTTTTTCCAGATATATCTGCCAGTTCGTTTCCCTTTATCCCTGAATATGCTGGAATCCAACAAAAGTTTACTAATTGTTCAATGTTCAAGAGCAATGACGATGTTTAATTTTCAAGAGCAACCTCCCGATTTGGTTTAAAACAGGGTGATTCGTATAGGAGGGATTTTGCACTGCTCTAATTGAGCTGAGAGAGTCTGTGTAAATTAACTATTTTGGAGATGGTAAATATTCAAATTTTCTAGAGCTAATTTTATTCCATGTAGTTCTGCAGAAAAGTTGCTATGCCCAGGTGGAAGGGAAGCCGAAATGATAGCAGAGGGAAATACTGCTGCTGCTTCAACGGCTGATTGAGATTTGGACCCATCGTATATATTGGCAGGAAATCAACATTGCTCTGAATATTAATTGCATGGAGTTGTTTCACGCTGAGAGTCGGTAGAAGATTCTTACCCCATTGAAGAAAATAAGAATCAAAGTTCATTTGACGATGGGGGAGTCCAAGGTGGACGAAAGTAATTCATTACCTGTTGACTATTGTGAAGAGGAACTTTCCAACTCTGTGGTATTTCAAAAAGCCGTAGGCCTACGGGTCTTATTTTATTAGGTTTATTTCTATAGGGATTAGGTAGTTGTGGATCGAAGAGGTATGGGTGAATAGGATGAAAACAGCAACTTTTTATTTTGACTGCATACTTCAGTTGTAACATTTTTCTGCGGAGGTGCAAAGGGGGATGGTGAGCTTCAATACACAGACTATGAATCGGAGATGTCCTGAAGGCTCCAAGTGGAATCCGTAATGCACTGTGCTGTATAAGATCCAGCCAACGTAATACACTCTCTCGGGCAGAATCGTAGACTGGAGCACCATAATCCAAACGGGATCTAATCAATGCTCTATATAATCGAAGACGAGGTACAATCTGCTCCCCAAGACAGGGCAGATAAAGCTCTTAGTATGTTGAGCTTTTTTGAGACAGGTATTACGTACAAATTTAATATGTTCAAGGAAGTTTAACTGCTTGTCAAGGGTTAATCTCAAGAATCTGATGTTGTTGGCAATCGGAATGGTAAAGTCTGACATGTGCATTTCTGAATCTGTATGCAATTTAAGTTGATTGCAAAAGTGTATAGCGACAGTTTTCTGCTGTGAAAGACTATAGCCATTGAGCACTTCCCACTTTTGTATTTCATTCAGGGGTATCTGCAATTGGCGTTGAATAGATCTCATGTTCTGAGAATGGCAAGAAAGAGAGAGATCGCAGTATAAAGTTAAGCTTCAGCAGTATTTGGAAGTTCTTTTGTAATGGAGTCAATTCTAAGGGCAAAGAGAGTTGCGCTCAGTACAGACCCTTGCGGAACTCCTTCCTGCGAGAGTGTCGTAGAAAGGGAGTTAAAATATCGACTCCATAAAAAGTACTTAATGAATATAGGCAGGCTGCCTCGTAGACCAAGGGCATGCAGGTCTCTAAGAATGCCGTGACGCCAGATAGTATCAAATGCCTTCTCGATGTCTATGGAGACCATAACAAGGTGTTGATTTTTCATAAAGGCATTGCGAATGCGGAGTCAGCCTTGATCATGAGATCTAAGGCAGACCTGTTTTGGTGAAAGCCATGTTGGCTATTACTCATTAAATTTTGGTCTTCAGTGATCCAAACGAGTCGTCTATGGATCATTTTCTCAAGGATTTTACCGAGGCAACTGGAAAGGGAAATTGGCCGGTAACTAAAAGGACTGTAGGGATCTTTACCGGGTTTCAAAAAGGCCAGAACTGTCGCATGGTGCCAAGACGTAGGATAGATGTTTTCCAGAAATATTCGATTACAAAATAACAGCAGCTGCAAATGTTTGTCATCAAGGTGCTGTATCATGATATAATATATTCCATCCGGCCTGCAGCACTGTTAGGTGTTGTTCTAACGGCTTGTAGAAGTTCCGAATACTGAAGATGCTGGTTATATGGAAAGAGTGGAGAGGTACGAAAGTTGATGGGTCGCTGTTCAGTGATGATCTTGATTTCATGAAATTCGGGGGAATAACTTGATGCCACTGAGACTTGGGCGAGAGTTTTGCCCAGGGCATTTGCTATTATCAAGAGCAGCAGAGGGGTTCTTGCGCATTCCAGGAAAGAATTGTGGAAGGGATTGTCGGAAACTTGCCAGAAAGCTGTCTAATTTTCTTCCATATTAATCTGGAGTCAGTGTTTCTATTTACAGTGAACGCAAAAGAAGTCCAGGAACCTTTCTTGGATTGTCTTTGAATGAAACGAGCTTTTGCCCTTTGCTTTTTATAGTTAATGAGATTAGCTGTGGTTGGGGATCGTCAAAATAAATTCCACGCTTTATTTTTTTCCTTCTTTGCTTTCGTCATTCCACCATTAATTAAAATGCCGTCGGGCAGGAGGATTCGATAATGCAATTGAGTTTTTAGCTGCTGTTATCAAGTGGGATGTGATATATTTCGCCACTTCATCAATGGGCTGTAATCGTATAATTTCCTCATCCAGGATGAAAGCTCACTGAAATCTGACCCAGTTTTCTCGAGAGAATTTATTTCCTGCAGGGTTGGACTAATTGTGGTTGTGAAGTGAGCAGATTACAAACACTTGGAAAATGATCACTCCCCATGGGATCATTCATAACGGGCCATTCAATGATTGGAAACAGTATCGGGGAGCATATCGAAAGATCAATTGCAGAAGTTTGTCCAGTTGGCAGTTGTATGTGAGTAGGTGCATCAGTATTAAGGATGGTAAGGTTTTGCTTATGCAGAAAGGTTTCAATTAGTCGGCCATACTTATCTAATTTAGATTTCCCATAAGGGGTGGTAGCTATTGAAGTCTCCCAATAGACAGATAGGAGGACGTAATTGTATTAGAAGGTCTTCAACTTTGTAAGACAAGATATGATTAGGCGAAAGATATTGAAACCAGCGTTATCGCCATCTGAGTGAAGAAATGTACCGCAAGAGCGTCGATTTCTGTTTGTAGAACAATTTGTTTGGCTGGGATCTGTAAGTTGATCAAGATGGCTACACCACCACGGGCAGCATTCGATGCATTGCGATCTTTTCGATATATATAGAGTAGTTCTTTATGGAGGTGGAAATTTGAAAAGTTAAATAGGTTTCCTGCAAGCAAAAACCAACTGGAGAGTAGCGATGGATTTAGGTCATGAATATCGTCAATATTGCTACGAAGTTCTCTACAATTCCACTGTAAAATGTAAGGCATTACTTGAGATGAGTACAAGGAGCTGTATCTAATTGTTTTTTTCAGTATGGCAGGTTTATGGCGTTCAGACTTCTGTTTGTCTCTCTTTGTTTTTTTTTTCTTTTTTTTTTGGAAATATAGGCCGACCAGTGTCCATATCTTTTTTCACATATATTTCTAAAATCGGATCTTCCTGGTTGGATGAGTAACCAGTATCCAGGAGATGTCTTGGATATTCTTTCTTGAATTGGAACTTTTACTATGTGAAGTGGTAGCGATCACTGGTGGGGAAGGATTGTCACTGGTAGTGTAAGGGAAGTGTTACTTGCCTGGTCTGAGTGCTTACGGACGTTGGACTGTTTGTTGCTGAGAGAGGACAGCTCGAGCCCAGTCAGAGATTGATATATTTGAGGGGACTGTAACACCAGTTTGGGTGGACACTGTTTGTTGTTTTTGTGCAATACATGTACTGGCATAGTAGGAGCAATTATTTTCTTCGCTTCTTGATAGCTTACCTCGTTCTCAACCTTATATTTAACAATTTTTTTTTCCAGTCTTCCATCTGTCACAAGTTTTAGAACACGCAGGATGGTTGTCTTTGCAGTTGGGACAAGTCTTTTCTGTCGTCAAACATTCAGACTGAGTATGATCGGAAGATCCACTGTTGGGACAAACTGGGGTTCCTCTACATGTCGTCTGAGAGTGGACATACTTTTGGCACTTGTAACAACTCAAGGGATTGGGAATATAGGGACGAACACGGCAAAGTAGATAACCAGCTTTTACCGATGACGGTAGATTTGGAGAATTAAACATAAGGATAATTCATAATTGATGCAGCCAACTCTGACCAATTAACTTTATAAACATAGATAAAATTAAATTACAAATAAAATACATAAAATCGACTGTAAAATATAATATAATTTAAAATATAATAAATCATATGAATACATTAAAAATATTATACATTAAAAGCGTTAAACCCGTACTACTCTAAAACTGAACCTTTCGGCAGCATCTGCTGCCTTCCTCAACAATTCATTATAAAGTACTAAGCCTTCCCAGCAGACCCAGGGCGTATATTGGCACCTGCGCAAACTCCGTTTCCCATATGTCAGCACCGGAAGTGGCACAGGGCTGTAGGACCTTAAAACGTTCATCCCTATCCAGGATAACGGTCTCAAACGTTGCATTAATCCTACAACCCTTATCCCTATTAAAGCTATGATTACCCAAGGAACAAATCCTTAGGCTCTCCAGCCACTTCCGGTTCCAGAAACCCTCTACCTTATCTGTAATTACAGCTTCTTCAGCTGTTATCGCGCCGACCGGGCTAGCCGAGTGGGTAAAGTACCTGCCCGGCAACCCAAAGGTCGCGGGTTCGATTCCCGCCTCGGGCTTGGATCAAAGTACTGCAAAAAAACCTTGGGAGGTGCAATATGGCCACAGAAGCCGATGCGCCAACAACTACCAAAGCAAAAAAAAAAAAAAAGCTGTTATCGCATGCCCGGTTTCCCAGGCATGTTCCGCGACGGTCGACCCCGAGACATTAGCCAATCTAAGCGCCCTACTAAATTCCCCTAATTTATCGCGTAATCTGCGCTTGGTCTCACCAACGTAACATCCCCCAAAATCTGCCATTTTTGATTAACAGAGCGCCCCCCCCGGGCGACCTCGGAGGTAAACTTTATAAAGGGGGGAACCACTATTAAGCCAATTGAGAACCTCTGGCCCACGTCCCCTACGTAGTATAGCGAATGTATCGTCCACATACCTCTTCCATGCCCACAGGAGCAGCTTAACATCCTATCCTCAAATTCTTCCATTGCTAAATTAGCAATAACTGCGCTAATAAGTGAATCCATAGCCTAAGCGCAGATTATGGCAGATCAACTTTTCTGCCAGGGTTTCCGGCCCCACCACAGGGAGGCAGGAGCAGTGCCTGGTGTGACCAAGCGAAAAGTAGTACGGGGTTAGTAATAAAACTATGAGAAAAAAGAAAGGTGGCTTTCCTTTCTGTCTCTGTACAAGTGCTTTTATAACAAGAGCTGTTATTAAATAAATAGATTGCTTAACGAGGGGAACGTAAAAGAACTATACTGTATATTACTTTTAGGAAATCGCACTGAAAGGCAAGAAATCGCTCAGTCACAAACGCTTGGCCCCATGGGTCACCTCAAAATGTATTATTGGATGTATGTTTTTGAAGTGAAAATAATCAACAAAATAGTCAATTTTTGTGGCATATCTGCAAACAGTTGAACAACCTAATTTCAAATAATTCCGAATTTCTACTTCCATTTAATAGGAAATTAATATTTAAGTAATTTCAACCCTCCACCTTTTTAATAACTTTAACCCTTGCTTTCTTTAAAGTTATATATTTCATCAGACTGAATGCCTTTGGGCCCTTTCAAGAAGCTCAATGTCTTTTTTTTTTTTTTAGATCACGTCTCCATACTTGAACACAGTATTCCAAATGTGGTCTTACAATTGCCTTATACAGAAAGTACTCCCATCACTCATAAATAGCAGTTCATCAGACACATAAGTAGCATTTGGCACTCATAAGACAATGACTGAATGGCAGTTACTGTTAAGTACTGATAAGGGGTATTTCTTAATAAAAGGGAAGTGTATTTTTATCGAAGGTGGAATTTTTACACTAAAAAGGGACTAAAACCAGGGGCCATAAGCAAAATTTTATTTTGGTCGGCGTGTTTTTGACCCCTCCAGTAAACTACCTAATAGAACGTAAGTTCTATTAGGTATGTTGTGTAATATTTTGGCAAGGCAGTATATATAACATAATTACAGTTACTAAATTATGATATTACACAAAGAGTAGCATTAAGCGGAATTAAAAAGGGCATTGCTTAGTCATAACCATATATATACACAATACTTCAGCTATTTAGTTTGTTTCAGCCCCTTACAGTCATTTTCTTAAACGTTTCCAAAGAAAGGAGAAGACAGGAAACACGTTGGAGACTTCCCAGAAAACGAAAGGATCCGACACATCGAAGATCCGGATGAACGGGTGCTGAAAAGGCAGTTGAAGACGTAAGTCGCTTTTTATAAAGACAATGTATTCCTGAACACTCAAATTTTTATTTCTTTTACAGAGAGACACCAAAAGTAGCAGCAGCAATGATATGGGGCCCTAAAACAGAATTCGGAAATAGTGGATTCGAACCAGTTCCAAAGCATCGTTCTGTTTTTCGTACTATACGTTGAATCTTTGTCAGAAGAAGGCTAAACAATGTGTAAATCAACTACCAAAATAAAGAATAAAATAATAATAATAAAAAAGAAACAATAGTAGTTACTTTCATTATGTTTTCCATCTTTCTTTCTTTCTTTCCTGTAGCTACAAGAAATACTTCGTTTATCTGCACGCGAATTTCCTTTTTAATTTAAACATACGCGGTTCTTAGCGTTATCTTCACCAGGTGGCAGGGCAGACGGCGGCTTCCCAAGTACAGAAGACCCCCCCTCGTGCACTTCATTATGTCGTCTGGCAGTTGTCGTGCTCATTAACACCCAACAGGAGGCGACAACTTATGACTACACGGTGTCAAGGTGTCATTATGGTCCTCACAATCCGAACACCCTGTTTACCCTCACGGAACGTCTTCGAAGTCGTTTGCGGCCGCCACCTAACGAGCACTCAGACGTCTAATTGACCCTATTAAAAAGTATAACCACAATATTCACCTGGAGTCAAAACCATAAACTGATATTAAAAAAAAAGAAAAAAGAATCGCACGTATTAGTGTTAGGTACGCTACCGGCAGTGACGTCACATATGCACGCAACGTCACTTCCTTTCACTAACTACATAAGCTATTCGATGGAGCAAGAGCTGTTTCCCCGTTATCCTTTTTCTCATTTATCTATCTGTCTTTCCTCTCTGAGAAGCGTTTGATATGCTATTTTATCCACAAAAGGAGGGGAATAATCGTCCCTTAGCACCTATCCCTTTTACTCATCTCAGTGTTCCCCCACCCCTTCCGAGCCTCATCTCTTTGTAGCTGTCAGTGGTTAAAAGCAGAAACTGTAAACAGCGCCCCTGGTGGAGTCAGTGCATGCCATCGCATGTTATATTGTATGCGGGTTGCTCTTGACAAGGCACCATTTGTCATGTCCTCTGTGCGTTAGTATAGGGCGCGACCTGTGTATTTACCCCCGTTCTAAGCGCATTCCGCTCACAAGGCTCATGAAAATACACAAGATTAAGGCATCTGGGACACCTAATTTTCATAATTTCGCCATAACTTATAAACGACAATGTCGCGGTGAAGATTTTTTTTTTTCTCTCTCGTGTACTTTTTTTCACTAAGGGCATGGCTAGTCGTTGTGGGTAAGATTAATTGCAGCAATTTGTATCAGCCAGATGAGTTTATGAAATGAGCAAACACTAGTCCATAATGATGATAGTCAAAGGATGTGTGCAAATAATGCTGACGTCTATATTGTGAGCGTTTTTTTTTTTTTTTTTTTTTTTTTTATCCTCAGAATCTATTAAAAACAACTAAAAAAACCTCACTCGGATGAAGATGCGCTCTCAAAAATGGGATAAATTAACTACAAGACGTAGTTCGTCTGCCCATTTGAGCAGACGTACTGCTTGACCTGTACATTTCAAGAACAAACGCGCTCGAGTTTTATTTTAATGTCTTTTATTTATTATTTTTTTTTAACACAACACGAGACCGTGCGCGCGCGCAGACATTGTTAGCTGCCAGACTAGTTCTAATAATGTATTCTTAACAATGCAGAGCACGCACATTTTCATTATTGACACGAACGTCCATTATTGACAGCTAAAAATGGTTTAGAATTTCTTATTCAACAATTACAGAAACAATTGAACATCCAACAATAAAGAAAGCGACAAGCAAAAGTTCTTTCATCGTTAAATAAAATTTTATTTTTGATTATTTAAACCTTCGTGCTGAACGAGCAAAAGAGATACATTAACAATGTTTTCAATCTTATAAAAAAAAAAAAAAAAAAAGCACTTTTTTTTTCCACAGGCGGCACGATAAATCTTAACCATTCGGATATCTTTTTTTTTTTCTTCTTCTTTTTTAATTGTTACCAAAGATGCGGTTGGCAATTGTTAAACTTACGAAGGAGTTGTCTATAGCGAGTCTTTCATTGTCATCTTGTCTGGCACTGTTGTTTACCCTTTGTCAAAATCTTGTTTTCTGTTGGGTGGCGCTCATGCAGTGGGCCTTATAAATCATCGTTAATCATCGTGTAGTTTCGTCAGAACAGACGCTGCCAGTTCCGGGGTGTTCCTCTCTTATAGCAGCTTCTATAAATCTAACGCCACATCTGTTTAACGCGTTGATAAGCTAATAACAAGAAAATATGTGCAGCAATTTCAACCTTTTGGACAATCCATCCTTTAAAAAGTGGTCCGACAACCCGATACTACTACTAATAGTAATAATAATAATAGAAAAAGACTGTTCAATGATGATTAACTCGGACCTGGTGAGGGTCTGAAATTGGCTTCAGGTGATCCTGTATACTTTCGCCGGGGTTATTTGGATCAACTACGAACCTGGATTTGATTTAAATCGGATCTGGGCTGAAACCGACAACATCAATTAAAAGTGCAGAGACCGGTTCGAGTCCTCATTCGCTGGGTAGTGGATTCCTGGTGCGAAATTAAAGTACGTTGGGGGAATCCATCACTGTTTACAATGGGTGGCCGGGCAATGTGGCACGCTGAATCCGAAGACCGCTCTTCGGCCGTGCGCAGGTAAAAGGCGTATGTTCTTTATTATCGGTCACGTCTGCATGCGGAGGTGCGGAAGGCGGACCGCAATGTCTGAAGATTGTCTTTTAAACTACCGCCATGTCAGGGCGAGAGAAAACATCCCCACCATGTAATTACCGAACTGTACATCAGGGCCGGAGATTAGGATTGGATTTTTATCAAGCGACTCGAGAAATTTATCTCGTGATTGACTGTACGCAATAAAACCTTAAGGGGTTGCCCCGATGTATACAAAAATTATTCATAAACGTAAAAAAATGCGCGCAAATCCAGTTACGGGTTGTAGGGGTGAGGAAGAAAAAGGTCTCGTCGTGAGGAACGCGGTTTCGGCGCTCACACTTTTTGGCGTGTGTAATTGGTTGGTTTTTGCGGCGATTATCTTCTGCGGAAGGCATAGGGTCGTCGTACGACGGGGGAAAATGTGTTTTAATGTGGGCATCAGGCACGAGAGGGGGGGAGGTGTGATCAGCTCGCTGAATTAATACTCGGAGCTCTTTGTGTTTGTAAAAGTACCGGCTGTGACAAAAAAAAAATTATGAATTCATACCTTGGGTGGCGCACCGAACAATTTGGGGAACCCCTGACCTACCAGATTTATGTCGGAACTTTCAGGAAAAAAATTTCCTATAAATGACTCGAAACGTAGTTTATGGAAAATATTCTTTGTAAAAAAAATAATTGTTTATAGGAAAAATCGGTATTTATGAAAAAATTTGGGGGAAAATTGCTATTTTTTAAAAATCGGTATTTTTAAAAAATTATTTTAGTAAAAAAAAAAAAAAAAAAAAAGAAGAAATATAAATAAATTCTCTGTTTATAGTCGAGGACGGCCAACATAGAGTCAGAGGAATTGTTTATGAAAAACACCGTTGAGGAAAAAAAAATAATGCGAAGAAAAATTAAAACAAAATCATTATTTATGAAAATATTATTTTCGGGAAAACTACTATTTATGAAAAATACAAAAAAAATCATTGTTTATGAAAAAAAAATATTTTGGAGATGTGTTTAATAATGCGGTTTCATAAAAACTACATATGAACAGATATTGCGAAAAAAACATTATTTTATGAAAATTTTACTTCAGACTATTACACTTGGCAACTAAGGCCATGAGGCGTCAGCATATTGCGTCTATAAATTGCGCGCGTATTCTGTAGTCGACCCGCTTGTTTGCTAGACGAAAAACCCGTATTTCTTGAAAGAAACAACCATCCAATCCTGTCCTGGGGCCAACTAACTCAGCTACGTTGCAAAAAAAGGCCATAAAAACTCCTCGCGTCATTGGTGGAAATTTAACCTAGACCTTTTCCGCTCACTGGAGGAACGGTGATTACACCCGCTGCTATCTCCTAGGGCTTCAAAAACTGCTTATGAAAAACTTGTGGCTGAGTTAGTCGGTCTTAAGCGAGGTAGCGTGGTTTTTCTTCGAGCAAATCGATTTCTTTGTTTTGTAAAGCACCATATGCCGACGCCTCACAGCCTTATTTGCCTTGGCGCTTGACGCTTATATAAGACGTCCAAAGTAGACTTCTTTTTTTTTAATACCATTTCTATTAATGTAACTTCCCAAAGGGCCCCTTAGCAGCGTCTTCCATCTAATATTACGCGTATTTAAATCAATCGAGTTCAAGTGGAACTAATGACAAAATGAATTTGTATACAATGGACTCGGCTTCCAGTCATCAGTATAATGACCAAGTCTTTGTGCACTAACAGAAGTCATTACCGTTCTACAGTGTTTACGACAACAATGGTGTTTGGCCAAACAATAAGTGCTTTACAAAACAAAGACCGCGTCAACAATAAATTTATTATACGCTGTCGCGTTGTCCGCGATTTCAAGCCTAATGGAGCTAACAACCTTCTGCTTGCACTGTGGGAAAATTCGGGGTGGTCTTCGTTTGGTAAACATCGAGCGGTGTTTTTCTGCGTCCGATGGTAATGGACACTCCCCTCTAACAAAGTAATAACAATAACAGAAGATGAAGCGATTAAAATCATTTGTCAATTAAAACACACGATGACAAGTCGTCTGCATACAAACCCACGAGTCACCAGCTTACATTGGCGTTTTTCTATTTCAATTAAGACGTTCTTCTTGGCAAAGAAAGAAAGCCTACATGGTGTCTAGTTGCCGCGCTTTTATATCGGTTTTCAAAAGGGCACTTTGAGGGCAAAAACACTTCTTCATCGTCTTTCGAAATCACCCTTAATAGCCGCCAAGATTGATAAATTCTTCAGTCGGAAGAACCAACCCGAAATTAGATTTCTAAAAGCCCAGTTTGGATTCCCTCCGAAATCGTGCGCGAGCAGCCAGACGCCCACGAGTTACGAGAAATGGACCGATAATGCCCGTAATTTACGGAGATCAAAAGTGAAATATCTCCGCAAGGAAGCCGCATTTGTCCCGTTTCTATAGTTACTGACGTAAACAAACTTTCCGGTTTCCATGGCAACCGAACTAGGAAATAAATAATTCGGAAAACTTTCTCGCGATCGCGTAGGTGGAAAGAGTGCGAGATCGATGGTGCAAACGTTCGTATTCGGAAAGAAACCGCGTGTGCAGAGAAGGAGGTGGAGAGAAGTTCTGCAAATAGCGAATCCCTCCTTCTTCCTCAAAGTAATTTCGATTCAAACGTCTTCATCTTCCTTTGGACACTTTCCACCGAAGTGTTCGTTCAATGACACGTTGCAGATGCGCGCATACTTATCCGGGATTGAGTTTAACGTTTGGCAGATATCCGGAGGACATTCCAGTAAGAGCCCAAACGCAGAGGGTGGAAGGCAAGCGCGAGATGTATGCTGGGTGGTTTCTTTGGTGCAAATGAGGAGGCTGTGGGCCAATGCCGCACAGGCCTTCAACACACCTTTCCTTCCAGTGCCATAATAACGTGACAACTTGTGAATTCCGGCCGCTGGGGGTCTAATTAAGCTACCCTGTAATTGATAGGCTTGTCCACCCCCTTTCTGCCTGCCGAGAAAGGGGAGCAGCGATCCCATTAAAGACGCGACCAGGCTTTTGTAGCCGGCACTCGCAGGTGTACGAAAAGGTGTCGGTCGTTTGCTTGTTACGGCCTTTGTGGCTGCCCCCCTAACAGCTTTCCGACACTGCCTCCACTGCGGACTCGCAGTCAGGGCGTGTTCCGCACACACACACGTGCATCGCTGCCTCGGTGTATTCCGTATTCCGGAGTGGTCTGCAGCGTTCTCCCAATGACCTTGGGTTTTCGCGCTTGGCCGGCGGGAGTTCCGACGGTCGTCGAAGGGAAGTGGTGTTGGGTCCGACCCGCAGCGAGGCAGGGTTGCAGGTGCTCTACCGTCAGATGACCGGCCGGACACTCGTGGGTTTTCCAACATAAACGAGAAATCCCAGAGATCAGTGCCATTTGCGATTTAGGCAGTGGGACAATGCTCGGATGCCCTCGCTTGGGGGCCGATAGACAGACCCAGCAGTAGGTAGAAGGCTTCACGATTATTCTACTGCCCTCTCCCTTTTACAAACTTCGTTCCTTCAAGGATCAGTCTCCCAATGGTGGATTTTCTGCTGATCTTTGGACACACCACATCTGTCCCAAATAAAGAAAAAAAAAATTTTTCTGTTTAAACTCAGGGACGCCCACACAGTCAGAGGAGTTGTTTATTTACAGCAGCACACGGACTCCTATTTAGGGACAATGGCATCCCCGTGACCCAACACAAATTTTAATAAATTTGTTTCCTCTTTGGATACATTGAAACCATTCCGCCACCAGGGGGATCTATTGTCGTATTCCTTTATTAAAGCTAGACTACAGCCGGGCATAGCGTTAATCAAAATGTCCGTCAAATTTACAAACCGTATCGACGTCTATAATGAATAAATAAATAATGCGCCTCCTGGTGGCAAACGATCGAACTACGAATTCTGTTTTCCCCATTAGTCCCCTCCTTTAAGGGGGAATTGCCGAATTGGGCAGAGCTCACAACTTAATTTACATCGCTTTAAGAGCGCGAGTTTCGAACCGGGTGGGGGGAGGTCAAACGGGGTTCATATAAATCAAAACAATATTTCTGCTTTTTATCGCTCTTAGTAATGTAAACCCGGTGTCGGGTTCAATCTCGAGATGATACATCCCAACCCTGCCGACACTCCCCAGAGCGGCGTTGCGAGTGGATCGGATGAAACGCATACAAATACATCAAAACTCTATTAAGTCCCTTAATGGGTGTTAATTCGGGTAATATCTTCTTGCCTTAAATGGAATCGGGGTATCTTTCGCTGTGCCGTGTTGACCCACACTTACCGGTCTCCACCTTACTAATTTTCGAAAGTCCTTAGGCGTGTCGGAACTATCCCTTTGCGGGGCACTCGCAACTGCTCCTTCGGCCTCTCTTTATTAATTTTCAGACAAGTTTTTATGAGTTTTCTTGCCTCCCCCCTCCATTGTGAACCTAAGCCGCTCCTGAGGTCGCCATCATAACGTACACTCGCAGCCATCCCTCGGATGATGAGCGGATTATCGAGCGCTTCGAATGAGATCTGTCGAGGGAACATCTGCGATGACCCCCAGCGCCACCTATCGCATTTCATTAAAAACACAAATTGCACATTGTCCGATGAAGTTTAGTAATGTGATTAAGGCCTAGCGCAACAATTGTCTCGAAGTTTTTTTTTTTTTTTTTTTTTATCTCGAGATATTACGATCGGCGCATGCGTAGTTTTGAGCAAGGATTGCGTTATATAGCTTTCGTTCTATTTGGGTGCAGTCTCGAGATGCAACTCCCCTTAACTGTACGCGTGCGTACTTTAAAACTTCATTATTTGAAATTAGCCCACCCCACCATCGAAATAAATTTATTAATAGATAAAGAAATACGCGTAAATTTAATATTTTTGAAGTTTTTGTTTTGTTTTTTTACTGCGAAAGTTTGATTAATTGAAAATATACACTGCTGGACAAAAATTAACAGAACAAAATGTTTTTTCACGAATATTTTATTGTAAACAGCGTCATCGAAGTCCGATATTTGATACAATAACCATTCTGGAGTGCAAATTCCGAATACCCAATAGCAATCGATATACCACCTTACAGAGTTGCCCGTTATGCAAATTATTCAGGCCTATAAAAACAAGGGTTGCGTCCACATCATTCCCGTCCTTTGGCTTGCTAAGTTGGACAGCCACATCTCCAGTAATCAGGATGGCGAGTCATCGCAGTTTAGATGATTCTTTCAGATGCCAGGTGGTTGGACAGCTTGAAGTTGGGAAGTCGCAGGCGGAGATGGTATGTTGACTTAATGTGTCACGCAGTATCGTGTTGCCACTATGGAAACAATTTCAGAAGAAAACAGAGGGCTACGTCAATCAGAACAGCCGGCTATCTGCTCTAACAGCAAGACGGTACCCTACGATGTCATGTCATCAACTGACTCTTGAAGGTGCTAAGGCCACGTGTGAAAACATTTCCAACCGGACTGTGTTAAGGCAGGATCAATTCAAGTGGACTCTACGCAAAGAAACAGGCGAGTTGTATTCAATTAACCCCGAACCACCGCAGAGCTCGTCCAAACTGGTGCCATGAACATGTGACTTGGAGCCCTGAAAAATGGGCCACAGTTCTGTTCTCTGATGAGTCCTGTTTCAGTCTACAAACAGATTCTAGACGTTATTTCATCTGGAGAAGGTAAAGAAGGTACCATCCCTCCAACGTCACAGATGGTATTGCGGAATAATGATCAATGGCCGCTTCCCTCTTCATGTTTTTAACCAGGATACCATAATTGCGCAGTGGTACCGAGAACAGATCCTTCAACCCTATGTGCAACTTTTTAGGGATGCGGTTGGCCCATATATATATATATATATTTTTTTTTTTTATGCACGACAACGCCACTGCACAGAGCTCAAGTGGAGGAAGAATCTCTTGAAACTGAAGATATCCAACGACTGCCGTGGCCAGCACGATTCGCAGAGTTAAATCCGATCGAACATGTGTGGGACGCCGACAGCCAACTCCTTGGTCACTTGCTGAAACGAGGTCTGCGCTAGTGGAAGAATCTGATTTGTTGTCGTAGAATCTTAGACACCCTTATATCGAGCATGGTTCACCGCCGTCAGGCCTGCTTGGTCTTTAGAGGGGATCGCACGCCGTACTGATTGCATGTGACCACATTTTCGACCATCTTTATCGACTTCTGTAATGTGACCTTTTTGGTAATTCTTATACAACCCCTATAAAAGCCCCTTATATACCTGTCCGAAGTTTCTCGCTGTCTCCTCATTTCATCGTTATTCTATGGTAACACCGCCATACCAAATTTTGTCCCATTTCAGCGCAAGCTGCACCACGTTTTCAGTTAATTTTGTCGAGCAGTGTATATTTATATTAATACGAATTTTATATTATTTTAATTGACTTTATATACATTACGATTAAGCCAATAACAAAACTGTTTACTTTTCTTAATTAATTACGAAAGACAGGATATTGTGAAACGTCCACAGCCCATTTTTTGTCGTTTATATCTCCTCCGTCATTTTAAAGGAAAAAATTTGCCTTCATTAAGAAACACTGTGTATAATATTTGATATTTAACTCTACTTTTTCCATCATTCCATTATCGTGCATTTAAAAAAACAAAATGGGGTACAGACATGTCTGACGAGCCAAGTTCAAGTCTAGTTTCTTTAAAAAAAAAAAAAAAAACAACTCTACCACACTAATGTCACGAATCGGGATTCCCCACTGTAATGGAGTGCAGTCAATCAGCTGTTTTTCGCAACAATCGTATCAAAATGTACTCACTCAACGGTAACTATACATACTCTCGTTCACAGGCGCACTCTGTCACGCTTTCAGTATCGTTTGCGTGACACCAAAAATTGTTGTTCATCGTTACAATCGATGGATGGTTACTCGATAGTGGCTGCGTTGCTGCTGCTGCCCCCGAACCCCATAATTGGGGTATTTCCAGCTAATTAACACCGAAAAAGACATCTTACGAAGGACAGGCCATCTCTGACAGATTAATAGAAGCGGGGACATTGCCGATGACGGGGAAACAAAAGAGGAACTTAAAGAGGACAATAGCCAAGGTGAGCTTTACGTGATCCGCGTAATTTCATATTTTTTTTATTGATGGCCCCTGCGACTGAGCGCGATCAATAAATATTAGCCCGGACACGAGGTGATGAAGAAATTTACGAAAGATTTTCCTCCTAATTTAATTTCTTTTTCCGCGGACACGTTGTCTCGAATCCGCCACTCTTCTTAAGTTTCGTGGGAAGGTTCACAGACCGCTATAATGACACGATAGGAAAATTAAAATCCAATGCGAGCAAACAGAACGAATGACCATCTTGGGAGTGGCGAGGCACTCCCATAGCTGGAAGTTTACGGCCGGTTTCCAAGCGAGTATTAGAATACGAATTAGAGCTCCGCATCCCGGTTTTCTTGCTCCATGAGCATACGATAATTTAGTGGAGGATATTATGTTCTCCCATTAAATAAACCTACCGAATGTTAATGTATAGAAATCTGAGCAGTTCGTCTTCCAATAAAATCTGTTATTAGATGACCAATGAAAAAAAAAAAAAAAAAAAATTATTTTAATCAATAAAATATTAATTTAATATTACAAAAATATTAAGGGAGGGCAATTGAACACTGGTTACTGACGAGCATGATATATTAATGCAATCTTATGAGCAGCCCAATACGAGCAAAGGAACCTGGTCCGCCTCCTTGCGGCAGGGACGGTACCACGGAGCAGCTTTCCCAGTGAACCCTGCTTCCACGCTACAATTATTTTGAACTGAAAGCATGCACTCCTTTTAGATGGGGAAATTTCATTAACGACAAATGTATAACTTTATTGTATGTATAATCTATATAAATTTATTGGATGAGTTGCGGGTTGGAAAATGGAACAAACCTGTTTTGATTTTTTTTGTAGGTTGTACTTTTGCAAGGTACATCTAGTTGTTTTTTCCTAAAAACAATAACAAAGTATTTGAGTAATTAAAAGGGAGACAAACGAAAAATTTTATTAACACACTGGTTACGTAAGCAACAGTATACAACGCCAAATATTCTGTTACCCATAGACAAGCCTTCAAAAATGAGCAGGCTGATTTGAAGACTTCTTCCAGGTCAATTTGCCTTTGTCTCAACAAAAAATCACAGCTAGAATCACTGTAGCCTCTAGAAAATTTCTGTCCTTAAGTTGTTCTTTCGGTTTACGAAAAACTGGAAGTCGCTAGGCGCAACATCTGCCAAATAAGGTGGGCGCGCTGGATCACTTGGAATTTTACACTTCTGAAGGAAGTTTTCTCCACTTTCTGGCGCTCCCTTGACATCCTTAGTACAAAAGCCTATATAAAGGAAAGGCGCATTAGAAAAACCATAAAATAAATATCTTAATAATTGGGTAATCTTAAAGAGGATTTATTTTAAAACAAAAGTCTTAAATCTAAGTTCGATATCATCCAAACTACAAATACGCTGATTAACCCGGTACCACTGAGTAATTAGTCACATGGGCTGCACATATGATCGTCCCCGTGGATTTTACATACATCATACTTTTATACATAATTTGATCCACCTATTAAACCCATTTCCCATTCCTGATCCAATATCATCACACCTTACTTATACTGAGAGGTTCTGTGCATCTAGAAACGCAGAGCCACTCTCCAGTCTGCCCAGATTACCTGTGTCTGTGGCCGATGACGGCAGCAAGACCGTGCAAAGAGAGGTGGTGCACCAGATGAGGTGCATCTTGGCGAACACAGAAGGAGTTCACTAAACGTTTTTTAAATGGTAATAACAAAAAACATTGTAGAAAGAAATGGACCCCTAAACAGCCCCGGATACCATTGCATGGTCCTGGACGCCTGATATTCACTTCAGCAACTACACCAAAAGTATATTTTCTTCCATAAGTATGTCCAAAGTAGCCCCTACCTCGACTCAATGCGTTGCGCAGCTCGTGATAATGAAAAGAGTTAAATAGAACCAACTCTTCCTCCGCACCCTACAGTGTCCAGATTGTGGACGATCCCTTCATTTCTGCAATGGCTACGACCACTGTTTTTCAACATCGTAAGAAAAGATGGACTCAGCCATCTGGACAAGAAGAATTTTCATACACATTGGCCAAATTGGTCTGTCCCAACGCGATTCTTCCTCAGACTCTGTTTTCATCTCGCAAACTAGAAACCATCCACAGAATACACACAATTTACAGACTCGATACAGTGACACCTGAGGGACTCGGCTGCTTTGGACTTGACTCCAAACAACCCAACTCTCTCTATACAAAAATAAAAAGTTCTCTTCAGCAACAAAAAACGAAACGCAGTCATCAAGATGAAGAAAGATGCAGTAGTTATACGCAAGGGTTCTAATTTAAAAAGTCGGAACTTTGAAAGTTTAAGGCGCTATATGGCATCTGTGAATTGGGCGGACTGCAGAGTGAGGGCGAATACATCAGTTATGGAATACCTTTAAATCAAAAATCACAGAAGCCATGAACACATACATACCTTTAAGAAAATACTGGAGGAAGAGGACGACTCCAAAAATGGATGAATGCGGAACTGGCCGGTCAAATAGAGAAGAAACAGATAGCATGGGACAGTTAGAGAACGATGAAAAGTACTGAAGCCTACAACAGGTACAAGTTGATTTGTAATAGTATCACAGAGAGGCCAAGGCCACTGGCCAAGAGAGCATGGAGACAAGGAATGTTTCATTTTATGTGAATACAAGAAAGAAAACAGCAAATCAGATCGGCGTGGGAATGTCTTAAATGTCTTATAATTGGCGTGGGAATGTCTTAGACAACCCAGCTGATGTTGCGGATGAACTGAACAGGCACTTTGCATTTGTCTTTACTAAAGAAAGACCCTTCCTGCTGAGAAGAGGCTATGCAAATGAAGCTGAGCCATATGAAATTAGTGATTCCGAAATTACAGATGACTGTTCATTAGAAAACTTTCGCGCATAGAGTTTCTCGAATCACTGGATAAATGCCATCAGCTCAGAGTTGATGGCATATATCCTGTAATTTTGAAGGAGGTCGCCAGGAAGTGTATTGAACCATTGGTGTTAATTATGGCGGCATAATGGAAGAGGTGGGTGGTCAGCAATTATTTTAAAATCTAACATTAAAAATTATTAACACCTACAACTTTGAAGGAATTTCTCTTCTGATCCAAGTTAAAGATTCTCTGCTTCAAATTTATATTCCGCCTGGACCTACTGATGATATCATTAAGGAAATGAAAACCTGGATCACCACTATCCATAAGTCTCAATCTAACATAATTATAATGGGCGACTTTAATCTCCTCCTGCCCAAATATAATTTACAAATGAAGTTGCTGTCCGACTCTTCATTAGTTCTAGGAGCTAAAAAAAAAAAAAAAAAAAAAAAAAACGTCCCTGTTACAAGAGATAATCAAGCGCCTGATCTTGTTTACTCTTATCTTCGATTTGAAGAAAAAAGTAGCAGCAACATTATGTTTAGATATGACCACAAAAGTATAGGACCGCAAGCAGCAATTTACTGTGGGAATCCTCTGCCCCCATCTGGAAATCACTAGAAGAATATCATCAATTAAATTCCTTCAGAAAGAAAAAAGTTTTTGCAGCTCTTGAAATATTACCTGTGGGAGTCTCTCAAAAATATATCTATTCAGGACGCCACGTTTCTACTAATAAAATGGTTGAATCAATTAAAAACAGAGTCGGCATCCAAACTAGTAAGGCTCTCTTTTCAATCCAAACCGTGGTTCAACTCCCATCTAAAATCATACTTTAAAAGGAAACAAAAATGCCACAGGCAGTGGAAGAACTTCATCAACATACATAAAGTATAAAAAGAGCAGAGCATTGTTTCAGCTCAAAAAAATTGAGGCGTACAAAAAATCATTTAATGTTCAGGCTCAAGCATATTAAAAGAGCACTTTCTTCAAAAACAAGAGCTACCTCGTAGCATGACTAGGCTGCGAGGTAGCTCTTCATCATTGATTCTTTAGTTCATATTATTTCCAGGTGCATCTCCCAGCCATTCCTTCCAAGACTATGGAAGACTTTTAGAATTCCAAAACAGGCTAGTAGTAATAACCATATGTGGACATGTATCACGTCTTACGCAAGGCGGCCCCTAAACGTTAGTTTATCTCCGCCATGGTTCTCTGTAATGATATACAAGACTCTATACAATAGCCAGAAATGTGTAGTGTTATGTTTGCATAGTGTGTGTTGTTTATCTGTTTCTGGCCGCATTGCTAACCAGGAAATACTGGGAAGCGGTACCCGTCCACACCACGAGGAGGCGGGCCCAACTATACTGAACATTAGTACACGTACTAAACTAAATGTAATATTTCAAGCACCCACAGAAATAAGCGCAAGTCATATGGGTGCAGCAGTCTCCTTTAATCACGTACGGTGGTGAATACCACAAAGAATCCCGCATCCACTGGAGAAAGTGTAATAGCAATGGATGCCAGCAGTTCCCGTACCCAGGAAGCCCAAATCTGGGTACAAGCAGTTTAAAATCCAGTCTCTAATAAACTGGAGTAATAACCATATGAGCTATCGTCCAACTGCTATGTCGTCAACAATCGCTAAAATTATTGAAAAGATCATGCTGCCATATCTTCATGATGCGATCTTCGCTAATGCACCTGTCAACACGCATTTTGGTCCTACTGGGCACTCCACAACAACGAGCCTAGCTGACACCATTGTGCGCATCAAAACTGCGTTTCAGGATAAAACACAATGCGATGTCTTTTACTTAAACATCAAATGTGCTTTCGACAACATTGATCACAAGAAAGCCATTGAAATACTGAAAAATCATTTCCTCATTGACACAATTGTTATATCCTATCTACGGTAGAGCCTAAATCACAGAAATCTCATCTTCCCACTAATTCTGATAATATTCTCGTCACAACCACAACAGGCATTCCTCAAGGAGGTGTTCTCTGCAGTACTATATTTTCAGCATCTCTACAACCACTTCAACAAGAAAAACCAAATCTGCTGGCATATGCCGATGATTTAAAGTTATTTATAATCTCCAAAGCCAGTGATGATATTCGCATATCAATGATGCGAATTCACAGATTTGTGAAATCATCAGGTACCTGAAAGATCTCAATCTGACTATAAATGCAAGCAAATCTGCTCAAATTACTTATTCCCTTCAGACACAACCCAACCACATAGAAATAAAAATTGCAGATGTTCCAATCCCAAATGTTTATGCTCACAAAACCCCTGGAGTTGTTTTTGATAAAGAAATCTTTCCTTTAATGCCCACTATTTTTATATGTTGCTCAAAAAATTCAAAAAGCAAAATGGCTAATCAAACAAGAAACAGCAGCGATTCAAAACAGAAAAAGCAGTCATTAAGCATGTTCAAAGATGCATCTTTCCCATTCTGTCCTATGCTTCCGAAATACGGTCTGGTGCTCCTCAAGTAATTGTCAAGAAATTCCTTGCCCTACAACATTGGGTTCTTAGATGGCTCAGTAATAAACTTCGTTTTCCCTGTACAATATCCAGGCAACAGCTTTATGAAAAGTTAAAAACAAAGCCTCTGCAACAGATGATCAACGAGTCTGGAGTCATGCTTCTTGCAAAGCTAATTACTTTTCATGCGATTCACCAAACTTAGCCATATAATAGCTGTTCCCTTCAGGGAAAATTCAAGAAACCAACAATTCAAATCCAACCTCTCCAGGCCCAAACAAATGGACAGAATATTCCCCAATGCATCCCTTCACCTCATAAATCATCACAACGTTGATTGCAAGAGGTTGCTCAACTCTGAAGCCTACAGGAGTCTCATTTCCAAACAAATTATGAGAAATACAAACAGCTGCAACCCAGTAACTGCATCCGAGAGCCAAATGTCATGTTCTGCAATATATATTTTTGATCATTATAATTCATATTCGTTGTTAATGTATATATAGAATATGCTATGTATTTGTTTTTATATTCGTCTCCTTTGTAATGAATTTATGCCCCTAGCCTAGTGCTGTGATGGGCTTGCTGTATTTGTAATAAATGAATATTTATTTATTATTTATCTTTGGACTCAAGTGAGATTCTTTTTGGATTGGAGAAGTTTGAATATATAAAAGCGGTTATAACAGTGAAGTTGATAACTACAGACCGGTTAATCTGACTTCAGTGGTAGGGAAAATCTTGGAAGCAATGATTAATAGTGCAATCAGATATGACACACACACAGCATGGTTTTGTTAAGGAAAAATGATGTTTAACTTGGTAGGCTATTTTCACACAGTTACTGATGAGCTGGATGTAGGGAACAATTTCGACATAGCTCATTTGGATTTTGGCAAGGCATTTGACTCAGGCCTTCATTAGAGGTTATTATATAAGCTGGAACACGTTGAGATTACTGGAATAATTCTAAGATGAATTGCTCGGTAGCCGCAAGGTAGAAGGTTCTGATTAATGGATATTCTTCGGATTGGTGTAAAGTCAGAAGTGGGGTCCCCGATAATTGGTTCTTGGAATTTGTGATTTTCATAAACGACATCGACGGAAGACTAAAGAGCGTAATGTCAAAATTTGCAGAGAACGTAAAGATTGGTAGCGTAGTTAATGATTAGTACTAACCAGCGCTTCTTCACGATGAGTTGAACAGGCTGCAAGAATGGTCAGAAAAGTAGCAGCTATGTTTTAATGTAGCAAAATGCAAGGTTGGGAAACTTACACTTGGGAAAAAGCAACCCCAAAATAAATTATACACTCGCTGGGGTTCAATTAAAATAGAGTAGAATAAGAAAGGGATCTTGGGAGTTCCGATACGGACAGACATGAAATTTTATGAACGGCGTACAGAGGCAGTCATTAAAGCCCATGATGTTCTACCGATGATTTATCTAACATCATCAGGTAGAGATATGAAGGTCATAGTGCCCCTGTATAAGGCAATTTTAAGACCACATTTGGAATGCTGTTCAAACATGGAGACCTGATCTGGGGAAAAAAAAAAGTTTCTTGAAAGGATTCAAAGACGAGCAGCTCGAATGGAGAGAGAGAGGCAAAAGGGGGACCATATGAGGAAAGACTGCGTATATGTGTGCTACAGAGCTTGGCAACCAGGCACCAGAGAGGTGACTTGATTGAGGTTTTTAAGGCTCTGAGATGGATTAGTAAAATGAATGAAGGCGGAATTTTCACTGTTATAAAGAATTCCAAAACCAGGGGAAAAGGTTTAGACTGGATTGTAGGAAAATTTCTTTTAGCCAGCGAGTGATTGCTGGAACAGATTGCCATCGTGGGTAGTTTAGGCTGATAGCGTGAATAAATTCAAAGATCAACCTGTGTGAGGGGGGAAGCAAGTAATTTGTATTTTCTTATCTACTCGTTTTTTTTTTGTTTTAAGTCTGTGGCTTCCTTGCGCTATTACTATAACAGACAACGCGGTAAGATCTAAGCCCTCTAGTGGGATTTTCATATCCAGTTCTGGCGTGGTATTTGGAGCCCAAATACCACGCTACACCTGATTACTCAGGGACTACAAAATCGCCTGAACCATAGAATACTGTATATCTTGAATGTGCGCGACCCCGATCCAATTTGCACTGAATCCATCTGGCCTATCGGTACGACTAGGCAGAATCACTCGCTTCCTCAATCCTCTTCCATCGACCATAAGTAACTCCAGTTTTTTCCAGGCAACTTACAACGATCTCTGCAAGGGTCTGTTAATAATAATTACGATCAGCCAAATCGTGCTACCGCAATAAACAGCGCCACAGCAACCAGAGACCCTCTAATAATGTTCCAATATCGCTCTATTCACAAAACCTATCCGTTCTAAGCTTTTATTGTGAAAGGTAGGCTCAAACCAACAGACTGCTCCCGTGTTATTCTTCCTTAGGATTCTGCAGTGAAAAAATTAAAAAATAACCGCAATAAACAGCGAAACGCAGCGACACACAATCGAAGTTCTTCTTCCATTTGAGGATAACAGGGCGTGTCGAGATATTCGCTGCTCGGATAGTCGCGTTCCATTACTCAAGAAGCCAGTTCCTTCCGATCATATGACACCACTGCATGCATTGCCCTACAGCAAGCGTTTTCCAAGAATAGTTCCTCCATCTCCAATTTATAACAAGCGCTGGACTCAGACCTGTTATGTACACATCGTCAAAAGAAGCCTCAAGTACGAAACAAACCACAAGTTCATCTGAATTACTGAATAAATAAATTTTTCTGTTTATACTCTGGGACGACCAAACAGTCAGAGGAGTTAACAAGATAGACAGAATACAAGAAACAGCACCGTATTCAGCAGTCACGGGCTTGAACCCCGGTCACTCAAGGCATCTGAGCAGATCTCTCAAGGAAATCCCTCATCTCCTGGAAGTCGAGTGAACTTTCTCTTCGCCCCATGCCCTGACGGACACGGACCGAAACAGTCCGTTACATAGATCTCTCTTGTTCTTCGTTCACAACAACAAGGAATCTGAATAACGCTGATCATAAAAAAATCGGTCATATGCTCAGGGAGACTATTGGGTCTCAACAATCACTATTTACTATACACAAATGTGCAATTTGAGAACCAGCAGCTCGAAGGAACGCACACTCAGGAACTACTTTAACTCAACCCTGCATTAATGCGACCCCAGGAATAATGGTTGTAGAATCATTCGTCTTTCGCTCGAACCCATCCCGAGATTCCACCTGATGGCAGAAACCACCAAAATGAACTCATTCTAAATGTAAAAGTTCAACTGTTAGAAGTGAAAGACAATTACCAGGGCTCAGATTGAATTTCGCAATCCTGACCCACAGTCTCTCAGGTGGCCGTGCCTAAGCATCCACCGGAAAGGAGTTGTTGGAGTTGCTCAGTATTTACGCTCCTCTATTCTGGACCCAACGGCTGCCTTTTCTTAATCTGTCATCAGGTGAACCGCAAAATGACGTTCCTCTGCAAAAGCCAGAAATCATATATCTGACCACCTGTGAGACACACAAACGTCAACCACAGATAAGCAGGTCGTAAGTTACGTATTATGGACAAAATTCAAATCAATCCACGAATGTGACTGAGAATGTGTAAAAAAAATCCGCGCTACTGAAACCTAGATTACAAGAATGGCTAACTACCAGAGGTCAGCAAAATGGCTCCAGACCTCATACTAAACACAAATTTTGCAATATAAATGGCTAAGGATTCTGTACCAAAACGTGAGCAGCATCCGTAACAAGATGGATATACCTAAATATATCATTTGCAAATGAAACTGATTTGAAAAGGGACAAAAAACAGCCTCAGGGAATGAGGTATTGCAGTACTAATCAAAGAAACTAGTGGTCAATATGTACATTCTAAATCGAGCCAATCAATCTCCTTTGTTGGAAACACTACCTGTGACCACAAATATAAACACCACACTAGTGGACGTTGCATTCATTGATATTTCCCCGTAGCCAAATGAAGAAATCATCCCCACTATAACTGGATGGCTGACAAACTGAGTACATACCACAGAAATACACATAATCAGTGGAGATTTCAATATACCTAAACACATGCATACTCTTAAAGTTCATTATAATGAGTCCAGCCCAAAGAGAAACCAGAAGGGTGGACAGAATGCAAGTTGTCCATCCATTAATTATCCATCGAGATGGCATTCTCGATGGATAATTACCCGATTAGCTTCTTTGTAACAAATTCTAACTTTAAATTTCCTAACATTGTCCGTCCACATTTTTGAACATGGAGAAATTCCTAACCGCAACTCAAAACATTCCTTGGTTCCTACTTGAACAACCCACCCCAGAACCCATACAATGGTATCTGGCGAATGATTGGTTTTGAAGAACTCCACCACCCCTTTCTTTTGTTAAAGTGTTTATAACCATTTAAGAAACGTGAAAACTTCCCTGAATTCAGGGAATTTGTTAGGTAAGAGAAGGTAAATTGCAGCCATTATCAATCCACTGGAAGATGGAAGTCTCCTCAACGTGGATCGTTGAGGAAAATGGTCCATAATCTGCCACGCTGGTTCAGTGCGGGTTGGCAGATCGACCGTATTTAGCAGTCAGAGGCTTGAACCCCAGTCTACTCAAAGAGCGTATGCTATTGAACTCCCGATAGGACCTAATAAATTCTATAAACACTGTAAATTCAACCGCCACGATCAGTGCTGATGGAATGCAGTGATCAGCCCAAATTTTTACTCCTTTGAATCTATATTTAATGCACTGATAACACCACTTATACATTTTCAAGAAACTGGAAGAAATATTGAATTAGGTCCCTCCTAAAATTCAAACGCAAACCACCTAAACATACATTTCAGACGAATTTTCTCAGCATCAACGCACTAAGATCAACGGAAAAAGCAATCTTCACACACACTCACAAACCACATCCCTCAGCACAGATTGCCAAAAGTCCATTAGGCAACAGCCAAGAGGTTCGCTGTAAAAAGCTTATTCGTATGAAAAATCGCACCCTAAAGAGCTTAGAAGACAAAGGCTGAATTGGTTGTATTGTATAGCGATCTACAGTCGGCCTTTGACACCATCAATATAAATGCCGTCCACATCTTGAACACAGATCTCCATACTTGAACACAGTATTCCAAATGTAGTCTTACAATTGCGTTATACAATGAGATCATGACCTACTTATCTCTCTCTACAGGATACTGTTCGATCAATGGCAGCCTGTCCATACTGTCAGAAACTTATCTGCCCGTATCGTAACTGCTATATCCCTTTCTTCCTCTACTGTTTTCAACTCAACCCCACCAAGTTAATTTGGTTTGCCATTCCCCAAGTGTATTTTGCTGCATTAAAAGATAGCTGCCACTTTTCTGACCATTCTCGAAGCCTTTTCAAGTCATCCTGAAGGAGCTCTTGCTTAGCGCCGATCATTAAAGACTCTACCAATCTTTACATCATCTGCAAACTTTTTTATATCGAACTCTTTATCCCTTTGTCGATGTACTTTATGAAAACCAGAAACAGTGGTGAAGGACCGATCCTTTGGCGAATCCACTTCTGACGTTACATCAATCCGAAGAATATCCATTAATCACAACCCTCTGCCTTCTAGCCACCCTGCGATTCATCTTAGAGTCTTTCCAGCATGTTCCAGGTTATACAGTAACACATTTGACCCAGTCCCTCACGAGGATTTCAAACTTCCACATGGCCAACAGCTTTCCGCTTGCGACCAAACGGAGTCTTTGGAATATTGAGAAGTACCTGAATAATCCGATGTCCCATTTCGTGTTTCTCTTTGACAGTATAGCGAATTCACTACTGGAGAGTGTCTAAGTTCGAATCCATCGTGGAAAGAATCGCTAAGGCCACATACAATCGTATGTAAGTTACTACTACTTCTGGCACAGGCTCTGCTACCTGCATGCGCAATTAAGATACAGACCAGCCATTTTTGGAATATACGAATGCATTCAGCATGCTCTCAAGAATGCATTTCAAATGGATTTTATTTCAACAGAAGATTACCCATTATGGATTAGATTCTTGTAATCAAAATACTCATGTTCGACAACTAATTTTTTGCTCCAACCATCTTGTGAAGTTTAACTTGCATTAATGTAGAAAATTAATTTTCTCGTAATTCGTCTTAATTTACGATATCATTAAAACGCGCGTGATTACGACGATACCCTTATTTACGAGAATCAATTAGCCTTATTTTAAAATTCTGTACCAATTTAGGGATTTTTAGAATTAAAGCTGAAGTCCCAACGTTTTCAAAAATGTAATCTTAAAACAGTAAAAATTTTAGAAAATGCTTCGTGGTTAGCGTTCGGGTATACAGTTCGCATTTCGCGTGTTCGAACCTGAACGATGTACAAATTATCCAGTTGATTTAAACCTGAAAATACCTTTCGGCCTACTCATTTGATGCTATATAGAACGGAGCTTTGAAAAGCAAAAGACAAAGAGTGAACCCTCAAGAAAAATCCATTATTTTAAGATGGTAGAATAGACATTATCTGAAGACACCGCAGTCCAACGGAGGGAAATCCTTGATAGAGATGTAGGCAATTCGTCAAAATTATGAATTTTTTTTTACAAATCTTTCCTCTTTTTTTGTCTGTGCGTGTTGCCAACGTCTGGTCGGTTGAATTTCCAAAGCCTTTTTCCACCACCACCACTTCCAATTTGATCAATATTCAAGTCCGTTATCGGCCATCAATCATTACCAACAGTTGTCAATTGTGTCCTTTCTATGCTAAACGTTTCGCCTCTGTTTAACATCTGTACACACTTAAAAGGGGTTCATATTGTGACAAGATCAATAGCCCACTGTTATGGTCGAACAGAGAAACGACTTTCCTTACATGTAGCATCGACCTGGGATGATCTAAACGTCAATACAACACACAAAGTTAGGTCATTATTGGACTCTGCCTGTCTATAACCTATTGTTGTTAACAGGATGATATTAAACGATGTCTATTGCCCTAGCAACACACCCACCCACACGCACACACAATACACTTTGGAACCTTTTCACCAACAACCAAACAATCAATTCCAGTGGTTACACTCACGTTCTATGCATGTATGCAAACAACTGGACATAGAATTTAAAGGACCCTTCCTTTGATGTACTCACCGGTTCGATATACTTGAGGGAGTTTGTTTTCTCTCTTTTGAGCTGGAAGTTACCCTGAAAATTTGGAGAGCAGAAACTCTTTGGAATATATATTTCTCTCGAAGTAACTTAACTGTTCTGGTCATACTCCGGAAAGGTTGCATGGTCAGAGGAGTTCACAAGATAGAGTAAATACAATAAACAGCATATTCAGCAGCCACGGGCTTGAATCCCGGTAAATCAAAGCACGTGGACTTATGCATCCTTGAATTGACCACTCGGCTTTGGCAGTGACCATCATAACATTTTTTGTAAATAGAAGGGAGGAGAACTAAAAGAAATTTGGGTCCATGACCCCCAAATGTTTTAAGAAGACCAGGACATCGATGATCTATTTATTATGCTCCTTATAGATTGGGTCAACATGACTTAAATAAATCAAGGTTAAAATCAGTGACAAAAATTGCGCTGTACATTCAGTTCATCTAAGCCGACTTTTCTGTTAATTACCACTGTGTCTTGGCTATCATCCAATCAGCTGTTAGTCCGGACTTCAACTTCCACTGTTGCTAATTCCGGTGTTGCCACATCTTCCAGGAACAAGCTTCTTTACTGTCTGCCGAGCAAAAATAAACATGCCCCACTCCCCCTTTTACCTCCGTGGACCGACAAGCACATACCACCGTACTTGCCATGGAACGCTCGCACTGCCGTCAGGTTGCCAATCAAGGCTTAACCATCACAATCCCCGTCGCGGTAGCCTGAGATTGCGGGGGGAAGGGGGAGAAGAGGTGTGCTTTGAAATGCAGAAGAGCCCAAGACATCGCCGTGAGTAGGATGACGATTATTACCATCCCTAATTCACAGCCCCCGTATGCGTTCGTCCGCACACATTTCCCAGTAATTGGCTTAAATATTAGAGGTGTTCACGGGCCATGTTGGTGGTCTTTTGGAGCTGCAGACGAAGAGGAAAAGCTCGTCTGTTTTTGTTGCTTTCTAACTTTATATCCACACGGATGATTGGATCTATGGCGAATTTATCTTTTGCCTCAGAAAGGGTGCTTGTGTGCCGACCCAACGACAGAGTACGATAAAGTTATTATTTGCTTGTCTCCATTTTGTTTTCCATGCACTGTATGGATTGATACGCAGATGGAAGTTGCTGAGAGACTGTTTGTTTCTTCTACATAAAATATTTGTTTTGATTTCAGAGAGATGGATAAGTGCGGTTACGTAGCCCCAGAATTTCCTAGTATTATCAACTTCAACGAATGATTTTTTTTAGTTTTAGTTTTCGCCTGCAGGTGTCTCTGCAGTGGAAAAGTGATTAATGGTTTATATGAAATAAAGCTTAAGCCATTTTCAAAAAGCGTCATTATCTAAATATATTTTTTGTTTATACGAGCACATGGTCAGAGGAGTTCACAAGATAGATAATAACAAGGAACAGCGCCGTATTTAGCAGTCACGGGCTTCAAAACCAGGTCAATCAAATCACGCGCCCGAGTAGATTATCACACATTCCACCAGAGGGCGTTTTACTTACGTCCGATGAGGCTTTTGGTGATTGACCTGGGCCCATGCTACCCTTTCTACTCCAAGCTGGTGCTGAATCCCACTAAAGAAACAGAACCAATTAGAAATGTGCAGTTTTTCTGCTAAAAATCATCCCGAATCCTGTTTTTTTAAAACACGAGTTTCCTGTTTTTGCCATTCAAACATGTCTACTGTATTTCCTGTGTTTAATTTTCGAGTCTGTGTAAACTTGTGGTGGGCATTCACGGGCCTCAACATGTGATTTTTCTGAGTGATTGTCCCGCTTAAAAATCTGAACTTTTCTTTCTTCCATTTCGTGCATTCTTCGAAACGCAAATGTGCCCTCCCTTTCTTTCTGTCTCCAACATTTTTCCATCAATCTCTCTATCTCCGAGTTTAAAAATTATTGCCTTTGCTCAGCTGGAAACAAACAGGGACGTTGCCATGGAAACGAGATGATTTAATTTGGCTGGTTTTCCAGAAGTAGACAATGGAGAAAAACAAAACAAAAAAAAAGCCACATGAAAGGCGGTGTTTAAAGTCGCAGCTTGAAGCGTTCATGTGTGTGTAAAAGAAAGTGAACTGGCCGCCCCCCCACCCCCAAAAAACACACCATACAGATTATGCCAGCTCATAACCCAATCGTCTTACAAAGAGCAACACTTAAAATGTGTACAGCAGTCCCGTAGCCTATAGCAGTTCCGTATTTCTCTCGTAAACCGAAAGCGGTGTTTGTTGGAATAAATTATTCACGGTACAGCGACCAAGTGACGTCATCGAGGCGATGTGATTAGCCAATCGCGGCCGTCTTTTCGATAGGAAGTGAACGCCGGTCATTCACGATATAAAAGTTGATAGTTATAGATCGGCAATCTTCGCGAAGTTTTATTAAGAGTAGGGGAGAATATAAAAGTCGCAGAAGAGGGTATTGGCACGTCGAAGTCTTGAAAAGTGACCCGAGAATGTAGCTTAATTTTATAATCCACAAAAAATAAATAAGATGGTAAGTATGCTAATTCTTACGAATATTCTTATTAAAACTTGTATTTATAAGGATGTGTTCTTAAACGTAATTTGATTTAGCTCCCTCTAGCGTAAAAAATTAACTTTTTCGTATATTTTAACTATTATTCATTCCGAATTTTTATTTTGATTGCATTTTACTAGTTTTTGGTTGACAGTGCTAACTGCATTAATCTGTCACTGACCAGTGGTTGAGTCAACTGTACAAGCAGGCAAGAGTCCCTTTTTTGAAGCCATAAAGGTCACTGCAATATTTCAAAACTGAAGGAACATGGTGGATATCGTAGGCCATCTGCCATTGTCAAATAAAGCTGAGGACAATGAGAAGTATCATCAAAATTTTTTCTTCTCTTTAAATATCTGCTTCCTCTTCTTCTGGAATACTATCTTACCGAATGCAATTTTAGTCTAACTTCCTGACTGCTGCTGCTGCTGCTGCTTCCACCACTTATTAGCATACTGCCAGGATACCTGTACAATCCTCTTATCATTCCATTTTAATACCAATGGTTAATTATATCATTTCAGAAAATTCGTACAATGTCTCATTCCGATTTTCTGTCGCCCGGGACGATATAGCAAGTTCACCAGTTCTCTCCCCCTTTTGGAGAGTTCTAGGTTCAAATCCCACCGATGACTGGAGGATGGATTCTTAAAAGCCTCTTCAGTCGGAGCTGTAATCAGTCGGGCTTAGATGGAGGGGGGTTGTACCCCATTCCGTGAATTCTGGTGCATCATGGCTGAAAGTATTCGACGTGCTGAAAACCCTATAAAAACCAATTTAACCTCAAGACTGGATTTACCGCGGTGCAGTAGCGCAGTATCTCCAGGGGTTCAAGGTAGCGGGTGTCGCAGATCAGCAGGATTATGGTTGGTTCAAAGACCCCCAGAAGACCTAGACTACTTAAATTCCTCATTGTTCCTGTTTCATTATATAATAATGATTTATATAAAATCAATTTTATAATTTAAATTAATTTAAAATATTGAAATATTATTCCATTTTTTAAATTTTAATATTTACTAAATGAAACTTTATTGCAATACCTTTTTTATTCTAGATGATGACAGTTGAAAGTGCACAGTAGGTATTCATAAATGAATATGGCTTTCTGTTGATTTTATTGTTTATTTTTTATTTATTATTATTTTTTTTATTGTTTTTGCACTTTTTTTATCATTTGTATTTAACTTACCGAATTTCTGCATGCTCATATCATGCAGAATGACAGATACAATATTTTTAAATAAGCTAATAAATTTAATGTTGATTTTTCTGAATTCAGTTATTTATGCAGTCATGCGTTGAGAATTTCACAATAAGAACAGCTCCAGAAACAGGTTCTCTTGGTCACTTGAGATGGGGGGGAGGATTTCATCACAATCTGACCGCAGAATATGCCCTCGGCAACATCAGAGATTTAAAGACTTCTCCCCATCTACCGTATTTTTTTCAAATTTCTGTCGATGGCAATATTTGCTTGGATGAATTTGAGTTTTTTTTTTTTTTTTTTCAGTCGTCTCCTACTTACATGTTCTACATGTATCATAAAGATGGACGTAACATTTAGACAGTGGAATCGTGTAATTATCAAAACCAATCTCTGAATTTAAAGTCGACTTTTTGCTCTGAGTAGTTTATGGCAATCTTTCTGAAATTGGCGGAATTTAATGTTGATCTTGTGAATTCAATTATTTTAACGGGTTCAAGAAATTACCTACCAACGTTGATTATTAGTTGGTACTTTTTAAAAGTCGTTTCAGCTGGCTTACGAGAGGTTGCAAATCACTTCTGTTGACTGGGCCTATTTTGCTTAATATATTCGTAAAGAGGATCATGGATTCAGATCAGATGTCATGATTTTATATAACAGCTGTTGAAATGTAAGAAACAATTAATTTTGATATTACATTCTTGGATTTCAGGAAAGCTTTTGATACTGTTGCACGAGGCTACTGTGCAAATTGGAGCAGTTTGGCATTAAGCGCAAGTTGCTACAATGGATGAAAGGGTAGTTGAGTGAGAGATGACAGAGTGGCAATCAATGGACGCTGCGCTTCATGGACTAATGTTATTAGTGGAGTCCCCCAGGGTTCGGTGTTGGGCCCATTGTTGTTTTGTATATTTTTTAATGATATTGATGAAGGTATATCAGGCTTAATGTCGAAGTTTGCAGATGATACAAAGGTTGGCAGGGTAGTTAATGATAGTGAATAGGATCTAGATAAGGATCTAAAAAATTTGGGAAGATGGGCTGAGAAGTGGCAACTGAAGTTTAACCTTGACAAATGCAAAGTACTGCATATGGGTAGAAGTAACCCCAGAGAAACGTATCAACTGTGTGGTACTACACTCAGAGAGGTGGAGAATGAAAAAGACGTGGGGTAATTATGCAGTTGGATATGAAGTTCTCTGAGCAGTGCAGATGGGCTGCCAGGGCAGGTCATGGGGTTTTGTCAATGATATATAGGAATTTTGATAGCAGGGATAAGAAGGTGATTATCCCTTTGTATAAGGCAATGGTCAGGCCACACCCTGAGTACTGTATACAGGTCTGGAGGCCTTATTTTAAGAAGAATGTAGGGCTGTTGGAACGAGTACAGAGAAGGCCAACAAGATTGGCGAGAGGAACAAAGGGGTGCACTTATGAAGAAAGGCTTAAATTCTGCAAGTTGCAGCATCTGGAGACTAGGCACCTGCGAGGTGATCTGATTGAGGTGTATAAGGACTTGAATGGGTTGAGCATGCTCAATGCCAATGGGATTCTTCCTCTTGCTCAGATTAAGAACCTGAGGGGGCATAAATTCAAATTGAGGAAAGAAAATTTTAGAATAGATGTGTGGAAATTTGCCTTTAGCCAGCGGTAGTTGATTGCTGGAACAGACTTCCATCTGTTATTGTGAAAGTTGATAGCTTGAATAAATTCAAAGAAAACCTGGACAAAAGTTTGGAGCACATGAATGTGTGAAATGTTTTTTTTTTTTTTTTTTTGCTGATGCTGTTTAAGCTTGCTTTCTTGCATCATATGCCTCACTGAACTTAGAACCATTCCAGGGACCAACAGAATATATGTTGAAAATTTGGTAGCAATTCGCATTTTTCTTGTCGATTAATGAGAAAACACTTTAATTTATGCCGATTTTGTAGGCGGGTAGGGAACGAGGGTTGTTAAATCGTAACTGGACCAGAAATTTCCCCAAAACCAACAGAACATAGGTTGAAATTTTGGCCACGGTCCCACTTTTCGTTCTAGAGTAATACGCGAAATATTCTTTCATTTATGTGAATAGATTTCTGTGGTCGGGGCAGGGGAGGCTATGATTGATCTTAAACTCTTTCCAGGGATCAAGGAAAAACTTTGAAAATGTAATATTGATTAAAATTTTTTCTTATTAAAGTAATGTCAATAATGTTCTATATAATGTTCTGTAAAAAAACTGAAGTGAAAAGTAAATACCAGCAGTTAACGACTTTATCAATTACCAACTTCATATAACACAAAATTACACAGCGTCAATCCAGATGTTCCCTTATATAAAAAAAAGGTGTCTGAATAAGTTTTCATTTAATAACTATGCCATTTAATAATATGAAATTATATTTCAATATTTACGATTTATATAACGTACGAAAATGTTTTATATGAAATTCTTCACACAATGAAGAGGAAGTGATACCTCTAATTGAAATTGAACTGTCAACACACTAACGTTACAAGATAAATAGATTCGATTGGTCGTTATGGCAACAGTTTTATTCTTCTAGTTGTGGTAATCCAGTTATTTACTTTATTGGAAAAATTAATCAGTAAAACTCACAAAATTTACGCTGTGTATGGCACGATGGCCAGTTACTCTACAGTAAGATATTGCTCCAATTTGTAGAAAATTCGATATACTCAGCACAACAGACTCATGAATAAATGCAGTACACATCATGCCAGACAGTTAAGCCTTTTGTGATTCAGCTAATATTAAGTTTTCTACCGATATTCTAAAGAATAATCACATTTAGCTCAATAATCCACAACTGCAGGTCACAATATGAGCTGGTATTGACTGAGTTTACCTTTTTTCACATTTAAATGTAAAATTATTACAAGCAAACTGTTATTTGCTTTTATTTATTTAATTTTTTAAAAACGCTATCCACGATTCAAAGATATTGGGAAATTCTCATACGTGAACTTCAAATTTCGTTTTATTTTATTTATTAAAATTAAAAGTAACATTTTTTTTTACTGTTTATATTTATTGTTTTGTCCGTAGTCCTGTTTTAAAAGGACTGCGTGCAGATGTTCACATTAAACATTGCTTCCTAAACAGTGTAAAATAAATAAAACGAAAACAATTTTGCTATCAAAATATTGATATAAATATGAAACAAGGCCCCCAAGGGCCAATTCCGCTTATAACGCATTCCCGAATACATATTTTCGTGGATTTAAATCTTCATTCATAGACTGCCTTTAAACTATTTCATAAATATTGTTTGAGTTTGGCGAATTAAAGGAAATGTTGAAGTTTCAATTTAACGATGGGTCATAATTTTGATCTTGGGAATGATTTCAGTTTGCCAAATATTTCTAAAACATTCTCGAGGAAAGAACCTTTTAAATCTATGTACGTGAAGAAGAGTGGTCTTACAAAGGATTTGTTATCAAGTACCATTGCTCAGATTTCTTCAATAGGTGGGGATTTTTTATTTATTTATTTTTTTTTTTTGGAATACGCAAAACATTTCTGAAAGCGAAATAATGGTACAGTAGTGCACGCGTTTAATTCAACCGATGTTCAAGCGCTTGTGACTGCTAAATACGTTATTATGCACATAGTGATCGTGCTGGAGAAATAGAAAATTTATTTATCTTGATCACGTGGGAGAAATTCCTCATTGAGGAAACCAGCACGTTTCATGAGAATCAACGTGTTGCGATTTGTACCAACGAAGGTCAGGAGACCTCGGTGCTCTTATAGACAGCGGTAAGCAGCCATCCCGTGCCTGTACGGCGGTAATTGTCAATGTCCTGCGACGAGATCTGTGTAATCAAACCTGAATACACCAGTAGGCCATTGTAACTACGCAGCAGTCGTCATGTAATATGCACCCTGTAAAAACACCCTTTCCTTATCCCCCTCGCTGCGAACTCCCCCCCCCCCGCCTCCTTCCTCCATCTGCGTCTCTTACAATTACGCCGCAGAAACCCGCCTTTCACACGTCTGGCGACGGATGACGGACAGTCATCACGCCCGTGCTTTCCCCAGTTACATCATTCGCAGAGAAGGGGGGGGGATGAAAGGAGGGAGCATGTATGTCGGGAGATGTTTGCACCTCCGCGAGCCCCCGTCGATTCCGCCACTCACGATCGGTCGTTTTGTCATGGACAGCGTGTCCGCTGAACAGCTCAGAAGTGCACGGCGCGCTTCTGTTAATAACAGGCCACGGCCGTGCAGCTCGCGGGCTTTGTAAAGGCAGCCGACTGCGGCAAAGAGGATCACAGCGTTAAGTGGCAGCCCTTTCACCTCCCGGAACGTCGCGAGGCCTGCATCGTGGTCCGTTTTTGCTTCGGGAGATCCACTGGGAATTCGTTTGAGCGGTTCAAAATGGCGCTGATGCGGCTCGCTTTAAAAAGGCGTCTCTCCGTTGTCATGGCTACCCGAATGTCTCGTGGTCGGCCTCGACGAGCCTCTTCACCACGAACGGAACGATTGACCGACATTCGGGAGGCGAAAAACCGTGGTTTAATGATCCCTCCGAGGAAAAATTCCCTAAAAACATCCAATTTTTTTTTTTTTTTTTTTTTTTGTTCCAAAAAATTTCTTAAGAAGCGTTAGTTTCCTAGTGGATCGCTGCACCAACTGCCCCGGTCCCTGGTGATATTCTCAGAAAGAGGATACACCTGGAAAGGCAGGTTTAACTGCCGAAGAATTCCATCGAAGTACAGTCACGTGGGAAATAATTACGCAGTTCATCCGATGAACGCTCAGGTGAATGATGCCAGGTAGCGGTAACTGTTCCTTTGCACCAGAAACGACTTTATGCGAAGTGCCGGGTCCAACAGAATAAAGAACACAAAATAACTACGTTCAGATTCTACATACACTATAATCAAGCCAAAGGGGGATTCATATCCTTAGAATTAATTTAGCTTAATTAGTTTAATTGTTCCGTTAGGAGACTAACTGCCCCCATCTTCCTTAATGTTGCCTTATTGTAACACGGATGACGTCATATATCGAAAGAGAAGGATCGATCCATCCCTCCTTTTTTTGGCCCGATGACAGGATTCCATGCAGAATCCAGAAACGTAGCCTAACCAAGTAATCCGAGTCAAGCACAGAGTACACGGAATTTTTTATACAATATTTAATTATTAAATTATCTAAAAATATACGCAGAATTGAACACGATTAATTTTAAATTAAATTCCATAAATTTGCTTTCGAAATTCAAAATATTCATTTAATGGTTTTTAAAATGGTTTTTTAAGAGGAATAATAATTGCATAATTTTCGGTTTCTATATTCAGAACGGATTATACAGCTTTGATTTGCATAAAGGATAAAAACTTTCTAATAATATTGTATTTTTTGGAATTTGTTTCATATTTCTACAACACCTTATAGATTAAAAGGGAATAACACCACAAAAATGTCTTCCAATAATCCACTGGTATGGGACATTGTACCGGGATGATCAAAAATTTAAAAATACACAACGTTTCCTTGCTGAGAGGAAGAAAAAATGGGCGAAATGAATGATGATTCTCTAATAAACCAAAATGGGCAAGAATATTGAATGAATATTAACGAAGCGTACCGCAAGAGGGGATTTAGCTCTAGAAAAATAACATCTGAAGCCAGTTGAGGCTTCCGGTAATGAAATTCTATGAAGAAAAAAAAAAGGAAGAAATGAAAGTAGTTCTATCGCAACAAAAAAATCTGGAAAGAGGTTCAGCCTCACCGTCGATGACTGGAGTGACAAATGCCAGAAGGTACACAAATAGTCAACTCAACTGAGCCAGCAGTAATGTCAACGTTCGCTTTTGGATTGGTTCCTATTGAAGAAGGTTCTTGCGATTATAATGCCACCACAGCTCTAGTCAAAGGAAGACTGAGTTTGGAATCGATATGGATTCTGATGTAATCGCATCAACCCAAGGCGGATCTGCATTAACGGTCAAATACGGAAGGAATATTCGGGCATTGGCCCAGTTGTGCTACAACCATGGAGTCCATCTAGGTGTTCCTGATGTATTTTATAAGAAAATATTGCAGCCTCTCACTGATGAATTCCAAGATGATGATCAAGATTAGACTATCGGTAAGACTGCAGTCGATACGTTTCTTGTTGATAGCATTTTGAATTTTGAACAGGAGAGTAAATTCCACTATCCCGTACAGACATTCGTGCAGTTCTCACGCTGAGTACCCGGAGGATATTTCTAAAAGAACTACTCGATTACACGAGTGGTCAAAATTCGAGTATTTTGGATTCCAAAGCCTAACCCTTCGATATCGTTCAGTAATTCGGCGGTACCAGTTTGATATGAGCAATATACGTGCAGTTTATATTATTATTGTATTATATTAATTAAATAAACGGTATTTATCGCATAATTTTAATGCGATTTTTTTTAAGTTGCGCTGAACTTAAATAGTTTATATTAATTCCATAGGAGAGACCGAAAGACAAAGTACACGCATTTCAAATTCTCTGGAAAGTATAGAAACATTATCATAGAAATCGTGCGCAAATTGGCCATGTGCACGCACTTCTGTAGTCAAGATATATGAAACTACGGCAGGCCCAGAAAATCGGTAGTAATAAAGCCGCTGACCTGGCAACAGGTCAACGTAAGACCTTGTGATAATCAAAGGGTTATTACCGTTATAACAAAAAGACCATACGCAGTTGAATACGGCTGATTATGATCTTTCCGGAACTAATATTCCAGAGAACCACCGTGAAGTAATTTTATGATTACATGCAGTTTTTTCCGTTGCATATTTTAAAATGACAAAGCCTTTGTTATTTCACATACTAACTCGCAGGAACGATGATATAAGAAATCAAAGAATTTAGTCCACGTTTCATAACTACGTGAATTATTTAAATATGCAGTTGTGTAGTTCAGTGCCCGGATATTCGCGGTTCTGGAAGTTACTTTTGCGCAGTATATTTCCTATATAGTCAACAGCTGTTAAGGATAGGAGACAGAGGGTTCTCATAAATGGTCAGTCATCAGGGTACAGCAGTGTAACAAGTAGGGTCCTTCAGTGCTCGGGTCCCCTTCTTACTTCGAGAGGCAACCAGAGAGGGTAATACTCTTGATCTGGTTATCAGCAGTGATCATTCGTGTATTAAGAATTTGCAGATAAAGGAACCACTAGGTGGCAGTGATCACAGTGTACTGATGTGGGATTCACTTAAAGATATAATTACCATCAGGGGTAAAGGAAAGGGTTTTTGCTTCTGTAAAGGAGAGTACAGTGGTCTCAAAGTTTTTAAATTCTGTAAAGTGGGATCAACTGACGATGTTACCAACAGTAAATTCTAAGTGGGAAGCATTCAAGGAATTAATCGTATATGCTACTAAACGTTTCATACCTATTAAGAAATATTGTTTAAGGTTTAGACCTAAATGAGTGTCAGATGAACTAATTAGACATGTGACAGAGAATTAAAATGCATGGGATGCATATAAATTAATGGGTGACATGGAAGCTAATGATAGATATAAGCTGGTCTGTAACCAAGTCGCAAAGGAGATTAGGCAGGCAAAGGCAGTTTATGAGAAATCCTTGGCAAAGGATGCAAAGAAAAACAAAAAAAAGTTCTTTACTTTTGTAAAATCTAGAAGGAAAGGGATGAATCTGATTGGTCCACTTGATATCGATGGTTCGACTGTTGATGATCCTGCTCAGATAGCAAACAAACTGAATGAGTATTTTGCATCTACATTCACACGTGAGGAATTATTACAGTTTGAAAATGGAAGAAGGTTATCAAATTGTAGCAGTGTGCTTAATGATTTTGTAATAACTGAGAGCAAAGTGGAGGAGAAATTGTTGAAGTTAAACATAAGAAAAGCACCTGGGGTGGATGGGATCTATCCAGTTATATTAAAGGAGGAGGCAAAGCAACTAAGCAAACCCTTAGCCATAATTATGAGAGCATCCTTGGACTCAGGGGAGGTTCCCACGGACTGGAGATGTGCAAATGTGTCCCCAATTCACAAAGGGGGATCGAAGGGTGACACGAGTAATTATAGACCTGTGAGTTAACTTCTGTTCCGGGTAAAATAATGCAGTCACTGGTTAAAGATGCATTGCAAGATCATCTAGACAAGACTGCAGCAATAATTCAGACACAGCATGGGTTTGTTGAGGGAAAGTCTTGTTTTTTTTTTTTTTTTTTTTGATTTGGTAGTTGTTGGCGCATCGGCTTCTGTGGCCATATTGCACCTCCCAAGGTTTTTGCAGTACTTTGATCCAAGCCCGAGGCGAGAATCGAACCCGCGACCTTTGGGTTGCCGGGCAGGTACTTTACCCACTCGGCTAGCCCGGTCGGCGGAAAGTCTTGTCTGACAAATTTGATAGGATATTATGATGTTGTTACAAAGGAACTGGATGCAAAAAATAATTTTGATATCACCTATTTGGATTTCAGGAAAGCTTTTGAAACCGTTGCGCATGAAAGACTATTGTACAAATTGGAGCAGAATGGTATTAAGGGTAAGTTGCTACAATGGATAAAAGGATGGTTAAGTGGGAGAAGACAGAGGGTGGTAATCAATGGGTGCTGCTCTTCGTGGACTAATGTTATTAGTGGACTCCCACAGGGTTCGGTGTTGGGTTCACTGTTGTTTTGTATATTTATCAATGATATTGATGAAGGTATATATCAGGCTTAATGTTCGAAGTTTGCAGATGATACAAAGATCGGTAGGGTTGTTAATGACAGTAATGGCAGTGTGCTACTGCAACAGGATCTAGATAATTTGGGCAGATGGGCTAAGAAGTGGCAACTGAAGTTTAACCTTGACAAATGCAAAGTACTGCATATGGGTAGAAGTAACCCCAGAGAAACGTACGAACTGTGTGGTACTACACTTAGGGTGGTATAAAATGAAAAAGACCTGGGAGTAATTGTGCAGTCAGATATGAAGTTTTCTGAGCAATGCAGACAGGCTGCCAGGGCAGGTCATGGGGTTTTGTCAATGATATATAGGAATTTTGCTAGTAGGGAAAAGGAGGTGATTGTCCCTCTCTATAAGGCTATGGTCAGGCCACGCCTTGAGTACTGCGTACAGGTCTGGAGGCCTCATTTTAGGAAGGATGTAGATTTGCTTGAGCGTGTACAGAGAAGGGCAACAAGATTGGTGAGGGGAATGAAGGGATCCTCTTACCAAGAGAGGCTTAAGTTCTGCAAATTGTACCGGTTGGAGACTAGGCACCTGCGAGGTGATCTGATTGAGGTGTATAATGCCTTAAATGGGTTGAGTACGCTGAATTCTGATGGGATAATCTGAAGGCTGTCACTGTCCCTCAGATCTCCTGAAGTTCACTTAAGGTAATGAGTTGTCGAGCATGTTCCAGGGGACTCCGTTTGGACTAAGAAGAAATAGAAAAGCGTAATGCCATCGTTCCCTTATCCGAACTTATCACCATTTGGCTTGGATACTGACAAAAAGTATTTTCCGAAACTGCTTCAAAAAATATACAAAGATTTAATAAATCTTCCAACAAAGAAAGAACTACGTTATAATAATGATTTATTTTGAATGTGCATCTGGAATTTAACATTCAAAATTCAAATTGGAATTCGAACGTGCTTCGGCCAGTTGTTGAAACAGTTATGAACAGTATTTTCGTGCTGGAAAATTACATTTAAATATTATATTTCCATTGCAATGAAAGTGCAATTATTTCCAGAGAAAACTTGTTTGTCTTTGAAGTTCAAGCCGATGGCCTTTGTATGTTTAGGTACGCTATCCAAGTTCATCGTTGTTAGTCAGCTGCTACACCTGAATAATAGGCAGATCTTAAAAAAACACGGAGATAAAAGGAAACTTCTTACCCCACAGTAACCTTTTAGCCATATGGCTAGCTATTACAGGCCTCATTAGGAGCAGACAACCGTGTTTTAATCTGTCCATGCACGCAAACCACCGACACGTTAGCACATTCCTGGCTCACTCTTTAGCAATTGCAACTAACTGCCGAGCTTGACCCGACCATCATGCGTGTGGTTTGAGCTCGCCCTTCTAATAAACTTCTTCCCCCAGCTCTTTGTCTGATACTGGAATACATTAAGAAGCTACCACGGATATCTAAAGAACACCGAAAAACACGAGGCACGACCGCAACCAAAAAACACCCTTCAGGATCTTGAATGGGGTAACAGATATCGGGTTGGGGGAAGGCACATTAACCCTTATAGAAATACCCATCGCCTCTAACCCATCCACAGTAAATAATTCATTAAAAAAAAACTACAAATCCGAAAGAATACCCATAATACATGCATTATTTTCACCGATTGATACATTTCATTAAAGCCTGAAGTCTGTCCTATAGGTGGCGCTGTTTGGGATGACGTATGACAACAGTGACGCGCATAAAGATTGCGTATAAACAAAAGTTTTAAGTGAGATAGCGTTTTGTGTTGTAATACCTGAATAAGAATTTTAAGACGGGACTGATTAATGGGGGTCGATTGCTATATGAAAATATACAAATCTATTTTCTTTCTAGTTATATTGAAATTTCGCATAAATTATAGACACACATTTCGCACTACATTAATTTAATTTTAAAATAAAAATCTTTGAAACCAAATTCTTATTTGATAATTTTTATAAAATAATATGGAAAATTGAATTTGAGTTTATTTTCTTAAATATGCTATCAGGTTTTTACCGCTAATAACTAAGAAAGGAAATTTTATAGAACACCTTTTTTATTATAAGATAAATGAATTAACTGAAAGGTGTAGTAACAATAGAAAGCCCTTCGTATTGAAGAGCTGGGATAAAGGCACAATAACGCTAATAAATTATCCTTTAATTTCCTAAAAACAATAGTTTATTTAATTTTTGACTTATACTAATAATTTCGGTTTCTCTATATTAGGTTGCACCTTATTTTCCCTCCTCTCCGAGAATTTAATATTAGTATTGATAGATCTTTTTATAAATGAGATTATCCCAATGACACTGAAACGGACAATCCTCAACAAAAATTATCAACTTTTGTTTTTGTTTCAGTCTTCATTGTGTTTAAGGGGAAAACAACAGTGACAAGCCGTTAGTGATGAGTGAAAAAACACGCAAATACAGGTCTCGAAATAAAGAGGGGAAAAAAAAAAATCCTATTTGTCATTCCTACAACAATACCGAAACTAACCGTTAACAATGACTGTAACGCACCATCATCATCACCAAATCACCCAAAACCAGCGCGCGCAGTCTTTTTTTTTTATATATTTTCCTTTTTTTTCCCTTCCAGTCTCTCTTTTTGTTTTTTTAAATAGATATTTCACCAGACCGCTAAAGGAAACGACGAAACGAAGCAAAGAAACGTATCTGCTCCAAAAAGCTAGAATTGGTGGCGTAATCTCGCGAGCCCACCTTTGAAGGCGGCAAAGAAGAAAAATGCACGAGCGAGTCCACTGTCTGTAGTTAGGTACATAACCGTGTTTAGCTTCGTGCTCCGTGTTTGTATGTGTACGCTCGGCCTATTTGTGTTTGTAGAAGGGTACCCTGTAATCACACACACTGTCCCGGGGTTATTAGCAGACAGGTACAAATGGCTCTTCCCCTCGCACTTTGCTAGCAGCACCCTTCAGAAACCAGCTGACCGAGTACACACACAAGAGAGAGAGAGAGAGAGAGAGAGAGAGAGAGAGAGAGACGTGGGTCTGTCTGTCTGTGCGCGCCTTTGTTTTGCTTTAGGGACCTCTGTCCCTCTCCGGGCGCATCTTGGCAAATTATTCCATGGCTGCGGAGCCATGATAAAATTTAATACGGCCGTAACAGATGGAGTCGGGCCATGGCGGCAGCGAGGGCCTTTTCATTTGCCTTCCGATCCTGTTGATTTTCACGCCTTAGATAAGGATCTCTTGCATCACAATAATCGGGCCGGCCGCTGAGACTAGCTGCAGGGCCCGACAAAGTGGGAACTTCACTCTTCTCACTGCCGCTGTTAGCGGCCGGTTACATTCCGTAGCTCCTCCCCGGTGACAGGGGAGATTCGGCGTTCGCACCACCCCGTCACACTCTGACCTCGGGCGGGCAGGTTTTGCAGGCAGCAGCTTTGAATAAGGTCGTGTTCCGCGCGCTATACTCACTCTCTCTCTCTCTCTCTCTCTCTCTCTCTCTCTCTCTCGCCAGCTCAATCGCTGATGGTCGTCTGCTCATGTTTGTATCCACACACACACACGGTAAGCTTGCACTCTCGCGTTTTTCCGTACACCCCGGCATGTTGTTGAAGTAACTCCACGTGGTGGTTCGGGGTCGTGCCTCGAGAGTTTCTGGTTGCCTAGTGAAGAAAGGAATGGGGTTGCAAGTTTGTGATAAGGTGTTGATGCCGCGAAGAAGCTGTATGGGATCTTAGGCCTTGCATACTAATCCGGTTGCACTGCTAACATTCAACACACATCTCGCGTTTGGAGGCTAGGCTGGATGTTGAAGATGGACCCCAGTTAGAAGATACTAAAAAAAAAAAGGTATATGCTTTAATTAGCTTTCTTGTCGTCCGAAAGATTTTCATTTTATTTAAGACTGTGCCGGTATACTCGTTTCTTAAAACTCTATAAATCATTATCTCTAAGACATTGATGACTGTCATCAAAATCTCTAGAGAGCCTTACCATAGTGGGTCAACCACAAATCCCCGAAACCCATCTTAACGCAGGTGACGAACATTTCAAAGCCTCCCCCCCCCTTTTTTTTCATACCCTTAGAGGCACGTTTAGTTGTGTGAAGGACTGCCAACCATGATTTATTAGATTGTTATGGTAACAGAACTCCGAGGCACCTCCCCACCCCCAGTTTTCCTTGCGTGAGTATCTCATCCAAAAAAACATTACTTTATAAATCTATTATAAATATCACTTGAAAGATTCTTACTGATCTAACCCTAGAGAAGAGGAGGGGGTGATAGCGTTTATTCCCCCGTATTTTTAATCTCATTAGCCCAGGAGGGTTGGGTAACGTACGTATATAACCTTGTAGGCTATCCATTGATATTCAATATGTATCCTATACTTGTATGGGCTCAAATAGCCACACATTTACTATTGAATTCACGATAATGGGAGACTGACTGCCCCAAATAGAATTTTAATGGTGTTATCACCCAGTGCCTAGCTTTTCTATGCACCACTGCACCCTTCAACGTCAAAACAACCGTGTGTCATCAAATTAAACTGGCTAATCTCAAAGAAAAGAAAATTCATACAATACACCCACCCTCGAATTAAAAAATAAATAAATAAACTAAGAAACAGAATCCGTCAAAAGATTAACTATAAAATATCCACCAAACGAGCAATGAAAACTCTAACAATCGCAATAGACTGGACCATTGTTGGGCTAATCATCGCTACAACAATGGATCAAGTAGCTACAGAGTTGAATTAGGCGGTGGTTTAAGAAACTTGACCGCTTACAACGGAAGGGTAGCAACCCCAACAACAGAGGCAAATACAGGCGGTACACCCATCTTTAAATATTAAATAGCGAGCCACACAATAAAAGCTAATTATCACACCGGGAGCCCTACTTTTCAAATTCCAAGGCTACTGACAGCTCAGTTGTAGATCTCGAATAGTTTTGAAGGTAGCTTGACAAACAAACCTCCCCCCAAGTACCACTGCAGGGATTTATCCCACAGTTTCGAAAGCATTTCTGAAAGGTGAAGTTACAATGAATAGTTCTAACTTATGATTATGTATTGGCTTTATTGTAAACAGATTCGTGTGGTATTTTTCATCCCAGTTTGTTTTTGTCTCCTCCGAATACAATTGTGTTGAAGTGGGATTGATACAGTAACGTATTAATAGAGGAAAGATTGTACCGTTAGGATACGTGATTACGCAATTTTTTATTTTTATTTTTTTTTTTTTTTTTTGGCAAATAATTCCACGTTTCTTACAGTAACACGTGACATGGTTCATGCGAAATTTATTTACTTACTTTTATTATTATTTATAAAATAAGTTGGCAATTTTCTCCTTTTTTTTTATTTTTATTTTGATAGCGCGAATTTTCGTTTGGCAAAGTTTAATTCATCAATTTCTATCCAGATAGATTTCGATTGTTGATTTCGTTTGCTTTATAGTGGAAAGAATTTCGTTTGGCACAATTTTTTTTATGAACTAATTGTTAAAACTTCGATTTTTGATAATTTCGTCTGCTTTTTATGAACTAATTGTTTAAAACTTCGATTTTTGATCATTTCGTCTGCTTTTTAAGTGGACTAAATTAATCAGATTTCAAAGAATGGTGAAATAAACACAACGCGCAGCTTAAATTCGCAAATATTGTCAACTTTCGATGTTATTAATGAAAAATTATCGAAAGACATTTTGTAACTTTTACTGTTTGCTACAAGGATAGAAAAAAAACAGGAAGAAAAAAAGGGGAGAGGGAATTTTCAGTCCCCTAACACTGGTGGCATTTTCACTTATGGTCCGATAATTAAGACGCCAGCGATCTACGTCCAAAATAATAATAACCAACTACTGAGAACACTTTGAATGGTGTCATTTTTCTCTCTGGCCCAAATATGTTATTAAGCCACTTTGACAGTAATCACCAGGCGTCACTCTTAGTTGCTTTGATAGAATTTTTTTTTTTTTTTCTTTTCACATTACTCCACTTTTGTTAAGAAACTGGACAGAGAATGGCAACTGTAGAGTTAAGTGTACGATGCGGATAGGCCTTCGAAAGAACACACAACAATTAGGTTTTCTTCGGTGGTACAAAGAGACAGTATAATTAGGCAATGTCGCGGTCACAGGGATGAAAAGTATCTCCAGATGCCACTATAAGATTATGGACTGTGGCAGCTCTCCGTGGGGAAGTTTAAATGGCACGGACAGTAAGTAAATCAAATATTTCCATGTACAGACTGCTCTGTGAAAAGTGACGTTTGACCTTGGCAAAAGTTCGATAAAACTTACAATACAACCGAGATAGAGGGATTTGTCATTTGAATAAAGAAACCGGTATTAGGAGAGATTCTTTTTACTACGTTTGCCACACCCAACCGAAATTTAGGAAAGAGCTGTCAGTCAAATTATCTTATCGTAAAAATAATCGGTTTACTTAGCAAAAGTCTTTATCGGACACTGAGTTTCCCACTAGTTTTCCTTATTCGCGCACAGAAGTGGTGTGGAAGGAACAGTTCGGGTCAAACGCTATTTACAGGAGGGGGAGACCTTCCTCCGCCCTTTCTGGGTTCACACGACCTGTACTTCAAAAGTTCGAATGATACTTTAGTGATGGGTCTTATGTGCCAAAAAAGAACACGTAAGACCCACCGTGATGGGTCTTAGGGTATCCAAGAGTCTGGAAGAAGTCCCGTTCGAAGTCAATGATGCGAATCTACGGACAGACAACCAACGATTGCGTCGTCTTCACGGGACCATGCAGTTGGACGGAAGGAAAATTAAAGAGCTCATTTGAAGACGCGCAGACATGTCGGAATTGAAGAATTTTAATACAGTTACGGCAGGGTTTGCTGTTGTAGCCGTTCGGTATTGCGTTCTCAATGGACGATGGCGTTTTGGCGCAGTTCCGACTCTGTAATTTGTTTTGGCTTCCACATTTTAACTAAAGGTTGACGATCTTCTGCTGACATCTGCAGCTATTACTTGCTGACAACACAAACATTTAGGTTTCGAAATCGGCTGAAGAAATAGAAGCCATCATCTAGTTGTCATGTGCACTGTTGTGTGACTCTCCATCGGTAATCCCATGCTTTTGTCCAAGTAACTTCGTTTGTTCTTGCCTCCAACGCACCCATTTGTTTGTTTTTTTTCCTTTCCTCCCCTGCTTTATGCAACAACTGAGAGTAATCATTACAAGTCGATAAGTCTAAACAACAGTTATCTATCAATCATTTACGATTTGCTTTCGAAAACTGGCAGTTAAAAATTGTTTTCGCCAACAAAATTAGCACTTTAAAACCAGTTTAAAAATTTAGGTTTCAGTACATTTTGGAGATGGAGGAGGGAAACCATATTTTAAATTAGTTCGCCTCAACGTCGAATATCCAACAGTTAGACGCCCTTTAAGAATCGGCTTTGCAGCTGTTGACCAAACTTCGGAGCCATTCAGAATAGATTTTGGCTTAGAAGCCAAAGTCGTTTACTTCACTGATTTCATTTTAAAAGTGAAACCTGAAAATTAAATACTCCTAAATAATTTAGAAGTATTAAGTTTCCGAAAATAGCAATTTGGAATTTAAAAAAAAAAAAAAAAAAATCATTAACAGCAACCTAGACCTTGATGTTGTCACAGACATTCTCTCAGATATACCATACAAGCTGTACTTGATACCTTCGGGTCTAAAACGCTGATGGAACTGATATTCGGGTGACACTCAAGTCAAGTGGACCCAATTTCGGCGAAGTCCGGACGGTCTGTGACAGCCAAATCCTCTGTTTGCACCTTCACGACGGTGTGACTGTTAGTAATCCTGGGTATAACCTCCATGCACAAGCGCACTGTGGGTGACCACCCAGGTATGACCCAACGTAAGCAAGGGTCGAGGTGTGGCGCCCACACCACATGGAGGAATGCCGCCCCTCTGTGTTACCAGGCAGTACTAGGTGGTAGATGACTCTCATCAACTGGTGAAATACCACCACTTTGCTTATTGGAGGCTTGAAGTGGTGGAACCCATGTTTAGTCTCTAGAGCTAAGTTCCGGTCAACCTTTCCCTATCTCTTCCATCATGCAGTATGACTGATGACTTTTGAGGTTATGATAAAAACCATGGCGAGATCCAATCTTCCTTACATTTCGTAAGGAAGATTTGCCGGTTAGTACACCGGACCGAACCTATTAGTAACTCGGTAGGAGGCTTCCGGATCAGCTAGTGTATAATCTTGCTACCTCTACTCTGCCAGATAGTGACTGGAGGGAGTCCGAGTAGTGTGTATGCGGGGGGGAAGCATTGTCGAGGCCACGTTATGTCAAGGATCTGGATATATTCTTACCATGTGTAAGCCATATATAAAAATTTCATTACTTCATACAGCAGCCCCCCCCCCCAATTTTTCCTATTACTGAATACATCATGAATTGTCAAACTAATAGAGTAAGCTTATCTGCGAAAAGATCTAAACCTCCCAAGGACTTCCTAATTCATTTCACAAATATACGTGATCTCAATTCTAATCTCAATGATGTCCATTTCCACTTGCAGTCTGCCAAACCCCATGTACTCTTTCTAACAGAATCTCAGTTATCGGTTGATTCAACTACTGCTCATCTCAGATGAAATTATTCGCTGTATGATTCCTTTCGCCTCAAAGGTGGTACTTGTGCATATGTCCGTTCTGATATTCCCTGTCAGAGACTTGGCAATTTGGAATCTCCTCTCTTCGATCTTCTCTGGCTTAAAATCTCTCTACCTCATTGCGTCAAATTCATCTGTTGTCTCTACCATTCTCCCAACTCCACCAATCACTTGGATCTCTTTGACTTCCTCTCTTTGCAACTTGACTTTCTCCAGTCCAACTTTCCTAACAGTGAGGTAATTTTCCTTGGTGATTTTAATGTTCACAACTCCAGCTGGCTTCTAGTCATTTGACTAGAAAACGGCTGGAGCCGTTTTCTAGTCACACCGACCCAGCAGGTCGAGATGCTGAGGGTTTTGCAATTACTAATGACCTAGCACATATTGTTCATTTACCTACAAGAATACCAGACAATCCTAATTATACAGCCAATACGCTTGATCTTTTTCTCACAAACAACCCTTCTAAGTACACGGTCGAAGTGAGTGGTTCTTTAGGTACCTCAGATCACAACTTGGTAATTGTCTCTTTTCCAATGGAACCTTTATCTCATGGCTATTCCCAACCTCGTGTTCTTTGGCATTACAAGAATGCAGAAAGGATGACCTGCGAGACTTCTTTTCTTCTTTTTCTTAGTCGGATTACTGTTTCAAAACTTCTGATGTCAACGTTTGCTCAGATCGTATCAGTGAAATTATTCTTGCAGGAATGGAATCCTTTATCTCACACTCCATCCACTTTAAAATCTTGTCCTTTATCTAAACCTTGGTTTTCCAATAAATGTGCTAAGGCTGTTCAAGAGAAGAATGTTGCATATCGTAATTGGCTTGTTTCTAATTCTTCAGTTTCATTTTCTGCTTACACCAAAGCTCGCAACAATTGTAAAGCAGTTATTAATCAGTCCAAACTAGAGTTTGAACAGGCTAAGAGTAGAAAAAAAACTTGCTTCTTATAATTTTCGCTTTCTTATTCCAAAGGTGTTTTTCCTTCTGCTTGGAAATTTGCTCATGTCCAGCCAGTTCCTAAAAAGGGTAACAAATCCCTCCCATCCAATTATCATCCCATTGCAATTACTTCTACTCTTTCTAGAGTAGAAGTAATGGAGAAATCAATTAACCGCCAACTCTTAAACTACCTACAAACCTTGCGTATATTCAATCATCGCCAGAGCGCAACTGCAGTACTCAGAACAGTACCATTCGTGAAGCCAGAATGTTTTACCCCAACTTTTTCAAGAATAATAAACTTATGCTGATTTCTGAAAGCTATATTTACTAAGAGTCATTGTTTTCTTTTAATTATAAAGGTTTCCCAAAATAACTAGAGAAAATAATAATATTTTATATTTTAAATATAGTTGAATAGGTATATCTTGTGAGAATTGCATTGGAACCAAATTGTAACGTACAGTATATGATTTTGTATTTTAGACAACTGTTAACGGACTTCCGGATGTTCAGCAAAATATGACGTAGCCAGGCTAATAATTAAAAATGCGAACCAATGAAAAGCTTATATTTTATACATTTAAAAAAATAATAATAAATAACACACACAGGTGGCAAAGTAATGGAAACACTCTTAATTTCACGTGGTATAGTAGTGCCATTTATTATTATTATCTACATTATTATAGGAGGGGGTTCAAAAGGGATATTCACCCAGAAGTAATTGTGACAGAAGGTTGAAACAAACACAATGTATTAATGAGACTAATACATTGAACTAATGAGACTCGTAACAGAGAAGAAAAATGCATGGGATGCATATAAATTATCAAGCGACTCAGAAGCCTATGGCAGATATAAGCTAGTCTGTAATCAGGTGACAAAGGAGGTTAGGCAGGCGAAGGCAGATTACGCAAATCTTTGGCAAAAGATGCTAAGAAAAACAGCAAGGATTTCTTTACTTATATAAACTCTAAAAGGAAGGGGATGAATCTGATTGGTCCACTTGACATCGATGGTTCGACTGTTGATGATCCTGCTCAGATAGCAAACAAACTGAATGAGTATTTTGCATCTACCATCACACATGAGGAATTATTAAGGTTTGAAAATGGCAGAAGGTTATCAAATTGTAGCAGGATACTTAATGATTTTGTAATAACTGAGAGCAAAGTGGAGGAGAAATTGTTCAAGTTAAACAAAAGAAAAGCACCTGGGGTGGATGGGATCTATCCAGTTATATTAAAGGAGACGGCAAAGCAACAAAGCAAACCCTTAGCCATAATTATAAGAGCATCCTTGGACTGAGGGGAGGTTCACACGGACTGGAGATGTGCAAATGTATCCCCAATTCACAAAGGGGGATCTAAGGGTGACACGAGTAATTACAGACCAGTTAGTTTAACTTCTGTTCGGGCAAAATAATGGAGTCACTGGTTAAAGATGCATTGCAGGATCATCTAGACAAGACTGCAGCAATAATTCAGACACAGCATGGGTTTGTAAGGGAAAGTCTTGACTGACAAATTTGATAGGATATCATGGTGTGGTTACAAAGGAACTAGATGCAAAAAATAATTTTGATATCATATATTTGGATTTCAGGAAAGCTTTTGACACTGTTGCGCATGGAAGACTATTGTACAAATTGGAGCAGAATGGTATTAAGGGTAAGTTGCTACAATGAATAAAAGGATGGTTAAGTGGGAGAAGACAGAGGGTGGTAATCAATGGGTGCTGCTCTTCTTGAACTAATGTTATTAGTGGTGTCCCACAGGGTTCGGTGTTAGGTCCACTGTTTTGTATATTTATCAGGCTTAATGTCGAAGTTTGCAGATGATACAAAGGTTGGCAGGGTTGTTAATGACAGTGATGGCAGTGTGCTACTGCAACAGGATCTAGATAATTTGTGCAGACGGGCTAAGAAGTGGCAACTGAAGTTTAACCTTGACAAATGCAAAGTACTGCATATGAGTAGAAGTAACCCCAGAGAAACGTACCAACTGTGTGGTACTACACTTAAGGTGGTAGAAAATGAAAAAGACCTGGGAGTAATTGTGCAGTCAGATATGAAGTTTTCTGAGCAATGCAGACAGGCTGCCAGGGCAGGTCATGGGGTTTTGTCAATGATATATAGGAATTTTGCTAGCAGGGAAAAGGAGGTGATTATCCCTCTCTATAAGGCTATGGTCAGGCCACGCCTTGAGTACTGCGTACAGGTCTGGAGGCCTCATTTTAGGAAGGATGTAGATTTACTTGAGCGTGTACAGAGAAGGGCAACAAGATTGGTGAGGGGAATGAAGGGATCCTCTTACCAAGAGAGGCTTAAGTTCTGCAAATTGCAGTGGCTGGAGACTAGGCACCTGCGCGGTGATCTAATTGAGGTGTATAAGGCCTTGAATGGGTTGAGCACGCTGAATTCTGATGGGATCCTTCCACTTGTTCAGATTACGAACCTAAGGGGGCATAAATTCAAATTAAGAAAAGACAGATGTAGAATAGATGTGCGGAAATTTGCCTTTAGCCAGCGGGTGGTTAATTGCTGGAACAAACTTCCGTCTGTCGTTGTGGAAGTTGATAGGTTGAATAAATTTAAGGAGGAACTGGACAGGCATTGGGAGGCAATGGTGTGATTTTTTTTTTTTTTTTTTGGCTGATGCTGCATAAGCTCATACATTTGCTTTCTTGCATCACATGCCACTACTACTACTACTACTATTAACACTTGGTCACAAGTGTAATACTTTGTTATCACCAGACAAATTACTTCCCCAGGCCAGTTTTGTAGAAGTCCTCTGACTGTCCTTCAAACTGCGACTTGGCAGCAGAAATCACCTCATCATCAGCAGCAAAGTGTTTTCCACGAAGAAAGGACTTCAGAGCAGAAAAGAGGAAGAAATTGGAGGGTGCAAGGTCGGGACAATAAGCAGGATGCGGAAATCTTTCAGACCCACATTCATGAGCATACTTCAACTACATCATGAGAAGAATATGCAGGGGCATTATCGTGGGGCAGGCGCACACTTTTCACAACTTTCCCCGTTTTTTTTATATATATATATAACAGCACGTAGCTTTATGAGGAGGTTAGAATAATACTTCGCCGTCACAGTGCGGCCCTTTTGAAGGTAATCTGTTGGTATTACATCATGCTGATCCCAAAAGTTTTTTTTTTTTGGGTGGGGGGGAGGGATGATTCTGCATGTTTTTATTGTTTTGACATTTGTTTAGTTTCGGGATCATGGTGATGGGCCAAAGTTCCAGCTTATACAGTAACCTCTCATGAGGTACTAAGTCAAATGCCTTGCTAAAATCCAAACAAACAATGTCGAAATTATTTTCTATATCCGGCTCAAGAGAAAATGTGTCAAAATAGCTAACCAGGTCATTTGCGTTGCCTTCAGAACTGTATATCTAAATAAATTCATGTATTGCTGTCATTGACTCCATGATTTTCACTATTACTCAAGACAGACTAACCGTTGTGTAGTTACTCACTTCGCTCTTAGAACAGCCTTTATGTATTGGCAATACACTGGCATTTCTCCAATCCAAAGGAACCTCGCCGGAGTGCAGTGATGTCCTCATAATTAACCTTAATGGTTAAATGTACTTTCTCTTGCCACCTCCCTCAAAAATTATTGGGTATGTTCAAATCTAACGGTGGTCAATACTTACATTTAGACTTTTTCAAATAAAAAAAAAAAACTTTATTTGAAAGGACCTCTTTGCATGTTTAACTAAAAGTCATCGCAATTTGAGAAACACTGATCTCTGTTATTTTCCAAACTTACAAATCATTCATGATGCTGATCTACATTTGCAGTCTTTATTAGTAGCTCAGTATTTAATTTGTTCAGTTGTAAACATCTATTGAATCCAGACGAGATTTGGATGGTGCAAGGTAGGGCAATCTTATTTTTACTCATTTTAAAAGCAGAAACTACTTTTAGTATGCTGTTACAGAATAGTTCAAATAGCGGAATGAACTCAAGATAAACAGTAGCGCCGCCTGGCTGTGTAAATAACATTAGAAATGCACTAATAATAACCAACAATTCACAGTTAGAGTTAGATAACCCGAGGAGAATTAGAGCGAAGGACAAATTATCATTAAGGATGACATTTAAGAAACCCTCAGCCATAGGAGAGACCAATGTAGATAAACGAAACATAATGATGACTCTTGGTGACCGGTTATTACTCTCAAACATGGTTTCTTATTACAACATCACGCTTGGTTAACAACAGACTTCAAGTGGGGGTGGAGGAGGGAGTCGACATTGAAACTGGGTTCTATTACGACAACTGTTGTTTTGAAGACTTGCCATTAAATAATTGTCAATTTAAAGTGATACAATACGTACGCAGGTGTGAGGACCTATTTAGGGATCGTTATGTATATATCATAAATCTTCTATTATCCTATATCTGTCCGTCCGTCCGCCCACATGTAATAACTCTACTTCCAACGGACGACAAATGTTCATGAAATTGTACATTTGGGCCTTTTAAAAAGATTTATTACGGTATTCCCGATTTTGTCAAAATCGGACCAAGAGAAATGCTGCGTTGATTATTTTCTTTTTTTTTTTTTTTTATCTTTCGTGTGACCACGAGTTTGTTATTTAACCTTTGGACATCAGAATTTATCGACAAAAACCGCTGAACACGTTTACCTCAGCTTACCAAATGCGATCCAGTAAATCATCTTATCCGTTAACACCATCCATCATCTTGGTCAACACAAGCATTTCACTCTTCCACTTTTTATTAATTACCAAATTCTGGCTGTTATCATTTGAACTGGGCTGCTCCACAGCAAAGGCAATATTGCAGAATGTTTTTATTTCACGATACAGCAACAATACTTGTGTTTATAAAAAAGGGAAAAAAAAAATCAATCAAAGAACAAAAAAAAAAGACTACATACCGTGTTCTCGCCAATTCAGGGGTCATTAGTGTCCTCAGGGGTGTGGTGTCAATAAGAAAGACCCAAAGACAAATCACAAGTACCACCAAAAAAGAAACAGACGAAATTTAAAAGGTGCAGAGAGAGCAATACGCATTCGGCATCCTCTGATACCGTCAACACGGCACGCGATTATGGGTTCTAATCACGTATGATAACATCCCTCCACGACAGCGCTCGCTCTCTCTCTCTCTCTCTCTCTCTCTCTCTTTCCCTTTCTTTCTCTCCCTCAAGTCTCGCATCGTTCAAAGCAACGGAGGCTAACAGACAGACGTTACCAGGAGAGAATAAATAAATAATTATAGAACAAATTGATATGGTAATGGCACATTCTGTCAAGGAACTCATGATAGATGGATTCATGACTGATTACCAACACTAATAGATATAAATCCTTCACTCTATCATGAACGTGGTAATTTCCTTCTGAATGGACAACAATAGATGAACAAAACTCTTTTGTTGTCCGCGTATAATTGTCTTACTGAATTCATTAAAGATCCCTACGTACACTAATCGTAAGGTGTATCGGGAGAAAGGAGAGTATTGCCGATACTGAGTGCTTACAAAAGAAGCAACCAAATATGGACAGATGTGGCTTTATTCATTGTATTCGTGGTAATATCAGATATTAGTGGCGAAGAAGGCTTCACCAAAAAAGTTTGCTATCTGGCGATGCCTTCTTTAAAGGGTGGATCCATTTTTATAAACACCCAGTGTATGTATTTCTTGGAAGATGACTAATACACATTACGCATGTTTCATCCTGTGATTGAAAAAAAAGGCTAAATTTTGACTCTTTGACTAAGTACGCCTGGTCTTAAAAAAAAAACAAACTAAACTAAATGATTTGATTTTATTAGGGTCACCTGGAAAGTAACTTGCAACTAACCTTGTGTGTTGTGTCTGTAAATTGCAGAAAATCGAGGAACCAGACTGCGCATGCCTCTCTTGAAGAATGACAGTTGCATATTAACAACAAGTTGATTAATTAGAAGTTTACTATACAATTGAAATATAGGTGTGTTTGTTTTAATAGCCTATTAGTTATTTTAATTAAATAGTTTTTTAGATATTTTTTTATTTAGTTAATATTTTAAATGTTCTTGTTTTTATAAAGTCAACTGATTCAAGAAACGCTATGTTTATTTTAAATTATTTATAAAATATCTTTTAAAATCGGGTGGGAACTTTTAAATGGCGGGCCAAACAAAATATCTGTGGGGGGTGTATGTGGGCCAATTTTTTTTTTTAGCTTTCCACGAATTTTAGGATTATTAAAATGAGAAAAAAAAAAAAAACTGCCATTAACAGTTGTTATTTATTGTAATATTTATACATAGTCGTACATATAATTAATTTTATTAATAAGAAAAATGAAATACAAATTCAAGATAAAATTATAAAAATATAATTGCAACTCGTTGTGAAGGTATTCACAATATAAGATGTATGCCATTATAATAACTTCAGTTTATTATTGAATATTTATTAAACAAAAAAAGTCAAAAACATGTGAACGGTTGCAAAGCTAAGGCTGCTTTGAATTGAAAAAAAAAAAAGAATAATAATAAATAAATAAATAAGAATACGCAGACACATGTCGTATAATAGATCGTGACTGGGTAACCATAGAAACAGATCTTATTCACTAAGACAGTGAACGCATCTTCCCCTACAGGACTGTACTTAAACATCCTATAGGATCAGTGGCCTTTAAAGCTCCAGCACCTGCAAACCTGATCTACCATTAAGGCAGCAGTTTAGGTGAATTCGTCGATGCGATCAATAGGTTACAGTAGCGAGCAGTTCCCAACGAGGACACTTTTTTTTTTGATTGGTTATTAAGCTTTAAGAATGTGTGCGTGTGTCCCCTAAACTTTATCTCTACTTTTGTGCGCCATTGATCAAAAGCTCGGAGTATTAGCGGCCCTACTTCGTCACTCTCCGACAATCAGGTCAAAGTGCCAAAGACAGTCCACGTCACTTGTCACCCGAGTCTGACACAACTATTTCCCGTCATTGATATCCCCCTATTGTGGCCGCCTTATCCCCTAACGCGAGGATTTTTCATGTTTAATACCGTACAGTTATGTGATTTAGTGTCGCTATGCCTTGCCAGAGGTGTGTCATCCGTTTGCCTAGCTTCACCCACCCCGCCATAAATCTACCATTCTATTTGTGTCTCCTAAAGACGAGGCTATATAATATCACGAGAGTATAGCCCTGGGTCAGGTGGTCATCGCTCTAACCTCGTGACAGCCGACCGCCGGCCAGCCAGTCCGGCCAACTCGCATTCAATAAAAGTCGCTCTCTTGTATTGCCCCCGCTTATGATGGACGGCGTTTCTAGCACGAGCCTTTTCCACCAACCCTAATCCCCCAGGTGCACGGCAATAAATCTTACCTAAGACGGCGGCCAAGCACCAGGACACGGACGGAGTGCGATCGGCGGCGGCGGCGTCCGTGTATACAGAGTCTATAAAAAGATAATATCATCGGGCCACAGCTAAGGCCCGAAGAGATTGAAGATAAGAGGGGGGAGGGAATCTGTCCGCTCCTTGAGAAATGCTTAATTACAGCCTCTTCATTAGGCACACACAGAAAAGCTGCTGAGATGAAACGCCCACATTGATTTCGGTGGTGCAGTCCGGATGTTGGAGAAAGCATCGCCGACCCCTTTGGAAAGTCCCTTTGGTGGAACAGGTAGGCGAGGATGAATGGATGGTTTCGTTTTTGTGAATAAAGAGTTTATAAATAATTCTTCGTGCAACGATCGAAACATTATCGTACACACAATCGCGCCTGTACTTCAATTTTCGTTCTATTAATGAAGTAGTCATCACTGTCACTACCGGTGGCGCTGCTCTTATTGCACGTTTATCAACCGAAACAACTTCTACTCCTATAGCTGTCAATTGTACACCTGTAGCGCCATTAAAGTTAAACAGACACCCACCCTAACAGTAGAATCTCTGACAGAAAATGTAAAGTGAAATACAAAAATGTGTTTAACTATCCATGGATCATCAGAGCGACGTTTTGGAAATAAAATAAAGATACATAATAATTTTGCAGCGGATAATTCGCAGTTATGGGCAAATTAATTTGCCGACAAGTTCCTGCTTTAATGAAACAGACGCCACCCCAGTTTTAAAACAAAGAAAACGCTTAGGTGGGAAAGAGGCGCCTCCCTACATTACTTGCCGAATGAAAAACGTTTCTTATGAAGATGACACCAGTACTGCTACTAACAGTGTTACCATCTGAGGATGACGCGCATAATTTCACTCAAAAAAATGAAGGAAGCTGTGAGAGTCGTTCCTTTGGGTGAAACATCCTGTTGTACGCAAGATTCTCTTTCTGTACGGTATGCGAAGGATGCATGACCATCCCCAGTACTCTCCTTTATATCAAAGTGTATAGGAGACTTTTTTGAGAACGATCCAAGTATGGTAATTGTTGGATAAATATGATACTAGTGATGGCTAATATGAGAAACATAAAAGCCCACTTTGATGAGCTGTCTTGGTTATAGCATATCAAGGAAAAAAATTCTGTAGATAAAATACAATAAATTCTTCTAAATACAAAAATCTCGAGCTAACTCATTTGGCATATTTGAACACTCTTAAATTCTTATAGGCTGCTGCTCACTGCCGGATTTTCCATTATGACCCTCCCCCGCTCCTAACTAACTAATTAATAGTCAGGTGATGTCCTCACCAAGCCACCTGTATGGCAGTAATTAAAACCTGCATGTGCCTGCCCTTTTGCATCGGTACAGACAGGTGCTGGCTTTGTTTTCTCGGTTCGTTTTTACAAAAGAAAGCATGAAGGGCATGACGTCACATGTGGCATGCAGAACTCTAAGTGATAAATTATCTTAACACCCAATGAGCGATTCTAATTAAAATCCAATGTCACGTAATTATTGGCTATCTCGTCACAATACTGGACATCAATTTAAACGCGGATTCGAAAATTGAAAGGTGAGTGGCCATTGTCAGACAACACACTTCCTGCAAGGGAAACGAAAGACATTGGATCCAGCTGTGAGCAGAGCACACCCAGACACGAGCGCTGGAAGTTTCTGGTAATACTCACAAGACAGACTCTGTTGTTGGTTCCGCATAGCTCTGCACCGATAAGAGGCAGAGACATGACAGAAAATAATAAAACCTGCTACTTCAAAATCATTTGTCATGTTATTTTTGTAATGAGTCCCCTTCATCATCTTCAGTAAGGATTGAAATACAATGGAGACTGACCAGTCGGGGTACAATTACAGAGAGGTCCCACTTAACGTCCCCTCGCTTAAAGTATATATTTAAAGACAGTAAAAGAACTAGTCAAGCAAATAAATGGCTATTGTTGTTTGACGATGATGAATGCATTACTGTAATTTTCGTCGTAGCACGAGTTTCATTCAGACAGAATTCCGAACATCAACAAACACTTCCTAAAGAAATTGAAATAACAGAGATTTTCAAACATGTTACTATAGAAAAAACATGCCATTTTCATAATCACTCGTTCGCGTTAAAAGAAAATAAAAACGCTTCACATTTGGATTCTGACATTTAATGTCCGGTCTTCTCATTATCTCCATAAAATTCTGAAATCCGTTTGGATAATCGGTGCTCCGGATAATCGAAGTTCTGTTGTACTTTAGTTCATAATAAGATCAACTTTCTGTTCTTCTAATACTGTACATATGTTGTTTTGGGTGAGTGGATAAGTTACCATCAGTTTTTTTTGGTGATTTTGTAATTCTCTTCGGAGTAATTTAAGGCTATCAACAGTTCTGATTTGCATTTTTTTTTTTTTTTAATAAAATATACCAAAAAAGCGGGACGCAGTCATTTGTCCCATTATCAGTGAGAATTTTTATCTGATAGAGAATATTACTTGGTGTCAATAAAATTACCAATTAATAAAAATCGCCATTGCTAAAAAAAAAAAAATCCATATCAGTTAAGTTTCATTTTATATTAAATTTAAATAGAAGTTTTTAATATTTTAATTATCATACTTCAAAAAATAAAATAATTTTTCTGTTTGTACTCTGGGACGTTCAGAGAGTCATATGTATTTTGTTTTGGGCCCATTTCTTTAACAACCATTTCGGCGCATATTTTCCCATTAAATTTGTCTTTGAAACAGACTTTGCCTTCGCAGCAGTCGCCCTAGTATTGCACTAAATTTAAACAGTGGCATCTGTGAAAATTTAATTTACTACTTCATTAAATATTTTAAAAAATAAGACAAACCACAAATCAGAGAGCAGTTTCGAGATGATAATTTCACGACTTATGTCTAAGTAATATAGCATTATTTTAGAATTAAACAACTAAATCATAAATACAAACGTTTTCTTTCTTTTTTTTTTTAATACAGAATAATATTCTTGTTTGTTCGATATGAGAGTCCAAAAGTAAAACGTGTTAGGGATTTTTTTTAACAGAAAAGTGGAATGTAATGTACTCTCATCAGCAAAACTATAGATAGGATTTCCAGTCGATGGCAAATCATCGTGGATATACCAAGGAGAAGCGTAGGTGGAAGAAGAGAACCTTGAGATACTCCATCATTAATTGAGAATTTAAGACAGACCGGCTAAGGAGAAAAAAAAAAAAAAAAGTTACCGAATTATAGAAAGCTTATTTAAACGATTTTGTGTAAAACCAGCTCAGTACGTCTTTCTATTGTTCCTCCCTTTTCTTTTGTTCCATTTTTCTCTCTTTCTCGTGTGAAAAGACCTCCACTTACTCATTTACCTACTCCATCGATATCTTCCCGTGATGTGCCTTTTTAATGTTCCCTCACTGTACGCTTTTGTTCCGACCATAATTGATAGAGGGCGTTTCTCTAAACATCACGAGCACCCTTAACCCTTTGATACACTTCACCCTTTGATCTACCATTTTCGAAAACGAGCTAAAAGTGCGTGTATTTATTGGAAGTAAATTTCCTCTGTAAACCAATTCTGATCCTTTCACCTCGAAACGGTGCAGTGTTTATAAAGCGACAGTGGTCACAATTGCGTACATCGTGTAGCGTATGGTCCCCGTAGGGGGTTGACGGGGACAGGGTGATAGAAAAGGAGGAACTACCTGGAGATGTCCCGCTAAGTTGCAGTCAGGTGGGATATCTACATCGAAATGTTTTTGTGGCTGCATTTCTCAGGCGGTGACCTCTCAAAGGCTCTTATTCCCCCCATCCCTCTCCACACACACAGACGTACGTACTGCCTTATTTACTCGATGTAATTGCCACTGGACTGCCACAGTGGCTACGACGGACTTCGCGTGAGCTCTAAGCAGGACTTGAAAAGCTCTCGCACTTTTAATGAAAAACGTGTCATCATGATCGATGAACTTCTCTCCCGTTCCGCTAAATGTAGGCGGGTCCGCCAAGCTCCCCCCTGCGCTGAGGGTCGTCGGCAGCGGGGCTAAAAGGTGCCGCTCTTCGCGCGCGGCATTGCCGTCACTGGCGAGCAGTGGTAATTTTGGCACTTTTGTACGAGTGACGAGCGAGAACTTTGGCCCCCGCGGGGGAGGCGTGTGTGGATGCCCGTGACCCTGTGCCCTAACCCCGACTACGGTAGACTGCGTGGCCCCACCTCAACCCGCTGCCGCGATGGAATGCACGAACCCCGAGGGCTTAGCTCGTCTTCGTAGAACACAAGCTCAGGTATTCCACAAGTCCCATTGCACAGGGTGGCCGACAACCCCAGACTGCTTGTCTCTTACCGGGGACCTGTGGGAGTTCGGGGGTGACACTCTCTGGTATGCCGCTCTCTCAAGGACAAAGAGTAGTTAAATTAGGGGTGGACAACGTGAAATGACTTAAGGAGCGTTACAGTTTCTTAAAGATTTATTGTCACTCGGAGTGGTTTCTTTTGTAAGATGACTTGGGTTTTTCTCTCTGTCTGGACACATTTCGTTGGAAGTCTAACGTCGAAATTTAATGGAGTGGCAGACACACAGCAATGGAAATAAGTAAATAAATAAAATAGTTACTATTTTGGGAATGATAAAGACTTTTTTGGATGCTTGTTTCAACTGTGCAATGAGGTTGATCACATCATGAGACCAATGCATTGTATACAATTGAATATTTGTCTAATAGATAAATATGGAAGTTGTATTAACTATATTGTAGGCCCAATTATGAAGAGTGTCCACCGATCTCCAAAGACTGTAACCGGCCCTAGTCTGGGTGTGTATGTATTGCGTATTTATGTTTATGTGAGGACAGCTTGTTTATTTGCAAGGTGAAGAAACGAAGTGCAAACTAGATCATCCCATATTTTTTCAGAGCCAAAATTTATATTCATATTTGAAAAAATTTTTTAAAAAATATGCTAGCTTTATATAAAACTTTCTTTAAACCGTTATAATAGCGTCAATTCTTTAAATATAATTTTTAAATTTCATGAATAAAACATTTAGTTGCTTCTATCCATTGCTATAATTTAGTGCGTTCTTTCCTGTGATTACTATTAGTTACCACTACTTCGTTATGGTTAATAATAAGTTATTTGTTTAGCAAACAAAGGTTTAATCCGAGTTGTGTGGGGTAGATGATGGCCTAATGGAAGAAAGCATGGAAAGACTTCAGTAAATAAAAAAAAAGGAATAATTATAATATTGAATGTAGACGAATAGGAAAAGGCAGCCACCAAAAAGAAAAAAAATTCTCATTTGCCAATTGCTAATGAGTACAGAAGATTTGACATTCGATAGAGATATAGATGGAATTTTTTTTTTTTTTTTTTACCATATCATAGCGTTGTAAGAATTTAAAGAGAAATTAATTGTGCAAATTCAGTATGAATTGATTGTTCTCACAAATATACATATTTGTGGAGAGAGAGAGAGAAAAAAAATCTTGGATCTTCTGACTACACTGAGAATTAACAGAGCAGGAATGTACATTTTATGGCGATCCAGTTGAGAGTTTAAATAAAATAGATTTTGAAGATAAGCATGGAACAAACGATTGTATCCCCAGTCATTTGGTTGTAGCTCGCGTGCTGTTAACATGGAACGCCACAGACTACTAATGAAACAGTATCGACTATCCAAACTTGGCTGTAACGCTACAGTGGGAAGTGCTGTAACATTCTGCCTACAGCCCTGACCTGTCACCCTGAGACTACCACACTTTCAGCAGCTTGGAAGGAGTGCAGAGGTGGTTGCTTTCACATAAGTTAAGATAATATTTAAGGATTTTCTTCTATTATAATTGCACCTAGGATTAAACTTAGTTTCTCTCTCTGGAGAGCTACTGCCCGGGAGACCCCCGAGTGGGGACCGCCTGGAGTAGGCCTTCCCTGCCCGGGTTCAATGACTCTCCAACTGAATCATACCAGAGATTCTCATTACTTAATAGGACAGTGACAGCTCAACCACTTCAAATGAAAACCCAGTGGTTTGGGCTGTCATTGGCCACCTAAATTCTGGCCTCCTGATCCTATAATAAACCTAATTTACCCACTAGAAAGCTTACAAATTAAGGCTTAATCCCAGATGCCCAACGAGAGCCCAGTTTGAACCGGCTCCAACCTACCTAGCCGAGCTGGCAAACACCAATATGATTGAAACTGGCGTTTACCAAGCCGCGAAATCTCCAAAATCTCCATCGGTTGCGAAGCGAGGTGTGTCCTCTGGGGATCTATATAGGTCCAAAAGTGCCATGTAGATTGATGTGCCACTGAACTCTGCACCGATATCTGCTTTCCACATCCCATAACTTCATTTCTTTTTAAATGAGAGCTTAAAAGGTGTCTAGGTACATTTTACATTTATCAGCTAACAACGAGCTTAGTGGTAAATATTTTAAAAAGTAAACTTCGATTCAACTATTCAAATCTTTTATAAAAAAAGGATAATTTTTTTTTTTTTTTTTTTTTTTTTGTAATTTTACAAATTGGTAGAGGAAGCAAACAACGAATCACGTGAGAATGGAAGCAAAAGACTGTATAAGCTCATAGCAATCAAATATTGAAGAAATTATAAAGGGAGTTTTCACACTTACCAAATTTTAATGGTCATTAAACATGTCCCGAGAAACACTGTTCGACACAACTTATGTCTTGAGTTTTAATTTATAAACATAACAGAATTTTTTTTATTTGAAATTAGGCCCAGAAATCATCAGCCCAGATTTGCGAACAATATTACATGGTGGGGCGGATTTGAGATTTGTACAGAGGGAGCAGCTGTTTAAAAGAAAAGCGAGTCTGGGGCATGTTGGATGAGAGACTCGGCCCTCTGGTCCCTATCGAGCAGAATCTAACTGGACTCGCGTTCAATTCCATAATTTCTGATCACATGGACGTGTTTATGGTGACCATCCCCGCAGATCACTGGGGCAGCTTTAAATAAGACAGCTGTTTTTTTATTTTTTTTTTTATTTCTGTTACTTTTGCTCAGTTAATGTAGAGGGATACAATGCAAAGAGTAAGAAAGGCATTTTGTATCCTAGTATTCCATCTGTCATTAGACCAGTCACACATGGAGATAACCTGCCGATTCCATGCCCTCCACTTATATTGGAGAATGGAGCATCAGAGAGGGCTGAAAGTGAAGCTTCTGAAGATTAAACTGAAGTCCACAGGCCTGGAGACTGAGTCCAGCCCTCAACTATTTTCACGGCACGAACTGATCTGGTAAGAAATTGAAATTTATCAAAAGGAATCTGCAGAACTTCTTGGTTCTAGACTTAAGCCAAAAGATCTAGCACATGGAACGTTTTTCTCATGGTACAGACACGGAGAACGAGAACTAGTCCCCTAGTTTTCTGTGGACGATTCTATAGTTTTTTTGCATAATATAAATGACTTAATGAACTGTTTAGGAATTATTTACAATCTTACACAGTGAAGACCTTTTATTGACTCAAAGAGAAGTCTCAAAGGTGTGCTGTTGCACAATGGAAATAAATGTGGGTCAATTCCAGTAGCTCACTAAGCATTTGAAAGAAAGAAACGATAATTTGAAGTTTTCAAAGAATACTGATCAACAAGGAGTTCTCTTGTTGACAAATATTAAGTATGAAGAACGTGGTTGGTTGGTCTGTGCTGACTTTAAAGTGAGAGACAGGTCACACTTGGACAGAAATCTGGCTATACATAAATACCTTGCTTTTTGTGTGAGTGCGAGAGTCGGGCAAGGAGCAAGCACTGGGATGTCAAGTTCTGACCAAAGAGGGGCAGTTTGTTTCTGGATCAAAGAACAGTTCATAAACCACCAGTAGACCCCCTTGCGCATCAAACTAGGTTTGATGAAACAGTTTGTGAAAGCTTTACCTCAGGAAGGTCCCTGGCTTCGACTACCTTTGTACTAAATTCCCATCGATCACCCAAGTAAAGCTAAAACAAGGTATTTTTGTTGAACCTCAAATTCGCAAATTGATGAGGGACCGAGGTTTTGAGGGAATTGTGAATAAAAGAGAAAACAGGAATGGATTAGCTTCAGGTCTGTTGTTGAGAACTTCTTAGGGAACAAGAATCCTGACTACAAGAATATAGTTGAAAATATGTTGGCAAACTTCGAGAAGCTGGGCTGCAACATCAATGTCAATTTTTATTAAATGTTTTGCACTCCACTCCCACAAAATCCAGAAGTATTAGTGAAGAACATGGTGAAGGGACATTAGCGACATGGAATGAGGTTCCAGAAGAGGTGGAATATCAACATGATGGCTGACTATTGCTGGATGCTGAAGACGGACTGTAAAATTAGAAGGATCTGCAAGAAAATCAAAGAAACAAATTTTCACCCATCGTACGTAGATCAGTTTTTAAAATGAGAGATGAGTGTTTAGTGGACTTTTTACCACACTGCCCTTTTTAATAGCATTTTCAACATGTATTTAAATATAAAAGTAGCATTTTATGATTTCAGTGCACTGATTCTGCAAATGAAAAATTAAATTTGATTTTTCGCAAATTTAATAAAAATTTGTGAAAAATCAAATTTTCTGTAGTGATATTTGAAATAGCATTACAAAATTATTCAGAAACACCCTTTTCTGAGAAAAGATCAATGTTTTTTTTTTTCACAAAATGCAGGGTAGTGTTGTCATTGTAACATATAATACAAAAATACATATATAATCACCATAAGATGGAACATGATCCTTAGATTGCAAAAACAACTGCTTGAGTTTCACCGAACTCCCCAATCGAATTTGTTTGTTTGTTTGTTGTTTGGTTTTTAGGAGCATTAGCAACTAAGGCCATACTGCTCCGGGGATATGCGGTGGTCATTCCCTGACCTTTCCGCATCCTCCGTATTTGGTGGTCACGGGCTCGAACCCCGGTAATCGAATTTGTCCAAATCTGGGTAGACAGCGTAGCCAAGATATCATATTGACGATCCATATTGATGATCGTTCATCACATAGAAAGTTTAAAGACAGTGTAAGAGTTGATGGATTTCTCCGTTGCTGTGTGACGAGTTGAGGTAAAGGCCGTGGGAGGTTATTCGAAAGGGAGAGGGGATTTAACATCCTTGTAATGAATTTGCTGGATGCGAACGAGTTTCCATGCAGATGGTAAACCATCAGCAGAATATGAGTGCATTATGCTCCAGGAGAAAATTCAATTTTATCTTTAGCTGAGGATGCAATGGAACCATAAGACTAACAAGCGTGCACGTACGGATGGGCATAAGTTGTGGCCAGTATATTCGGCAAGAAACCAGAAAGCTCGATTACCTCGTGATTGGAAGGAATTTTCCTACTTTAATCTTTACAAAGCCTTCGCAAAATCGAGTTTGAACTGATTAATAATTGTTTGCAAGTTGCTAGTCTTAGTGTAGTCGAGAAATGAAACTCCAGTTTTGGATAAAAATGTTTTGTTCTTATCCTAATCAGCCTTAATCATATTTTTTCGGAAAATACCGTTTTAGATAAAGGATGAGAGCTTAATGTGGAATAAAGAATTTCATTCTTACAAGAATAATTGCACTGACACGATCTGAGCACAAATTACAATTGGAAAATTTAAAACAATGATCCAACTAAGGTCAAAGAGGAAGAGAAATCCACACAGATCATTCCGTTTCACATTCTTGTAATGCCAAACAAAACGAAATTTAAAAATTTGGACAGACACTTCACGGGTAAAGAGACCATCACCAAATTGTGATCTTAGGTATCTAGTGGGTACTAACATTAACAGTGTACTTTGAAGTGTTTTCGCTGAGAAAAAGGTCAACAGTGTCGTGTGTGTTTAGAATTGTCTTTAATAGCAGACGTCTGGAAAATCTGAAGCCGGCCAGAATTATGAAATTAAAGTCGCCGAGAAAAAATGACCTCACTGTTAGAAAGGTTATACTAGAGAAAGTCCGAGTTCTGAGTGATTAGTAGAATTGGAAGAACGTTTGACAGAATGGCACAGATTTTGTACCAGAGGAGATTCCAGATTAAGAAGTTATTGTTGTTATAGGCGTATCAGCGACTTAGATCATATTACGAGGTATATGGTGTGTAGAGTGTGTAGAGTGTGTTTAGTGTCAAACGGCACCAGGGGTTTCCCCCATCTCCGCGTGCTATACATTGTGGGTGTGAAACAGAACACTGTCAATGCCAGAGGTTTAAAAGTATATGGATTTTGTATTTGTGTAGTGTCGTGTACCGTTGTTCATCTGGTCATTTAGCCGCTGGGCCCCTAATGGGACCCAACGTTGCCCCACTCCGCCCCGTGGAGGCAGACCAGGTACACTATATGGTGTATGTAAATTGCGTGTGTTCTGTGGTCGATTTGCCTGTTTGATGGATAAAACTCCAGTTTCTGGAAGAAGAAAACTGCTACCCTCGCCTGAGACATACTAACTCAGTCAACATTGTGAAAAAGAGCCATAAAAATTCCCCGCATCATTGATGGGACTCGAACTCGGGTCTTTTCCACCCGGTGTGAGGAGGGTGGCGATTCTGCCAACTGTGATTCCCACGAGAGATTGTAGGTGGAAATGGGCAACAATGAGATTGGACTACGTATCTTTGTGAAAATGTAAGGAGTATTAGGTCTCGCCATGTTCACCATAACTACAAAAGTCATATCTCATGATAGAAGAGGTGGGATTGAGGGTAGAGCTTTATTCTAGAGATCGAACATCATTTTGGGCCAGTTGAAATCCCATTAAGAGAAATGGTGGTATTTCACTGAGTGACGAGTCATCCACTACCTAGCAATGCCTAGTGTCACAGAAGCCAGCCGTTCCTCTGTGAAGTACGGACGCCGCATTTCAATCCCTAATTTGGTTGGTTCGGACTTGGGTGGGCACATCCAGTATATTTATATTTACAGCATTTCTGGACATTCGCATAGGGGCCGCATCCAGAGTTACTAACAGTTCCAACTGGTGTGAAAGTACAAGCCGAAGATTTGGTACACTCGATTCAAAGGAAAATACAAAATCCATCAGTGACTTGGACTTCCAGGTGGTGACCTTAGCTGTCAATCACTGGAAAAATGTGGGCGACATCTTCATGGCCCGAAGTACAGCGCGAGACATTCTTCGAATTGTATGGATGCTTTCTAAATACCCATTATAGCTACCAGAACGTCAGTTCCTGCGCACGAAGACTATAAATTCTACAAAAATAAATAAATCCTTGATTTATTATTAGTAATGGCCACATGGTGCAAGGAAGCCTATGGCTTATGCTGCACCAGCCAAAAAATAATAATAATAAAATAAAACAAAACAAAATTATTATATATATATAAAATAAAAAAATAAAATAAGAAAAAATACATAAAATAAAATAAAATAAGAATAAAAACAAAATAATAATAAGAAGAAAATTAAAAAAACACACACACTAATAATCAATAGTCTGGATGGCACAACTATAAACTTAAAATCACAGTTCGACTGAATATTTCCTCATTTGCTGTTCCACATGCACTGGAACCTCCAAATCCAATAAAGATACTGTCCAGCAAATGTCCAACTATCCATCATGGAAAATAGAACCGTTAGGGCACCATACCCGACGCAATGAATCAGGTCCAGCACCCCAGAATCCAGAAGGAAGTATTCATGATCGCAGCACAAAAGACAACTAACCAGAGCACCAGACCCAACACCATGAATCAGGTCCAGCACTCCAGCTGCTAGCCAGAGGTAGAAACTAATAGGTGAACGCAACGTTCTCCAAAATTACAGAACCGACAAAAGGAATCGGATTCAACAAGAAACTCCATGAAGACAATCCAGTCACCAGGTTTGCCCCTCAAAAAAAGGCTCTAAGAACAGTTCTTGCAAAAACAGCAGCTGAAAACTCCTGAAATGAATTAAAACAGTCACGATTTGCAATAAGCAAATGTACTAAATCACACGATAAGCCAGGAATAAGTGCCATCGAAGTCTGACATTGGTCTTCATACTCCCGACATAAAAGAAATTACGTGCATCCAACTGTCCTGTTCGCCACATGTACAGAAAGGATCGGTCTCCAATCCTCTTTCATGTAATTTGGCCCTAAGTGAACCATGACCTGTTAACAAAAAAGAAGTATACACAGAAGGCGCAAACAAAGATTCCACAGTTTTTGACAATGCATAGCTCACCTGGGGAATATTATTTCCTCGTCACAGCTCCAACATCACCACTTTCCCATCTGGTCTGCCATAAATCCATTAATTTATTCCATATTCGTTGTTTATCTTCTTTAATATTATTCTTCAAATCGATTGTGATATCCGAAAAAGTTAACAACATACCTTTTTATCAATTTGAACAAAAAACCTCTTCAGATAATAAATAAGTCCAATGGCATGGTACCTCCTTGCAACCAGTCTACAATGCTCGGAGAGCTTCATATCCTGCACTACCGGCTTATTTCAACTCTGCCGAGAGCATAAGTTATTTTGGGGTGCATTTCCCAGGTGCAATACCTTACTCTTTACTAGATTAAAGCATGGCTGCCATTTTTCTGACCATCCCTGAAGTCTATCTAGGTTATTCTGAAGAAGCTCTGCTTGGCGGAAATCATTAACTACTCTACATCATCTGCAAATTTAGACATCACGCCCTCTACCCCTTCATCGATGCCATTTATAAAAATCAAAAACAACAGTGGTCCTAATACCGATCCTTGGGGAACCCCCAATTCTTACATCAACCCAATCTGAGGTATAACCATTTATCAAAACTCTCTGCCTCCTACCCTGAAGCCACCAGCTATCCATCTAAGGATTTTCCCTGTGATTCCAACCTGTTCCAGCTTATAAAGTAAACGCTTGTGAGACCCAGTCAAATAAGAGAAGACCATTGTTACTTATTTTCAGCGGATGCCACCACCCAGACGGCACCGTTTCGGAGCTGATTGGCTCCTCTTCGATGAGTGGGGCAGGCACCCTGGTGTTGCAATGATGGCAAGGCAGTTGTGAAGTATAACTCCACAATATGGGTGGTGGCATCCGCTGAGAATAAGTAACAATAGTCTTCTCCTATGGTGAAGAGTTACTTATTCGAGGTAGTGCAATATCATGGCAACTCTTTGTGAAGGTATTCACAATATGAGATATACATAATAATGCTGCGAGCAGTTAGTTAGCTGCGAGTAGATCTGATGCATTTGCCCTAACTTGTAAACTATTTGTTTGCTTAAAATGATCCAAAGTACACAGAGATGTAAATGAACATTAGCTCTTAAATACTACGAATTTTTATTACACGAGAAAACAAAAAGGTATGGAAATAAAAATAACAAATTAGTTTGAATAAAATAGGAATTTGGGAAACAAAATCAAAGTCAAAAGAATCAATGAAAAATGTTAGCGAGAGCTGTTACTAGACTCTTTAAAATTACGAAAAATAAAAACATGTAAAATTAATTGTATAGGTTAGGGCAATAAGCCTCAGTCTTGTGACTGAGGCTTATGAATATTAAACCTCAAGACTGAGGCTCTTGTGACAAGAGCCTCAGTCTTGAGGCTCTTCACTACGAGCTGCCTCGGTATTGCACTTTAAATAAACATTACTGCTCCAAAGAGAGAAGTATATATATTTTTAGAGTATATCTTGAGATGGAGGCTAATTTCCATCTTCGCATAATCCAATGAACTAAAAAAAAATTATCAATTTAGGTGTTACAAAATCCTCAACGATATCGTTGCCATAGTAACAATCTCTCTGAGCAGCCATTCAGAGGCCAGTATGCTCTCCGTTGTTCCATACCCACCAGGATCCGTTTAATATTCATAAGTCCCCGCATCCAATCGGGGAACTATTGGCCAACTACTGCGAACTGAAACTGCACACACACTCTGTTCGGGGGACCAATGCATCGGGAGAAGATACGCAACGCCAAATAACGGGAGAAAAAGCCTCGAATTTTACACACCTTAATAAGACGTTACAGGCACGCAAAGAACCCCTCTTCGGTATCCTCCAACCCTCCCACTGGCTCTGCGCTTCCTGGAAAACGATCGATATCAATTGCAATTATATAAGGAGACACAATGGGCGGTCCAGATGTTATCCCATTACGAATATTAAAGCAACTTCGAGTCTTAAATACACTACCGGTTGCCATGGGAAACTAGGCAAGACCAGTTTGCTTATCTATTCACATAAAAGGCTTCCTTGAATGTCTTATTTGCACAATCTTCCTTATAATACGCTTGCAGGAAATAGAAAATACTGGGACAGAATACTGCGTCGACTAGGGTGTAACGGGTGTGTTCTACACACCCCCTTTCGCCACAATGGGGAGAAGGTCTGTTTGGATAGAGCGGAGAAAGAGTAGGGGAAACCAACTGTCACGTGAGAAGCAAAAGATCAGAAGGAAGTAATTCTCTTCCTTGCAATCGTACGTAGCATAAAGTGTCAAATTACTTTCCAATTCTATATACCCATCATCAGCTACACGGATGGATTCAAACTTATCCAGGACACCAGGCTTGGAGGCATCCATCTTGTAGACCAGGTTTGTGTATCTAATGGCCATGCAGAATGATTCAATGTATGGAGAAGAAAGTCTTTTTTATACATTGAAGAGTGGAATTTACAGTTACGTTGTTTATGGTAGCAGATATAGCAGCGCTCAGTTAATAATGGGTCATTTAATAAATTTAAATATGTACAATAATGTTTAATATTAGTTTAGAATTGACAAGGGAGAAGGCAAAATAAATTCTTTTAATTATAAAAAAATAATAAAATCGAGTGCTCAGAGCACGTGACACCCCAGGCGCCACGGCCCCTAAAAGCTTCTTTTCACTAATATAAATAAATTATTTTATTATTTTTTTTTTACATTGATAGAAATAAGGTTGGATGAGGCTACAAAATTTGTTCGTATAGTGTACGTAGGACAGGATTTTAAAATATTTGAGCATTGGCGCATGCGCTATTAAAGCGAAAGGTGCGTATTGGATTGCAACATATTCTGTTACTGAAAGAACACGTGAAAAATGAGTGCAGTCTATCAGATCCTTCGGAGTATGAACGGGACCTTGTGCCCTTTCAAAGGGGTTAATTAACCATGCCGTGTACGGATACGATAGCGGTTGAATAAGAGAACGCAAACACGGCTTGTGAAACGCCGATTCTTTTTGCGCGGGCAAATAGATAGTTCCCATGGATACAAACACGATCATTCAGCTTCATGCCAAAACGTCACACGATCTTCTGCCCCCCACCCGCCCTTATTTACGGTACAACCCCAATAGCCGAGGATTACGGTCACACGCGAGAACAATGCCCTTCGTAGCAGGATGTTTCGGCGCAGTCGGGTCCCATTTGTCACCTCCAACGAGTCCCACCGTTGCGCGCTAATAGCGGTTAACGCGTTTGTTTGCCCGTTGCCAGCAGCGCCACCTGGCAGTGATTCATCGTCACGACGACATTCCCGGGCATACTGCGTGTCCGGCTATGGTGTCGGCGTAACCCCGCAGTTCAATTGACGTCTTCAGATCCGGAAATATCCGCTTTTCTTATCACGTGACAATGCACGAACCGCTAATGAATACGTCCATGTTTTAAGCGGAGATGCGCCGTCCCTGGACGAAGAAAGGGTGAAGAGGGGAAAGTCCCGAAACATCAATATTCTTGCGGCGATAAACACAGCGGGCAGAGGTCACAAACAAAACATGTTTTTACCCCCTCCCCTCCCCCTGAAAACTTCTCGCTCTGCATATAAGGGTGGCGAGGACGGTTTGTTTAGCCCAAACCCGCGGTACACAAACAATGGACGGACTTAGTGCGCGCAATATTTTGTGGTTTCCATGGCGACGGAGAGATGAAGCGAGTTATCTTTTCGTTTATAAGGAAATCGTTCGCTTTGAGTGAGAAAAAGCGGATGTCGATAATTAGGGGGGGGGAGCTGGAGACATGCAAATGCGAAACGAGGTCATGTGTACACACGGACGCAGCCACTGTTTTAGCGGAATGCTTCTATTCCAATATTAACCTTTGCTTGGATGCATCCATTACGCGCGGGCAGCGTAATTACAGCGTGGGTCTTCGGGGAACAATTAGACAATTAAGTTCACCGACGGTCGACTGCTGATCACAGAACGCAAGCCGGACGACATGAAAGGAGGTATGTAAGATCGCCCTTTGAACGTGAAGGATCGCTTCTAACTTGCTAATTGACGCCTTGTAGTGCCATCCCCCTCCGCTCTATCCTCCTCAGTCCGTTCTCCCTGTTCGTGCAGGGGGAGGGGGGGACAGTCCACTTTTTACCCAGATGACAAATTATCACACGTTCGGCTAAACTACACGGTCTGGCCACCATCCGCCTCAAAATGTACATTCGGGCAGCGTTACGTCCACGGCTTCGTGCCCGTCTGTCGATGTCTTCATCTTCTGCATCACAAGTACACTCGGCTGTACATCAACTTTCGTGTAGCTCCACTTCGAGTCTGCTATCTTTGTATCTATCTGTCGTTCTATATCTCAGTATCGCTTTGTCTCTCTCACCTTTTTCTATCTACTTCTTTCTCTCATTCTACCTCTCTCTCGTGTTTTTCTGTGATCTTTCTATCTGTGTTTCTCTTTGAGAAACAAAGACAGACAGTCTTGACTGTCTCTCTCTCAAACTTTGCATCTGTCTCTCTTTCTGCCTGTATTTGTCTCTTTCGGTCTTTGTATTTATCTGTATCTCTATCTTTCTCTCTTTCTGCATCTCTCTATCGTTCTACTTTTTCACCTCTCTTTCTACATCTGTCTTTCCATTTCTCTCTATCTGTTTCTCATCTTTTTCTTCCAGCGTCCATCTCCTTGTCTGTCTATTTCTATCCCTGTTATTTGCACCAATTCTCAATTTTGGGCCTTTCGTTTTGTTTGTATCTTTCTCCCCACCCTACCTTTGTTTTTTTTCTACTTGTCCCTGTTCTTGAAATCTCAGTCTCTCTCTCTCTCTCTCTCAAATAACCATTCAGATTCTGTTTCCTATTTTTCAGATGACAAAAAAGAAAACTCCCTAGTTAAGAGTTCAAGACGGGTAATTAAGCTCTTCCGAGGAGAAAAAAAAAGCATAATTATAGTTAAAAAACCGACAATTAGAATATGGTAATTATCTAATTAATCTTTGGTAAATTTATCTTATTTAATGAGATAATTAAATAAAGATAAAACGTATCGTGTAATAAAAGATAATCATGCATTTACATGGGCAAGGATGAGGAGTGAAGCCAATTTTCTCAGGAATTTAAGTGTGTTACGGGGACTTTTTTGGTACCAACTTTAAGATGTTCTTTGCGTGATAAAAAAAAAAAACAACCAAAATGCCCGTGAATCGAATATTTTGGAATTTCCTTAAAGATAATTGACACGTACGTCATAAAAATGGCCTAATTAAGGGCTGTACGCATGCGGGCCAATAATTAACGTATTTGGAAGAAGAGCAGATTCTTTTTTGAGATTAAGACGTCATCCTTTAGGAAGACAATTAACATCTGTTAGAGAACAGACGATTGTATGTAACCAAGTAGCTGCACGAGTGGCTGTGTATTTACACTTCTCCTGTGTACCCCCTCACGAGGACTTCATTCCGCATTCTCTTCCCCCCCGCGTCTATTTACTCCCCCTACCAACAGCCCCCAGCTCAGACTAAGTCTGATTTACCGAGCATATAAATACGAACATTTCTGTGAAGCTCCCTTGCTTCGGTTTGGCACTTTTCCTATCGGCAAGTGTGTCCCTGGTGGAAGGTGGCGTAGCTAATGTCAGGCTGGTCACGGTAAGTCAGTGGAGGGACACATACAACGCGCAGCAGCTCTCTGGCGTACGTGACGTCACTGCTGCAGAATATCGTGGACAAATATTGGAAGAAATACAAACAGAAGATGAACTTAGATTGCTTTACACTATTAGTCAGCAGGTACTTCTGTATGTTCGTTGTCAAGCAGCACTGGATTTAGTGCCACCACAATGGGTCTGTTGATCTGTCTATTTGTGCACCTATCTACACTCACGTCGAAAAAAAATAGATGATTTATGCTTGTGTAATCAACACATCTCCTAAAATGACGAGGTGCTGCTTTACGCCCTAAAAGGGTGGCAGTTGCAGCGAAAAATATTGCGCTTCAATCATGGATCTATAGGGGGCTTTTAATAAAAAAGATCAGGACTCTTGGAAGAATCAGAATTCGAAGGTCTTTAAGATGATATTATAAACGAAACAACTCATCCTTCTAATCAAACAAAAAAAAAAAAAAGTGAAATTTAAGATCAGTTATGAAGAAAATATCCCGAAGAAATAAAATCCGACTAACAATAAAAATACAGCGATAAAGATGGAAAATAAAGGAATCTTTTATTTAGTTAGAAATTTATCAGTTATAAACTTAAAATGAAATTTAATGGAAAAATTATTTTTTTTAAACAACTTTACTTGCATTTTAAAAGTAACAAAATATAGGTCTATTATACAAATTTATTTTATGAATTAATATATAATTCATAAATTGCACGATTTCATCTGTAGTACGTCTTTCAAAAGTGACGTCAAAGGATGTCTTCCAAAAGTTGTCATTTGACAATGACAAAGTTAAGAAAGTTTTCTCATTTTATTTTTAATAAATAATTAAAAACAATAAAATAGGAAAAACAATATATCGAAAAATTTTAATTCATATAAAAACAGCTTAAATTTTATTTTAAAATATATAATTAATGAAATATACCACAAATAAATTTACATACTTTGCTTAAAATAAGGTTTAAATGGCGGGTTTTCATTGTTTTCATTGCAAAAAATAATTCTTTCAAGAGTTTGGACATACATGTATGTCCAAAATTTCATTGTAAAATGTCCAAAAATTTGGACATACAGTACAATGAAAACCACGTGTGACATGATGGCAAAGGAGGTCTTCCTAAAATTTGGACAAGTGATCAAAACCACATCACACATCCAAATTTTTGGACATGTGATGAAAACCACAAATTGAGACAGAATTTCTGCTGGTGAACGAAACGGGCTACCCCAAGTCTTGTACAATTCATACTATCATGATTCAAATACCATCAGCAAAGCAGTAGGAGGGAAGCCATGATTCAAAACCGAGAACTAAAAGAGCCGGTTTTCAGAGATCACAGAATACATTAATCCAAACCAGGGAAGCCACACTTCAAAAAAAAAAAAAAAAAAAAAAAAACCTCCATCTCTATTATTTAATGTAAAATTATAATGCGCGTCCGAAAACACACGCACAAAAGAAATAATAAAAAAAAAAAAAGGGTCGGAAACATGTCTGCCATTTTTAGTAAATATATGTTTGTCGTGTGCAGGAGGAGAGTTCCCGGATGTGGATTGTTTGTAATGTGAAAACAAATGCATCCTGTTAGGGTGGTCGGAGAGCCCTTATAATTCTTTAATATCTCTGCCTTGAAAGCCTTTGGCAAACAAACTCAAAAGCAATTTTACCCAAATTACTTACGCATTCAAATATAATTAAGGGGGGCGGATCTCCGCGAAAGAAAGGGGGAGAAATAAGAGGCGGGGAGGTGCAATATGTAGATACGCATGTCAAACCAACCTGTCCAAGTGTGCAGACGCAAGGCTCGAGCTACAGCTCATTAGTAATAATAACCAAGTCGTTAAGCTGAACCCGACTCGAGTGTCGGCCATTCCCGCGACCTCTGGAGGATTTTGTTTTCATCAGTCGCCACTTGTGTCCACCCCTTTTCTTAAGTGTGACGGCAGGGATGATTTAGCACGATATACCTCCTCAACGGTTTACCTCAATTTCCAGCGTGACTCGAAGAACACAAAGGGGGCAGCCAGACATGCTAGAATCAGCATATGATGCCGATTTTCACACATAACAGCACTAACGACTCGCTTTCGTTTCCCATTTGTTAAATCAGACCCCTCACCACTTCCCGGAATGATGCGCCAGAGCCAGGCAACTCTGAGGAAAATTCTAGTGCTTTATGGTGATAATGGAGAAGGCACAGTAACAGGTGAGCAGACAGTGTGTGCGGCAATTCGAGATTTTACAGCTCCTACATTACCTGTTAGATGGGCGTGGCTGGAACATTACAGAACACAGAGAGAAAAGCAACAGAAAAGAGATTTCTACTACCTCTTCCCCACCAAACGACAATCCAGGATAAGATACAAAAAAAAAAAGAACCATAAAGAAGAAGAAAAAAATATATATTTCAGTTACACAAATGTCTTTTTTTTACTTCTTCCCTTTTGTCATTTTAAGTTCCTTCTACTGATACAAGCGAAATTCAATTGTGGAAAACCAAACGAGCCACTATTGTTGCATCTTAGAATTCCCAAAAGACAATTAACAATAAAAAGCTACGTCACTGCTGCTAACAATGGTCATTCAGTTAGCGAAATTATATACTTCGTTGTGTTTGTCACGTTTCTCGCAGTGTGACACCCTCGTGTCGCGTGATGTCATTTTCATTACACACATGTCGTCTGCCTGACATTCGCGTAGTTCGTTTGGTCTTGCAAAGTCACCGTTCACAATGCTTTTCGCACTCAATACGCTACTTAGATTAATTACACGGACAACTCTCTGTGATTATCATTTTTTAAATCAAAATAAAAGCCTATGATTTTTGATCACTCTCTGTTTTGACATTTTGTCGCAGTGATGCTAGAGATTTATCACGTGCGAGGTGCTGGCACCGGATTTTTATGAAAGATCATTAGCAACGACACTGAGGTATGAAGTGTTTTATCCAGTGAAAAATAAAATAAATTTTTAAATAAAAGAAAAAAAAAAAAATCAGAATTTAATGTGAAATTTGCAAGGCATTTTAGGAAAGAGGCGGAAACTTCTTTGCTGAAGGATTATGTTTTATTAAGATATCATACATCCCTTCTTAATGTACCCCGAGAACGCTATAATTAAGGACAAGTCCCATAATAACTGGTTTGGCTAATCAGAGTATTAAGTTAGCAAGGGATGGCTGAGAACTGAAAGGGTAATGGTAAAATTGATACACAGAAGAAAAAAAAAAAAAAAAAAAAAAAAAAGACAAGCTCGAACTCCACTAGAGAAATATGTCTCGTGTCACGTTAAGCTATCAAGACGTGTGCTGTATACAGGTGGTGGAGTATCCCACCCCTTCGCTGAAAAATTAAAACAAAAAGAATTAAGCAGTGGGTTATACCCGACTTTAATTGCTAATGAATTTATTAATGAAGCAGTCAACTGAAATTTTTTTTTTGTTTAAATAAACTCCTTAAAAAAAAAAAAAAACGCTCATAACCAGAACAGGCCCTTTCATGGCCTCTTCTTATTTCCTGATGATTATTCTGTTTTCGATCTTTGCGATAGCTTGTTCTCTTCGTAAACTGCGCTGGTCGTTCATGGGCCGCGCATGCTGTCAATGAAACTCGTGGTGAAAGGGCTCCAAAATATTTACTCATTACAATGTATAAAATGAGGCTTTACCCTACCTGTAAAATAATGGTCTGCAGCTCTTGTAGCACGGAGCTTTTTCCGCCAAATTAATTTTCATATTTATTTTAAAACAATAACGAATATTCTAAAGATACTAATAATATTTAATTATCGTATTTTCTGGACCATAAGACGCACTTTTCTTTCTGGAAAATGTCATCTAAAATTCCCCTGCGTCTTATAGTCCAATGGCATACTAGGTGCATGTAGCGAGATTTTTTTTTAAGATCAGACTGTATATAGTTCTTGCCTCGCATACCCCCACACAATAACTCGTCCCTTATTCCCAATAAAATATTAAGAATCTAAAAGGGGAATGTAATCTGTCTTTAATTTCTTAAATAATTGTATTAATGATTCTACATTTCTTTAAAGATTCTACATTTCTTTAAAGAAATGTAGAGTGATTAATACCATTGACAGATCACGTCCTGGTTGAAGAAAGTAAAGTTCCGATCATAGGATTGGTAGTAAAGAGTAGCGAATGTGCTATTCTGACGAATAAATTCGTTTTATACATTGCTATTTTGTTTAGTAAGAACTTGAATTTCGTGCTTCTGATACTTGCAGTAAGATAATTTTTACAAAAATTCGCCTTCTAAAGCCTGCGTCTCATGGTCCGAAAAATACGGTAATTATTAAACCTCTCATTCTGATCTGCCAGTATCCCAAGCCAACTGATGTAACCCATAACCACATACTGTTTGATTGACAACATACGCATCAAACGACTTGTGCAGTTGTGCCTAACCCTATATTTTTTTTTTAATGACTGTAGTAATCCAAAAGACAAATGCTTCAAATTCGAAAAATGCTTAAAAAGAAATCGAATTCCAGAGAACCATCTCCTTTATCTTAAGAAACAGTTCAAGATGCCTTTATATCTCGTTTATTCTTAGGTCTCTCCAAATGCTTTTTGCATTCATCGATGGATGACCCGCTCGCTGATGAGCTGGTAAAGTTCAACGAAACAACAATGAAGTCGAAACGATCTAATGATTGGTAAAAGTTCGTATTGGGAAGGCAAGCAGCCGACTGTAACAACAATATCGATTAACCTTCGTCGATTGGGAAGGTCACAGATGCACAAGAGTCGACCTTAAACCACAACTCGATCTGGTTTCTGCTTTGTGGCGAGGCAGCTCGTACGTAATCAATCTCCCAACTGTACACTGTCGCGCGCATCCGCATCGAGGTACTCGTATGTGGCGTGACTGGACGCAGTGGGACTGGTGTCCATTCCACGCGAACCAGTAGACTCCCACGAGGACGTACATAGTTACAAGTTGGCCGGTCCGCTTTCATCCGTATTGCGTAGGCAGCGCGACTGACGCCTTATTACCACTAAAAAGGTAGCAAATGAAAACGGAACGGAGCGAGGGGGCATACGACCGTGACTGCAGCCGCATACCAGGCATGCTTCCCAACAGCCCGGTGGGATGGACCCGACGTTGGCTGGAGAGGCCACAAAGCACCAGGCGGTCCGACCCAATGGCAGGGGACCGCCCTAAGACAAGCCTATAATCACAGATCCGGAGCGGCAGGTGGGAAACGACAGGAAGACCCCGCCAACTAACTGTCGGCCGCAATTCGCCCTGTTTGAAATGTGGCTCCATAACCTTTCTCACTTCGAGCACCTCGGTCCCCGTTATTGAAGGCTCGGAAAGGTATTAATGGCAGGGTGTCAGCTTGTGCGCTCTGCCGCCGTGACATTCGCTCGGATGTTCTTTTGGCGCTTTTAGCCATGACGGAGTACGTTTCCGAAGCCAACGACAGATGTCGTCCGTTTGTCTAACAGCGAAAGATGTTAATTCCGATTCAGAATGTCGAGCAGCGTGTCTCGTGTTTGCTTCGGAGGAAATTTACATGCAGCTCGAGCAGTGGCTGGCACATGCGGTGCAGTCGAATAGAGACTGTCGTTTGCTAATGAAATACTCAAATTTTATCGCATTCGTCTGCACGCATTCAAAGAGTGCGTGCAGACGAGCATTTAACAATGGAGACTATCGCGTTACATACGAGTGTGTTTGCCGACCGGGCTAGCCGGGTGGGTAAAGTGCCTGCCTAGCAACCCAAAGGTCGCGGGTTCGAATCCCGCCTCGGGCTTGGATCAAAAACCTTGCATACTTGCGTACTGCAAAAACCTTGGGAGGTGCATTATGGCCACAGAAGCCGATGCGCCAACAACTACAAAAAAAAAAAAAAAAAAAAAAAACGAGTGTGTTAAATATGACACCCTTCATTAGCCACGTTAATAATTATCGAGGAGAGGTTTATTCGTTGGAATGAGGATCACTGGTACGATTAGAAATGGTTTACCGATTAGAAATTGTTTACGGATTATCTTCTGCCTTACAATCCTCTGGAAAGGGCGTACTGTTGAAGGTACAGCGATGGACAATAGTTAAGGAAGAACATAATCCAGTTCATCTTTGTAAATATCAGAAGTTTTAAACCATTCAGTCTGGCCGTGCTTCGCTCACTTCTATTGTGCACGGATACCAATCTTCTATGAGTGACATTTCATTGTCCAATGGAACAGAGATACCATATGACATGTCAAGCACAGCAACTCTTTCGCGATGCATCCACCTCAACGTGGAGTATCTTCCAAGGTGTATTTCTGTACGCTGCAGAAGATGCCTGTACGCAAGACAACCCGCCATTTGTGTCCCTGTTTAGTAGCGCATCCATTATTATTATTATTTTTTTCTCTATGAGGCTTATGTCTCCATACCTTCCCTCCGTGTGACCTCTATTGCTAAAAAAAAAAAAAAAAAAAAAAAAAAAATGTACTCCTGAAGACTTCATTACATTGGGCCCAAACCACTGGCAAGGACTGCATGGTTTTGTTCCCTCCTCGAACTCGAATGAATGCAATTTATAGATGCACTATACTGACAGAACAAACCAGGCAGCTGCACGTTACAAAGAACCATTCTTTGATACAATACTTGTCAATCCTTGGCCTTAATATACTGAATTCTCGTTGATTCCCCAACCAATTTGTGATAACAGAAAGAGAAATAAAAAGTCCTCTATCTGGTTTAGACCCGCTGCCCTTCTCACTCTCCAGGCACGATTGGCAACTACTCAACGATCTTTTCTTCTGGCAATGTTAAGAACGTGCAGAACAGCATCTACTCCTGCATTACAAGTTCTAGCAGAAATTCCACCTCTTGACCTTCACCTAATATTTAAAAGATTTCATTCATATCAGAAAATTTTGCAGATATTTCTTTAGATGTTACAGCCGATCCCAAAAAGCAAAAGATTAAAGATATATCATATTACAAAAACGGCAATCTAGAGAGATGGTCCATCTCCTCCAAAGCAGCTACAACTAAATCTTTTATCGCTAACACTCATTTACTTCTGCCAAGATTATACCAAAGTTTTGTTTTCTTGGACTTCACTCGTTTTACCTTTTAACAGGCCATGGTTCGCTAAATGCGAAATTAGACCAGTTTAATCTTTCATCTACGGATGCTTGTGTCTGTGGTTCTGTGGAAGACTGGTGTTTCATTGTGCCGTCTACCAAGATCTTCGTCTAGAAATATCAACCTCAGCACATGAATTCTCTCCTAGAAATGAACATGCCCTTATTTCAAATCAGCAAAGTTTCATCATCTTCCAAAACTTTGCCAAAATATTGTTTGAAAGACGCCAGTAACAGGTTCAATCCTCTCGGAACTACGAATTCTGGAGTTTCAGCTTCTTAAATATACCAACAATTCAAACGCAGTCACTTTAACCTACTGAGTCATATTCCTTCAATGTCTTGGACCCTTTCTGACCAACTGAAGATGCTCTGCCACTCATTAAACGTCTTCAGAACTTTTTGGTAGAAAGTCACGCACCGATGTGGTGCTTTTAGGTTGCAGATGCAACCTAAAAGTACCACATCGGTACGGGAATCCTGGCACCAATGCAGCTGTTTGGCGCAGAATCATTTTTGGTTGAATTGTCCCACTTTACACTTTTATTTCTACTTTCTTTTTTTTCCTCCATTTCTTCTGTCCATGTATGTGTGTGATTCTGTGCGTGCTTAAGTGTACTAACACACTGGGATGAAGTGGAAGACTGGTGTGTGTGTTTAATGGCGCATAAGCAACACTGGCTATAGTACGGCTGTCCTTAGGGATGTGTCACGAAATGATTCAGAAATGAAGCAGTTTCAATCTCATTTTATAAAACTATTCAGAATCGATTATATGTTCCAATTTTTTTCAGAAAGCTGAAAAGTTCATTAATATTTGCCTAATCGCCAATAATATGCTCTAGTGATCTCGGTTGTTGAAGATTTGTTAAAGAAAGCAGGACTAATGTTCTGTCCCGTTGATAGTGAGGGCAGTCAATAAGAACGTTTGACTGTTAGTTGTGCTGAGCAGTGTGGACACTGAGCAGGATCATCACCTGTGAGTAGATGGATATGGGTCAGATGAGTATGCCCTATTCTTGCCAGTGCAAATACCACTTCCCTTCTCGTTGTCTGGATGCTCGAGTGCCAAAATTTTGGTTCCTGTTTCAACTGGAAAAGTTTATTATTAGCCTGGGGGTGCCATAGTTCTTTCCACTGTGAAAGGCATACTGCTGCTATGATGACATTATAGTCAGAGGCTGGAATATGGACAGAGGTCAAATCTAAAGTTGGACTTTTTGCTGCAGATATATCTGCCAGTTCGTTCCCCTTTATCCCTGGATGTACTAGAATCCAACGAAAGTTCACTAATTGTCGACGATGTTCTATTTTCAAAAGCAACCTCCTTTAAAACAGGGTGATTCGTATATGAGGAATTTTGCATTGCTCTAATTGAGCTGAGAGGGTCTGTGAAAATTAACTATTTTGGAGATGGGTAAATATTCAAATTTTCTAGAGCTAATTTTATTCCATGTAGTTCTGCAGAAAAGTTGCTATGCCCAAGTGGAAGGGAAGCTGAAATGATAGCAGAGGGAAACACTGCTACTGCTCCAATGGCTGATTGAGATTTGGATCCATCGGTATATATTGGCAGGAAATCAACATAGCTTTGAATATGAATTGCATCGAGTTCTTTCACTTTGAGAGCCGGTAGAAGATTCTTACCACATTGAAGAAAATAAGTATCAAAGTTCAGTTCAGGAGGGGGGAGTCCGAGTGGGATGAAAGTAATTCATTACCTGTTGACGATTGTGAAGAGGAACTTTCCAACTCTGGTATTTCAAGAAGCCGTAGGCCTACGGGTCTTATTTTATTAGGTTTATTTCTATAGGGATTAGGTAGTTGTGGATCGAAGAGGTATGGGTGAATAGGATGAAAACAGCAACTTTTTATTTTGGCTGCATACTGCAGTAGAAACATTTTTCTGCGGATGTGCAAAGGGGGTTCGTGAGCTTCAATACACAGACTATGAGTTGGATATGTCTTGAAGGCCCCAAGTGCAATCCGTAATGCACTGATGAACTGGGTTGCATAGTATCCAGCCAGCGTAGTACACTACTTCGGGCAAAATCGTATACTGGAGCAACATAACCCAAACGGGATGTAATCAATGCTCTATATAATCGAAGCAACGAGGTACGATCTGCTCCCCAAGACAGGGCAGATAAAGCTCTTAGTATGTTGAGCTTTTTGAAATAGGTATTAAGTACAAATTTAATATGTTTAACTTCTTGTCAAGGGTTAATCCCAAGAATCTGATGTTGGCAATCGGAATGGTAAAGTCTGACATGTGAAGTTTGGGATCTGTATGCAATTTACGTTGATTGCAAAAGTGTATAGTTTTCTGCTGTGAAAGACTATAGTCATTGGGCACTGCCCACTTTTGTATTTTATTCAGGGATATCTGCAGTTGACGTTCAATAGATCTCACGTTCTGAGAATGGCAAGGAAGAGAGAGATCGGCAGCATAAAGGTAAGCCTCAACAGTATTTGGAAGTTCTTTTGTAATAGTCAATTCTAAGGACAAAAAGTGTTGCACTCAGTAACCCCTTGCAGAACTCCTCGTTCCTGCAAGAATGTCGTAGAAAGGGAGTTAAAATATCGACTCCATAAAAAGTTCTTAATGAATATAGGCACGTTGCCTCGTAGACCAAGGGCATGCAGGCCTCTAAGAATGCCGTGACGCCAGGTAGTATCAAATGCCTTCTCTATGTCGATGGAGACTATAACAAGATGTTCATTTTTCACAAAGGCATTACTAATTGCGGAGGTAGCCTTGATCATGAGATCTAAGGCAGACCCGTTTTGGTGAAAGCCATGTTGACTATTACTCATTAGATTTTGGTCTTCAATGATCCAAATCAGTCGTCTATGGATCATTTTCTCAAGGACTTTACCGAGGCAACTGAAAAGGGAAATTGGCTGGAGGGATCTTTACCAGGTTTCAAGAAGGCCAGAACTGTGGCATGGTGCCAAGACGTAGGATAGGTGTTTTCCAGAAATATTCGATTATAAAATAACAGCAGCAGCTGCAATAGTTTGTCATTATGATGTAATATATTCCATCGGGCCCTGCTGCACTATTGTGTGTTGTTCTAATGGCTTGTAGAAGTTCCAAATACTGAAAAGGATGGTTATATGGTAAGATTAGAGAGATCAGTGGTGATCTCGATTTCATGAAATTCCGGATTTTAACTTGATGTTGCTGAGAGTTCAGCAAAAGTTTTGCCCAAGGCATTTGCTATATCAAGAGGAGCAAAGAAGTCTTGCCTATTTCAGGAAAAGATTGTGGAAGGGATGGTCGGGAACTTGCCAGAAAGCTACCTAATTTCTTCCATATTAATCTGGAATCTGTTTCTGTTTACAGTGGACGCAAACAAAGTCCAGGAATCTTTCTTGGCTTGTCTTTGTATGAAATGAGCTTTTGCCCTTTGTTTCTTATAGTTAATGAGATTAACTGTTAATTAACTGTAATTGGGGATGGTCTAAATAAATTCCACTCTTTATTTATTATTTATTTGTTTTCATGCATTCGTTATTCCACCAGTAGTTAAAATGCCGCCGGGCTGGAGGATTCTTCAATGGAATTAAGTTTAACTGCTGATAACAAGTGGGATGTGATATATTCTGTCACTTCATCTATGGGTTGTAATCGTATAATTTCCTCATTGAGTAACTGCTGACTGAAATTTGACCCAGTTGGCTCGAGGGAATTTCCATTTCCTGCAGGGTCGGGATAATGGTGGTTGTGTAGTGAGCAGATTACAAATATAATTGTAAAATGGTTACTGCCCATGGGATCATCCATAACAGACCATTTCATGACTAGAAACAGTATCGGGGAGAATATAGAGAGATCAATTGCAGCAGTTTGTCCAGTTGGCAATTTTACGTTAGTAGGTCCAGAAGTCTTAAGGATGGTAAGGTTTGCTTATGCAGAAAGGTTTCAATTAGTCGGCCATACTTATCTAATTTAGAAGATTCCCCATAAGGGGCAATGGCTATTGAAGTCTCCCAATAGATAGACAGACAGGAGGAGGTAATTGTATTAGGTCTTCAAGACCTTTGTAAGAGAAAGTGTGAATTGGTGGAAGATAGATTGAAACAAGCGTTATTGCAATCTGTGTAATGAATCATACAGCAACAGCTTCAATTTCTGTTTGAACAATTTGTTTGGCTAGGATCTGCGAGTTGATCAAGATGGCTACACCACCACTGGCAGTATTCAATGTAATGCGATTCTTTTCGATATATAAAGTAGTTCTTTATGGAGGCGGAAATTTGAGAATTTAAATAGGTTTCCTGTAAGCAAAAACCAACTGGAGAGTAGCGATGAATAAGGTAATGAATATCGTCGATATTGCTACGAAGTCCTCTGCAGTTCCATTGTAAAATGTAAGGCATTACTTGAGATGATTACAAGAAGCTGTATCTGACTGCTTTTTCAGTCTTCTGTTCGTCCTTTTTTAAAAATGTAGGCCGTCCAGTGTCCATATCTTCTTCCACATACATTTCTAGAATTGGATTGTCCTGATTGGAAGAATAATCAGCTTCCTTGGATGATTCTTCGATATTCTTTCTTGAATTTTTGGAACTTTTATTATGTGAAGTAGTAGCGATCACTCGTGCGGAAGGATTTGTCACTGGTAATGTAAGGAAGTGTTACTTGCCTGGTCTGAGTTCTTAGGGATACTGGACTGTTGCTGAGAGAGGACAGCTCGAGCCCAGTCAGAGATTAACATGTTTGAAGGGGACGGTAACATCAGTTTGGATGGACACTGTTGTTTTTGTGCAACATTTGCATAGATACGTTTGGGCATAGTAGGAGCAATTATTTTCCTCGCTTCTCGATAGCTTACCTTGTTCTCAACCTTATATTTAATTTTTTTTCTCAGTCTTCCATCTCTCACAAGTTTGAGAATATGCAGGATTGTTACCTTTGCAGCTGGGACAAGTCTTTTCTGTCGTCAAACATTCAGACTGAGTATGATCGGAAGATCCACAGTTGGGACAAATTGGGGTTCCTCTACATGTTGTCTGAGAGTGGACATACTTTTGGCACTTGAAGCATCTCAAGGGATTGGGAATATACGGACTAACGCGGCAAAGTAGATAGCCAGCTTTTACTGTTGATGGTAGGTTTGGGGAATTAAATGTAAGGATAATATTCCTGGTAGGTGTAAGGTTGTCTTTTTTTAATCAGATTCTTTTCGATGCAATAACATTTTGATCGTGAAGCTCTTCGGTTATTTCATCCTCTGTGACGTTCAACAGATTTCTTTGGATGTATTTAGGGTAGCGTGGGGAGATACTTTAATTGGTAACCCACAAAATTTGAAAGTTGTAAGAGTTTCTCTGAATGTCTACGGTTTGTTGTTACTAAAAGTTGGTCTGCAGATTGCAGCCTCTACAGTCTTAGGAGATCCTGCAATACTCTCCAGGTATTTCTGAATGAGAAAAGAAGATAATTTACTGAGAGATTGTTCTGAAAGTGAATGTAAAATTAGAAAGGGAGTAAACTCTTGTTGAATATGTTTTCAACCTCTTGGGTTGTGAACTGTTATAATCAGTTTCAGTCTGTGGTCGAGAGCTTGTCGGAGGATAAAATTGTGCTCCATCATTGCTCCTTTTGGCCCTTGCCAAATGAGCTTTTCTGCCAAGGTTTCCTGCCCCGCCACGGGGAGACAGGGGCAGTGCCTAGTGTGACCAAGCGAAAATTAGTAGGGGGGGGATAGTAATAAAACTATGAGAAAAAAGAAAGGTGGCTTTTCTTTCTTGCTCTGTACAAGTACTTTTGTACCAAGAGCGGTTATAAAATAAATAGATTGCTTAACGAGAGGAACGAAAAAGGACTTTATATCGGTTTTCGGAAATCACTCAGTCACAAGCACTTGGCATCCGGGGGCCTGGAAGGCTGGCATCTGCCCTCGTGGATAGCACAGTTGGTAGGATCGTCGGCATTCCCACACCGGGTGGAAATCACCCGAGTTAGAGTCCCGTCGATGACGTGAGGAATTTTTATGGGCCTTTTTCACAACGTGGCTGAGTTAGTCGGTGTCAGACGAGGGTTGCATAGGGATGTTGCACATAGTGGATAGGAATCTATTTTGCCACCAGGAAGGCAATTACTTGGAAAGCCAGCCCAGGATCCGTCTACTCGGTCTACACCACAAGGGCCACGATTAAGCGTGAACCGCGGCGCAGCTCAACTATCTCGTTCTGAATGCCTGGTGCAGTTAAAAAAAAGAAGAAAAACCTATTATATTAGGCCCCATCTGGAAAGTTACTTTCGACTTTCATAATAATCACAGTGCTACTCCAGGAACGATAAGCAATTGTTTGCCAAACTTCACAGTTGGGAAAGCACACTCTGGTGAATAACGCTCTTCGGGAATCCGCCCAACACAAAGTGCCGTCAGATCGGAAAATCTCCTGTAGTGATTAGTCACTCCATACCAGCTTTCCATGGACCAATTATTACGATGGATTACTGTGCGTTACGTTTTTGTGCCAGAGCTCTTCCTTAAGATCCAATGCCATACGGCTCCCTGAATGTTGTCCTTCCACTAATATCAGTATTCGATGAGGACTGACGAAACTAAGCGGACCAGATTCGTCAATCCACATGCGCTGGATGCCCGATGGTTTCCCGGATAGCAGGACTATGAAATTTGCATTTGGTGATTTTGTCCATTTAGTGATTGCGTCAGCGGTGGCTGACGCAATCACTAAATGGACAAAATCACCAAATGCAACAGATTCTTGTGCAAACCTAGGAATGAATCGCATCATTTTTAAACGTGCAAATTACCGCACGCATTCTGAAAAGTAATAAGGCATCTAAGGCACTGCTTTGAAATTCCGCTTTGAAGTTAAACTTCAGAAACTAAAAGGCACAACTGACATCCTTTGGATCAGCGTTTCTCAACTGTGGGTCGCGGCTCACCGGTAGACCAGAAAAATCTGGCCAGATCACCAATTGGTATAATCGCTATCCTCCCCACACCGGGTGGAAAAGACCAGAGTTCAAATCCTGTCAGTGATGCGAGGAACTTTTATCGGCCTTTTTCACAACATGGCTGAGTTAGTCGGTCTCAGGCAAAGGTAGCATGGTTTCGTCTCCCGGAAACTCGGTGTTTTCGTCCAGCAAATCACAGACATAATATATACGGCACAATATGGCCTCAAGTTGCTAATGCGCCTACAAGAGCCTGCAGCTTAACTTCGAAAATAAAACCGACTCTGGAGCAGCGCTTATTGCCAATAATCTTGGTAACATAATCGGCCATCCAATTCATTTAAGTGGCCCTGCTAAGACTGATGCCTTATGGCCTTAATTTCCTTCGCACTTAATTTAAATCTCCAAACCCGGTAAAAATGTACCGTCAAAAAAATTAAATAAATTTAAAAAATGTCATTTTTAAACTGCTTTGACATGAATAGGTTAATAAGTGAGAATTAAAAATCAGAATTTTTTAAACCATGAATTAGTTATGTATTTCTGTATTCTATTTTGCTTGATTTTAGGAAGTTTATGCAAATATTCATCATTATTAGTATCGGCTTTTGGAAGAAGCCTTATGTATCTGCAAGGAAAAAAAATAAAATAAAAAAATGCCATCTTTCCTTTTTTCGTTTTAATTAAATTAATTTCGTTTAATTTAAATTTATGCCGAGGAAATATATAAAATTTCCTCGGAATTTAGTTTATGGAAACCTTTCAAGACCTTAAACACCTCGATCAGATCATCCTGCTGATGCCTGGTTTCCAAACAGTTTATTACAAAGCTCAAGTCGCTCCTGATCAGAATACCCATTTCTGCCATTGATCATCTTATCGTTCGCTCGTCTCTGTACCCTTTCCAACAAATCCTACCTATCCTGAAATGGGGTCTCCCAGCCTGAATGAGATATACAAGATGCGACCTAACCATTGCTTACAAAATGGAATAATTTCTTCTTCGTCTGTACTTGTCAAAGTTCTCGTAAATCATTGACAAAATCCCCCACGAGCTATCCGAACATCCTGTCTACACTGTTTAGAAAACTTCATATCAGATAGTGATCTAGGATTACTGATACACACATGCAAGACCTTGCATCTTCCAGTATTAATCTTCATCTGCCGTTTCTCAGCTCATCTAAGTCTTGTCGAAGCAGCATACCCCGATTCTTTAACCACCATGCCTGTCTCTGCACCATCAGCAAACTTAAAACGCGTTAAAACCCGAAATATATACATAAATATCATTAATCAGTATTAAAACGAGTAAGAGACCAAGAAACGAACCCAGTGGGACCCCACTCACAACATTAGTACATGACTAAATATTTATAACCACTGTCTCCTGCCGTTCAACCATCCATGTAATAACTTCCCCTAATACCAACATTGCCCCAAATTATACAACAATCATTCATATGGGACTGTATCAAAGGCTCTACTGAATAAATACATTCAGTGACCACTGAATCATGATCATCTCATCCGTAATGGACTATGCTTCATAGCTCGCAGTATAAAAAGTCAAGCAGCTTCGTACACTAGAACAGTGGTAATTTGCATCTGGTCATTCAAAGTGAAAGTGACAACGTAGCAGTTACGGGGGGTACTTCGAAAACGGCACGCCTTGTTGGTTGCTCATGGCCCACTGTGGTTAGGGTGAACAAAGAATAGTGTCGAACCGGTTAAACCACCTCCTGCTGACAGAACTATAAACGATTACGCAAGGTGGATGTTCGTGGTGAGCGAAAGATACAGCGCGTTTTACTGGCTCAACAGCAGATCAATGTGCGGCAGTTGATATCGCAATACAATATGGGGAATGCAAGGACAATGTCCCAAATGACGATGCGCCACACACCCAGACTTATGGGGATTCCACAGCCGACGACCCAATAGGCATTTTCTCCTTACCGCTGATCATTGTCGACGACGAATGCTGTGGTGTCAACAACACCCTCTGTGGACACTGGAGGACAAGAAACGAGCGTGCTGGTCTGATGAGTCCAAATACCTGGTGCAAAACGCCAACGGACACCGTGTGCAGTACAAGCAACGCGAGTCCATGGACCCGTCGTGCACGGTGCCCACTATCAGGCAGATTAGGCGGCGGGTTGGAATAAACCTTAATATGAGGCATGTTTTGCTCGCAAGAACTAGAACTCCTGGTGGATACGAATCAATGTTTCAGTGGTGTGGCCTACTGATCGCTCGTTAGTTCGAGAAGCACAGTGAAGCATCGGTCATCTTAATTGGCCTCCAAATTCGCTTGACCTCAATCCTCTGAAGGATGTTTTGGAACAGAAAACGAGGCGTATGGACAAGCAATCGTCCTGTATTACTACCGCATGGAAGGCCTTGCAGTCAGCATGGTTGCAGATCCGTAAGGGCGTCTTCAGACATCTATAGGGATCATTGCCTAGACTAATAACGGCTGATATCCGTGCGAACGGTGGCCATTGTTTGTTGTTTTATGGCGAATTGAAAACGGTGGTCCAACACGGTATTGGATAAATTGAGTGATCACTGAATGTATATGATATCATAGATTGCTCGAATTTCTACGTTGAATTTCTCCGTTGTGTTTTATGTCTGCAGAAGCGTGTGGGCATATTTGCGTGTTGTGCGTGATGAAAAATCGGGAATGAGTCACGGGGAGAAACCCACTTTCCTCTGTCCGAGAGATCGACTAACTACAGCGGTCTTAGTCGAAGAGGCCTTTAAAAATTCCTCCAGTCATCGACGGATTCGAACCCAGAACCTCTGCGAACGAGTGACACTGTCACGGCGACATCCAATTTTTAGTTACAACCTCATAGTAGCTGATTAGATGTGATCGGCCCTCAAAGCCACGCTGCGATTCCCCTATAATTAAATTAATCTTAAATTATAATTAAAATGTACGAAATTAATTTATTAATCAACCCTTTTTGTTTAAATTAATTAAGGTTTTTATATTTAATTCTTAAACAATTACAGAATTCTTATTTAAATTGATCGTAATTAATTAAACAGGGGGGAAAAGATCAACAAGTTTAATTAAACAGTACTTATTAAATTAAGAAAATTAATAAAACGTAAATTAATTAAAACAGAAAGCCAGTTTTTGTGATTAAGACAATATAACAATTTTTTTTGGATAGATGGCAGCACTGTAGAACCATTCGGCAGACGAAAAAAACGAAGTAGAATCCTATTTGAACATCCAACAAGATGAAACAGCTCATCTTACAGCGTGCGCAAATTAAAATAAATAAAACGAACGACGCGCATCACCGCTAGGTGTCGCGCAATAAATTCAAGATAAAACAGCCGCTATCGAAAACATAACAAACATAAAATGCGCGGTTTGTTCCTCACAAATCCCTCAATGACAAAACTCCCGTTTTTTTTAAAGCTCCCCAAAGTGCACGAGGCCCGGGATTATTTGTGCATGCGCACATTCCTTTACAGCGAGGGAGATTAGGCTAAATGCCCTCGGAAAAGATTAAAAAAAATCAGAGGTGACACTCACTTCTATTATATACACCTCTTCGCTTCTTTTATAGCAATCCTTTGAGAGCTTCGAGGGAAGGCGGCTATCGCCTCGCAAGAATGCAATAATCCCGTAAAAATACGTTCATTTGTCACGAGCGGGTCAAAGAGGCATGTAAATGGCAATTCTCGAACGAAGAAATTTACGGCAATGTAGGTGGCATTTTTCCCTCGAAACACGCTATTATTTTTCTGCTCTACAGCCAATATGTTGTGTAACTGTTCTTGTTATTTCCTCTCTCTCTCTGCCACGTTCCCTCTCTTCTTCCCCCCCCCCCCCCCCATGTGTCTCCAAGTACACTATGGAACTACTCGTCGGGTTCGATAGGCAGCAAAAGACCATTCCTGACAACCCCCCACTTTTGCCCCCGCGAGGAGAATTCGTGGAATTTTTAAATTGCGTTACTACGCTCTGGTCAAACCAACTCGCGTAACTCCACCCCCTCAACCCCCCCTCCACACGCGTGCGTCCCTAGAGTCGCCGAGACATCGTTGCCCTCTCAAATTCCAACAATAGAATTTCTATTTGCAGTTTAACTGTCGCGCTAAGGCGAAGTACCCTCGCTCAGATGTCGAGCCGAAGGATAGAGAGAAAGAGAGAAAAAATAAAATAATAAAATTCTCCGGGGAAGTATTAATTTGGCGCAAGAAAACGAGCGAGCGCGACAGTTAACCCATAAATATGTTAGATGTGGGCAAACAAAGCGGGCTGGAATAAACACGACCCGCGTGGCTATGACACTCCGAGTGTCTCACATATTCGTTAGTCGTAAACAATAATAGATGGAACGGAGAGGATGGATAAAGACAGTGAATGCCTCTCTTTTTGTCTTTAGTGGTTTCTCAGAATGATTTGTTCTACACATCTGGTTAGCGCGAATATTTATTTCTTTCCAGTCCGCGCATAAACCTCATAAGGACCGGCTCGACGTACAGCCCGCATTAACCATACACGCGAAGCGCAATATTTTATACGACGCGACCCAGATGTAGTTTGGAAGGGTTGGTTAAAAGAGAACGAAAGTAGAACAAAATTATCAGACTGAGAAGTAAGACGAGTCCCAGAAGCGATGTCGGTTGCGAAGAGTTCAAAACTGCATCATGCCTATTCAGAATGCCACTGCCTCTCTAACATACCCTCTCTGTCTGTCTCAAAAAGATTGTCTTCCACGATTACAGGAGCCTCCACTCTATTGCTGGTCTGTTCAATGTCTGGCCTAATCTGATATCGAAGGCATCTTTTTTGGTAGGTGAGGGCAGAAGATTATTTGTGAACCAGATTGATGTTGGTATCTTTCAAGTGGTCAAGCGCGAAGGAACAGAAGTACACCGCTTCGAGTAACCATGGTTCAAGCTCATACTAAATACGACAATGTTCTTGTATCTATCTTGTGAACTCCTCTGGCCTTGTGTGGTCGTATCCGGGTATAAATGGGAGATGCCTGAGTGCACAAGAAGGTACTTATTGTATACAATGAGTTTGAATGATTTATTGGGTTTTTAGGAGCATCGGCGACTAAGGCCATATTGTTCCGTGTATGCTGTTTGTAAATTGCGTGTGTTCTGTGGTCTATTTTCTGTTTTCTGGACGAAAAGCCACGCTATCCTTCACTGAGACCGACTAACTCGGCTACGTTGTGAAAAAGGCCCATAAAAATTCCTCACATCATCAACGGGATTCGAACTGAGGTCTTTTCCACCCGGTGTGTGGAGGACGGCGATCCTACCAACTGTGCTACCCACGAGGGCTTATGATTTACTAAACTTTGAGTTAAATTGATCTAGATGTAGAACCGCTAGTTGAGCGTTGGCGTCAAAGATGACTAGAACCATTCTGGAGGTTCTAGTCATATTTGAAGACAGGACAGAAATCAATTGTTAATTTCTGTCTAATTGAGTACTGAATTTGCAATGTTTTGAAATAGTGGAATGGGAGTTTTTTTTTTTTTTTTTTTTTTTTCAGCATCTTTAGAAGGCCTGGAGTGCGAAAACTAATCGATGAGTTGGGCATTGTAGACGTTCCACTCCTAGGGAAAGTTACTGCACAATACATTGTAGTGAGGCTGCGCAACATCCACAATGAGACTACACCAAGAGCGAACGGCACAAGTCGATCACTGTAGGTAGTGAGGTACTGATTGGCAGGAACTATCTTTAGAAAATCTAGTTACTGCTCATTGATCCGGGCAGAGATCTGTCAGAACTTCTGCATTATGTTAATATTCTGTCCCTGCATATACAGTTTCCCAGGAAGCTGAGTGTAGATGGGGCATCCCTTTCCATAATGTTTTTAACGAACAAAGTGGCTATCATTTTTAGACTTCGACACCAGGAAACTTGAGGAAGGCCATCTGATTAGAACACACATTGCAAAGGGAAGAAATTGCATGCTGGAAGAATGTATTCGACCGACTTCTTTTGAGCATGCTGAACGTTTTTCTGGAATGGTACGTGGAGTGGAGTGGTATGAGAGCCTCGAGGCGATTGGACTGCGATGCTGTGGATGTGGTCGCTGTTTCTGTTGAGTCAAGTTTCAATGGTGTTTGCTGAAGGCGGAGAAAGGGTTTTTTCTGGTTTGGGCTGGATTTGAATGACGTTGTGGAGTATTAATGGGTAGCAAGTTTTATTTTGCGCTCGTTTCCGATACGTTCAGCTAAGCGTGTGTTAAAAGCAAAACCAACTTAGGCTATTAGGCGTCAACATAGTGTCTATAAATCGTGTGCATTCTATGGTCGATTTGCCTGTTTGCTGGAAGAAAAACCCAAATTTCCAGAAGAAAAAACCCTGCAACCCCTCATTTGAGACCGACTAACTCAGCCACGTTGTCATAAAAGACTATAAATTCCTCCCGTCATTGACGGTATTCGAACTCGGGCTTTTTCCACCCGATGTGCGAGAAGATAGTGATTATAGCCACTGTGCTACTGCAAGGGCTAGTACGTTGAGCAGGACTGATGTTCTTTAGTGTGGATCCAAAAGAATAAGTTGGTTGTCACGTTCCGCCTAGTTGTACATCTGGTGATTTCTTGGGATGGTTTCGAGATGGCGCATGAGCAAAACATTCAGCAAGGTTAGCTGATGATATCTCGAGCTCCTCGTACGAGCACTTTTGTCTTGGCTGCAATGCGGGGCTTCATTTCTAATGTGGGCCAGGATTTCTTCTTCAATGCAAACGATATTGTAAAAATCGTAGTGTTTTAGGTAGCCAAGGGAAACTTCAGCTGTAGTCGGTTTCGGACAACTTTCTTGAAGTCTCCATCTTGTAAACGCCTCTGACTATATGTGGCCGTCGCGGTATAACAAGAAAAAAGAATTTATTCTTTACAAGAAAGTGAATTTTTATAACCACTCATGCAGTCAAAACGTCATACATCAATTTTAGGACAAATAGGTACACTAGTGCTCATAGAAACTTCACTCTTCTCTTGGTACGTGCCACGAGACTCAATATTTCATTCTCCACAACGCGTTAAGAAGCAAAAAAAAAGTTTATGATAATTAGCGCACGCCAAAAGAACAGATGTCAACAATGTTTGAAAGTCAACAATACGACAGCAACAATCTATTCAACCGCTATCAAAACCAGACGCTAAAAATGTTTTGTTATCAACAACTGTGGAAGTTTTCATCCAGACTCAACAGCAACGAGATCAATGCGTTGTTGGTAGTTGATTTTCCCACGTGATCCAACACAGCCGCGATGCACCCGGACATCAAACCTATTGACAGGAACGTTAAGGCATTACTAAAGGTCTGTTGACTAATTTGTAGGCTACCCGACGAAGGGAGATGTCAGAAAGGTGTTATAGCGAGGGTAGTAACGGCCATAGCTCCCCTGTTAACCTTTGTTTGTATCTTGTGGGATGTGCCGCTAACAACAACCATTTCTTTTAAGAGGTCCATTCATTACGTCTAACTGGACATATTAGAATAGATGACAGCGCATTTGACAGGGTTTTCACCAGCCAGCACGTTGCCCGTGTTTATAGAGGTGAAGTTGACGAAATAATTGCGAGTAAACCCCTTCAAAAGATTTCAGGAACTCGTTATTGAACTTCCTGCCTTGATGGCGGATGCGAAGAGACAGTTTACCAATAAGTAAAGCACATCCGTGTGAATGAGCCAACGTTGAGCAGCCAAGACACGGTCGTGTCAGTGACACCAACTCTTTTGTGCTTTTGCCAACACATTCGGACCAATAATGTAACGATCTTTGTTCGCAGAAATAATATCAGGGGGGGCAAGGAAATAATGTTAAGTAATTATATTTGCGTTTTAACTAGCTATCAAACACGGAAGGGTATTTTGCTTCGTTTTTTTCTCTCCCTTTTATGTTTCGTCCCCATGGAAAGATCGACTGCACGAAGATATATCGATACTTGACGAAATAACACTTAAGATTTCATCTCTCTGTCTAATCACTGTGATCAGTATAAAATATAACAGACAGGCATCCGCTGTCATTAGTATTGTAGGCTTTTTTTAATCCCATCGATAGCCTGAGGGGGAAAGAGGAAAGCCACTGTATAAACACCCCTACCAAAAATAGTCGGACACCCTTTCGAGGTTGGCAAAACAGAAACAGGTTTGGAAGCGTGCAAGCAACAGCGCAGGCAAGCGGAATGAGTCCCTGTAAGATTCTTAAGGAGTTAATGCCACTGGAGAACCCGAATCCGGGATAAGAAACTTTTTCACGTTTGAGAGTGTGCCAAGAATTAGCTTGGTGACGAGTACTTTGGGGATTTCTTGATGTACTGGTTGGTAAACACTGGGTTTCGTATCCCCACCATCTTCTGCTTTATAGTCCCCATCAGGTCCAGTGATTTTGTTGCGTGGCACGAGCAAAGTAGAGTTGGAAGCCAGCAATTTGCCTCAAACTAGGCTGAGATCGAGGTTACCTTAATTATAGGGAGATTTACTCAATTTTGTGTTTTTTCTCCTTGGGTGTCCCGGATAGATGGAAGAACGAAGCTGTAAAACTACACAAACGGTCAGATAGGTTAATAACAACCGACGGGGACAGCGCGATCCTTCGAAATCGTTACGTTCTTGGAAATGGGCCTTCCGTGTTCCAGCACGATAATGACACGGCCATCTCTCGAAATCTCATAAAATATAACAGACAGGCATCCACTGTCATTAGTATTACAGCTTTTTTTTTTAAATCCCATCGATAGCCTAAGACCCCTACAGCTACCATTTCTTGAGCCGGCAGCTGTAACTAAGGAAGAATGGACGCCAATTTCTGATACAAGGAATCGCTCGAAAGCCCACGGTGGATTGAAGCTATCATCGGAGTCAAAGGTGGGATTCCACCTTATTTGTTTATTAAAAGTTGCGTTTTTCCAAATATGGTAGGGGTGGAGGTGTTCGGATACTTTTGGTAAGGACGTATATATCAGCTAGAACAGCAGTTGTGAAATTGTTCACATTAAGAACACCAGAGAGCTCGATTTAAATACCACCAATAGAATGGCCGCGCAGGTAGCATCGAGTGCCCTCTAGTAGACGCCAAATTAGCTAATAATCAAATTATTAATTAAAAATGCTCCTTTATTTTATTAAGAAACATTCAAATAAACAATTACTCTTTTCCACCACAACAAAAAAGATCCATAAACAATATTTTAAAAGTTAATAGCCAATATCTGTTAATGAAATCTATCGGTGACGTCACAACCCATCCATAAGAACTAGATGTCCTTAAATGAAGGCAACTAATGCCACTCCATCTTCTATGCAGGGGGGAGGGAGGGAGGGAAACCAATCGTCAACCAAATTAACTGGACGTTTGGCACACAGTGAACAATCTTAACCAACCATTTGGCTTTCTCCAACATTTATAAATGGCTTCGAATGGTTGGCATCGCATTGGCTACTACACCAGAATCTGTCTCGATTTTACTACGAACCCACTGGGTCTTCTGCTCGCGTTTCAGCATCCCAATTTCGCATCCAGAAGCCCACGTGTTATGGGAGCCCTCAAGAGGACGTCCATTGTTCAAGCGATGCTTTTCATCCCCATTGGCACGCACCATCCCACGTTAACGCGTTCCTGCCGAGGCCCTGAGTGTCAATGACAGAGGGAATGTCATCAGACGAAAACATTAACGCTTGGTTTTGACCCGCCAGTATTTTTATTGGCGATACTGCAGGACGGGGGGTGTTTCTGAGTAGCGGAAAATGTCCGGTTTCTCGAAGTGAGAAGCAATTTATAAACGTAATGCAGCCTCCGTAGTAGCCGACATCAGGTGATCGTTTGTACTCTTGTAGTGATGCGTCTGCCGAGGCGGTATGACGGAGGGGGAGGGGGGGCACGAAGAAGGCCTCGATTAAAGAGCACGGCGGCCGGCGACACTGCAGCGAATGTCAACAACGGCGAGGGATAACGTGTCGCCCCGAGCCAATTTCGCTCGCTCACCACACAACTGCTCTCGCGCTGGTGTATCATTACACGAGGGGTGGGCAGGAAAAGATGGGGGGACGACACAGGGAAGGCAGTCCCGGTACGGAGTATGAAATAATTACGGTGATTGCCTTTGCCCGACGCCTTCGTCTTAATCGCCGCAAACTAAAGGTTTCATTGCAGACGCATCGAGGCCACAGCAGCCGACCCTGCAACTAGCGCGCGCATAACCACAGCCTGTTTTGTCCGAGGTGCGAAACATTACAAAACGGACTATAATATGATTATTGTTGCCAACCCTAATGACCGGTGAGGGAATAGAAAACCCACTCGATTTCCCCCGGCACACTGCAGTTCGTATGGGATTGGGGGGAGAGGGGAAAGCCGTGTATCTAGCTGCCCGCCACTTTTCGGTCGGTGATGACGTCTCGCACAAAAGGAAGATGGGATTCTTCTGCGTATTTATTCGATGAAATAGAAAGAGCGAGTCGCGAGGGGAAGGGGGAGGGCTTCGTTTTTAAATTAACGCAGTTGACGAAACATATCCAGCGATAGAAGTAACATCAAATCGAACAGAAGAAGAAAAAAAAAAAAGGGGGGAGGAAAACTTGGTTGGTGAATGGGTTGCTTCATTACAGTCAGGTGGGCAAGGTTCCCATTGATAGGTAACTCAATCAGAATTGACTTTTCAGCATCTTGACGAGGCTTTCTTCTGACACGGAAATTCATGTAGCCCAAGAAAAAGGAACGACAGATGATTCTGCGGTCAATTACTCAGTGTTCCTCCTATAGAGGACAGTTCATTCCAGTGGCGAAATTACCACACCGCCATGTCCACAACTGCAATGGTACCCAAAGAGTCAAGGACTCCAACCATTGATTTGGTCTAAATAAACACTAGGGGAGGAAGGGGGAGTTTTGAATTTGGCAACGAGAGCACAGCTATGGTTTCGCCTCTGGTCAATTCTGCAATCCAATCTATAGATAATACTGTATCGCAAATATCATACAGCATCTTCTCTTAAAATATAAATTAAAATCTAATTCAATTTCGATCTATTTTGTCCAAACCAATTCTCTCTGACTCTACAGAGTTGTTTGGCAACTTTTTTCCAACTGATTATAATGCAAAATTTCCACGACTTCCATTAAAATGAGTATTCGGATTTCGATAATAAAAACATTTCAATATTTTATTGTGATCTAACGTTCTCCTTTTCATTTCTTCACCTTTGGTTTAACAGACATTAATTCTTTAGGATATACTCGCTGTTGCTTTTTATACATAAAACTTCTTTGTCATTTGATCTTTTAAGTCACAGAAAACGTTGTGGAATTCTTTCTTTGTATATAAATGAGGTCAATACAAATACAAGAAGGAATTCACGCTTTCACTTGTAAGAAAACTCCTTCGACATCGTGAGGCTGAATTTAAACAATATTTAGAGATTAAAACACTTATTCGTTTTGTGAGAAATTTTTTTTTTTCAAGATAACCTTCGTCACGGTGCTGGAAGTGGCTTTTTTGGAAGTAGGTGGAGGCTTTATTTATGTAGATCTAAGAAGATAAACCCAACTCCCAGTAACACAAGTATAGGCAGTCACAGCGTCCACCCTCATTTCCAAACCAGGTCTTCACAGTTGTTCCCTTTCCACATTGTCAAGGACTAATTTGGTTAGGTGGGATGAACAGAGAAACTGCGAAGACCACAGAAGAATAGACAAGGAAAGTCATAGAATAATGGGCAAATATTGCTCCTGGAAAAAGAAAATATATGCAATGTAGCTCGAGTATCCCAAAAGTTACCAACTCCTGGTGAGTAACCAGATGCGAGTCCATGATAGAGAAAAATAATATTTGAAGGTTTCTTAAAGGGACCTGGCGTTTTCCCTGGTTTTCTCGAATGACCTTCAAAATTCCAGGCCTTTCCCTAAATTTTCAGACTTTTCGAGAATGTGGTCACCCTGTAGAAAGAAAATATTAAGTTCCATTAACGGCCTTAAAGACCTCAGTCAGATCCCCACGCGGATGGACACATTTTGGATATCTCTTTGCATCAACAACCAATCTTGTCGCCCTCTTTTGTACCCTTTCAAGCAAAGTCGACACTTTTCCCGAAATCAAGATTTAACATCTACCTCCACTTGCTGTATGTCGTTGGCAGTATCCTATGCAGTGTTCTAGCAGCCTTACTATTGAAATAACTTGAAGTTTGACTGTATTACAATCTCCAACTCCATTTCATCTTCAGCAGTACTGAGCGTGCTACCCCAGTCGATAATTTAACTTAGGATTACTGTAATCCTGTGATCTACGTCTTGCATTTATTAGCACTAAAATTTAATTGCGATTTTTAGAGCAATTGTATAATTGGTTGCTATAGCAACATTTCCTGGCTCTCATCTTCAATATCATTAATGGAAATCAAGAACAATAGGGGTTCTTCCTTTCCCCATTCATAACATCACCTCTATTTCTCTTTATCAGACAATCATGTGGGAACAGCCGAAATTCCTAAGTAATTTCAACTCCTTCCACTGAATCAAACTCAAATGGTGTTTAAGCCAATAGTCTTCCCCATTACTCTTAATAAATAATTTTATTGAATACATCACATACCAAAATGTTATGGTCACTGTCGGTTAGTGGTTCCTTAACTCGAATATTTTTCACAGAGGAGGAATCTTCAAATGGATCGCAGATCCCAACGATATCTGGACATTAAGTTTCTCATAAGAAGATAAATGTAATTTGCTCACTCGGTTGTGGACATATAATCTTCTTATACTCAGGCCTTTCCCTAAATTTCCCCACGGTCCATTCTATAGACCAGTGATGTTCTTTCTCAATTTTCAAATTGAAAGGACCACTTTGACAACAAAAGACTTCGAGAAAGCTCTCCACCATAAAAAAAAAATACTCAGCTGATGCGCTCGGTATAAGAAACTTTGAGAATCAGTGTTGGGGGGTAGTTCCGTCATCAAAAAAGAACCATCAGCTGAAATTACATCTCCAGATGAAGTCCCCCCCAGAGTAATGAATATGGCTACAGAGGACGTTGATTTTAACGTGCATCGCACAACAGTTTGGGAAACATTAAGTAAACAGCCTTTGAAAGTTGGCTGCACACACGCTTCTTGAGAGGAGGAAATTGTGGTTGCTATCTGCATGGTTCCGATGCTCCATTAATCTAGCGAGGATGCAAGTGCTCATTAAATATCCTAATGCCGCAATTACTTCTCTCCTCTAAAGAAGATTAATGATAACGGAATCTGTCACGGCTCCATCCACTGAGCCAAGGTGTGAGAGTTTACGTGCCAACAGATTCACCTTGCAATTCCTGAGAGAGAAGAGGAAATTTTGATAAATAAAAAAAAATCTCCCCTCTTTCTGTTTTCCCATTAAATGTTCTAAAATTACCATTTTCTCCCCAATCTTCGATATTCACCTCCAAGAGGGTCCCATAATTCCCCAAATAAAGCTTCCACCGGGTATTTTTAATCTGAACGGAGGATTAAAGTAATCGTAACGAGGCATTGAGAGGCCAGGCCAACAGATCGAGAACTCAACTCCTAATCAGACCCGGGTTAAATAAGGGCCGGCACTGTCGATTCAGGCAATTGTGGGTACTGTTCGAAGCGAAAACTCCCGACAGTATTCATTATTGCCGTTTTCCCGTAAGAGGGTCATTTAAAAGGCTCGCGCAGACTATCAAATATCGGAAAATTATTAAGAGCGGGTAGCTAATTACGCAGTACAAATAAATAATACAAGCAGTTGACAGTTCGTGGAAGGGCGCCTCAGCGAGAATGCCTCGTGGAGGCATGACAAATTGTCTCATTCATTACGCAGGGTTAATTGAAGTCACGTGAGGGATTCTGCTCATTACATCACACGACTCCGCGTCCTATTTGTCCCGTCCGCTGTCAGAAAGAACCCGCGTGGCTAATCACCACGCATCTGTTTCGCCACGTCACTGCCCGTTGTTGTTGAATTATGGTAGGTGGCGTCACGGTAGTTTGCCTTTTTCATCATCCCGCTACTCATCTCTTCCCTCTGGCGGATCACGTGCGACGCGCCGTTAGGTGGGAGCAGAAGACTTAATGGGATTAGGATTAGACGGGAATGTCCCGACTCATTAATCCTAACACAGACAGATGTTGGTATGCGTGCGGAGCTTCAGACCTCCGGCTTTTACGTCGGAGATTGGTCCTCGCTTTCCCCTCACCGTAGGACTTTTTCCCCCCATCCCTCCCCCTTGACCTACACTTTGCACGAGCAAACAACACTTTTCTGCAGCTGAAGTGTCGCTGACGAGTCAACTTGGCTCCCCCACGCCTTAGAATTCTTTTTATTGCTTTTCTGGAACAATGTGGTTCTGCTTACAAGTGCCAGTCCTTTGATTATGCTCAGTGACTCTTTCTGTTTCCAGAACTGGCATAATCAGACGTTTTAATTCTTTCAATTTATAATCGTGGTCTTTCAGTTTGTCCAAATTCATCCAATTAAACTTCCATCATTTATTTGATTTCCCCCACCCCTGAAATGTTTCATTTTATACGAACAAGAGTCCAATAAGTCAAATTTTATTTATGACTACCAGTCGATTAATACACAGCCGGCCCTGAGGATACTTTTTCCCCCCTAAGGACAGCAGTGTGGAACCATGTCAATTTCAGCAGTACACGACCGGGCGTACACAGTCCATATCATTTATGAATTGTCGCCTGTTAATGGTGGAAGCGCTGTTCGTGTCGAGGTCCAGTTGACTTGGTTGGGGTGTGTTCGGGAATCTGGCTGTGGAATCGATCCAATCGGCTGGATTAAAGCGAGTCTTTTGTTCTAGCTAGCACGTGGTAATTTGCTTTTGACTAGAGTGGCTTCGGTGTGTCTCTTGATCGACTGTGCTCTTAACCTGTTGAAAATCACTGGCTCTGGAGTTGGTAGACGTACCATACATGAATGGCAACATTCCCTCTTCTATCAACACACCTCCATCTTTCTGCGCATTTTACACATTTTGGTAGCAGATTTTCAGTTAGGGAGATTTGTGTGGTGGATTTTTGTGGATTTTTGGAGTGTCCAAAAGGACACTCCAGTCTGAACTGTTTATATTTAAGGATTTCAAGAAGAGTAATTTGGTCAGAGAATATGAAATTCTCCGAATCTCATATTCTGTGAAACTATGAAATTAGAATACGAAAAACTCGGGAGTTCATTATCGGTCAGTGGTGCCCTCTAGCGGAAATGTTTGCAAGCAAAAAAAATGGCACGCATTACTGAAACAAAATGGAACACAAGTTTGAAAAAAAATTGCGCTTGAGTTCGTAATACTGAAAGTCCTGATATTCCATACATTATAATTCGGTAATCGGTATCGGTCTCTTAAAAGATTTGTCTTCAGTATTCGATTCTTAGAGGGCAAAACAGAATAGCTCAACGTCCATTCGCCATCTCAAAATCAGTTATCGAATTTTCTCTGCAGGACAGCGGATACCCGTGAAGTTAGATAGGCGAACTTCGCGGGTGTAACTACAACTATTAATCCCTATCCTACGTTTTCAAACCCTTTCTACCTTATTTGCGTTAAATCCATATGTTAGGAACACATTAAAGTTCTTTGCGCTCTGTTTTCTGTTTTCATATTGGAAAATCTTCAAAGTTTTCAAAGGAAAATCTTCAGCCATTAGGGCCTATGCTGCGTCCTACATCAAAAATTGCTTTTGCTTACAGTTCTTGTACACAATACCTCTATAATTTTAGAAAGTTAAGCATTTCTTTTACTTCTAAATCAGCTTAGCTTACAACTTTCCCAGCACTAACATTTATCGAATTAAATTATTTATCTGTAACCGAAATTTAATTATCATTTCCTTAGCTGCCTGAGTTAATATCCCTAACTTTTTCTCATCTTTTCAGACCTTCATAATACTTCAAAAACCTTAAGATTTGAAGAGAAATTTTTTTGGCCTCCCCTTCAAAAACTCAAAACAACTTCCTCGGGAAATTGTGGTCCGGAAAGCAAAACTTAATCCGCATCCAAACGAAGAGATCTTAATGCATCTCAAGTCCTCCCTTATTGCTCACATGGTCTATGCATCTGAGGACTGGTCTGCAATGCACCGTCCAATCTTAAACATCTGCTATTCGTAAAATTTACAATATCGAGGTGGACTAATCTCCAAATTTACAGCTTCCAGATCTCGGTTATATCTAGATGTAGGTTACTTGCTCAAGAATGCAATTTACAAGAGTCTTTGCTTTCCTCTAAATTGTTCAATCCAGTGCGGTTATCGTCCTATGGTCAAAAATCGATGGCATCTTCCACCATTCCAACAATTTCTTTCTAGGACCATCTGTTGAACTCACCGAAGAGTTAGATGTCGATCCACAACTGTTTTTAATGATCCGATCTATAAAGAAAATATTTTCTATAAAGAACATTCTGCATCTACCACAATGGTCAATATTTTCTCTTTTAAATTACGTGGTCTTCTTCTTCGAATTATCTGTAAATTTTAACAACATCAGCTGCAAATAGATACGTTATACATTTGAAGATGAACTTATTGAGTACTTTAATAATAATAAAAAAAAACTGAATCAATTTCTATCGATGTGTCATGTTTTCATCAGGTATATTAGGTGTGCCTATTCGGGTATTCAAGTATCAGAATTAGATTAATGAGAAAACAAAAAATTGTAGCCGGACGGACGACACTTGAATAAATCTAATTCATTAGCCACATCAACAGAAGTAATTTTAATGTTTCTTTTTTTCTTTTTTAATTACTGAAACCAGTTTCAGAGTCCTGGTAGACAAATCCAGTCTAAAAGACGATGAATCTAATACCATTAAGAGGAAGCGAATTATAATTTTTAACATGTTTAATGAGATACCTATAAGGGGGCCCCTACTTGTTCTTTTTTTTTTTTTTTTTCTCCCCTCACTCAAGTTACATCCCAGTGGTCTGATACTTTCTATTGTGATTCCACCAGTTGTCACGACAACAGATCATTTTATTCCGGCGGTTAAAAGACTCTTAAAATACGACAGCAGCCCTAAAAACACTGACAAAGTGTGCATTAATATTTATATCCGTTGTCTTCGCGGCTAATTTCATTTCTGGTATTTTTTTTTTTTTTCTCGCTTCGTGTCATAAAACCCAAGAGGGGCGGTCTCCAATATACGAAGTTTTATATCTCCCAACAGATCGTGGAGAATCACACATTTAAATTTAACCAATCCATCACGGTCAAGTAGAAGTAGCTTATCACTACGACCCTGTCATTGCCCCGGGTGACGTTTGTCTTCCTCCTTTCTTTAATAAGCTCTGATTCTATTTAAACAGTGTCTGTTGTCGCCTTCATCTTTTAGATCAGGGACATCTACAGTGCGGGCCACCTGGCAAGAACCCCGCCACAACATCCACTTTGTCTTTATCGAGAAACATTATCCATCCAGTTTCTTCCATTGTCTCTTTGTTTCTTCCAAGTGTGTTGTGAACTGTTCGCAATTAGACAGAAAAGCTAAATGAGTGCCGAAGAATTTTATAAGTAGAACGGATAAATTTCTTTTCAAAAATTATGGTAGGGCATTATGAAACACCGGCAATTTTGAAGGATGTAAGTGTTCCACCCCAATCTGGAGCACACAGAATAACATGCGGTCATTAGTGGAGGAAGAAAGTTAAGAGGGCTGTTTGAAAAGTAATGTACCGGTTGTCTTTAGGGAAAAAAAAAAGTGTGCCTTCCTAAATAGGAGGAATATTGCTCGAGTAAAGACATACGTTGTATATTTTCTTCCTACAGTTTGCTGTACGCCACCGTTGACCCAACCTTACCATCTATACCCTTTGCTCAATTTTACGAGGAGTGGTAGGACACAATGGGAAAAGTCCCCGAATGTGATGGATGACTAAATGTTGCACTGTATTTATTGTTCAACGATATCGTTCCACAAACGTATCCTTACTTTTCAAACAACCCTTGCTCGTTATACTACAGAAGTTTATAGTAAAACAAAATATTAATCATAACTTTCTTCCTTAGAAGTAACTGAACATATACATGAAACCATTAATTCATAAATTCAATTCAGTTGGAAATTCGCTGGCTAAAACCTCTTAAAATACAAAGGGAGTATAAAATATTTAAGGGCAAAGGCCTCAGTGCTACGAGGTAGAATGACTAACATGTAGGTCAGTGCAAAAGGATCATTTTAACGTAGCCATCTACCAAAGTAGTTAAATTAATTAATTCAATTGACATCGTTTTGGTTATATTGTGAATGCCTTCACAACGAGTTGCCATGGTATTGTACTACCTCGAATAAATAACACTTCACCAGTGGAGAAGACTACTGTTATTTATTCTCAGTGGATTAATTTAACTACTTTGGTAGATGATCACAAACCAAAACCAAAGTCCCAGTGAGTTTATCGAGTAGAATTTCGTCTCCCTTTTAGATTTAGAAGCTGAACCATGGTTACATGTTGTTTAATTTGTGTTTGTGGAGAAAAAAAAACAAGAAACCTCTCGATAAACCGGCGTGTTAACTAGATTATCTTCTTTTCCGATCATATGAGAAAGGATAAAGCATTTCAGCGTAAGTTACCACCCATGTTTCCCCCACATTCTCCTTAAATGGTTATAATTTCCGTGTTCTTATCTCCGCAAGCTTACAGAAGGACCAGAAAACAGCGAAAAGGTTAAATGAAAACAACAACACAGGGTTGTAGTACGAGACAAGTGCCGGAACAGTATGTTAGGAGAGTAGGCAGTACTTTAGGGCAATTTCCTTCACCTTGTCTCATCTGTCTTTTAAATGCATCCTCCCAGTGTTCCGAAGCTGTGTCCTATATTTTATTATCTGATGCTGATCAAAAGTGTGTTCAGTTTTATCTGCTTTAAACCCTTCCTGATCAACAGGTTTCTTTCTCACAGAACAAACAATTCGTTCTCTGAGTCAGCGTACAGATTGCCAAAAACCGGCTAAAAGCGTAATGAACGTTTAATTTGGTAGGGCCATTAATCTTGACTCTTTTATAGAAGATATCCCGATAGTCACGATTTAATCCATATTTTTTTCCCATCCTTTTCTTATCTCTGAGGACTCTCACACTGAGGGCTGTGGCAAAGAGGAAACAATAATCATATGTTTCAGAGGGAGAAGTTCGTTTAATTTTCTTTCCAGCCCAAATTCCAGCTAGAATCTCTCTCTTAAGGAACCCCACATACATCATTCGGTGTTGACGTTGAAGTTCAAAGTCATTGGTACGTTCCAGGTGATAATAAGACCGGTGAGCAATGACTGAGAAGGAATGAAACGCACACCCTGGATCATAATAGCTCGGCAGATGTGTGAGGAGAGAGAAATGGGAGTTTGACAGTCCGCATTTCTACCGTTCAATAAGTTGTGGGAATAGCTGTGAGAACGAGCCGGGGCCTCCTTCCCAATTACGCTTTCGTCGATATAAGTGTGAGAGAATATTGGCAAATAAGTTCGCGTGAAAACAAATAAGTTTAAATCACTTTATGGTCTACAGCGACCCAGTAACGTTCAAAACTTTAGCTATGATCGTGAGATTTGTGTAACTGCGCATGTGCAAATAATTTTCCTGACTCGGGAATGCTGATGAACACCGATTTTGATAAATAATGCCACAAAACGATTCCTGACTGCTAAATTTAACGATTTATTGTTTATATTATAATTAAGAATAATCTTAGACAAAAAGGTATCTGAACAAAACTGGAATTAATTAATAATTAGCATTAAGAAATTAATTTTTGGCTTTATTCTCACCTAATTTAAAGAACGATCTTTTTTATATAAATCTTTTTAATAAAATGTGAAATATAGCGAATAAAATATGGTTACTTTTAGTTATACCAGGTAAGGTCCAAAATTTATCGTTTAAAATCCACGTCGGTGGAATGTGTACCTTCACAGAATTAGGTTACACTTACACAAACTCATCCATACTGGTTTGTCCTTGAAGCCATAGCAGAAGATACTTTTAAACCAAAATCACGTGTGAATGTTAAAGCCGAATTTCCAGAAAAATATTCCAACTCACCAGTACAAACAAACGTTTGTACTGGTGAGTTGGAAACTTTTCATCGCTAAGACATTAACCATTTATTGTCGTTCAAAAAAAAGTCGCATCCAAAAGGGTATGTCTTATTCAAGTACACAAAGGGTTGTTAAAAAGTTCAGCCTCCGTACCTGTCGTACTGATGCATGAACTTAAAGGGCTTTATCAATTAAAAAATGCATTAGTGGACCCAAGCTTCAGCGATGAAGCTTGGGTCCACTCGAGTGGCTACCTCAATAGTCAAAACAGGATACGGAGTATGGAATTCCTCATTTTCCATGACTTGATACGAAATTAGGGTGTGGTGTGGTGTGGTGTGGCGTTTCATGTCGGCGAATAATTAGACCTCTCGTTTTCGAGAATACAGTAGATGGAAACGCGTGGGAAGGAATTTAATACATCAGTTTAAAGTCATTCATTGACAAGCCTTAATGAACTCAAGCATCCGCTGGTACTACTACTCTTTCCTTAAGAAAATTAGCGACTCATTGCTTATTATCAATGAGTGGCCAATTTTGTAAAGAAAGGGTAGTAGACGATGTTTGAGATCATTTTAAGATTTTGAATATCGAGCAGTAGACTGAGGTAATGATTCAGTAAACACATTTACTGTTTAGCAAATGTTTTCAGAACTTTTACCTTGTGTACAAAAAAGCACAGCAGTTTTGAAGAGACGCATGTGTCGCCCCACAGCCAAAGAAACTAAGGTTCTGAGGCAACAGTACATTGTCTGTAATTTGCGCGTATTCTGTGGTCGATTTTCTGGACGAAAAAATGTTTCCGGGAGGGAAAACAAAACCACGCAACCTTCGCTGGAGACAGACCAACTCAGCCACGTTGTAAAAAGAGCCCATAATTCCTCGCGTCATTGACGGGATTCGAACCCGGGCCTTTTTCACCAGGTGTGAAGACGGCGCTTGTATCCGTTTGTGGGTGCTGAAGAGGCTATTTACAGTTTGAAAATAATCTAAAACCAATTTATATAATATGAGCCCTCTAAGAGAAAAAAAGATGAATGAATTTGAATTATAATTAATTCAAATACCTTTTTACCACCACCCCCTGAAAATTAAGGAAAAATAGAACTCATTAAAACAGAAATTAAGTTTTATTCGCAATTAATTTAATTAAATTCACAACTAATTTAAAGATTAAAAATCTTTTTATATGAATTAATTATAATAAAATGTGAAATACAACAAATAAAATCTCCCGCATACTTATAATTAATAAAGTTAATTTTTTTTATTCTCATTTCTTCTGTCTATCTCCTCCAGTCCTTTTAAGTACCTGAAGGTGTACGAGTAGCCCTTGATAACAACACTGATGTACGATATTCACAACTCCAGATTTAGAGGGGTCTAATCATTTCTCCCCCCACCTCTCTCTTTCTGGCAAAACATGCCCCATCTATCGTAATCCCTAAAAGAACGTGGATAAACACTAATCCTTTTAAAGTTAAAAAGGAATCCAATCCAAACAAGATACTTTCATCCAAACAACTGTCAATGCAGATATTGTCGAAGATAGCTGAAGTTCTTTCTGTAAACATTCAGATTGTTAATTATACGTTAAACGTTCCTTAAAGCATTTGGTTTTCACGCTCCATTTTCTTTTGTATTCATTATTACAGCGAAATACAGAGCAGCTTCCATGGTATAGCGTGATTTTATTATCTGAAGGTATTCATTAGTCAACAATATTGGCAGGTGCGAAGATCTAAAGCCATTCACCTCTTGATGGATTCTCTGTCCAATAAAAACGACGTGTCCGCATGTGTAGAGAAAGGGAATGAGCGAAAGAAAGACTACCGGAACAGTTGCAACATTGACAAGCCTCAATGACCTCAAACATCGGCTACTACTCTCTTTCTTTACAAAAGTTTCGCAAACATCCGCACAGGATCCGTCAGCTCCAACAGAACTAATCCAATTGGGCAAGTCTGATGTTCCAGCCGCGCGGTGTTCCTTGTCCAATCAAAAAGAATACCTGATTATTACAGCATCGTATCCACCCATCGCGAGACTCTTTTTTTCTTCTTCCTTCTTTTCCTCTGTAAGTGTGTGTGTGTTCCTTATTTCGAAGAGACGCAGAAGAATTCATGTATTCGATACCATTTTGTCCGTGCCATTGACGCTGCTTTTATTCTTTTGTCTGTTCTGTGCGGAACCAGAGCACCGCGAGGCTCCTACATGCACCATGCTACCGTAATGAAGTGTCGGCAGTTCAAATTACAGACTAGGCGGCATTCGGAAGGAAGTAGATCGGGAGAAGGGAGGGTACAGCGGCGACCCTAATGGAGGCAGTAGAAACACTGGTAGCTGTGTAAATGAGAACGTAGTGGACAGTTCAGGTAAGGGCCAGGGAGTGTAGAAAGAAAGGGAGAAAGAAGAAGAAAAACAGTAAGAAAAGAAAGAAATGTACCTTCTAAGAATTATGCATTCTTCAGAGAAGAATGCATAATTCTCAGAACATCCATTCAGATGTTATTCTGCATGTATTACACTATTTGGGCTTTGTGCTAACCTTTTCCATTATTCAGACCGAATCAGCGCATGCATTGTGGCCGTTGCCGTGGCAACGCTATTGCATCTCATCTCGGTGAACGTATTTTTCAATAGAGACGGGTGTTATCTCATCAGCCAACGGGGGGTAAATAAATGAATAAATATATACACGCCCACATTGGGTTAATTCTTAAAGGTGTGCTCTAATTAGCATTTTTTTGTCATGGTTCTTAGCGTACGTTGTAATAAAAGGTTGCACCAATGGGGAATGTATTGATACACTTTCAATTTGTAAGATGTTTGGGGGTGTTCCTTCGTATTTCTCCTTTTTATTCTTTACGACAACTCAATCACAGCTGTACCTCCATCTTCCCAATTTTCTTTTACAAAAGAGAATCTAAAATTCCCCGGAAAAAAACCATCCAATAATTTTACACCTCGAAAAAAGTGTAATAGTATATTGGGAGCAGTTTCTTTTGGGCAAATTAACTCTTCCTTAAGGAAAGAAATGTAAGATTTTCGAAGGATACCTTACCATAATCAAACAGTATAATTCTAGGAGCCTTTTCCATCCTATTCACATTTAATGTGATGTTCCGAGCTGGCAGTGAAAGCAGCTTTCAAAAATTTAGGCTTCGCGGTAACAACAGGTACATAAACAGAAAACAAAGAAAATTGGAAAGAATCCCAAGATTTAATGTGAGATTACAGCGAGCACCAAGTAATGAGAAAAGAAGATTTATTCCAAGAACGGGGACTCAGGTGTCCAATGCCTTACCTTCTTTCACAGTTGTTCAGTACAATTGCTCATTTGGTAACAGTTCGTTTTTTACGACTTTAATTAAAACAGCGTCAAGTGCAGTTTCTTATAAAACGAGGACTTCTATTAATTAATTAATTTCTCTTCGGCGAGTTTAAATTTTCTTTAAATGCAGTCGTTGTCGTTGGGAAAGCGCCTTCTGTAGAACGCGAAACCCAAACTGAACACGTTCTGTTCATTAGACACGTGATCATAAATTTTTTTTATCCTCTAACTAATGTCACGCCTTCTGTTGCGAGAAATATCCCGGGATGAAAGTATTGTTTGATAAGTGATTTAGAATATCGCATTTTGGTTGTAAACAGAATAAAATTAAACGGCTCCTTTATTAATGAACGAAATAAAAAACGAAGAAATCTGTACGGATAAAAAATAGTGCTAATTAAACGCGAAGGCAATTGAAATTAATTATTTACTTTTTATTCAGCCAGCATAAAAAAAAATAAATTTTACTTTACAGCACTGGATTCTAAGTGTTTATTCGATTATTTAGGCTGGGTGGAAATTTTGGTGTGGTATTTATTGTCACCTGGGTGAGATATGGCTTCTTATCTCACCCTTCTTCTCATTATCGTCAAATAAAAACTACAAGAGTCGAGCTTGGACTTAAATAATGAAACGAATTGTACCTATTTTTTTTAAAGGACGCCAAACAAGTTATAACTTGTATAGACTTGTTGCGTTTTGCTATAACATCCAAAGGAGAAAATGTGTTGACTCAAAGTAAATATCGTATAAGGTGCTACTGTACACAGCAGCTGGGTTCGGACGTGAAAAAAAAAAAGGACATCGAAGACGACAGATGATTTTAAGTCTAGAACTTCCTCACTAAGAAGGTGTAATCATCATGGGGCCAAAAATCCCTTATTATCCAAGTTCCATGTACTTTTTTTTTGGTGGATTCTTTTGGTGTTAATCACTGGAACTGAACCTTCTAAATTTTTAAATAATATTGCTGAATTACCAATGAACAACAACTATTTCTTTTACGGTAGGTATTGCAGAAAACAAAATTGTTTTAATGGCAGTCCATTGTGCGATTTTCTTAGACCTTTCTGTATTTCTTATACGATATCGCAAGTCTTTGCAAAAGTTATTTCAACAGATAAAAGCTGAGACATATCAATGCCCACTAATAATACACCGAATAATCTTCCTCGCAATAAAGGCGTATCATAGCATTGAGCATCTTAAGATGAAAATGGTGTCTGAACAAGTGTTTACACTACTCCTGTACAAGAGAGGCTCGGTAGCCGAGTGGTCAGGAGTGCAGTAGCATACGCTCCTTGAGTAGACCGGGGTTCAAGGCCCTGATTGCTAAATACAGTCGATCTGCCAACCCGCACTGGACCAGCGTGGTAGATTATGGTCCATTTCCCTCAGCATGAATTGTTGAGGAGGCTTCCATCCTGCAGTGGGTTGATAATGGCTGCAGTTTACCTTTTTTTTTTTTTTTACCTGTACAAGAATTTGTTATCATTTTATTGAATCATTTTATAACAAATGCAATATTCAGCTCTAGAAAAACTCATTAGGCTAAAAGAAACACATGCGATCGTTATTACCAACATACCTTTATTTTTCACGTTTGGTGCGGTGTTCTTCGGGAACAATTTATGGTCGTACTGGAAGACATGTCCCTTGAAAATCGGCGGAGGATGCAGTTTACGCTGGCCCGTACTTCTGCCCACTTTTTAAATAAATACCTTGTATGCATTTCTATGTTTTATTCCACGCAAGACGATTTTGAACTAAAAACTTTCTGGATGACGTCATCACAGGCAACGATATTTCAGAATGATCCTGAAAAGGCACAGCTAATAGCAGACGCATGTTTAATAAACCTATTTCATTGTTTTCGGGTCCTGAATTGATTCTCAAAGTACGGCCCTTAAGAAAGACGCTTAAGAAATGTTATAGAGGTATAATCATCGGTTGCCACATCAGCAATTGTCACTGCAGGCGACAGCTACACATTTTAACCCCAACAATTTAAATTAAATATGTGCAGCCGTCGTTCATGGTAAAAATAAGAGAAAAAAAAAGGGAAAAGGTGAGCAACCGTCCTTGGAAAACGGTACATTGCTGCTCCACAAGAGTGTCCATGGAAGGTCCAAAGGAAACTGCACGGTATGCGCTTTCAATGACGCAAGACGGAGTTTTGCCTAGTCCATCGTGCTTGGACCATGGAGCAGCGAAAAGAGGGCTTATGGAGCCACAAGTCAGATTACAGGTCGGATGGACTTCATTAAATCCATAATGAAGTTCGCAGGAGGCGAGGTCAGAGTGGGACTCCTATTCATGGTTCGGACTCGGACCGTTAGTTGTGAAGCCAATGCCGAATATTACAGTGATATCTTGGACAATTCTGCGGAAAAGGAGCCCCCATATTATATCACGATAATGCTCTTTTGGGGGTTTAATGGCGCATAAGCTGCTATGGCTCTGATGCATAACGCTCTATTCCATACAACGATTAGTGTAAAATCCAGGTTTATGGAAAACTAAGTTGAACAACTGGCCTGGCCAGCAAATGGGACGAAGTGAAACACTAGGTTAGAGAGCGGACCAAATGACCCACTTCTACAGCTGAACTGGTGACAGCACCGAAAGAGAAGTGGACAAATTCCTGCTGGATACTATAAGGAACTGGCCGAAAGAGTTTCACAACGGGTTAATGTTATCATTCGGATAAAAGGTGGTCACACATCGTATTAATTTATTCATTAAACTCATCTTTTTTCAAAGATGGTGTCGAATACTTTTGGTAGAGTAATGTAGGCTATTGCCCATAAATTACAGTATTCACCGTATTGTAAAACGGCTTGCTGCACTTAATTAAGCAACTCAAAGAATTTCTTATCACACAACCGAACTTCAGTAAACCTCTAGTCAACACGGCAGCCGATTTCATTCCAAGTGATTCCACAAATTACCTAGATGTGTTCGAATTGTATGCTGCACCTCGGCTGGAATATATGCTCCCACATGAGTTCTATTGGCAAGATGAGGCACCACCACACTGGAGCCTGCATGTGCGCAACTTCCTCAATAAAAATGTCCTAACCGTTGGATCGGCCGGGATGGTCCCGTTCCATGGCCTTCTCCTTCTCTGGATATCAACACCTATGGATTACTTTGTATGGGGCTACTTAAAGGACTAGGTTTTTGCAAAAAAAAAAAGTTAACGTCACGGAGTTAAATAACTGGATTGAACAGGCAGCGACTTCCATTTCTCAAGAGATGCTTCAAAACTTTTGGAATGAAATCGGCTAGCGTCTTGACATTCTACGTGGTACCAAAGTCTACCACGTGGAGGTTTACTGAAGTGCAATTGTGTTATACGAAATTCTCTGAATCGCTTTAATCAATATAGCAACTTGTTTCACAATACATATTACAATAAAATTTTAATCGAGCTTCATAAGGAGAATAAAAACTTATAGACTGCTTGTATATATGCTAATGCATGCGAGGAGGAATGGATAAAGTTCCTCTATTTGACTTATTGATCATAGCGGGTCATTAAAAAAAAAAAAAAATTGATACACTTCACTCTAGTACAAAGGCCATGAGGCGGCATGTATTCCAAGGTAAGTTTGTGCGTATGAGAAACCAAGTAGTCCTCATCCAAAGACAGCTAACCTGGCCACGTGATAAAAAACAATCGTATCTCAACGTCGAGACGAAGAATGCCAGAAGAAATGCAACTGATATAAATCGAGACCTTATTGAACAAATCCCCGGCCATGGATTGTCCACGAAGCTGTAACTCAATTAAAAGCGTACTGAAGAAAAGCCCCAATGAGAACACCGATCTCATTTACATATCTCACGCTTTCGAATTTGAATTTCTAAGCGCGAGTGTATCTTGTTAGACGTTTCATCTCTATGAGTAAATAATGTCGTATTGTGGCACGAGCTGTCTTGACGTTGCTGTCATTGACATCTAAACAAGTCCGGGAGCCGACTAAAAGCTAAACAGTGTCGCAGTGTACAGTTGGCTGGTCTTTACCGTAACAAAGGGTCCACTTCTTCAGCCATGACGGAAACATAGCACGGCTTGTCACCTCCGCTGGCATACGACTGCCGTACTTCGTGTCGCCGTCACATTCTTGTGTCAACCGTTTCCGCCTGCCTTTTTTAAGGGATGGCTTAGGACCTCGCGCGGTATGCCAGAAGTCAATATTTGGACACGTTTTCAGGAGCCAGCTGGAGAAAGCGTACAAGGTATTACACTTAATGCCACACTTTCGGGAATGGGAGTTTTATTAAACTTTTACATTTTGGAGGGGATTTGTGGCCAAAGTTGTTTCTGCATACTTCGAAAGAGAAACATTAAACAAAATTGAGGTGGGCAAGAAAAGCGGGAAAACCTACAAGAAATCCCCCGAAGATCAATTAAAGAGTGCCGGATTAGTTTTATTTATTTATTTTTTTGTTTACCAAATTCATGAGCACGAGACTTTTAATTAGAAGCCTTAAAACCATTTAGTCGTTAATGCGATTACAATTTTTTTTTTTTTTTTTTCCTCGATTAATTTTGCGATGACTTTGTGTGGAATTTTCCGATATAGTACAGCTTTTGGATGGTTATTTAACAAATTTCAAAGAACAAAAAAAAACTATCCAACGTTTCAGGGATTACCTCCAAATCTAAATATAAAAAAAATAAAGTTTTATTACCACCATTCTTTTGCATATTAAACTTGGTTTAACGAAAGATTATCAGTGGAACAGGTTTTCTTTAACTGAAAGAATAATTCGGAGTCAGTGAGAACAAAATCAAAGAGGGCATATTTGTGTGACCCCAAATAAGAACTCTGAACATTTTGAAGAACAGTTTAATGAAATTAAACTAACTGAATGGAACTTAGTTTGACAAATAGTTAAAAATTGTTTTAAAATTTTCCAGGCTGAAAATTACTAAGTAGTCAATGAGCTTCTCAAGCTCTATGAAGTTATGAAAAGTAGAATCCCAGTTAGAATCCTCCAGTAAAAAGTGGGTCAACTCAAACGCGAATACTACTGCACTCTCGCGTTAGGTTCTAGTACATTTAGTAACAATGTATATTAGTACAAAGCCTTTGCCTCTGTCCATTTGGGATCATGACATCTAATAAACATTAAAAAAAAAGCGTTTCATGTAGCGTCAAAGATTGTTATCTTAGTGTAAAGTTTCGTAGTTTACGATTCAAACTATTTATTAATTACAATTTCAGCACACGATTACAAAAATATAAAGATTTCTAGTGTCACCTATTATTAAAAACCTTAAAATTATTTCAAATACTAACCTGTTATGAACAGCTTCTGAAATTATCAGCCACACGATAGTCTTGTTCCCAGAAATTGATAATACTTTAAAGTTTTGTCGACTTCAAATCTCCACGAAGTGTTCAGTGTCTGGGAGCGTACCCTTTTCTTTACCTCCTCAAAGTATTAGTACCTCATGTCTGCTGTTTGGTAACTGGAGGTGGTTGCATTTTTTCTTTGTCAGATTGGTACAGTTACCATGGGCAATTCTTGAATCTCCTCTGTCTGTAGTTCAATCCAGTTACTTGGTTCCACGCATTCAACTTCATATGAACAGCATCTATAATCGAAAAATAAATGAATATAATACCAGGTGTTTCAAAATTGCACCGAACAAATCTAAAAGCATATTCTATAGCCAAATATTATTGAAAAAAAGTTCCTATAAATCAATGTCTCAAAAATCTTTATCTGAAATATTAAACAATCATCTACTACAAGACCGTGTGAAATGGCAAAACATTTTTACGTTCAAATTTAGACCAACACAGACATAACTAGCGCTGCTCTTCTACAGGAATAATACCAATTACTCAGTTGAGAGTAACCAGTGTGGTCGAGTACGTACTATCACTGTCAACGTGTCTGTTATTTGAGTTGCTGGTTCCACGAAGACTGCCTCATTGTTTATGGAAGACATTTACAAATCTGTTTACTTTTGCCCAGTTAAATGATATGATTTTAATTATGGTGAAATATTCCGTACTTGCTGTTCCTAGATACGCCAAAAAGTTTCCATCTCAGCGAGTACCAAATCATAAAACGTTTGCTGCAGACTAATATTTGAGTTTCTTGGTTCCAGGAAACTAATGTCATATGAAGAGTATCTAGAAGGAAAACAGGTATGCTGAGACCATTGCTCTGAATGCTGAATTGAACGAAATGGAGATCACTTTGAACAGCTGCTTTAGATGTTAGTGAGAGTTACAATAACCAAAAAGGTATGCAGCGAAATTTAAATTCAGTCACCAGGATTTGTTAACGTTTCTAAAAAAATGATTCCAATAGCCAGTGGATTCACTGGCTATTGGAATCAATAGCCAGTAAGGGGCTCTTGCATATATTCTAAATGTTCCAACGATACATCGCCGTTTATCACTCCTTTAAAGAGAATCCGTGTTCGAATACCATCAATGAGAGCAGAAACTCGAAGCTCTTCTTTCAATCAAAGGAGGAGCTTAGAATTTATTTCTTTTTCTCCGTGAGTTATTTCAAGGTTTTCAGTTCGCACAACATGCAAATTGGCCGGTGATCACACACTTCTACAGACAAAATACACACTGACCAAAGAAATACGAACCTTTGTATTAAGATAGTCACAGACAGATGAAATGCGCATAAATGCAAGCAGATGCAAAGGAAATTATGACGTAGGGTGATGTGTGGTCTCGTTAAATAGAAAGACTGCAATAATTTGAAGTTAGAATGGGGAAAAGGCGTGATCCATCAGACTTTGAAAAGGATTTTATGGGTCTTACTTCAAGAAAGGAAAGAAGACAAGTGGTTTCTCAAAAGCATCCATCTCAAAGCTTTTAATGACTGAAAAGTAAGTGGTTCAAGGGGTCTGTACGGAAAAATATGACATCCAGTATACAGCAAATAACATCTGAATTCAACCAATCGCAGAAATGCCTTTTTCAACTCGTTGTTATTTGGTTTTTAGGAGCATTAGCAACTAAGGCCATATTCTCCAGGGATATGCGGTGGTCATTCCCTGACCTTTGCGCATCCTCCGTATTTGGTGGCTCATGGGCTTCGAACCCCCGTCTAATCAAGAAGCGTGTGCTACGCACTGCTGCTCCTGCCCATGGAGGCGCCTTTTCAACTCGTACCACAAGCAGGGAATTGAAGAAGAAAGCGATGGACATGTGTTTTTGTAAAGGGCGGCACCTAGAACGTCTGTTCAACTCCGCCTCGTGTCACTGTGAAGAGCAGAATCAACTGTAAAAGGACCAAAAATGTGTTGGTGTAGGTTTGTGTGTATTCTGTTGTTGTTGTGTCTGGGCGCTTGGCTATCTAGAAGCATCAATCACCTGGAGAGGGGTTCTGGGTACTCGTCCGCACCACGGGAAGGTGGGCCAGTCCCAGTAAAGCAAGTACTGTCTCAAAAGAGACAGACCCACCTGATGTTGCCAGCAGGTGGGCCAGGATCCTTTGGGGGGCCCATTCCAGAGGGACAGACAAAATAAAGATGAAAAACCACCCGTGGTGCAGGAAAAAAAAAAGAAAAAAGGGAAAACAAATAATAAAAAATAAATGAATAAATAAATAAAAAAAATAGTAATGATACATAAAAATAATAAAATTAAAATAAATAAAAATTAAAAATAAACAAACTACACTGGATTGTCTGAAACAATTCAACCAGAACGCGAGGGGGGAAAATTTTACACGAGAGAGAAACGGAAAAATAAAATAAAAGAAATTTTATTTTCTAAAATTTCTTTTGAGGGGAAAAAATAATAAAAAATAAAGGAAGAAACAGAGAGGGGAGGGAAAAAAAAAAGCCTTTATCTAATCCACTTCAGGCCCAATGCCGGGGGGGTGTTGACCACTCTATATGATCTCCTCCTTCGAGCAAAGACTTCCGTGGCAAAGTTGTGAATAGCAGATGTTCAGGGGTTAGGAGTAACTGGTCTAATTGATTTTCAGATATTGGGATGGCGTTCACTAAACCTTACCTCAGACCTTCGTACAGAATAGAGTCAAAAAGGAGGTGCCTCCAGTTTTCCTTGGCTCTGCAGTAGCACAGGTCAGTCGTGTAGAGGCCTAGTCGGTGCAGTTTTTCATTAAGAGAACCATGTCCTGTAACCAGGAAGGAAGTCTCCATGGTGAGGGAAAGCCAGGAATGGACAGAATTAGAGGATGTAAAGGTGACATCAGGAAGGAATCCTCTGGTAACCTTCTCAACCTGGGATGTATTCCAGCGGGTCTGCCAGATGTTCACTAACTCATTGTAGCATCTGGCTTTCACAGCTTTTGGGTCGGCGTCAAGATTAAGCTCAATGTCAAGGAACTTAGTGGGGGGGGGATGTTGTTTTTAATAATTCTAAATACTAGTCCTCTGTAGGAGGCATACAGATCCAGAGGAAGAGTTCCAGCTATGACCTGGATGGCTGCTGTAGATACTGTTCTGCAAATTCCAAGGGTTGCCAGCAGCATTATACGTTGGATGGAACTCAATCTGTCTCTCATCTTGAACAAGCCAACCCGATGAAACCAGTCGCCGGCTGCATATGTGACGATCAGCAGGAAGACTGCTTTATAGTAGAGACGAAGCGTCCTCTTGGAAAGGCCCCAGTCATTCCTGGATATACGAATAATGGAGCCAGAGAGCTTCTTGACTTTTGATCTGAGATGGGTGAGGTGTGGCAGGAAGCTCAGTTTGTGCCAATTACCACTCCGATAATGGTAGCTTCAGTAATTACGGCGATGGACACTGCTTGCCTTATTAAGACAACCAAAGTATCTGGAGGTGGTATGGAGGGGGTGTTTGTATGGTGTGGAGAATGTTTTTTGGCACGGACTGCGTCCGCTGAAAGATCAAATGTCATTCAAGAAGTACCTGAATTTTGTATCAGATCTACTCCACCCTGCAATATTACACTTTTATCCAGAAGGTGATGAACACTTAATGGGTAAAAATGCAACACCACATCGTGCCAGAATTGTCCAAGAATGGTTCGGAGAACATGATATAGATTTCCACCATGTTTCCTGGTCCCCTCCACCCGATATCAATCCTATTAAGAATGTGTGGTGGAGAGAGCTATTCGGCAAGGAAGTCCTCTTCCTTCAAATTTGTCGCAGCAACGCGATATTTTGCTGGAAGAATTGTTACAATTAAACCAAAACGCACTAAAACACTTAACAGAATCCATGCTGCTCAGTATGCTTGCTGTTATTCGAAAAAGGTGTCCCGATTCGATAATGAATAAAAGGTTGGTATTTTTTTGGCCAGTGTGCGTATATTGAAGGACAGTTTTGGCACCATGAAAACAATAATGTGCATTCTAAATGATTCCTCAGCTCCGGTTAAATCAGATTAGTTGCAGAAAGGTTCACTTGATTTATACAAAGAGGAAAAAAAAAATAAAAAAAAATCAAATACAACTTGTTCCAGAAAATCACAGCACGAATATTATGAGGAAAATGATTGAGTGGCTCTGCCATTGCATGGAGCTATAATTGAGATCTGTTCGCGCAGACACGTGGGTGTTATAAGACCCATGTTTGAATAACAACGAACAGGGGACTTGACTCTGCACGCACATTAGAGTCTTATTATGCAACTACGCCCTAGCGGAGCTAATTATCCAGCCGTAAAAGTGAGTTATGGGTATTGTAGGACGCTGGCGGTAAGGGTCATACATCTCTTCTCATTGTCGTCACCAAACAGGAGAAAGACAAGCATATTTTAACCACCACTTTAACCGAGACGTACAGCCACTCCAAATAAAACAAAATAAAAATCCGCAGGTTTTAATGTGGGCATTTAGTGAACTATAATTCATTTCGAAAAATTACAGTCCCACACTCACGCATTCGAAAATGATGAGTGATTTTAGTGAATTATACGCGTACTAATGCGTTAGAAATATGTCAAAACATTTGATTATTAGATCTATACATCAAATTCCATCGCTTCGTTTTTAATGTTAGGTCACGATGGCGTAGTAAGAGGGTCGTCAGTGAAACGAAGAGATTTTACAACAGAATGTATAAATTGCAGAAAAATTTACCTTTATGCGTAAATATAGAATGAGTACTTTTATCCCAAATAACAGCATGTTGTTTCTTATGTTCATATAATAACAAAAGATTCTACGATACACTGGTGTTCTTCATTACTTTGCTCATACTAGGACGACTGGCAGCTATATAACCAAAAAACACAACAAAATGCACACTAATATTTCGTTGGCCCACCCCTTGCTTTGATTACTGCCCCACATTGTCGTGGCATCGACTGGAGAAGGTTGTTCTAAATGTATTCCTCGGAAATCTCATGGTTCCAAACACGGATTAATGTCTCCTGCAGCTCCCTAAGTGTTTTTGGATTTTGCATTACTGAAACATCCATTTTGTTACAACAATTTTCAATTGGATTAAGGTCTGGACTGTTCCTAGACCATGTTATTGTGCGAATTGATTTATATTTCAACCATTTTTGCACCTGTGGACAGAAAAGACAGCGAAATAATTACATTTATTTAGCAAGAGTGCGACGACTAATAAATTTAAAACTTTTGCTAATTTTATGAAGTAGCACTTAACGGTTTTGTTTCTGTGACATGGTGCAGTGTTTTCCTGAAAATTCAATTCACAACATCCCCATAGTGATCTCTAATTGTGGGAAGTAATTTTTTATGAAGAATGTCTTTGTAAACCTCAGCATTCACTGTACCCTTCAAAAATTAAGGCGACCAACTCCTCTATGAGAAATACGGTCCCATACCATTCGAGAAACAGAACGTTTCGATGTGGAAAACGATACAGTCAGAATGAAATTCTTCTTCTTTTCTTCGTCTAACAGTATGACTGTCCGAACCATGCAAGTTGAATTTTGATTCATTAGAGAAAATAACACATTTCCGCTGATCCTCAGACCAATTAGCAAGATCTTTTGTCCACTTTAGACGCTGGACTTTCATTTTTGTCATCAAAAGTGGCTTTTTTCTTGGGTGACGTGCTACTAATCCCAATGAGAGATCTCCTTACTTAGAAGTACTTGCCTTCACTCTTGTATCCCATGCTGTTTTTAAGTCTGTCGATGAGATTCTTCTGTTTCGGATACACAGACGGACTAGACATCTGTCCTGCGCTGCAGAAGCTATCCATGGACATGACAAACACTTCCTTCCTTCCTTTCTGTTTAGACTGCCAGTTTCTGATAATTTTCTTAATAAAAGCGCGACTGTTGACTGATTAAAGTGAATCATTTTATCATGAAATTGTCCCTCTGCATCCATCGCAACAGCAACACTTTTCCTAAGTGGTGTTTATTGTGAAAAACTTAGCCATCGCAATAGCACAGAATACTAGACTCGTGGCATATGCACTGTATTTATATTGCTGCTAGGGTGATGCAATCGTGTGTGGCTCTTATCATCTAAGAGCTTCCTAGATATGGAAGATGCAATAGAGTAATGCTATTACAAAACATGATATATTCTCAAATTTCACAAAAATTCGGTAACTTTTGCAAGTGACGCAATTTTTGAACTTTAATTTCCTAGAGGTTAACGCAGTATATATAAGAGAGGAGGTTGAAAAGCTTCTAGCCTCTCAGAGAAAGAATGCTGGAAAACAGAAAACCCATTTGTTTTTTAACATTGTCCCCTCTGTCCCTTTAAGTAAACACTTTCTAGCATGATCCACTAGCTTCCGTAACCCGCTCAAATAAAATTCAGAAGATTTTGACTCAAATCAGTTGTTGACTACATCCACATCATGGCATTGTCACTGTCGAATTTCTTTTTTCTGATTTCGAAATGGAAAATAGTCCGGTGGAGACAAATCCGGTAATTACGGCGGATGTTGTAATAGCTAGAACCCAGTCACGCAGTGTTGCCTGAGTCACAAATGCTGTGTGTTGGTGCATTCTCTTGATGCAAGATGACTCTTTTGACCAATTTCCCGCACCTCTTGAGCTTCAATTCCTCGCGGAACGTCTCAGTAGGTTAGAATAATACTTACACCGATAGTGGCACCTCGTTCCAGGAAATCAACCATGATCACTCCTTTCTGCATCTCAGAAGACGAATGCCATGACTTTCCCAATCGACTTCTACACTCGAAATTTTTAGGAGGGGGGAAAAGAGCGATGCATACACTGCTTCGACATATGTCAGTAGGGACGATATGTCCCTACTGACATATCGTCCAAAAAAATTAGCTTCATTATCTTAAAACTGTTGCACAATCTTATGACAACACCTCACTCTTTCCCGCTTCTGACCTGCATTTAGTGCTTTCACCTTGAAGAAATCTTCATTCCTAAAATATTCACCACAATATCGCGAGCGAGCTCATGGGAGATATAGTCTTGTATGGAGTCCACATTTGTAGGTCGACACTGGAACAGGCCTCCCACTGTGGAGTGCATTTTCAACACAGTCTCATCCATGCTTAAATTTCGCATCTCAGTTTTTGACCGGAAATCGTATCCATAGTTTTGCTGATGATAGCACATTGCATTTCACCTTCCAGTTTGAGAAACCTTGCACTGCAGAAACAGCTTCAACTTCTCGAATATGCACTATAAATTCCTTAAATGCTGATCTCAAAGTAATTCTACAGTGGGGCAAAGATAACTTAGTTGCTTTCAATCCTTCTAAAACTGAGTCCTGTCTTACATCTCGCAAAAAGGATTCTTCTGCTCATATTTTTATCTTTGATAAAAACTCTGGATTTCTAGGCAAGATCATATATCTCTATTGGATATTACCCCGACTTCTAATCTGTCTTTGCATAAGCACATTACAAATATTGCTTCCTCTGCATCTAGAAAACTGGGTTTTCTCTTTCGCTCTCGGCGTTCTTATCTTCTGAGTAATTACTCACTCTATACAAATCGAACATTATCCTACCATGGAATATTGTTCCCACATCTGAGGCTGTCCCCCACCCCCGTAAACTCTCTCAGGCTTCTAGACAGGCAGTCAGGTTACTTAATGACCAATCTCTTAATGACCAAGCCTCCGCTATGTCTCATAGACGTTTTGTTTCTGCTGCAAGCCTTTTCTGTTGATATTTAGAACTGTTATGCATTTATTAAATAGAAATGTACAAAATGTCAGGTTTCTGTCCTGCCACGGAGACATTGCGATAAATTGCAAGACTTTGATCTGATCTAATGTTCTTGTCGGTGCCTCTTCCAAAATCTTTTCACATCATCATGTGCTGAACGGTTGGCAATCATTATTCTCTTTGCTGGGTTATCCCAAATAAGAACACCAAGATCATTGGCATAATTACGAAGTAATTCAAGGTCACTTTGTGACAAGAATTGGCCGTATAAAACTCCTTCCTGGAACTTAGAACGATCCTACTCCATTTCCCAAAGTCGAACCTGGTCCATGACTGTTGAAGGTACAACTGGAATCTCATTTAGTACCTTGGAGGGTCCTTAGGAAGTTTATTATTTGCCCAGCTGTGATGCCACTTCGTAATGCTTGACGTACACTTTCTCTGGTGATAACACCAACAACCATATTAGGAAATCTATACATCAATTCACTAAATAGTGAAAGTAATATAAACAGAAAATTTATTTATTTATTATTAATGCCATCTGTATAAGCATATACTCTGTAATTAGTCTCAACCACTATATAGACATGTGGACATGTGTTTTTGTAATGGGCGACACCTAGAACGTCAGTTCATCTCCGCCTCGTATCTCTGTGAAGAACAGTACCACTGTAGAAGGGCCAGAAATAAGTAGTGTATGTTTGTGTGTATTCTGTGTGTGTTCTGTTGTTGTGTCTGACCGCTTGGCTACCCAGAATCATCAATCACCTGGACAGATGATTCTGGGTACTCGTCCACACCACGGGAAGGTGGGCCAGTCTCAATGGAGCTCGCACTGTCTCAATTCGGGACTCTGACCCACCTGATGTTGGCAAAAGATGGGCCAGATTCCTCTGGGGGCCCACTCCAGAGGAGAAAAAATAATAATAATGAATAAATAATAATAAATAAAATAATATAAAATAATAATAATAAAAAAAATAAAAATAAATAAATAAAAATAATTAAGGGAATGTTGCTCCCTATTGAGCAGCTCCACCAGACAAAGGAGTAGAATTATTCGTAGCCGTATAACTAATTCTTCTTCTTGTGAAAACAGATGCAAACTGCTGAAGAGCAACATAAGAATTCTTGTCTCCCACCAGCAAAGTTTCATGCCCATGAGAGTGTAGAAACTGATGAACGAAGAACATCTCTAAAGTCATTTATACAGTGGACATTCAAATAAAATGTGGCTCCAATTTTCATTTTCCCCGCATTGACAAGCTTCCGTCCTAGAAAGACCAAAACGACAGTTTTTCGTTAAGAGATCCATGTCCCGTTAAGAGGAAGGATGTATATAAGTCTAAAGAGAACCAAATAGGTTTCTGCTTTACACAAAAGGTCACCTCAGGGAAAAAAGTCCTAGTAACAGATCCGACAGATGACGTATCCCAGCGGGTCTGCCACAGATTTATCATTTCATTCCACAAACGATTACGTTCTTGCTTAATATCTGAATTAATATTTAGAACCAAACCCATAAATTCAGTTGATAGTTGGTTTTTTAACCTATAACAAAGACTTCTGTAAGCTACGTGAAGGTCCAATGGCAATACACCTGCAAGAACCTGCAGTGCAGAAGTTGAAACAGTTCGACAAGCTCTTAACATACATAATAATATTGTGCGTTGCATAGTAGCCAACTTCAATCGAAATTTAACAGTTCTAAGCCTGTGAAACCATACACCTGCAGCATAAGTAGCCATAGGAAGGAATACGGCGTTATAATAGATTCTCATGGTACGTCTAGAAAGTCCCCAGTCTGAACGAGAAATTTTTACAATAGCACCAGTGAATCTTCTGATCTTTGGTGTTACATTATTTAAATGAGAGACAAAATTAAGCTTTGAGTCGATTGTAATCCCAAGTAATTTAGTTTCAGAGACAAGTGGAATCCTGTTATTATTAATCTTCACTAAAGGGGGTCGTTGAGGGTTTAAATGTGATCCAAAGATCATCATTTTAGTCTTAGACAAACTTATTGTCAATTTATTATCCACTGTCCATTGGAATAAATTTTGTAAGACATCATTGGCATTACTTTCGATAGCAGATCTAGATGAACCATGAATTAAGATAGTAAGATCGTCGGCATAAGCGATGATTTTGGTACTACTGAAACTACGGGAAATCCAATAATGTAATACCATATTCCATATAAGAGGCCCTAGGATAGACCCCTGGGGTCACCTTCGTGAAACTTCTCTAGACACCTCCTAAAATTTAGATTTCACTAAAATGTGACGATTACTGAAATAGCTTGTGAACAGATGGTATAGTTGCTGAGAGCATCCAGCTGATCGTAACCGTTCGAGAGCACTCTGCCACCATAGAGAGTCAAAAGCGCCCTCGAAATCAACAAAGGTAGCTAACGTGTACTTTGATGTTGAACTCTCAATGCTGCCAGCAAATTCAACAAGTGCATCTTCACAGGACTTTCCTACACAGAACCCGTATTGATTAGAGGACACCATATTTTTCGACTGAAGAAGATAAGTAACACGCAGAGTCATTAGACGCTCTAGAAACTTCCCAAGATTTGGCAAAAGTGCAATAGACCTATACGATCTAGGATTTAATGCTGGTTTATCAATCAGTTTTAAAAGCGCAATTTTCCACATATCGGAAAGAGACCTTCTTGGAGACATTTGTTAAAAAGTAAAAGCAGTACTTGTGGACGCAATTTGAAAAATCGCAAAATAAATGTATTTTCAACCAGGTCTATCCCTGGACATTTCTTAATATTAATCTTTTTAGCAACAGAGGTTAACTCATCAATGGTAAATTCTTCTGTCTGAATATTGGTGGTATAAAGCGAATTTGCAACTCGAATATTTGAATGTACAACAGAATCAGTAATTAGATCATCCACCGGGAATAGTCTGTCAAGAATAACATTAACTGTATTCATCCAATCAGTGGTCTCCAGGAAATCTTCTTTCACAGTGCCGTATACATCTAAAGAGTGAATCTTATTACGAGCTATCTTATAAATAAAACCCCAAGGATTATCATTACCAGCACTGTGAACAAACTCCTTCCATGTTTCCCGCTTACGTGTGGCAATAGCCTTTACATAATTGTTTAAGTGAAATATATTGAGAGTAAAAATAAGCTACTTCATCAGAGTGCCAATCCCTACATCGACGCTGATATTTTCGACGGGCTTGATGTACCTTTTTCCTTAAAGAAGACAATTCTGAGGTCCACCAGGAACAGATCTTTAATCTAATCTTTTTCTTGCTGGCAGATTTGTACGAGGCCTTAAGTAATGACTGGCGTAATAAGGCAGCAATTCCAGCAGCCGTAAAAGAGTGAAGAGACGAAAAGTCTTGTTCAGGGAAATCTTCAGAAATGGAGGAGTCAAATAATTCCCAGTTTATATGATTTATGGAAAATCTGACTAAAGCTGGCTGTATTAGAAATTGATCTCCAGGTTTAGAAAAATCAGTAACAACAAAAAATAGAACCAGATGATCACTTGTTGTCCAATCAGTAATCACCACCCAATCACGAACTGCTTTAAAATGAAAATTAGTTAATGTCACATCAATATTTGATTCTCCAACAGAGCTGGAAAAGGTTGTTACTTCTTGAGGTAGGTTTATTACATTTCAGCTGTTATTAATAATAAATTCCTCCAACATATGACCACGACGATCGCTTCCATTACTGAACCAGAGTGGAGATTTAGCATTTACGTCAGAAGTTATTAAGACATTCTGTGGACCCAAGAAATTTAAAGTTGTTTCTAGATAATTCAAGGATAAATTAAAATCCTCTGAGGAGGACAATATAGAGAAATTAAATAAAAATTCAAATTCAAATATGTAACCAAAATACAAGTAGCCGTTCTATTGCATAAACCATTGATTATAGTGATATCAAGCTGACTATTTAACACCACAATACATGCTTTAAGTTCCTCAGAGACCGGTTGAATTATACGGGCAGTGAGTGGAAATCCCGTTACCTTTGGAGTATATCCAGGTTGCACTTTAACAGTATAAGGCTCTTGAATTGCAATAATATCAATAGCATTTTGCTCAGCAGACACTCGAATTTCGTCCGATACTGCTCTAGAACGCTGACCGTTAATCTGCATAATCCTAATACCAACAAGCAAAGACGCAGGAGAATCAGAAGAACATCATTATCTCCAATAACAGCTCCACCTCCGGGAATAAAACTTTTATTATAACTATTATTCATTGGCGGTCCTTAATCGTGCCGTCTGTAATGCCCGTAAGTACTCGGGACATGTGCCGTCCCTAACCGAGTGCTGATATTCCTTCCTACGTCTCTTACAGTTGATATAACTGTAAGAGACCACTATACAGACAGGACGATGAACATCCATATCTATCCCTTTCAATCCAGAAGCTAAGTTAATGGCTAATCGAGTAGGATAAAACCTGCCTGATCTACGCTTTCTCTGACACGTGCCTTGAGTGACCGGGATTCAAGTCCGTGACTGCTAAATACGGTGCTGTTTCTTGTATTCTGTATCTTGTGAACTCCTATGACCGTTTGGTCATCCCGGAGTATAAAGAGAGAATTTATTTATTTATACACAAGTCCAAATTCCCGTAAATGTTGAAGAAATGCTATTAGAGATTCATTCATTCCATCAGTACTATAATCCTTTCCTAATATCAAAAAACTAAGTTGAAATAAAAACGTAAGGCATTCTATAAGGCTTGGTATACTAGCCTCACAACAGTACCAAGATACTGTAACATGAAATACCAGACTTGTGATGAGGTATCCATTAATAAAAACTGAAATCCTTCCATGGTAATTACAGGATTAGTTTCATTATCTTCTGATTTCATCAGACCAGCATGCAATAAAATCTTTACTGCTTCACCACTGATATGTCGTGGGACTGCTGTGATCCTACCATGAAGTGCAGTATATACTCCCATCTTTCCATTGCATAAGCATCAAGAAATTGAAGATCCCTTTGATGTCTGTCTTTTCAAGTGGAGCACAAATTGTTAATTTTTTTTTCTCTGTGGCCATAATGCACCTCCCAAAGTTTTTTTGCATTTTACTCTGATCCAAGCCCGAGGCGGGACTCGAACTCGCGACCTTTGGGTTGCCAGGCAGGCACTTTACCCACCTGGCTAGCCCAGTCGGCACAAATTGTCCATGGCTGGCCTCCTCCTAACAAGGCTGTCTTTATATTTTGTCCGAAGGTAGAACTCGAAATCCATCCAGGAAGCCCTCCAGGCATAGGAACTTCATTCCAGATGTGCAATGATCATAATGCCTCCACAGCTTCAAGCCTCCACATTTTCATGGGAACTGTTCTGAATTGGCTTTATAATTTCCCCTCTCTCTTCCAACCCAGTCTGTTTTAACTTTTCTTCTTCTTCAATTATTCCTTCACCATCCGTTTTCTGGAACAACCTTCCCTCATATGTCTTTCCTGAAAATTACAGTCTACAGAAGTTCAAGTCTAATGTCAACAAATATCTTCTTTCATCTTCTCAACCTCCAACCCATGCACGGTATTAAGTGCTATAGGTTCCAATAACTTTCGTGTTTGGGGTTTTCATAAAAATTAAATGAAATAAACAGCGCGTATTCTGCGATGGGTTTGCCTCTTTACTGGATAAAAAAATTAGTCTCTGGCGAGCGAAAACGGCACCTCTGCTCGACATCATGAAACTCGGCCACGGAGGCAATAAAGTCCATAAAAATTATTCCCGCCTTAGCAGATTGGAATCCAAGCCTTCATGAGATATAACCACTATGCTTCCAGCCAGAGTTGCTTTCCGCGTTCAATACGTTTTTGAACAAGGTTTTCTCTGCCGTACCATGGCAATGGGACAGCATTTTAGTGTAACTTTATTGCTGGCTCAGAAAACAGAAAGAACCTTCGAGTCTCCAAAGAGCAGTCAATTATAAAACAAGTTTTCTGTTTATACTTCAGGATAACCACGTAAGGTCAAAGATATAAGTTAGAGAGAATACAAGATTATCCTATATTTGGCAGTCAGGCGGGCTGAATCGTGGTCACCTAAAGTGCGTGCACTTTTGTACCCTCGCGCTTGACCACTTGGCTACGGAGGAGTTCGAGGGTTTTGATATATCTCCATTAAGTAAACTGAATGTACAGCTGGAACAGAAGAGCAGGAATATCATCCCTCCCCCCAACGAAAAATAATGCTTTTTCAGCTGGTTTTGGAGGACTCCATGAACAGTCTAAAATTTATTCAGACACATTTTACTTGTTTTTTAGAATAAAACTTACTGAAAATGAAGTATTCACACGCTTAGTATGCGAGTAGTCGAGGCAATCCTTATGTTTATCACTGACAACATTTGAGAAACAATTTCCCCTTTCACCAGATGAGGATAAATAACCAATTTTACTGTTTTCATATACTCAGACGACCACGTAGGGTGGTCAGGAGTTTACAAAGTAGAGAAAATACAAAAACAGTACGGTATTTAGCAGTCACACGAGCTTCATAAATTCTTGTTTATACTCCGGCACGACCAACCAAGTCACGGTCCACTCAAATCACGGGTTTGAACCACGGTCCAATTAAAGAGCGGGTGCTATCACACTTGTGCTCCTCACCACTCGGCTTCCCTCACTGAAGTCAACCGAAATGCGTGTACTTAAACGTAGCCTTCTTAACTGCATCTACTCAATAGGAGTTTCATCTTATTATCCAGAAGAGATTCTTCTTAAACATCATCGGCGTACTTCTGAAAAGAAAGTAAGCCGTTTTTTAATACCTTGAAGGAAAGAAAAACAAGAACGCGACAGTAGGGGGATGTTATCTTTTCAGTACGCGAAATTATCAGTGCCGCTTGTACGATCATAGTTGTGCCGCGTCTCCTCTCCTACAATCGTTATATTAGAGTAAATCCTCGATTTTACGGATGAAAACAATTTAACTGGAACCAGGAAGTATTTTGAGTGTGCTCATGAGACACGAAAAACCGCATGTCATATTTCTTTATTACGATCTCGCTTACGGCATATCATCATGGCCTCTAAGAAAACTGAAAGCGTGGGTAACAGTGCAGTTAGAAGTCAGACGCTTCTCTTCAGAGAAATTTTTGTACACCAGGACTTGACAAATCCCTTTCTGCAGGTTGCCTAGAAACTTCACTCTGGCGCTAACAGTGTAGTAAGAAATCATCATACACTTAAAAATGTAAATTGTCTGGCCACATATCAAGAAGAAATGATGATAGATGCACCAAACAAATTCTGGCTTGACTTTGTATCGAAGTATCTGAGTGTTGCGCAGGAATTAAAGCTGTTAGAGAAGTCAGACTCTGGTGTGTCTCTTTCCTCAATCTGGGAGGAATATGGCGCGGAAAATCAAGCTGTGTAAAATGTAAAAAGCAAGACTAAGCTTAAGGAGTCCGAGTTCGAAGATCAGTATCTCAACTTGTTGGCTTCTTGGCCTTTTCGCTAAGATCAAAGTAGCATCTCAACTTCTGCTTCGGCTCCGAATAAAGTTTTTCCAGTCATATATGGTAAATTATCATAAATAAATAAATAAATAAATAATAAAAATTTTCTGTTTCTACTTGAGGATGACCACACGGTGTGCAGTTCACAAAACAGAGAGAATACGAGAAACGGCGTTGTATTTAGTAGTACAGCGAAATCGAAAAACATGTGCATGGATTCGCCAACAAACCAAAAGGTCTATGACAACATTCAAAGAAAAAAAGAGCACTTAAAAATGTAAATGAGCTGACCACATATCAAGAAGAAATGACGATAGATAGACAAAACGAATTCTGGAGTGGATACGGCTTGACTTTAAACGGCCAAGAACAAGACCAAAGATGAGGTAGGTCGATGAAATTGTAAAATTTGCTGGTGTTTAATGGCAACAGAAAGCACAGTAGTTGCTGGAAGTTTACTAAACAGGCCTCCATCCTGCAGTGGATCGACAATGGCCGAAGAGGAAGATGATTTAGTAGTCACGTGGCTTTAACCACAGTCACGCAAATCACGGGTGCTTATGAATCCTCGCGCCTGACCACTCAAATACTCGACGGCGCGAGGGAATTTTACTCTTGTAATTACCCCCTCCCATTAATCCACAAAATCCACTGTTTACTGTATTATTATTTTCCTTTGGATAAAATTGATTTACCTTCGTTTTAGAGGTACACCGATATAAACATAGTCTAATAAGAAATTTGAACATAAGTTCGATGTACATAAAATATTATCTTACCGACTTAGCGCCAGGGTGAAGTTTCTAGGCAACCTGCAGAAAGGGATTTGTCAAGTCCTGGTGTACAAAAATTTCTCGGAAGAGAAGCGTCTGATTTCTAACTACACTGTTAAATAATATTATAAAAACACTTCTGATTTTTAAATTGTTTTTCTTAAAATTGAAGACTTTGAAAAAATTATTTGTTGTAATCAGTAAGAGGGGCGTACTCGTGGGGAAATATTCCGTCCCTTACCCATGCGTATAAGTGTTCTTAGGTCTATCTTTAAAAAAAAAAAAAACACTGAAAAACCTTGTCGTCATGCCCCCCCGCCTGTGATGATACCTGGATACGGTACTGACTAATAAACAAAAAAAAAAAAAATTCAACAACAATAAAAAAACATTATCTATTTAGTAATTGTCTTGGTTCAGAAGTTTGCATCGAACTCAGCCAATATCACAATAAAGGGAATTGGGGAAGAAAGACAAAAGAAATAAGGAGTTCTACCAAACAAAGCGCCCGTAAAAGAACTGCCGTATATGCATACCTAAGGAATGGTTGAGCGCAGTAACACCGCTTTGACAAATCAGTGGCATTGATCTCGTTAGGTGCCATTGGGATGCCATTTCTCGGTGTTGATGCATGGGAAGCATTTATTGTGTAATATGTCCCCGTGAGTACCGTCGGTAACTTACTATTTGTTCAAGCCGTAAGTTACCGACTTAGTGTAACCTCCGATACAGATCTGTGACACCACGGCGACTGTAACGATCTCGATTAGTGTGACGGATGTGGTCCCATCAGCAAGAACACGCGCCGAACAAAGGGCGTAAATGAAGGTTTCTCTAAATCGGCTTTGATGGATTTAAGACATCAGTAGAGGGAGACACCTAGCTGAACTCCGTAGCGGAATGTTTTTCACTTGTTTTCTACCCACCAAAGGGACTGCTCGTACACACATAATAGGGAAGTCTTCGGTCAACAGGACGGCCCCGATCTGTGACAGTGGCACCTGTGATTTATACCCCAACACCCTGCTGGGCTTTTGACTCTTTAGTGTAGGTTTACACCCCACTCTCACCTAGCTAAACGCCCCGTCCAAGCGGTCGCCGACAGGAAACAATAGAATACTCGAATCCCACTGTTAACTCTCGCACATAAATGTCCACATACTCCGTCAGGGAGTTAAAGGTCTTTAGAGGTCGCAGACACTTTGAGATTCCGAGTAAATGTACCGTATACAGGTGTACATCGTCTTCTTTCTCTTCCCCTTTCACAGCCAAAATTACTGCGGGAAGAGTTCGGAGTGGAATCATGACCACTTCACTCTCCCCTCCGTGTCACCAATAAGCGTTTTCGTAGCCGATGGATCGACATTGACGATATAATCCTACTTTATGGCAAATATATTTCCATGGTTTATGTCGTACTGAAGGATTTTCCAGGGTCGGGCTTTGCAATATTCATTGTATAGCCTAAGCCTGGGAACCGTTCTTTATCATACGATAATCAGATTTACACGATTTAAGATTATCTTTACAATTTACTTAAAAATGTACGCGAACTGTTTAAGTCATCAATCGATTCATAATACCACGTTTGTGGATTCTAAAGAGATTTTGTTATTAAAAAGAAAATACTTTATTAAACTTCTCGAACTTTTTATACCAACCATTTTAATTGGCTATTAATTATTTTATCTATTTTGTTCCAGTAAAGAAATGCTTATTTTGCTCATGGAAAACATTCTCGCAATATTAATCTATAACGCAGTTATTTTTAAATAATAATAATGTATTAAAAGTACTCGAATATTAGAAATATAGCGCTTGTGGCGCCATCTTTTGACATCATTACGTGCAGAAAAATTCTGACTAGTTTGAGATAAACTAATTTCATAATACGTTGTTCGTACAGCTGTCTTTTAAAACTTCCAAAAAATAAAATATTTGAAACTACCGGATACAAATGTACTATTCTAACACAATAGTGTTAAATCATTGAAAAATTTGTACATATAAAAGAATAATGCCTTAACGGTGACAAAGTAGCTTCATTTTAACCATATAATTAAACAATAGTTAAATATTTGTTAGTTTAAACATTGTAGTCATTCACTCGTAGTAAAATGCTTGCAAAGTATGACAAAATATGAAAATATATAATAAAATTCAAACACAGCAACAAAAGATAGTTTGGCTTTAAAAACCAAATACTTTTATCTTCTGAACTGTTTTATTCTTTTAATGTCAACCGTTCTTTACAATGCAGGTGACAATATATATATATATATATATATATATATATATATATTATTATTTTTTTTTTTTTTTTTCAATAAGCTCTTTCCCTAATAACGAAAAACTGAGATTCCCTTTGTTTAACTAGCTTGGTCGCATATCTTGTTTGGCTTTTTGCGAGCACTCCTCACTAACACCTGGAGTGCAAAGTCATTTAATCACATATAACGCGGAAGCATTCCCATCATCTCTGAATAGCAGGTGGTGTGGTAGCGCGCGCGTGGAACCTTTCTGCATACTTAGGCTAAAGTGTAAGCAAGGTCTGTATTTAAATGGCAGGCAAAGGTTAGCGGTGACTCACTACCTTTAATTACGATCTAAGAAAGGGATCATTAACAGTGTCTTTAATGAAATTTCGTGGAGAGTTTTCAAGTGGGGTGAACGTATAAAGGTTACGCAACCAGGGACTTCGGGGGAAAACTCCACGTGGAATTATCGAAGGCCTCTACAGCGAGCTTGTAAAGTCAGAAGGTTAAACAAAAAGAGACTTACCCAGAATATGGTGGGTAACTGGTAGCACCTGACTGTATATCCGCATTCTTCGAATTTGAATGACCAGATGGATTAAGTAAATCTATTCGCATACCATGAATCCTTCGATTTGTCTAACGCTTCTATTTCCAGAAGAATCTGCAGGAAATGGAACGAAAACGCATACATTTTGGTGGCGATTGAAGAAAATTGGTTACAGCAACATTTCCCGATCCTAAACCGATATTTATGTACATCTCAAAAGCGTCTTAAGGATCCAAATATCTATTTTCGGTTAGGAATGCTAACGATGTAATTAACCACCTAGAATTCTAATAGTACACATCATATCTCGCGCCTCTTGGGCACTGATTTCGATAAAGAGAAAGCCTAATGAACTTGGGAGTGTTTTGTGATCTCTCTGAATCACAGAAAAGTAAAATCAAAACTATTAATCGAAAATAGTTTTGATTTAAAAGACTTTCTTCTGATTTGTCAATTAAATTTTATATTTTAATCCGCTCGCTAATTCCATTTTCTGTCGATAAAGACAAAACCTTTGCGTCTCCTCAACCATCTTTCTCCTAAGATGACATAATTATCAATTTCTAAAATGGACTCTTTTCGTATGAAAAAGTGGCGATTGGCGAAGCTAGTAGAAGAGTAATTAGTCTTTAAAAAATTAAAAATAATTCAGAATTTTGAATGGCAGAGATCAATAAACTAATTTGAAACTTTGTACTCTCCATCCTTTTTATTTTCATACAATAACCGATAAATCTTTTAAAAACGGATATAGCGTTGATTTTTATAGCTTTCGGGCAGACAATTCTAGAGTTCCTCATGCCCGGCATATTATTTTAGACTTTTAAAATGTTTCCGATTCATTAATATTTCATATAGACAATAAATTCTATGCATAATGTGATAAACCGAAGGACAGATGCAGTGTGCGAAATACATGATTACCTCTGACACGTTGTATTCAGTATAATAAATATTTTGACACCTTCGGCTATGAATTCATTTAGTTTGAACAGAATAAATGCAGTCCACGCATGCAACGCAGCCATAATTTTGCCCTCGACATTTCATTGAGTAATTCCTTTTTTAAGTGGAACAATGCAATACGAGAAGATGATCTTATCTTTCCAGTTAGATCAAATTTTTCTCGTTTTGTCAACAAAAACTTTGGTACAACCAAGTCAGCTTAGGACACTGTCGTGTAATAAAGTTAAAACATTTCTATTCTGCGGTTCGTTCCTAAGAACCACAAAATTAAAACATAGATATTTGAATGTGATCCGTATTCAAATATCGATCCCATTCTTCTAAATTTGGAGTTATTAATAAATCAACTTCATTTTGAGATTATTATAATCGTTTTTATGTTCCGTTTAAACTTTTATCGAAATTAATACATGTGTCTCTAGGGATCACTTCCATTCGTTGCATGACAATTTGGTGAGTATGACAATTCGGCGAATTCTCTGGAATAATTCTGCGTATGGCAAAGCAAGACAGAAATGCAAAAACTTAACCTGCCATGCTGTAAATGGTGAATTTAGTGATCATGATACCGTTCTTGATATTTTATTTTTGATGAAGCGTACTACCCACCTTCGTTTTTAAATGCACATTCTACTTTTTTTTTTTTAGGAGATCTAATTAAGAAAATGCCAGAGATAAGTAAAAGACTGAGATTGAGGAGAACCTTGTTTACACTTTGTTTTCACTTCTATAAGTTGCATTCTTTAGAAAATACATAAGGAGGGAGTGAGAACTGTTCCTTATACCAAAAGTAGAGATCATTAATGGGTGCTGAATGGTTAATGAGCATATTTAGACGTTCGGTTTGTAATCTACGCTATAGGTTTTATTGAAAAAAAGTTAGTAATAGGCTAGTACCGTGGATGGGTTAAGGGTAGGAGGGTAAGCTTCCCTGGAGATTGAGTAAGGGTCTGAATTTGAATCAGAGTCCTCTATATAGAAGAGCGCTAAAAGTGATAATCTTCATTTCTGTTCCTTTCACCTGGTTTCTGCGCCCGTAACTTTCTTCTAGCTTCCAACCCTCAATCAAGTCATGCTCTTGGAAAAGCAAAGGATTCAACAAAGTAGGTATGTTTAAAAAACCATTAATAAATAATCTTATCTGGGTTACAATATGGATGGAGTCAAGCTGAAATTGGGACGGACTCACTTTCCAACCTACCCGTAAGAGAGCTGTGTCAATCCTTTTATACAAGATAAATGGATAAAATATATTTTCTTTTTCTAAATCTCTGCATTCCTCCTTTCTAAGTCGCCAAAATTTCTCTCGTTTCTTAAACCTTTTACTTTACTGATTTTGTTAATTTGTGATCTGATCTGTGTGATACACCGAACTGTGGCCTATACACTAAATTATCGTCTTACAGCGAAATGTCATTCACCAAATTGTCTCGTACACCGACCCATCATGCACCCATTTGTCGCATACATTGGCTTAATCGATTGCTACATCTAGGTGTTTTACATCTTTGTCTCTTCCCTGCCAGGTGAGAGAATACTTGATTAAATAAAGAATATTGTCATGCACCCATTTGTCGCACAACAAATTTTCTTGCAATTGACCTGAACCCATATCCCTACTGCTCTAAAATCCTGTTCCTTCTGTAACAGTATTTTAGAGCAGGGTTCAGCCTATTCACCCTTTAAAACTGTTATTAACAACATACGTTTAGTTGGAGAAATTCCTAAAATTATTTAGCAAAGTTCCACTACTCTTTACAAACAAATAATAATACTACCAAATTAAGATAACTTTATTGATTATACTGTAATGGTTTTATCATAATTTTTAATCAAGCATTCTCTCATTTGCCCTCACTTGGCAGGGAAGAGACAAAGATGTAAAACACCTAGATGTAGCAATCGATTAAGCCAATGTTCCCCACAAGTTAATATCTTCATAATTGCTAGATCGACTACTCTAGGGGCTACTGCAGCAGGATAAAATCTACTGTTGAATTAATTGCCATTATGTTGACTGCCGAAGGGTGAGGCTCGCTTAATTAAATGACTTAACCCATCGTAATCGAATTTACTACAATCAATAACCTTACGTTCCAGGTTCACCGCTAAAGAAATTCTACGCAGAATCTGATTATTAAAATAAAAGCGGATGAAGGCATTAAAAATTCACAACAGAGATTTTTTTTCCATCGTAGAATTTAAATTTAGAACACGTAGTGTCCAACACACTGCCTTTTTCATTAAGGTCAGGCGCGAGGGTGAATAAGTACACACGCTTTGAGTGACCGAGGTTCAAGCCCGTGACTGCAAAACACGGTGTAGTTTTTTGTATTTTCTCAATCTTGCGAACTCTTAAAATCCCAGCCACACTATTTCTCTTTTGCCCTTATACGGAACGGGCCACTACTCTCGGAGAACTATTCAAAAAGTGCCGGATTTTTGAATGGCAGATTTAAGAGGTTCTACCGCATATCAAAAGTCCGCACAACTTAAAACCAATAATTTATTTACGTTTATGTGCGTACCAAAATAAGGAACAACACCTAATGTAGTTGCTATATTCATTATTTAAACAGTAAGGCACTCACTGTTTAAATAATGAACGTGAAGTTTTATCTAGAAAAGATCTCACTTTCCTCCAAAATATTACAATCCTCGTGTAATCTTTATGATTATTCTGAGAACAGCAGGACACAGGAAGAGGAAACAAATTGGTCATTAATTTGAGACATGGTTAGCCGATTACGCAATGTTTAATTTATATTTTAATCCAATATTAACAATTACGACATAAATGCTGTTTACAAGGGGACTGCAGGTTTAAGTACAGTACAGAACAATCGTAATATTAAATTGAAAGATTAAAAAACTGTGGCTTAAGATCATTTGGCGATGGAACAACTACCAGCAACACCGTTTCAAGCAGAAAAATCTGTAGATTAAGCTAGCCGAGTGTTAAAAGGCGAGTGTACAGTACTACACACATTTCAGTTGACGTGGTTCAAGTTCTGGTGGTTGCTAAATACGGTGATGTGCTTGTTTTCTCTCCATCTTATGAACTTCTGATCCTGTGCGGCAGTTCCGGAATATAAACAGAAAATTTTAAGTGGAGAAAAAGGAAGTAAAGAAAAATAAGTCAAATTACACGACTCTGGAAGTTTCCTCGATACTTCTTATGAAATCTGCTAAATTTTGAAAAAAAATCTTAACGTTCTGAACGAAGTAAGAAAGATTATGACAATAATACAGTAGTATCTTTACTCAACGAAAAGAAATCGCTATTACTGAGGTTTTATTGTAATTTTGAATAACGTGTTACACAGTGAATTAAAAAATACAATTTCATATAGGTTATAAAATGTACAAGATTTTACTTTTTTAAAAATATATAATTTACAATTTCTTTTTTTGACTTTTATTCCCTAATAGGCATATATTCTGGTAAAAGAAAGATGTTCAGAAAAAAGGACGCCCAAACGTCCGCAGAGCTCGTCGAAACTGGTGCCATGAACATGTGACTTGGAACTCTGACAAATGGGGGTACATTTCTGCTCTCTGATGAGTCCCGTTTTAGACTAAAAACAGATGCTAGACGTTATTTCATCTGGAGATGAGGAATGCGGTACCATCCCTCCAACATCAGAGAAAGGGACACATAGGGTGGAGGCGGTGTTATCATGTGGGGTGGAATAATGTTCAACGGCGGCATCCCTCTTCATAATTTTGATAGGGATACCGTAACTGTGCAGAGGTACCGAGAACAAATCCTCGAACCCTATGTACGACTTTTTAGGGGTGCGATTAGCCCAGATTATCTTTTCATGCACGACAACGCCACTGCACATAGAACTGAAGTGGTGGAGGAACATCTTGAAACTGAAGATATCCAACGACTGCAATGGCCAGCACGATCACTAGACTCAAATCTGATCGAATGTGTGTGGGACGCCCTTGGGCGTCACATAATACTCCAAAATCCAACTCCACGGTCACTTGGAGAGCTAAATTAATGTAAGAATGGGATTTGTTGCCACAGAATCTTAGACACCCTTATATCTAGCATAGTTCACCGCTGTCAGGCCTGTTTAGCCATTGGAGGGATCATACACCGTACTGACCAAATTTTCGAGCATTTTGTATCGACATCTGTAATGTGAGCCTTTTGGTAATTCTTATACAACCCTTATAATGTCCCTTATACTGTCCGAAGTTTCTAGCTGTTCTCATTTCATCGTTACTCTACAGTACAACACGAGTTCTATTAATTTTGTCGAGCAGTGTATATATTCGCCCATAGCTCCCTCTTTTGTACATTTATCCTTATCTCGCGATTTTACGTATTACAATAAAATCTGCATTGAGAACTCCGTCTACATTTTAATTCAATTATTTGTACTCTTTCTTTTAAAAGTAAGATTGTGAATTTTCTTATGCTACATGGTAAAACGTAAAGAAAGAGGTAAGTGTATGTAGTACTCCCATATGTAAACGGTAACAAACCGAATCCTATTTATGGCTGACAACGTGACATCGCTCTTATTGATACGTGTTCATGGAACGCTTTATGTGACCAAGCCATTCCTTGTTGTCTGTTCAGTACTTTACTGCAAATAAGTGGTTTCTCCTTAAATGATTTTTAGTATAGAAGCCCGTTTGATAAAAGAAACTGCTAATCTCTACAGTTTACTTTTCGTGATCTCGAAAATACGCTCAAACATAAGTCCTGACAAATTACATCAACTGTTTTCATCTGATGAAGGAGACGAACAAATTGTTGTATTTAAAATTCAAGACGATTTTTAGTGCTTCAAAGGTTGACTTATACGCTGGAATATGTTCACAGAGGAGCCGTTAAAATGATCGTGGAAGAGATGACATTTTGGTTTCTGTGGGTAGAACCATCTGATATTGTTCCATCATTATCGGATGATTCTATTACTGCACATTAACAAATGGATGGCAAGATATTATGGTAAACACATGTACCACAATATAGTGGAATTGTGGTTACTTCTGTAGATGCTTGGAAACAATTTACAACGAAAATATTCAAAAAGATTATTTTTTCATTAATCTGAAGTCAAGGCATGCACAATTAGCCGAAGATTTTTGTCTAAATAAGGATTTATAATCTGATTTATAGAACTTGAATCAGTCAATCGTTTTGAAGATATATTTTTACGCTTTGATGACAATAGACATAAATAACTGGGGTTGAAAAACACAATAGATGAAACTAGCTTTTCTGATTTACCCTTTAACCGATGATGCGGTACAGGAGTTAACCGAAATAATTTAAATGTCTGTTCTATAGAGCTTAATCTTGTGCTAAAATTAAACTGTTTGGAAGAAGTAAATAGGTGAATAAGTTACTCCACGCAAAGAGATATTTTAATTCAGTAACAACATAGGAAGTAAACAAAAATGATGCACTTGAAAGTCTATGTGGAGCAAAGAGTTCACCTATCTATTCCAAACAGTCTAACTGATATCAATAAAGTATCCATGGAGCTTAGGAAACAACGGAAAATATAACGAAGCCCTCAAAATATGACTTCATTATATCATGTTGTATTTATTTATTTATTTTTAATGTGTGTGTTGATGAATCTAATAGCTTAGGGTTGCCAAATTGAAGTTCTTCTACACAAGGCATCTCTAAGAACGTGTACCAATCTGAATCATCAGGATAGACGTAATCACATTTTTTACGGTGTTTAAACTAGTCGTTATAAATAGAATTTTCGATCTTTCTTTACTTAAAGAAAGATGTGAATATCAACACAGGCAGAATAGATTCAACTCCTAAAAAGGAACGAGTTCTGGATTTGATGGCTTTTTTTTTTTTTTTATGAATATTAAAAATTCTGCAGCTTTGAAAATACTCTGGGCTAAAAGCAGGATTATTTAAGAACTTTCTCAGGCAGTTTCCAGCTTCCAGAACAAGTTAAAGCTTCTACAATGAAATGTATTGCAAACGTTCTCAATTATTTCCTTAATCTCAAAGATAGGTAAAGTACAACTCCTGGAGATTAAGTTAAAGTAACTTGCAAACGTTACTTGAATTGTTTTCAAGACAGTTTTGATGATAGTCTTCTGGTTTCCAGTCACTGATACATATCTAATTCAATCTATTATTGATCTTTGGAAGTAAGTGACAGAATATCGTCAATTTGTGTATTCATCGGCAGCAACACACAAACAGTAGTAGCATGTGATGCAAGAAAGCAAGTGTATGAGGTAACGCAGCATCAGCCAAAAAAAAAAAAAAAAAAAACACCATTCCCTCCAAATGCATGTCCAGTTCCTCCTTAAATTTATTCAACCTATCAACTTCCACAACGACAAATGGAAGTTTGTTCCAGCAATTAACCACCCGCTGGCCAAAGGCAAATTTCCGCACATCTATTCTACACCTGTGTTTTCTTAATTTGAATTTATGCCCCCTTAGGTTCGTAATCTGAACAAGTGGAAGGATCCCATCAGAATTCAGCGTGCTCAACCCATTCAAGGCCTTATACACCTCAATCAGATCACCGCACAGGTGCCTAGTCTCCAGCCACTGCAATTCCAGAAAAACGAAAAATAGTTATCGGAAGTGTAGTCAAAAAAGAAACTTAGTCAAACACTAATATCTACTTCATGGTTTTCTTTGAGATTTACAAATATATACAGGATGTTTCAATTTAAAAAGCACTGGGGGACCTATCTCGCTTATTTTTAAGTTTTGACTGTTGGTCACCTGGAGCTTTTTTGTCATACCTGGGATGAAAATTTTGAATTAAGTACTACCGTTTAGATCTTACGATTTCAAAATTAAAATTTTGCCTATCAACTGTTTTTTTTTTTTTTTTTTTCTCTCTCTCAATGGGAAAGTTTTCCATCTTCGACTCGATTTATAAACCTCACCAGTGTACTTCTGAAACGAACATTAACCAATTTTGTTTGAAAAAAAAAAAAAAACAAACCGAACGGTTGTGACGTTCGCCTTTCAATGCAGCAGCGCCTTTGACAGTTTGTGTAGAATCTCCGCAAGCTACGATCGTTGTTATTCATTTCCATCCTCCTCCTCCTTCTTCAAATAAAAAAGGTTGGCACTTTTCAAAAGTACACCGATGAAAGTTTAGACTAAACCCAGGACGGAGAACAACTTTGCCATTTAGAAAAAAAAAAAAAAAAAAAGAATGCAGTTGATTAGGCAATATCGTAGTAATCGTAAGATCTAAACGGTAGTACTAAGTTCAATTTCAACATCGATTTTCAGCCCAAATAAGACAAAAAAAAAAAAAGGAGAGATAGATCCGGTGCCTTTTAATTGAAATAACCTGCATATAAAATAAAGCCTTCTTTCACTGAATAGTTCCAGCTCTGTTTCATAGAAAAGGGAGATTGCAATACACTATTATCCCACAAATGGAACCTTAGCGACGTGTGTGGTAGGTCTGTAGAATTGAATAGTCATAAGAAGCATCATGCTACTCCTGTTCGAGGTAAGTATTTGAATTTTAAAACCAACGTACACATTATCAGTAGTAGAGGCAGTTAATGTCTAAGTTAAACACTGATCTGCAGTTCAGAGCACAAATTATGCTTATATTAGAGGTTTGCTGAGTTCAGTTACTAACCCTTTTATCATTTGTATCAATCACTGTGTAAGTGCGTGCACACACAGGGAAAGAAAGATAGAGAGCGATCTCTTAGAGAAGAGGAGCCAAAGTCTACATCTCCTTAGAGCCTGAAAAAAAAATTGTGTTGATATAAGTGTGTGTTTAATTTCTTAAAGATACTGGGTCACAACAAGGCCATACTTAGTATTAATATAAATTACTGGCATCATTAGGCCTCTTCTCTGAAAGTGAAAAGAAATTATGCCGACTTATTTTCGCAAAGAAATTCTCCTGTCTCCCCTTCTGAAGGGGAAACTATTCTGTCATGCCCTATTATTACTACCTTTTGTTTTTAGTATACGGAACAAATCCTGCCTTTCACCTCCTTTCACGAGCAAATCATCAAGCTCCTTCTCCGTTTGCGGCGACACTAATTAAGTCTGGAGGGTGCAAATTAAGCATTCGCCACGGCTGACCAGGACCTGTAGGCGAAATTAGTACAGTGACGCAGCCCTGACTGGAATTTCATTAGAGGCCACAGTTCACTTACAGAATTCTTAATTGTGGTGTTTTTGGCCTTTCGCCTCCAGCAACCCACTGAAAACATTGGTGAAATCAGCAAGGCATTGTCACTGGTTGTGGTGGTGGTGGCATTCTTTTTATTTCCATGCTTCCCCATCTAAATAAAGTTCACGTGACTCTCTGTAATCATCGCCCTAAATGTGCCACCTCCCTCTCTTCTATAGACCAGGGATGGGGTAAGAATGTTTCTTAAAGTCTTATTCTGAGGTTGGGTTAGTATGTTACTTCTTTCATCTACCGACTCAGAAATTGGTACTTTTAGGTTCCGGCTAGGACAGATGGTCCTTATGAACTCTGACTTGAATACTTATAAGCTGGATACCTCTTCTCCTTAGAGTAATACAATAGCGCTGGCAATGGAAAACATTTTGCGTCTAGCAAGATATTATCGTAGCACGCATATATGCAGTATTTAAAATAACCGAAATTATTAATAATATTTTTTACATGCAATTTTAATATAACACTAAGTTATTTTAGGAAGCGTTTGCCTTTATTCTGCATATTCCTTCAGTTGATTTAATAGTACACAAATCAAGTACATTATTATTATGATTCCATCAAATCGATAGTAGTAATATCTCTTATTAAGCCGATACAGAAACTTATCGTTATCGAAATTTGTTCCGTTTTATACAAATAAATCTATCATAAATTATATTTTTAGTATTTTATTTAATTCTATTCGTTCGTTTAAATATTGCCAAGTTAAAACTGAATATTTTAATCGATTATTATGTATAATTTTTGCATTTATTATTTTTTAATTAATTAATATGCACAAAATCGCCGCTGAAAGCGCTGGTGTCGAATTTTGGAAAAATGCTTCTGCTGATGGTTGTTTCATAATTAGATTTTAATATGTTAGTGATATTGTAAAGTGATGCGTTTCTAATAAAATTTATTTCTACTATTAATTCTTCTCTTTTGATTTTCTTTTCTGCTAAACAGTATTGGACTGCATTTTCTGCAGTAATCGATTCAAATATCAGAAATAACAGAACACACTAATTGCTTGCACGAATATATCCATCCAGGCTGTTGCAATTCTGCTGCTTTTTTTTTTTTTTTTAATTTATTATCACCGGCGGAATTCGCTAGACAAAGGGATTTAATTCGAGTTACATTAAAAAAAAAAATCCCAAGACTAGCCGGCATTAAATAATCACAGAGTACTGCTTTTTATTTCTACTGTAGTGTCGGCATGATAGTCAAAGAAATAGTAATATCGTGACTAGCAAATGACAGTAGCTACTATAAACATGTGGTTAATCTAATCCCGATTATTCATGGACATACAAAGAATGAATAACCTAAGGAACTGTTGGTGGTTTAATTGTTTATTACAGGTTTGTTTTTTGTAACTTTTTTTTCAACAACAACACCACAACTACCTATAGCAACAACCACTGAGTTGCCTGGGGTGGATAATTTATAATATTTAACAGAAAATATGCGGGGCAATTATGGAAATCGTCTATTGTTTTCATAACTTTGCAAATTTACTTGTCATCGGACTAAATCGGTGCTGCATTATATCAATTCCTTCTTGAAAGTTTAAAATATTAACCCTTGAAAACTGCTTGTGTAGCAGTGTTTATATTTTGGTTGGACTTTTTTTTCTTTCTTTTTTTGTGGTAAAGAAAGTCGAACTTGGGATTTAGAGTTGTACGTAGTTTATGACGACGAGTTTAAGTTCAAAGTCAAGTAAAGAATTATTTGGATAAGTTAAAAAAAATAGCTAAAGGATGGCGTCAAGGTGTATAAATTACTGCTAGCACTGTCAGGGTTATTCATAATAACATTCTTTAACGTTTTCTGATGTCTGTTATTACCGTTAAAAACATTTCAATCAGGTTTTGACTCTAATGATCCTTTCATTGCTGGGATTACTGCATAATATTTTGGTTGTGAAAAAAAAAGAAAAAAAAAGCTTCTCGCAACTATTTTTCTCCGAACTGGTATTGAAAAAAGCGAGTGCTGAAAGCAAGAAAAATTCTATTTTACAAAAAGTAACTACAAGTAATATTTGACCCTCCCACCTATGGTTATATGAGCCTTGAATTCAGACTAGTCTCACCGAGAGGGCGGATTTGTAAATCTCCAGGTGAGAAGTGATGCCGAGCTTTTTCTAATGTATAATTATTCCTTTTTTTTTTTTTGCTTTTGTCCTCATCTTCTTTTAATTCAACGCTGTATCCTCAATGTTTCTAGATTACACAACAAAAATTCATTAGCGGTGGATGATATATTTTAACATCTGATGACATTGGGGTTGGTTGGGTTGAATTCCACCTAACAGCAAATATTCTCTTTTTTCTTTGTTTTTCTACATATTTTGGATTCGACTAATTTGTTGACATTGGTTTCAAAGATCAGCTCTATCAAAAAGATCAATTCGTACCTGTGCGCATCACTTTTGAGAAATATAAAAATTTTTTTTTTTGGATGCATAAAAGGTTTTATGCATTATAGTCATATTAACACATATTTAAAACTCCTTTTTTTTGATAATTTTCCCTTGAGTCAACACTTACGCTTCTTTTTGACCCACAGTCATCTACTGATATCGACCACCTTCCCTGAAATTTTTCCATTCTTGAAATACTTTCAAACATCATTTTGTTCATGGCAAACTATTTTCCCAAAATTTTTGGGAAAACAGTTTTCTGAAGTCCGCAACTTTCTATAATTCCAGTTAGTTGTTTCAAGCAGTTGTAAAAAAAATGGATTTTTTTTTTTTTTTTTACAACTACTTTAAATGTTTACCATGAAGATTATGAAACGTTGATTTCGTATCGCTTATTTTTGGATATATCTTTTCCACGAATCGTTAACTTGCATCTTTGGTATTCACCACTTTCACGAAGTACTTTGTACATTTTCCATGATACCAAATTGGCGTGTAAATGTTAAAGTATATATTTTTTGGTTCAGCCAACTGTTTGTATGTGACATTCTTTAAAGCCTATCGTACACGAAGAGTTTCATGAAGGTCACAGACGTTTTCTAAACGCTTCAAAACGTATTCTTGGCATAAAGGTCTTTTAAACACTTCCATCTTATGGATTGCCGACTGTTTTTTTTTGCAATTGGGGTATCCAGTTTTCTCTCTGACCGCTCACTGCGGGTAATGGTAGATGGCTCTGTCTTCTAACTTTTACCTAATTCTGGTAGTTCTCCAGGATCCAGTTCTTTCCTTTACTCTTTTCCTTTTTTTTTTTTTTTTATTATTATTCGCTTTCTTCCACTGACTGGAAGTCTATAGTTTTGCTGATGAGAGTACAGTACATTGCATTTCGCCTTCCAGTTTGAGAAACCTTGCCCTGCACAAACAGCTTCACCTTCTCAAATGCCAATCTCCAAGTAATTTCCCAATGGGGAAAAGATAACTTAGTTAATTTCAATTTTTCTAAAACTCAATCATGTCTTGTATCTCGTAAAAAGGAGTCTGCTATTCCTGTACTTATCTTCTTGTCTCAGATCTCTATTAGGGATTACCCACCCTGACTTCTAATCTCTCTTGGCATAAACACATCACAAATATTGCTTCCTTTGCATCTGAAAAACTGGGTTTTCTCTTTCGTTTTCGGCGTTACTTTTCTTCTAAACAACTCCTCATCCTGTACAAATCTCAAATCCGCCCTATCATGGAATATTGTTCCTACGTCTGGGGTAGTGCATCCAAAACCTCCTTCAGGCTTCTAGACTCCATTCAAAAGAGAACAGGTTAATAAATGATCCATCTCTTACAAAGTCTGTCTCATAGACGTTCTGCCTCTGATACATGCCTTTTCTATAGATACTTCCATGGGCACTGTTCCTCTGAATTGGCATCTCTAATTTCCCCTCTCTTCCAAACAAGTACGAACACGTGCTACAACAGTCAGCATCCACTTACTGTCCAACCTCAAAACTCACAGAACGAGCTTTTTTTTTTTTTTTTCTCTTTTATCCTTTCAACTTAAGTTTTCTAGAAAACCTTCCTTCACATGTATTTTCTGAAAATTACAACCAACAGAAATTACAACCAAGGTCATGAGATCGACCTTATTACAGTTTTCACAAATGTGTAATTCTTTTTATATAGAGTACTAATTGCAAAATTATTACAAAAAAAATTACAAAATCTGAAGTATGCTAAAAATTAAACCAGGCAAGTGATTAATAAAATTTCTAATGTTGATGTTGTCCAGAAAATTAGAGTTATAACCAACTTCTGTTTTTAACTATGGTGTTAAGATCCTAAAATAGAAATCAAATATATACAAAGTAGATAACCTATCAGAAATAATCTTTAAGTTTTTTTTAATAAATAACTTTAAAAAATTAATTTTCCAGTTAGAAAATAATTTAAAAATGTGTATTTCACTTGTAAAACTTTCAGGATTAATTCGTCCTTCCCTCCGTTCATTCCACCTAATCAACTGCGAGTCAGATTTTGAAGAGGTGGCAACTCGACTCAAACAGTTTGAGACTTTGGTTCTACTATCAATTCATTTACAATTATCTTCTATAGACTGTACTTGGACTCTTTGGAATAGGAAGACTTTCACAACGAGGTACAGGGCTCACTGCTGACCCACAAATGACAAGATAAGTTAATTTTTATTCTAACAAAGTACAGTATAACCAAAATTTTTGTTGCAACAGTAAGTGTGATAAGGCTTCGTAGGTTTTGGGATTTCGTGAGACTTGTTGGGGTTTCGATAAATTTATAATGAGAGAAATCGGATTTTACAATCTTCGTTATGTTGGTGTTCGGTTCTAATACAAATTAGGAAATATCGAAGATTCGGCACTGTTTAGAGCAGTGCTATAGAAGTGAAGGGTTAGGCCTAAGATGTTCCACTGAACTTTGCACTTCCACGAAAGGACCCCAGAGATTCTGTAAACGTTTTGTTTTTATATTTTTACACTTACATTAAATTTATTGTCAATTATTACTATTTTAAAATATATAAGAATGCGCGAAATACTTAGAATTTCAAAAGAGTTCAGGGGTGTGAAAAAAAAAATTGAAAAGCTCTGTGCTAAGTGATTTTTCTGTTTAAAATTAACCACTGGAATATCAAATAGCCCAGAAGGGCTAATACTGTCAAACCTCTTTCTAATATTTATTATTTTTTGTATGAAAACAAGTAATATTTCGTTTCTCATTATTTAATGTGAACTAACCACAAACAGATGTGAGAATTCTACAAACAAGCGAAAAGTGCTTTTCTTAGTTATTTCCAGATGCTTTTAATTACAAAATTATTAAAACTTACAATTTAATCAAAGTACATTTTTCTTAAAAAAAAATACATGAAAACTTAAGGGCATAACTGAAATCAATGATAAAAACTAAAAGACTCACCAAACTTCTTAAGAAACAAAACCCTTCTTTAAGAGGCGCTCACCCACAAACAAAAGGGTTTGCAAGTGGCTTGAACTTCTATTTCTTGAAAAGAGTTATACGTTACGTAAAGGGGAGAACATGGGCTTACCCTTTTATGTAATAGCGATTTGCATAGAATAAAGAAAAGAGTGACGAGGGGTAGAAATGGAAAATTTCTCGAAACGAAACGCTGGTTAAGAAAATCTTATTTTTAATGATCCAAACCTTGCGAGTGATTATTTATAAATGACACATCGAGTCCGAAGGGAATGGGAATGTACGCTATTAAGCGAAAACGTTGTATAGAGGCGTGCAAACACGGTGACAACGACAGGAAACCTAATACTACTAATGTTTGAATAATGCAAATGAATTTTGGGGTAGACATCTGGATGAGTTCGAACAACGACTTCAGGACATCTGTCCTACTAAAGTTTTTCTAGATATTCTAGTTGAGAAACGACAAAAAAGTTACAAGGTAGAACAGCCACAATTTTTATTGTGGTATATTATGCACATAGAATGAAATCCTCATCAAATTTCTGTTTGAATTTGCTTACTAAAACATTTCAATGGATAAAACATTTAAACAGTTATTTGTCAGGAGCAGGAGATTCCTAAATGCACCAATAACCACTTAACCGCCGAGGAGGAGAACAATTTTGTATTAATAACAAAGGTGAAAAAACTGAATATAAATATTAGTGAACATTCATGGTTTATATTGCCAAATGCACCTTGAAATCGAATCTCATTGACGTCAAACTTAACAGTTTAATAAACATCGCACAGAATGAATTCGATTATATTCACGTCCCCCTCCACATCATTCACTATTTGACAATAAACTAGATTTTGCTGCTCTTCTCAGTTCGTTAACCTTTACGTGCCACCTAGCAGTGATATGACCTAACTCTTCCTGCATAAAATTAAGTTCTCCAGTTAATTATCAACAAAAATAACCAATTAACTCGTTAATAGATAGTGCCACTCATTTCTTTTTAACCCTTAAAATATTCAGTCAACGTGTATTTTTAACTGAAAATACTACAGTACTCAGGTTGTTTAATTAATCAGAAAAATTCCAAACCATAAGTGTGGATAACCCAGTAATAATATATTACAGCATTATGAGATATGCGAAAAGGCGTCAGTTATATAAATTCTAAGAAATTTAAGAGTTAATAAGCGCTTAAGGTAACAAAATTTATATAAACTTTGTTACACTAATTTTCCTTCACTGAGATCAAAGCATTTGCATTTCCAAAAAAAAAAAAAAAAAAAAAAAACAAACTTAGTTGGGTTTTTTTTTTTGGAAGTGTACAAAATGAAACATTTGTATTAAAATGTAACAGCGTACTACCAAGTTATTCAATTAAAACATGTCTGGAGAAGGATTTTTTAATATGCATATATACACGAAAAACAACGTTTTTAAGATTATCGATAGCTTATGAATTAGAAGCTGGATCACCAGCGATAGCTCCTACAAAAGAGAAAATGTTTTAATATGAAACATTCATCAATCGTTATGGATCTAATGATCTCTGCGTAATTTACCTACTTTTTTTCTTTTTTGTTCACATCACTTCAAATTTGAAAATTGAACTCTCAGTGACATTTGTATTGTCAACTTTACCAAGTTTCTTTGATCTTGGTACAATCGAAGAACAGAAGCACCTATGTCACAGCAGTTACTTCTGTGGTACAAAGTTGCAGTGAGAACATTCCCCAAAAGAGGTTCGAGGCCAAGAACTACATTATCTTTAAAATTTTAATTTAATACCTGGTTTTTATTCAAAAGATCGGGGTCAATTATTTTTGTGCTTGGCCAGCTTTCTGTAGTTATGCTACTGGAATAGACTTGGCCTATGTGGAGGAGTGGCCCTCTTCCGAGTTGGAAATAGATCCGAACAGAACGTACTGAAATGGTCTCAGGACCGGTTTTAAACACAATGCAATATATAGACACGATATATGAAGAAAAACAAAGTACCTTCAACCGAGAAACTGGACCTCGGTGCGAGGGGAGAGAAAAAAAAAAAAAAAGCGCCTCCAAACTGCTCTTTGAGATACAAAATCATGCTACCTTTTCCACCCCGATTGAATTCAAAGTTATCAGAATAAAAATAAATAAATTTTCTGTTTACACTCCAGGACGACCAAACGGTCAGGAGTTCACAAGATAGATAGAATACAAGAAACAGCACCGTATTCAGTAGTCACGGGCTTGAACCCCGGTCACTCAAGGCACGTGTACTTATGCACCCGCGCGCCTGACCACTAGGCTATATGTAATTTAAAGCCGATTGCGTAATTTCGCTTTTTGAAGTACTGAGTTAGGAGCTGCAGTCACACTGGACTCAAGCAATGATTGTCAGAAACGCATTAAATATCATGTAATTCTAACGTGTAAAGTAAAATTATTGTAGAATTTGGGTCATTATATTTAAAAACACTACGAAACTTTACTAAATCTAAGAAATGAATTGATTTTTTAAAAATATTTGACTAGTATAGTGATAAACAGGAATGCAAAATAATTCAATTCGTGACAACGCAGTGGAGTTGATCGTTTGCCGTTCGTTTGGAGAGGATTGAATTCAGATTCCATTGGAGACTACCGTGCACACTGTCATTGCTATAGAGAGGGAAAACCGGCAGCTCATGATCACCCATTAAGTCTTCTCCCCCACAGAATTAGTACGGAATAGATGCAAAGTACGTGACCCTGAGCCGCCTGTTTCCCCATACTTTAGCAATATTTTGCTGTTAAGTTGTACGGAATGCCACCGGAAATTGAAGGAACGTTTTCTCACAGGTTGGAGAGCTGAAAGGTTTATCTAAATTATGTATTCTCAAGTGTCTTGTGAGGGTTCCTTTCCGTGAGAACTTTTTCTCACAGGTTGGTCAAATAATAGACAAGTATCCAAATATAACTCGCAATGCACCACTCGCATATCCAGAAGTTGTTTTTTTTTTTTTTTTTTTTTTGGCTGGGGGCGAGGGGAGTGAGGATCAGAACCGCTGTTTTGACCGAGAGAAAATTACTTTCGTTTTTTTATAGAGTCCATTTGGGAAAGGGAAATGAAGTTCGTCAGTCGTTCGTCCGAGTGAGCCCCCGTAGTGCACTATGACCAACATACAGCGATTTAAAATTTGCACAATGAAACAGTTAATTTCTGTCTATTTGGTATACTTAATTCTTAAACATCCATATCAGTGGCAACGCTGCATATCTTCGCATGAAGAAATGTTTTTCAGGTTTCAGTTGCACAAGTTCATCATCCATACCAGTTGTTCGCGACGAAGCCATCTTGACATTCCCTGTCTGAAAATGTGTACATAGTCGAACGATAATTTTGTTCAAGATCGTATGCGACGTCAAAATCGAATTTAAACAAAAGCGTTTTTCGACTATAAACGAACACGTTCAGATAAGGAATATGTCATAATGGCTTCGACAGGAACAAGCTACGTTCGTGAATAAGTTTGTGTAAGCCTAACCTAACAACCAGAGACTTTTGGCTATTGTCTTATTTCTAAAATAATTATGGCCTCCCAAGATGAAAGTGCGAAAACATACACATTCGACAGTGGAAAAAGATGTCATCGAATATGACTAAAAGAGTCTGCGCACATATTCATGAAGGTAGGCATTTTCAGCATTTATTGTAATTTAATAATTACTCATTACAGTTATTATAATTACTTGATCGCATAATGTGATAGTAACAGAATTAAATTTTGATTGCTGATATTTCGCTTGTGTGAAGTTGGAATCATTCTGTAGTTTAAGTACAAAAAATCCTCCACCAAAAATGAACGTAATTCAAAATGATCTCCAATTACAATTTAAAAATAAATTGTAGGAGGGAACTCAAATTCAATACTGCTGTTCTACTTTAAAAAACGTTTCTTATTTTCCATAGAAGGTAATAAAAAAAAAACTGTCAAATGGAAATCCATGAATAGCCGATATCAAACATTACTTACAGACACATATTTGAAAGACGAAAACATTAAACAAACATACTATCAGTGAAACAACAAGAAGACTAAGCCCAAGAGCTCCTCTCAACATGTTAGTCTAAACTTAATTTAGCATGCAGAGGCATGCATAAAGTTCTAATTTGTTACCAGCGATTTATTCCAACGTCTTCTGTGAATTTCAGGAGTTTTATCAGGAGGTGTTGTAAGGAAACACTTCAAGAGAACTGAAGTAAAATTCTCAAGAAAGGTGTCAACCCTTCCCTCGTGTACATTAAATTGCTGAAGACACATCGTAAAGAGCAACAAAGTGCACTATGAATTTTGTATTTAAATGTTAGACAAGATTTCTGATGATAGAATATGATGGCAAGGATTGGTTTTAGTTATGTTCTTAATTTCTGTGAAAATGGGAAACAAAAATTCACATGCTTATCAAAAAACATCATTTACAGACAGGCCCGGACCAAGGTATTTCCGCGCCCCGGCAGAAAGATTTTACGGCGCCCCTTTACTAAGGATATATATATATATATATTTTTTCATGATTTGTAAAATTTGGCGCCCCTTAAAGAATGGCACCTCGGGTAAGGGCCCCTGCTAGCTCTTACCTTAATCTGGCACTATTTACAGATACTTGTGTTAACCTTAGGAAAACTTACTATCAATGAAGCAACAGCAAGACTATTTATTGGTCCAAGTGCTCCTCTAAATACCAGTCTAAACTTAATTTAGCACGTAGAGGCGTGTACAAAGTTCTCATTAGTTACCTGTGATTTATTCCAATGTCTTCTGTGAATTTCAGCAGCTTTCCCAACGGTGATTTTACCAAGAGTTTTTCCACGGAAAACGTCGAGAGAATTGAAGTTCTCAATTAAGGGTGTCACAATCCTTCACTCGTGTAAATCGAACTGCTGAAAACACATCGCAAAAGACAACCAAGTACACTATGAATTTTATCTTTAACTGATACACAAGATTTTTGATGATGGAACAGGATGTCCAGGATTGGTTTTAGTTATGAAGTAACTTCATTTCTGTGAAAGGGGAGAAGCACATGCGTATCAAAATGCTTCACGATTTCTTGCGTGCAGTGATTGCTGTTGAATTGAGCGAATTTCGCAATCAGATCATTATGTGCACACAATTTAAAATCTCCTGCGCACATCTTTTGTTTGTTCATGATCAAACAAAAAGTGTGCCGATATTTCATGAGCCCGCAGCCCATAACATATCGGTGATGTCACTAAGTGGTTTCTAAAAGCGTGTTCTACCATCCTGTGCTAACGGCACACTGCTGGCCCCCCAAGGGAAAGAAAAAAACACGATCTATTCAAACATTTTAATAATTAACTGCTACTTGGAATTTTTTGTTACGAGCCTACGCTCTCCATGCGAATAACAGCATGTATTTCAGTGCAAAATTCTATTTTAAAATTCTATTTTTTTTCGCATAAACTAACAATTTTCCTAGCTCCCGAAATTTGCATGGTTATGTTTTTCAGTTCACTTCTTCCACGAATCCGGCCGTAGAAGACAATATACTGACACTTCATGTCGTTAATTTTTTTCCACACAATCTAAACAAGGCAATTTTCATAGCAAGAATAATTTCTTGCGTTCTTACTCTTCTAAATTCGATTTGTTTACTGCTGCAATTCAGTCACAACGTATACAACATTAGTAAGGAACCATTACAAATTATGTAACGTGAATTATGAAGGTTTTTTTTAACACATACTTCTTCCTGGAAACTTATTAGCAACACCTTTGATCACTACTTTCCTCCCCCTCCAATAATCAGGCAAAGAAATACTCCAAGTGGCATTATTTATTTTTATAATGAAAAAAACAATGTGTAATCTTCCCTTCCCACCCATAACGCATCATGAAATGTCACCTGATACCTCCCATATGTTACATAATTTGAATGGTCCCTAAATCATTTCCATGCTCGAGCAAAATCGCACTTATTAGTACAAGAATTCCAACTACGTAGTTAAAACATCACTGTTTAAAAACCTGCTTGCTTAATCAGTTAATTATAAGACTATTGGAATAATGACAAATTAATAAATATGCATTAATTGATCAGAACATGGAATAACATTAGTTTAAAAACACCGCAAGTACTTCTAATTCAACAGTGGAACTTACCATTGGCTTCTTCCATTTGACTGGTACTGCTTTTACCCAGCTATCGACATTTGATAGCTTCACTCTGAGTTGATTATTTCAACACTTATTACAAACTATAAATATTCTAATAACTGTTATTTATTAACAACGTACATAAAATTCATTTGTTTATATTATTTTCACGCACTAAAATAGGTATTATAAGACGGTACGTACGGTTACGTTCGATATGAATCGAAAAACTCCTCCGACTTAGACCACTCAGTGTGTTTAACAGCGATGTATACGCCATCTAGGGAGCAGCATAGTAACCACGCCATTATGATTTAAAATAAGAATGGCGATTTTGATATTGCAGTGCATCTTATCAACTGTTTGTGAATATCTCATTCATGTGACTGTATATTTCTTGAATTTCATTTTCCTCCCTGTTTTACTTAACAAAAATAAAAATTTAACTCTCCTTGTTATTTAATTTAAATATAAAAAACTGGTCAGAATCAAAGGTATAAATAAGCATTTAAATAAATAAGTATGCAACCGCAATTGTGATGAGTTTAAAAATAATTGACAAAATATATGATTGACGTAAAAAAAAAAAAAAGAGACAGAAAACTATATATCTATCTATCATTTTTAACTAATTAATTTATGCGAATAATTATTCCTAAATTAAAATTAGCGTTTATACGAGTTACTTATTCAGCTGCTCACATCTGGTGAGTATGGGCTTGGCACACCCAGTGTTCTGTGCTGGATATCATCATTCTTCTTTTTCTGGTGATTTCTTTCTACTTCTCTCTCTCTCTCTCTCTCTCTCTCTCTTTCTCTCAGAGTAATTCAGAAATTTTTTTTTGTTTGGCTGGTGCAGCATAAGCCTCAGGCTTCCTTGCACCATATGGCTAATAATAATCATAATAATAATATAACATTTAAATAAATTTAATTAAAATATCAATAACTATTTTGCTAATTAAATTAGCAAAAGCTTTACTTCACTGGAAATGTAAGCTTTAGCTATTAGTATATTAGCATTAATAGAAGCATATGATGCAAGAAAGCAAACTTATGCAGCATCAGCCAAAAAAAAAAAAAACTTCCCATTTCACCCATCCATTCGCTCCAAACGTTTATCCAGTTCTTTCTTGAATTTATTTAGGCTATCAACTTCCACAACGACAGATGGAAGTTTGTTCCAGAAATCAACTACCCGCTGGCTAGAGGCAAATCACCACACATCTTTTTTACAAGTGCCTTATACAAAGGGATAATCACCTCCTTATCCCTGCTAGCAAAATTCCAGATATCATTGACAAAACCCCATGACCTGCTCTGGCATATGAGCTGCCTGTCCGCACTGCTCAGAAAACTTCATAGCTGACTGCACAATTACTCCCGGATATTTTTCACTCCCGACCACCCTGAGTGTAGTCCCACACAGTTGGTACATTTCTCTTGGGTTACTGATACCTATGTGCAGTACTTTCCATTTGTCAATGTTAAACTTCAGCTGCCACTTCTCAGCCCTTCTGCACTAACTTTTCTAGCATTACAGTAGCATACTGTCATTACTGTCATTAACAATCCTGCCAACCTTTGTGTCATCTGCAAACTTCGACATTAAGCCTGATATACCTTCATCAATATCATTGATAAATATACAAAACAACAATGGGACTAACACCCTGGGGTATTCCGCTAATAACTTTGGCCCATGAAGAGCAGTGTCCATTGATAACCACTCTCTGCCTTCTCCCACTCAACCATCCCGTTATCCATTGTCGCAACTTACCCTTAATGCCATACTGCTCCAATTTGTACAGTTGTCTTCCATGTGCAACAGTATCAAAAGCTTTCCTGCAATCCAAGTACAGTATATGATATTGAAATTATTTTTTTCATTTAATTCTTTTGTGACCACATCATAGTATCCAATCAAATTGGTCAGACAAAATTTCCCCTTAACAAACCCATACTGTCTGAATTATTACCGCAGTCTTGTCTAGATGATCCTGCAATGCTTCTTTAACCAGTGACTCCATTATTTCCCCCGGAACAGAAGTTAACTAACAGGTCTGTAATTACTCCTGTAACTCTTTGATCCCGCTTTGTGAATTGGGGATACATTTGCACATCTCCAGTCCGTCCAAGGATGGACGGACTGGAGATGTGCAAATGGGTCCAAGGATGCTTTCATAATTATGGCTAAGGGTTTGCTTACTTCCTTTGCCGCCCCTTTTAATATAACTGGATAAATCCCATTCGCCCCAGGTGCGTTTCTTATGTTTAACTTCAACAATTTCTCCTCCACTTTGTTATCAGTTATTACAAAATCATTTAGTTCCCTGTTAGAGTTTAATAAGCTTGTATTCTCCACTTCCCTACAGAATTCCTCATGTGTAAATGCAGATGCAAAATACTCATTCAGTTTGTCAGCTATCTGAGCAGGATCATCAACGTTCGAACCATTGATATCAAGTGGACCAATCTGATTCATTCCCTTTCTTTGTAGAGTTGATATAAATGAACATTACAGTAAAAAGCTGCTTTTAGGCGAGCAAATAAATTAATATAATTATTTGAAATAAATGTGTAATAACTGAATAACATTTTCAATGAAGGATTTTGAAGGCTAGTTTGACAGAATCGTTAGTACTGCAAACAGCGTAAATCGGTGTTAATAATTTTTGGTTGAAATTTACTTTATGGCGCTTACTCATGGATATTTGAGACAAGGAGCGAAGTGCTGGCCTAGCTCCGCCCACTAGTTTGCAGTGATTGGATGATCTGTTCCCGATTTTAAAGCAGCACCAAAGAGGGGGGGATTATACTCCAGAACATGGCTACCACTTTGCGGGCGTAGCTTCTTTTGCTTGAATCCTTCTCGAATTAGTGGAGTAAACTAACCTAACGTTTTTTTCACTAGCCAAAAATGAAAGTCTATTAAAAAAAAATACACCTCTTTTGCCTGAATCCGTCCGGAATTCGCCACACCTGCAACGCGGTGATTGGGGTGTACCCATGTTCTGGAGTTAAACCCCAAAGAGGAAAATATTTGCTGGCTTCCCCGCCTTTGACGCTGGTTTAAAATCGGGAAAAAAAGTTACGCACAGGAATAGATCGTCTAATCAGTGCGAACCATTGGGAGGAGCTAGGATAGCCCTTCACCCCTTTCGCAAAGATCCATGGGCAAGCACCATAAAGTAAATTTCAACCTAAGTTTTCTATGCGTAGATGGAATGGCCACATGGGATCAGAGAAGTGTATAAATTGGGTCGCATCAAAATCTTCATTTTCTGTTTACACTTAAACTCGCAATAGTCTGCTTGTAAATTCGTTATTAATAAGTCTAAAATTGATTTTGAAAATCTCAAGCAGGTAGCCTGTCCGTTTTCTTATAGGTAGCAGGACTTTCTAGTGGCTTGATAATCAATTAGCTGAAACTTCTCTCCAATTTTCCATATCTTTTGCAGCCTGATAGCTTATCTTCGTGTAAAGCGAAAGTTGCGCCACTAGTTCATTTTCCTAATGTGATAAGCATTAGTATGATCCAGCGCGTTAAATGGTGTTCTAATAGAGGTACATCACATGACAAATGATGTACATCTTGCTTCCACTAGATAGGGAGCGAACAACATTCACGTTGTTGAAAGATCCTTCTACAACCACCAGCGAGCGTTGGGAAGATTACTTCAGCGCATTACATCCAGAACTTTAAGGATTTCATTATCCAGTGGTAAGAGCATAGCTTGAGTTGAATAAAATAAATAATGGAGCCTTATATCCTTAGCCAGTTGGAGAAAAGTGTGCGCCAAGATATTGTAATAAACTTTCTTAGAATTTTCTTTTTTCTAACTAGTTGTTTTTTCTCCATTAAGTTACCCACAACACGTTTTAAAATGTGTATATTTGTATATACAGGGTGTTGTTAGTTATAGCACACCAGCCACTTTATCATTAAACTTTGGATTTTTGAAAATATACTCGTATTCTTCTTAGATAAAGAAGTTTTCGTAGAAATTAACTTTCATTTACTGTTAATTGATAAAAAATCAAGATATTTATTTTATAAAAATAATGAAATACAAAACGAGATATACTGTATTTAATTAAGAAACCAACAAAGTAGGCTTGTAAATATAAAAACTACAGTAATGAGAAATTCATTTTACGTATTCCAACATTTCTATATTTTATTTATTTATTTATTTCTCGCTCTCTCGAGGGTTAATTTTATGCTTAAGAAACTTTTAATGATTTCGAGTAGTAACACTCGGGAAGTGGCATTTGTGTACACTGCAACTTAAATAAATTTCGAGTTAATATTTATTCTCTTTACGGGTTGCTCGGGTCTTCACAATTCCTCCCTGACCACCGATGAGACTCCAATTAGAGATGAAACCCGGGTCAGGGTAGTGGGCTACACTTTCTGTAAAAAGCAATATACTTATCCATTGAAGTAGTGCTATACCAAGGCAACTCTTGACAAATATAAGAACGATGAGTTGTCCTGGCAGCTTCTATGCACTGCTCAGGAAACTTCATGTCTAACTACGCAATTAACCCCGCTTTCAGGTCATTTTTTGTTCTCTACTACCCTCAGTTTTGTACCATACAGCCGGTATGATATTCCTGGATTACTGCTCCCTATATGTGCTGCCTTGCATTTGTCAACATTAAGCTTCAATCGTCACTTCTTAGCCTATCTGTGGAAGTTTCTGGATCTTTTTTGCAGTAGCATATATAAACCCTGATTACTGTCATAACCACCCTACCAACCTTTGTATCATCTGCAAACTTCGATTTTAATCCTGATAAGCCTTCGTCAATATCATTCATAAATACTGAAAACAGCAACATGCCCAGCACAGAACACTGGGGAAGTCAAATAATAACATTAATCAAGAAGAGCTCTGCATATTGATAAGCGCTATCTGTCTTCTCCCGCTCAACCATTCCTTTATTCATAGCGGCCACTTGTCCCTAATACTACACTGCTCAAATTTACATTGCAGTCTTTTCTGTGGAACAGTATGAAAAGCTTTTCTGAAATCTAAGTGTATGATGTTAAAGTTAATTTTTAGATCTAGTTCCTTTTTGTTTCTGCGTCATAGTACGCAAACAGATTGGTCAGGCAAGATCGCCGTTTAACAAATCCAATCCGACTGTAATATAACTGCATTTCTGTCTAGATGGTCGTGCATTACTTCTTTGACCAGTGAATCCATTATTTTCCCTGCAAGAAAAGTCTATCTTACAGGCCTGTAATTACTCACGTCATCTTTTGATCCTTCTTTGTGAATTGGGGATACATTCGCTCATCTCAGTCCATGGGAACCATCCCTGAATTCAACGATGCTCTCATCATTACGACTAAAAGTTTATTTGCTAGTTTCCTTAATATAATCGGATAATACCATCCACCCGAAGTGGTAATTTTACGTTTAGCTTCAACAATTTCTCTTCCACTTTCCTCTCATTTTTTAAACAAATCATTTAGATTCCGTGTTAGAATTCAATACACTTCTGGCATCGCCATCCCTAAATAATTCCTCATGTGTAAATGTAGTTGAAAAATACTTATTCATTTTTTCAGCAACCAAAGCAGGATCATAAACATTAAACCATTCATATCTAGTCGACCAGTGTTATTCATCCCCTCTTCTAGTGTTTACATAATTATGGAAGTCTTTGCTTTTTTTGCATTTTTGCCACAGACTTCTCGTAATCTGCCTTACCTTGCCTAACCCACTTTGTGAAGTAAATGAAAATGAAGTGAGGTAAATAAAACGAAAAATGAGTTTAATTATGTTAAATGAAGTAAGTGAAAATGCTATAGATACTTTATTTAGCTGATGCTACATAAGCTGGCTAACTAACATCACTTTGACTGTTATTTCTTTTCAGTTATATACAGCAATGGTACCGCCAGGGGACTGCAAGGATGATGCATATTTCTTCCGAAGCAAAGAAGAGATTTGAAATCAGTTTTATAAATCGTAATACTCTTCATTAAAAATAAAAGTATTTTATGTGAATATTTTTGTTGCATTCTCAGATACCAAATTCCTCTTTGACCACCGGTGTATGTAGTCATGTCTTGGGTGGCACCCAGACTTTCGTCTATCTCCACCTGTATATCTTGTATTTACGCAGAACCTCTACGAAGCGGGCCTGAAAAAGTGTTAATGTAAGTGTGTTAGTATAGTGTGTGGTGTGTTAGTATCAGGCCACTTCGCCACCAGGGCAGCCAGCTGCTATCTGGTGACCCAGGTCTGGCTCCACGTTCCTAGCCGGACCTAGGTCTACTATACTGTTAGTGCATAATGCACTAAAATCCCGCACCCACCGGAAGTAATGCTATACCAGTGGGTGCCAGTAATCCCGCTCCCAGTTGCCCAAATCTGGGAGCCAAAAAAAAAAAGAAAAAAAAAAAAAAGCGCACTCAGGCATGGTAGGTAACATTCCTCCAGGCCTAATTCTAATTTTAATCTAATTCTAAAATCATTATATAACTAACAATCAAATAGTATATGATCCCAAGAGTCAGGCTGACTACATCTAAGAAAGGAGAGTCTACAATTCCAAACTTATATAACTTCTTGTTCAGCGATCCATGTCCAGTTAAGATATATAACAACTCCATTACAGGAAGAAAAACCAACTGTTAACTTTATTCATAAATAAAATGTAACCCTCGGTATAAATAATCTGGTTACTACTCCAGTTTCACTAGTGTCCCACCTATATTGTCATATATTGGTCAACTGACTCAAAATATCACTTTCTTAGCCTTAGTCATAGCAACTGTTACATCAGCTGTGATATTCATGAAGGTGACTGAAATTCATTTTCTCAAAAAATAACAAAAAAGCTGTATAAGTTATAAGTCTAAAGGAAGATGACCTGCTAGGACTTGTATTGCATTAGACCATACGGTTCTGCAAAACTCTAGAAATTGCCAATAATATTGAGCGCAGATAGAAGCCCCATATAATACTATAGGTAAAAATATCGCTTTATAATATAAGTTCAAAAAAAATTTTTAAGTCCCCATTCTGACCTATTTAAACAGATTACGGCAGCACTGAATTTTTTTGACTTTATCATATAGGTAGCTTAAATGTAGAAAAAAAAGATAAATTGTCATCAATCCTCAGTCCAAAGCATTTAACAACTGGGACTGGGGGAACCTTAACACCATTAAACAAAATCCTAGGAGGGCGTTCATAATGAAGTTTACCTTTAATTAACATCATGACAGTTTTTTTGGATGAAATTTTCAATTTATGCATTTGCACCCATGATGATAAATTTTCTAAGACAACTGTAGCCCTGGTCTCTATTTCCAATCTGGATTTGCCAGAAAAACACAAAATTAAATCATCCTCGCACGCACTTTTATATAAGTGATGAAGGGTTGCTCCAATCATAAATTCAAAACCAAATTCCAAACAGTGAGCCTAGCACAGACCCCTGGGGATATACCCTTTCAAGATTTCAAGCATAATATAAATGCTTTGATTTTAGCATAACTCTTCTCCCCTGTAAATAGCTTCGAATTGTTTTATATAATAAATCTGAACAAAAAATTATTCTAAGTCCCAACAATATACTCTCATACCAAACTGAGTCAAATGCACCTTCAAAGTCTATGAAAATAGCCAACATGTATTTATAATTAGATTGCATTTGTTCATGTTGAGTCATTGGTCTTTTACCCGGGAAACAGCAACAAAAAAAAAAAAAAACAAAAACAACCGCAAGTGCTTGGTTACTGTCCCCAGAAGTGGGAAAAGTTCTCAAAATGTTGTGTTGTTTCCTAATGTTTAATGATGTCGCTTCACTAACTCTAATAAATAGGAATCGTGAAATCCTCGTCAATAGTATAAATAAAGTCCCATTCTAAAAACCACGGTACAGAGACAGCTGAAAAAAAAAAAAAAAAAAAAAAAACCGGATATCAAGTTTTCATTTAGTCTAATAGACTACAGCCCAGTCGAAATCCGCATCAGAAAAGTCCAGATAAATAATGCTGCGTTGATAGCAGAGGGAAATCCCCAGAAAGTAAAATAGAACAATTTCATCAAAATGAGAGAAAGTTCTAACTTCGGAAATCCAAGACATGAATGAAATTGAAGTCTGGAGCCAGATGGAAACAAAGGAGAATAGCAATCCTTTAAGCTAATCCGAACAGGCACTGCATAATAAGCTGAAGTAGACAACTACCCAAAAAGAACAGAACAATTTCACATCCTGTCACAAAGAAACTGGATGCAGGGAATAACTTTGATATCATATATTTGGATCTTAGAAAGGCTTTTGATACTGTTGCACATGGAAAACTGCTGAACAAATTGGAGCAGTGTGGAATTGGAAGCAAATTGCTGCTATGGTAAAGGGATGGTTGAGTGAGAGAAGACAGTGAGTGGTAATCAACGGACACTGCTCATTGTGGACTAATGTTATTAGTGGAGTCCCTCAGGGTTCAGTGTTTGGTCCATTGTTGTTTTTTGTATTTATAAGTGATATTGATGATGGTATATCAACCTTAATGTCAAAGTTTGCAGACGATAAGAAGGTTGTCAGGGTTGTTAAGGACACTAATGATAGTACGCTGCTGCAACAGGATCTAGAAAAGTTGAGCAGATGGGCTGAGAGGTGGCAAATGAAGTTTAACATTGACAAATGTAATGTATTACATATGGGAAGCAGTAATCCCAGAGTAACGTATCAACTCTGTGGTACTACACTGACGGTAGTAGAGAACGAAAAGGACCTGGGGGTAATTGTGCAGGCAGATATGAAGTTTTCTGAGCAGTGCACACGGTCTGCAAGAGTAGCTCATGGTGTCTTGTCAATGATATACAGGATTTTTTCTAGTAGGGATAAGGAGGAGGTGATTATCCCCATGTATAAGGCAATGGTCAGGATACACCTTGAGTACTGTATACAGGTCTGGAGGCCTCATTTCAAGAAGGATGTAGAGCTGTTGGAACGAGTACGGAGAAGGGCAACAAGATTAGTGAATGAAACAAAGGGTTGCTCTTACGAAGAAAGGCTTAAGTTTTGTAAATTACAGTGTCCAGAGACTAGGCACCTGCGAGGTAATCTGATTGAGTGTATAAAGGCTTGAATGGTTTGAGCATGCTCAATGCTGATGGGATCCTTCCTCTTGCTCAGAATAATCGGCTGAGAGGGCATAAATTCAAATTGAGGAAAGATAGATGTAGGGAAGTTTGCTTTTAGCCAGCGGGTAGGTGGTTGGTGGAACAGACTTCCAATCTTTGTTGTGGAAGTTGATAGCCTAAATAAATTTAAGGCTGAGCTGGACGTATTCGGAACGAACGGAGGGATGAAATGGGAGCGGTTTTTTTTTTTTTTTATGGCTAATGCTGCCTAAGCTTGCTTTCTTGCATCATATGCCTCTACTAATGATAATGCTAATGCTGTCTGCCTCCGCTGATGTCACTGAACTGTTCTGTTTTGTTTTTCTAAGAATCACCAACATGAAATCCACGTGGGTAGTAGTGGCTGTAATCATTGTTCCCCTGCAGCGGGTGGAAAAAGCCTGTGTTCAAATGCCATCAATGGCCGAAGGAATTTTTATGGGTTTTTCTGACAACATGGCTTATTCTGTCTCCATCTAGGACTGCACGGTTTTCCTGCCGAAAATTCGAGTTTTTTTTGTTTGTCCAGAAAGAGAAACTTGAATACTGGCAATCACAAACACAATATTCATAGCTATAGTTGCTTTGGCGCTTAACGCACACCCACGAGCTGAAATTTTAATAATCCCAAAACTAGACTAGCAGGCATCCAATGACACACACACACACACTAGTGCACAATTTGCTCTCTCTAATTGTGCACTAACTAAGCTCCAGGATTGGACAGCCATTCACCGACTAAAGATCTCGGGAGAGAAAACCAAATCTATATTGCTCAAGGGAACGCTTCAACTACGAAGACCACCGGTTATCAAAATTGACAACACCTCCATAAAATTATACCCAGAAATCAAGTATTTAGGAATCGTCTTAGATATGAAGCTAAATTTCCATCCTCACTTGAAATATATGTCACAGAAAATAAAAAAATACTCGGCCATGATCATCCGTATAAGCCGTGCAGACTGGGGCCTTAAGCGCCGGGCTCTGGCCCTCATCTATAATGCCATATTTGTGCCAATAGCTTGCTATGGAGCCTCAGTATGGTGTACTAGGGCCTCCCTCGACCGAAATCGCCGTAAACTAGACTCCATACAGCGTTCTATGCTCCTTGCCGTAACAAGGGCGTGCCGTACAGTAAGCACCCCAGCTCTGCAGGTGCTAGCTGGATGTATACCCCTACACCTAGAGGTAAGAAGAAGAGGATTATATCAACGATTGAAGAAGAGTATTCCCACTGAAACAGCAGGCATCACTCTTAACCTTGATAACAACCCCAAACAGGAAAGGAAGAGAATCTCTGAAATTATGTACAGGACCTGGCAAGAGACATGGGACACCACCAACAAAGGATTGATAACCAAAAAGTTCATTCCCTCTGTGAATCTCATCAGTCCAAAGCCTCCTCCCTGGTACTCACCAGGCCTCCATACTACATTTCTATTTACAGGCCACGGACCCTTTAAAGCGAAGCTAACATCCCTAGGCATAGAAGAAGATCCGCTGTGTCACTGCGGGGATGAAGAAACGTGGGATCACGTGATGTATGATTGCCATGAATATGATGAGTTCCGGCTAAGGTTTGCCACTAAAATGCAAGAAAATCCCCGGAATTGTGAGCACCTGATTATAATGGACGAGCAGCGCTATGTCGCCTTTACAGAGTTTGCGCAGTCTGTCTTCACTGCTAGACGGGTTAGGCACCCAAACACCACCCATTGAAGATCAAAGTAAGAAACTTCCTGGATATGACAGTCCTCTCAGGAAAAGAAAAAAAAAAAAAAAAAAAAAAAAAAAAAAACACTCCTTTCTTCCTTCGTCCCAGGAGTGACAGAACCTACACCAGTACAGCTCAGCTGCTGCCTTTAGGCCTCCCTAGCCACGCTCTCTTGCGTGGTCCTTTGCCTCCACTCCCTGGCGGGAGGGGGAGTTCATCCCTGGTGTCCTCCCCCCCCTCGCCACCCCTCTTTTTCACTCTGGTGGGGCATGGGCCTGCTCCACTGACTTGGGGGTCATCTTCCCTATGGACCCCGTATCTCTGTCTTTTCCCCCCAGTCTTCAGTCTCCCTCCCCTTCTCTAACTTACAACTAGTGTCTGAATCAACTCCAAATTGTTTGAGCCCTACATCCAAAAACTTAACAACATCAAATCGCCCAACTAGTACTCCCTTTGTTTTGGCTGACCCCTATCTATAGCGTGTTTTTTTTTTTTTTTTTTTTTTTTTTATAGGTCCTTGCCACTGAAATCTCAGGAAATTAGGTGGCAGGACCTGCCAGAGTAAATAACTAAGTAGTGTACCTGGTCTGCCTCCACGGGGCGGAGTGGGGCAACGTTGGGTCCCATTAGGGGCCCAGCGGCTAAATGACCAGATGAACAACGGTACACGACACTACACAAATACAAAATCCATATACTTTTAAACCTCTGGCATTGACAGTGTTCTGTTTCACACCCACAATGTATAGCACGCGGAGATGGGGGAAACCCCTGGTGCCGTTTGACACTAAACACACTCTACACTCTACTCTACACACACACACACACACACACACACACACACACACACACACACACACACACACACACACACACACACACAATCAGAATTATGCAGCTCCTTTCGATCTTCAGCAAATGATTCTTTAAGTAGAACACACAATTCCTGTCAAAGATCTACATACTGATCATGATGGCGGTAGAGTACATGCTTCAAGCTTTCCTTCAGACTAGGATGATAATTTGGCCTAGTGAAGATTCCCAAATCATAAAACTTAGCAAAGAAGGACACGGATAAGTTCAAAGAGAACCAGCTTTTCCTTTCAGAAGACACTGACTTCACACATGGAAGAAACTTTCTGGTTATCATACCCTTATTTGACACATTCCATCTATCTTGATGCATGGTAGTCAGCATACTAATGAAACTGTGAGTCACAAACCGACGTGCATAATAGACCAGACCTTGAACCGCCATATGAAGCTCCAAGGGTATCTTGGTAGTCAGGACGTAAAGAGTAGTATTGAAAATGATTCTATATGCCCTCATAATTGTCAGCAGGATCGTCCTCTGAATGGAATGCAGTTCCCCCCCCCTCCAGCTTCCTATAATTTCAGGCCATATGACGATTCATATAGATACATTTACACTCCAATAGAAGATCCTGTTCCTTTTCCCCGAAGCACCATTCCACTCATGTTATTCGGGAGATCATGCTCCAAATTTCTCGACGCCAGCTCTGATATAGCGAAGGTATGAGCCAAACGACATCTTGATTAAAAATGAAGCCTAAGTACATAAATTCCTTTCATCGTTCCTAACACTGTTATAATGAACAACCGGCAGGCTATGACCTACATATGCTTTCAAGATCACAATTCAGACTTTGTGCAATGTTCACAGACTTTCCATCTGTGAATATTTTATCAAGTCCGAAGATCTCTACACACAACCTCCGCTCTGTCGTCAAGCTGCACTTACAGACACCATTTGTCAAAATAGCCAAATCTGTGTTTCGCATTAGCATTAGTAGAGGCATACGATGCAAGAAAGCAAGCTTATGCAGCATCAGCCAAAAAAAAAAAAAAAAAAAAAAAAAAACCGCTCCCATTTCACCCCTCCGTCCGTTCCAAATACCTGTCCAGCTCAGCCTTAAATTTATTTAGGCTTAAACTTCCACAACAAAGGATGGAAGTCTGTTCCGCCAACCAACTACCCGCTGGCTAAAGGCAAATTTCCGCACATCTATTCTACAACTATCTTTCCTCAATTTGAAACTGTGCCCCCTCAGGTTCTTAGTCTGAGCAAGACGAAGAATCCCATCAGCATTCAGCTTGCTCAACCCATTCAAGGCCTTATACACCTCAATCAGATCACCTCGCAGGTGCCTACTCTCCAGGCGCTGCAATTTGCAGAACTTAAGCCTTTCTTGGTAAGAGCACCCCTTTGTTCCCCTCACCAATCTTGTTGCCCTTCTTTGTACTTGTTCTAGCAACTCTACATCCTTCCTAAAGTGAGGCCTCCAGACCTGTACACAGTACTCTAGGTGTGGCCTGACCATTGCTTTGTATAACGGCATTATCACCTCCCTGTCCCTGCTAGCAAAATTCCTATATATCATTGACAAGACTCCATGACCTGTCCCGGCAGCCCGTCTGCACTGCTCAGCGAACTTCATATTTGACCGCACAATTATCCACAGGTCTTTTTCACTTCCCACTTCCCATATCTATTTATCTCCATAGTTATCAAACGGTCTTCTCAGGCAATCCTCCAATACACGGGGCTCTCCAAAAATTGATCTCTATGAGAAATCACGTACTGTCAGCTGATTCACAGAGCAGAATATCTTTGGAACTTTTGCAAAACAGTGTTCCGCAAAGTAGTCTTTAACATCCAATAAATTCCCCTGGAGGCACCTGGCCGTATGCAGGACCATTAAGATGATCTCCCAGGAAATCGTGTCAAAGGCCCTGCAGAAATATATCAAAATACACCACACGTGGTTTCCTGCTGAGGTAGTCACCCAAGTCTTCAAAGTCATTAGTGTATCTTCTGTTCCTCTTCCAGATATGAAACTAAACTGCCCTGGTCTCGTGATGAGTCTGGTTCGTATCGGCCGATACGAACAAGAATCACCACAAGACCTCATCGGAGATTTCAAGATAATCTTGACTAATGTTTCTTCCAAACGACCGGGAAAATAGCTTCATTCGAACAAGGTTGCATCGATATTGGACTCACTAATTAGGGTTTATGCACAATTAGATAACACTATTAAATTTATGGAATCAGGGTTTATGCACAATTAGGTCAATGGTTGAAAACTCCAAGCAAAAAATCTTAAGGCATACGATGCAACTTTTTAATGATTTTCCTTTCAACTAGATCTGGTCCTGGACACTTGTTGGTCAGAATGCTTGTCATAGCAGCACTAAGCTCCTCATACGTGAAAGGCTGCTCCAAACCCATATATGGTAACTGTAGTTAGGTGCCTTCATAATTTCTCTATATACCAGATTATATTTATTCCCAAACAAGGGATCCAAGGTTATAATACAGAAGCCTCTCAGGTGATTGTCTCAAGTTGGTACGATTCATTGTAGAGTTCAAATATCTCATTCAGAGTCCTCAGGTGTGATATCCTTGCCAGCTGGGATATGCCACATATCCATATATGCTACCCACGGCTCTTCATTACCACAGAACTTGACTTGACAACAACAGGATTCGAGTTTACACTTTGTAATTGCACTTATGTAGTTTTTGAGAATTGAAAATCCTGCTTTTCACCACTTCAATTTCATCAGCAGATCCAGTACGACTCAGCCAACGAAAAGCTCTCCTCAGTATGATGAAATCGCAACGTAGACAATTCCGAAGTCCACTACTTAAGAGGAGGCCTACTTAAGGTTTTACCCCACATAGGGACTTTCGATGCTCGAAGGAGAATTCCCTGCAACAATGCTACCGTATGGTAGGTGGTTAGATTTCATCGAATTTCAACCAGTTCGTGTGTTTGACCGCAAAGCGATTATGCTTTTCTGTCCGCATTTCCAACCTGCCTAGTGCATTTAATAATAACACTCGTCCAATGGTCACTTCGAGTCTTTCCGAATCGTCCAACCCTAAACTAACCTTACCAAACGTTACCAGAGATAGACAGTTACATCGATATTGAACTCAGTATTAACTGTTTGAAAAGTCATTATGAATCAGGGGACGTTATGCAAAGTTAGGCCATTAGCCAAGGTGAACTCCTACAACTGTCTTGCAACCAAAGTTCCGATTTTGCATTAGCATCCATCATAAAAAGAACAATACTGATGCCAAATTCAAGAGCCTCTCCTAGTGCTGTAGAATCCAATATATTCTATGATTGCAATAATGGAATAATAAATAAAAAGATTCCACAGGCTTTCAACATTTAAATATCTCTTAGTCACAGTCACCTTTGGGTGTTTATTCGCATAATCTTTAGTAGTGTTATCTAAAACTGGACATCGTTAGTTCTCTCTTCTGTAAAATTTACATTTTGTAAATGTAAAATTTTGATATGTTCAGGACATTTCTTGTCTCAAAACTGAGTGGTTCAGACGCACGGCAGCGAAACTTACGTTTCTTACCTACTGGTCTTGTCCACCTGTTTGTACATTCCTGGAAAGAATGCCCATTCAGGAAGCAGTGGCTGCACACAGCTTCAACCTGATACCATGTGCGAGCGTTGTTGCCTTATCGTGGACACATAACATGACATTACCAGATAAATATCTTTAAACCCGTATGTCATCCACCTGATGATAATACGTTCCCTATTCCACAAATGCTTCTTAAAACGGGGCGAAACTTCGAGCATACAATTGTTCCCAAACTTTTGATTATTCAGGATGCATGCAAAAGCGCACTTCGTATCCTCTTCCACATAAAATTCACACAGATTTTTAGAGTAAATCCTTCATTCCAAAAAATCCTCCTTTGAAATCTACGTTATAGTACAAAACATCTGATGTCCTTTCTGGAGCGCACCAGTTCCAAGTATTGCTTAGTTTCTGTCTCGAGCATAACCCCGCATTCACTTGTCATTTGCGGAGTGCCGCTTCAAGCAGACTTCATTGTATTCCTCAGTTCTTTAATGATAGAAGGAACTCGTTTTTAGTCAGGACGATCAGTAGCCTTTCCTAAAAGCAATGACTGCCCACGTATAGATGGCGCTATAGCAGTAGCTTGTAGAACCGCTTTAGCTTGAACACGCAGTAAGCGCCCCACATCACTGTACAAAGGCCAGGCTTCTACCTCATCACATAACTTATTGCTCGAACGATCCAGCAGCAGTTTTTCTAGTCATTTAATGCCCGAATTCGAATCTGGTCGATGACGCGAGGAACTTTTATCGGCTTTTTTTTTTCACTCCGTGGCTGAATTAGTCGGTCTCCGGTGTAGACAGCCAGATTTCTTTCCCAGAAAAACTGGGATTTTTCGTTTAGCAAAGCAGGCAAAACGACCAGAGAATACACGCAATTTGTAGATACAATACATTTGGGTAGTTGAAATAACATTTTCAAATGACCGTAATATAATAGTTTGGTTTTTTAATTGACGCTAATGTAATCATTAAAGTTGATTCTTGATGTGAAAACATTTTTGGTGGAACCTAATAAATTTCGAACTGAAGTAAAGCCGTCACGGAAATGTCGCAATTACGTCACTTCCTAAATGACGCATTAGCAGTCATTAAATGACAGTCACTAACATTGAATCGGTAAAGTAGCGGATGCGACCATAAAACGTTACATCGTTTATAACATCTGTTCTAGCTGTCCGATTTTAAAACAGTTCTGATGTTCATAAAAAAAGTTGTTTTCTCATAAAACATCTTTCATGCACATAGGGTATATACCTCCTTTTTATTCGGTCATTTAATGTGTTTCCTTTAGTGTTCACTTCCAACATGTAATTCGAATACTAAGCTCTAACACACCATTAATTGACGATCTCCTGATTCCATTTTATCATCAAATAGGAAAGCCGGAATGGTCCCACAACTTTTCTGAACAGTGCAGATGGACACATCTAGGTCAGTTCACGGGGTTTTGTCAATAATATAATGGAATTTTTTTAGCAGGGACAAAGAGGTGGTTATCTACAAAGCTACATCTTGAATATTGTACAGAGGTGTTGAAGTCTCATTTTAGGAAGGGTGTAAATCTGTTGGAATGGGTGCAAAGAAGAGCAAAATAATTGGTCAGTCGTGTGAAAAGGTACTCTTATCTTTCTGCATCCCTGGAAATTGCATCATCCAGAAATTTGAGATGGAGCCCCAAGAAGTGTTTAAGGCTTTAAGTTAACTTAAAATGGGTCAAATTAATTAAACGCTAATGGCGTCCTTTCTCTTTCTTGGAAGTCACACACAAGTAGACATAAATTTGATTTGGGAAAGGATGTTTTCAGGCTATATGTGTGTAAATTCGCCCAGAGAGTAATTGATTGTTGGAATAAATTTCGGGTGTTGTTGAAGTGGGTAGTTTGGATAAATTCAATGGCAATGCTAGATTTATGTCTCCTGGAGCACATGTTCGCTAGGAGCCTCTCATAAACAACGGAAAAATGAAGAGATATACATGTTTTCATGGGCATTTTTATTTCACTGGGAGTCCCTGAGATTTTGGAGCACTCCCAACTGATGAGGAGATATCTTCTCCTTGTGAGATCCAGTCTTGGTTATTGAGTATTGTAATGATCGCCTAAGAATCCAATACTGTATGCAGACCACCATTTTTTACTTAGCATTGAGAGCCAAATCTCATAATGCTTAATATGCCATGGATGGCTGACAAGAATTAAGTCTCTCTCCTCCACAGAACACCTTATTATATACAGTACTACATAAATCTACTCTCTGTACCGACAATTCAAATCTCCATGTAGCTTTTATAATTTCTTTCCAATAAAACAATATTTATAGGTGCACCACTGTCCACAGTATAATAAATATTTTTATTATACTGTATATTATATTATTTATTGTATACACTGAATGGACAGAAATCATGGTCTACCTACTGAGAAACGGGTAGGCCCATTTTTCGCCCGGATAAGGACAGTCACACGGCAAAGCACTGAGTCAACTAGTTCACGAAAGCTTTCCACAGGTATATCCATCAATGCTTGCTGCGCGCTGCACATAATTCGGTCACATTCCTGGGTGGAGGATCCAAAGCTCAAACGGACCTTTCCACAGCATCTCAAAGATGCTCCACAGGGTTCATGTCCGATCAACGAGGAGGCCATTCTATGGTGGTAAAATCTGCGAAATGTTCTTCGAACCGTGTTCTAGTCACTACGGCTCTGTGGGGAGGCGCATTGTCCTGCTGGAAGAGTCCATTATCCTGTGGGTGCACAATGACCATGAAGGTATGCAGATGGTTTATAAGGACGGGCACGTAACCTGGACCGTTCAGAGATGCGTCTATACGTAACAGAGGTCCCAACTTGTGTCTGTTGAACACCCCCCACTCCATTACTGACTGTTTACCTGCTTGAACAGTTCATTGTTGATATGACGGGTGCATAGTTTCGTGGGGTTTTCGCCACATACACACCCTCCTGTCCGCTCGAAATATTGGGGAATTTGGAAAAAAAAATATTGGGAAATTTTGGTCCTTGAGGTTGTCACAGACATTCTCTCAGATATGCCAGACAAGCTGTATTTCCTACATGCGAGTCTAAAAGGCTGATCGAACTGATATTCGGGTGACACTCAAGTCAAGTGGACCCAATTTCGCCGAAGTCCGGACGGTCTGTGGCAGCCTCTGCTTGCACCTTCACGATGGTGGAACTGTTAGTAATCCTGGATATAACTCCCATGCACAAGCACACTGTGGGTGACCACCCAGGTGTGAACCAATGTAAGCAGGGATCGAGGTGTGGCGCCCACACTACATGGAGGTGTAGTGTGGGCACCACACAGAATTCTCCACTAATTCTCGTGTCCCCAAGGTTCAATTCTTTACCCCACTATTTTCCTCTTGTATATTAATGACCTTCTTCCATTGACTGGAAATCGTATTCATAGTTTTGCTGATGATAGCACATTGCATTCCACTTCCCAGTTTGAGAAACCTTGTCCTGCTCAATCAGCTACAATTTCTCAAAAATCCGCTACCGATTCCTTAAATTCTGATCTCCAGGTATTTTTATAGCGGAAAAAGACAACTTAGTTGATTTCAATCCTTCTAAAACTCAATCCTGTCTTATATCTCGCAAAAAGGATTCTTCAGCTGCTATGCTTATCTCAAGTGACACTCCGATTTCTTGGCAAAGGTGATATATCTCTTTTGGGATTACCCTGACTTCTAATCTCTTTTGGCACAAGCACATTATAAATATTGCTTCCTCTGCATCTAAAAAACTACTTGGTTTTCCCTTTCGCTCCCGGCGTTACTTTTCTTCCAAACAGCTGTTACCGCTATACAAATCGCCAATCTGCCCTACCATGGAACATTGTTCCCACATCTGGGACGGTGTCCCCAAAATCTCTCTCAGGCTTCTAGATTCCATTCAGAAGAGGACAGTTAGGTTACTGACGCATCTCTAACAGAGTCTCTACACTCTCGGTCTCATAGACGTACTGTTTCTGCTGCATGCCTCTTCTACAGATCCTTCCATGTTCACTGTTCTCCTGAATTGGCTTCTATAATTCCCGCTCTCTCTTTCAAAACAGTTTGAGCACTTGTCGCCACCAGCCAACATCTATTTAACGTCCATCTTCAAACTTACAAAACCAATTTTTCATCTTCCTCGTTTATTCATTCCACTGCCATTTTCTAGAACAACCTTCCTTCGTACGTATTTCCTGAAAATTCCAGTCTACAGAAGTTCAAGTCTAATGTCAACAAATATCTTCTTTCGTTTTGTCAACCTCCAACCCATGCACGGTACTAAGTACTATAGGTTCTAATACATCTCGTGTTTGGTGTTTTCATAAAAAAAAACTTGCTGTTTCGATCAATAAAAATTATAGTAATTAACAATTTTGCTGATCTGCTAACAAGCTGGTAGAATCCATTTTACTTTAATTGCCAATTTTATTTTTCTGCGTGTGATGAAAAACTTAGTAAGCCTATACTGTACCTTCTTTTTTAATCTCACTCTCTCCACAGAAGGTCTCTCTTGTCAGCTGCGTGCGCTGCCCTCTATTATATTTATGCATTATTTAACCATTTCACACGTGTGTGTTATTTGTTTACCGTTTATCGTGTTTTCTGTCAGATGGCACCTATTATAACTAAAAAGCCACCTTTGCCAACTCAGACTTTTCCAGAACCTCCTTTTGAGGTGAGAATATAACTATACTACAGTTAATTTTCTTTCTTTCAGTTCACGTTTTGTATTATCCCGATACAAAAATTGCTGATTTCTGAGACGGCCTTCTTAGCTTCATATAGAGCGAAATGGAAAATTTTACGAAAAATCGTAACGCCGTTCTTATTCCACCAAGATAACTTGGCCGAAAAGAAGTAATTGAGACATGATATTTCAGCTACAAACCATTTTATAATTTATAAAATGAACAGCATTTTACAATGGGCAGAGCTATTGCAAAGCACGAGTCCTGGTTTAAATTTAATCGAAAATAATTTAATATGTAATGTAAATTTCATTATGGGAATCCCGATGCACACCGGTTGCACCTGTCTAACATAGGCTCAACGATTTCTTTATTTGGCTGAACTCCAGATTATGGATACACCTTGTCATTGCATTGCGGACATGGCCAAATTCGTGACGGATTCAAACAAAAGAAGCCACTTCCTCCAGAAGTCTACCCATAATCTGAAGTATAACCATTTATTTAATCAGTGGACATGGCAGTATGGAATCCCTACCTGTCTCATCGACATTGCTGCTCTTAGGAGGTCTGGGTTTAGAAGTCCTAAAATAAGGTTGTGGGGATACTGGAGGAACCATGTCTTGCAGTTTATCTGTTCTAGTGGAAGGTGGGATTTATCCCACCTTCCACTGGAACAGATAAACTGCAATTGGTGAGGCAAGCAGTGTTTCCCTTGGTATGGATTACTGTGTGTGTATACACATAGGGTTAGCCCAAGCTATGCAGATCCATGTTTGGAGGCACCGATTTCTCCTCATCAGATGTTTTCATTTGAACGCTTGATATGATTTTGAATCATATTTCATAATTCCGTTTAGGAATTTTAGGTTTTTAGAATGTAAACATCAAAAATAAATTAGTATTGTCTACTGTCACTTCTATATTTCAGTTCTTGAGACTCAAAGATGGACTTCTTATTTTTAATTGAAACCTGACTATGTGATATTGATGCCGGCCGGGCTAGCCAGGTAGGTAAAGTGCCTCCCTGGCAACCCAAAGGTCGCGGGTTCGAATCCCGCCTCGGGCTTGGATCAAAGTACTGTAAAAACCTTGGGAGGTGCACTATGGCCACAGAAGCCGATGCGCCAACAACTACCAAAAAAAAAAAAAAAAAAAAAATGTGATATTGATGACCTAGAAAACAGCTATTAATTTTCATTTTATTGTGTTCGCCTATATTGCTCACTATACTGTGTACTCAGAATTAGTCAAACAGTATTCTTAGGCCCTACATTGGCTGGTTCCTTCTATATCTTTATTATGGACTGCTGATTCAGGTAGCTTATCACCATTGATAGAATTTTCTCAAATGAAGAATGAACTCATTACTGCACCTAATGACCTACCTACTACAAGATGCATTAGCACTGATGCTTGCCCTAGCTTGGCTATAAAAATAGTCGGACAGTACTACGTTGACATTTCAGTTCTAATAAATTCAGTTTTCTCTGGAGGGCAAATTCCTTCTCAGTGGTCTCATTATAAAGTTGTACCTATTTATAAAATTAACCTAAAAATTGTACCAATTCCCTAACTAAAAATTGAAGAATATTTTTCAATCCATTTCCGTCTCATTCATTTGGCTTAAACTGCTTGAAAAATATATTCCTCAAATGTCAGTGCAGTTCTTTAACTGACCTCTACATATGTGTTATGGGCTTAAAAAAAAAAAAGTCAACTATGTGTGATAGTCACATGGGAAATAGTAGATATAACTGTCATTTCATAACCATATAAGAACATTTCATGCCTCCCCCTTAACTCCAGTTTGTTATATTAATGAACTCCATACCAATGTTCACTTAAAATCAGCAATCACTGAATTTTTACCATCTCATTCACAATGGACTATGCCTCATAGCTTGCGATATAAAAGACCAAACAGTTTTGTATGCTAGAGCAGTGGTAATTTTCATCTAGTCATGCAAGTCAGTGTGATAAAGTAGCAGTTATGAGATGTAGTAAAGATATCATTGAGTTTCAAAAGGGCATGATTGAGAGCTCCTGCATTGGGTGCTTCCATATCAGAAATGGCATATCTTGTTGGCTGCTCATGGTCCACTGTGGTTAAGATATAGAAAGAATGGTGTCAAATGGGTCAAACTGCCTTCCACCCACTATCCCAGCAGGCAGTGGTGATTGCTTAATATGGAGCATGGTTTGCTGGCAAGAACTAGGACCCTTTATGTGTATGGACCAGTTTTTCACTTGTGAGGTCTACTGGTAGCCCTGCCATGTTGCATTTTTTGCAAGACAGAAATGGGATCTTCCAAGATGATAATGCACCATGTCATTGGGCCTGCAGTGTGCTCAAGTGGTTTGAGGAACACATTGAAGATATTATTCATCCTGATTGGCCTCCAAAAATGCCTGACCTCAATCCAATTGAACATCTGTGGGATGTTTTGGAATGGGGAGCGAGGCATAATAATAGTAATAACACAACCATCATCTATTCCGACACTGTGAAAAGCCTTGAAGGCAGCATGGCTGAAGATCCCTGTGGATATCTTCAGGCGTCTAGTGGAGTCAATGCCTAGTTAAATAGCGGCTGTTATCTGTGTGAACAGTGGACCAACACGCTATTAGGTAGATGGTAATAGGTAATAGGCTATTAGGTAATAGAGTGGGCCAGTAAATCAGAGAGTCCTATAATGGGAGATTTTAATTTCCCAGATATTGACTGGAGTTTGGGGCACTAGCAAGGCTTTTGTGGATTTATTGGATGATTGTTTTCTACATCAGCATGTTCGGGAGGCAACTAGAGGGAGGAATACTCTTGATTTGATTATCAGCAGTGATTCTTCATGCATTAAGAATCTGCAGATAAATGAACCACTAGGTGGCAGTGATCACAGTGTGCTGAAGTGGGATTTACTCAAAGAGGTAACTACCATTAGGGGTAAAGGTAAGGGTTATTGCTTTCGTAAAGGCGACTACGATGGACTGAGACAGTATTTAAATTCTATACAGTGGGACCAACTGATGATGTTACCAACAGCAAATGCAAAATGGGAAGCATTGAATGAACTTATCTTGGAAGCTTCTAGGCTTTACATACCAACTTAGAAATATTGTTCAAGGTTTAGGCCTAAGTGGATGTCAGATGAACTGATGAGGCATATGGCAGAGAAGAAACATGCATGGGATACATGCAAATTAACACATGACACAGAAGCCTATGATAGATACAAGTTGATCTGTAACCAAGTTACAAAGGAGGTTAGGCAGGCGAAGGCAGAGTACGAGAAATCTTTGGCAAGGGATGCAAAGAAAAACAGCAAAGAGTTCTTTACTTATGTAAACTCTAGAAGAAAGGGGATGAATCAGATTGCTCAGGTAGCTAACAAACTAAATGAATATTTTGCATCGACATTCACACATGAGGAGTTATTTAGCGAGGGGAAAGCCAGGGGTGTATTCAACTCTAGCAGTAAACTAGAGAATCTTGTAATAGCTGAGAGTAAAGTGGAGGAGAAACTGTTGAAGATAAACACAAGAAAGGCACCTGGGGTGGATGGGATCTATCCAGTTATATTAAAGGAGGCAGCAGAGGAAGTAAGCAAACCCTTAGCCATAATTATGAGAGCTTCCTGGACTCAGGGGAGGTACCTACAGACTGGAGATGTGCAAATGTGACCCCAATTCACAAAGGAAGATCAAAGTCTGACACAAGCAATTATAGACCTGTGAGTTTAACTTCTGTTCCAGGAAAATTAATGGAGGCACTAGTTAAAGAAGCACTGCAGGATCATTTAGACAAGACTTCAGTTATAGCTCGGACACAGCATGGTTTTGTTAAGGGGAAGTCTTGCCTGACCAATTTGATTGGATACTATGATGCAGTCACAAAGGAACTGGATGCAGGGAATAACTTTGATATTATATACTTGGATCTTAGAAAGGCTTTTGATACTGTTGCACATGGAAGACTGCTGCACAAATTGGAGCAGTGTGACATTGAAGGCAAATTGCTGCTGTGGATAAAGGGGTGGTTGAGGGGGAGAAGACAGAGAGTGGTAATCAATGGACACTGCTCATCGTGGACTAATGTTATTAGTGGAGTCCCTCAGGGCTCAGTGTTGGGTCCATTATTGTTTTCTGTATTCATAAATGATATTGATGATGGTATATCAAGTTTAATGTCGAAGTTTGCAGACGATACAAAGGTAGGCAGGGTTGTCAAGGACACTACTGACACTATGCTGCTGCAACAGGATCTGGATAGGTTGAGCAGATGGGCTGAGAGGTGGCAAATGAAGTTTAACATTGACAAATGTAAAGTACTACACATGGGAAACAGCAACCCCAGAGCAATGTATCAACTCTGTGGTACTACACTGACAGTGGTAGAGAATGAAAGGGACCTGGGGGTGGTTGTGCAGGCAGATATGAAGTTCTCTGAGCAGTGTAGACGGGCTGCAAGAGTAGCTCATGGTGTATTGTCAATGATATATAGGAATTTTTCTAGCAGGGATAAGGAGGTGATTATTCCCTTGTATAAGGCAATGGTCAGGCCACACCTAGAGTACTGTATACAGGTCTGGAGGCCTCATTTCAAGAAGGATGTAGAGCTGCTGGAACGAGTACAGAGAAGGGCAACAAGATTAGTGAATGGAACAAAGGGGTGCTCTTACGAAGAAAGGCTTAAGTTTTGCAAATTACAGTGTCTGGAGACTAGGCACCAGCGAGGTGATCTGATAGAGGTGTATAAAGCCTTGAATGGTTTGAGCATGCTCAATGCTGATGGGATTCTTCCTCTCGCTCAGAATAATCACCTGAGAGGGCATAAATTCAAATTGAGGAAAGACAGATGTAGGATAGACGTGCAGAAATTTGCCTTTAGCCAGCGAGTGGTTGGTTGGTGGAACAGACTTCCATCCCTTGTCGTGGAAGTTGATAGCCTAAATAAGTTTAAGGCTCAGCTGGACAGGTATTTTGAACGAACAGAGGGGTGAAGTGGAAGTGGTTTTTTTTTTTTTTTTTTTTTTGGCTGATGCTGCATAAGCTTGCTTTCTTGCATCAAATGCCTATGCTAATGGTCATAATTCATAGATCACTCCATGTATATAATATAATTTGTAATTCTTAGTGTACATCCAGAATCACCAAACAATACAGTAAGAATTTCAATATTAACTTTTCAGTAATAGTGGAATGTAAAGTTTGCTAACCTAAACTTTATTATCATTTAAGATAGGCCCTGAGATAGAGACTAGTAGGCCTTTACAATTGAATAAGAAAGTAACAAAAAAAAGAAAAAAAAGAAGGAAACTTGTGATTTAAAAGATGTAGCACCACCAGTTTTTAAATAACTGGTACTGCTTCTTTGAAACCTAATACTTTTTTGTTGTTACTTTCCTTTTCAATATACCTATTCAATTTTACTGGTCTCTGTCTCAAGCCCTAACCTTATTATGGTTCTTATTTTTTTATGAAATATAGTATTTATTATTATTAATATTAAATATATTATATGTACTAGCACAATATGGCACTAAAATATAATTTATACAAAACTATCTTGTGAGCTAAGAATCTAACTTTGTTGTTCATGAAAATCTTCAGGAATGTTACCTTTATAATTATATTTGTATATCTTTTGTGTTTATTTGCTATTGCAGAATAACCTTGGTAACTCATCACTGGTGGGACTCTCATGATAGTGATGAATTACAAGGAGTAGAAATTTGTATAAACCAATGTAAAGGTGGTCAGTACATTGGGAGTTAAAAAAAAAAGAAAAGAAAAGCAAATAAGTGGCTTAAATTTATTTAAACTGCCCACTTCCAGAGCACTAGATGAAAGTTTGTTCCAACAATCAAATACCTGCTGGCTGAAAACAAACTTCCACACATCTATCATTGAGTTTACTCAATCCATTCAAAGCCTTAAACAACTCAATTTGATCTACTCACAGATGTTGCAGTTTCCAGAACTTAGCATTAGTAGAGGCATATGATGCAAGAAAGCAAGCTTATACAACATCAGCCAAAAAAAAAAGAAAAAAAACCTTTTTATTTCATCCATCCATTCATTCTAAATGTTTGTCTAGTTCTGCCTTGAATTTGTTTAAGCTCTGAACTTCCACAATGACATATGGAAGTTTGTTCTAGCAATTAACCACCCGCTGGCTAAAGGCAAATTTCCACTCATCTATTCTTCAACTGCCTTTCCTCAATTTCAATTTATGTCCCCTCAGGCGATTAATCTGGGCAAGAGGAAGAATCCCATCAGCATTGAGCTTGCTTAAACCATTCAAAGCCTTATACCAGGTCTTTTTCATTCTCCACTACCCTGAGTATAGTATCACACAGTTGATAAGTTACTCTGGGGTCACTGCTATCCATGTACAGTACCTGGAATTTGTCAATGTTAAACTTCAACTGCCATTTCTCAGCCCATTGACAGAACTTTCCATTCCTTTTGGTAAGGGTCAGTGCTTTAGTCGTAAAATTAGCAGAAGGTATACTCTATGAATGTTACGAAAAGCAGAGAGTATATGTGCATATCAGGCTTATTATTCGAATTCACTTTGGTCGCATAGAATAAAACAAGTGATAAAACATGCTGTTGAATGACAGAAGTGGTAAAAGTTTCCACGTTCCTAGTATGAAGATATACTATTTCTTTGTCTCTCAACTTATCTTTCCCATAAAACAACATTTCGTGAGATGTGCCAGCGGAATACTACGTTGAAAAATTGCTTAGAATAAAAATTAAATCACAAGGAAGTCAAAATTTGTTAGGAGCATAGTAATGAATTAACATTAAAGTATAAAGTTATTTATTATATGAAATCTGTACTACATTAATATAATTTTAAAAATTGTTATATGTTAAGAATTAAATAATGAAAATTGACTGCATAGATGTTTACATTTTTATTATTATTTAAAAATATTCCACAAAACCTCACGTAATGCATTTTCAGTTTCTTTTTCAGCAGAGCAAACTCTTGATCTTGAGCCAGCAGCCTAACGATGATTTATTAACCATGATTGAACATAAATTTTTGGATTAAATTGTTCAAATAGGTGGTTCATTGGAATTAATAAACATGAGACTGATATTATTCATTAAACTATAGCCTCACTCACACTCAGCTGTTGAGATTGTTACAGAAACAAGTTTTAAATTTTCTGGCATAACTTGAACGTTTTCAGTGTAGTCTCTCAGTCCTCGAATTGCCTGTATTTCGTCTAGGTCAAAGCGATGACAGATATATTTTATTTCTGCTTCTCCGTAATCATACTTTGGATGAACTATTTGTAATTAATAAGTATGATTTTGTAACTATGAAATAAAGGTATATCTTTAAATAATAAATCATTATTTTCTTTTAATGTTAATTGAGTTTTTTTTCATCAGGATGATCTTTGACACTTTCTAAAATTCGGATAGTTCTATTTATTAGATGTTCAGATTTCGGTAGCAATGTTGTTCGAGATTGAAGTTCTAATAAAATAGACAATTCTTGAAGAATGTCATACGTGAGTCAAATCTTTTCAATAAGTCTGTGTAAGTAAATTTTAAATTTGGATCAACAGATGACTTTTTAAAATGGCAATGCAAAGATTCATATGATTCCCATATGGTTTTTACTGTACTGAAACTGCTCGAAATCCAGCGTACTCCAAGAATTCGTCCAATTTTCTTAAATTTTGTTCCTAATTTGTGACAAGGATTTTAAAGAGCCCGACAGTTTTTAGGAGACTAGCTGTATAAAATGTAAAGTTTGTCCAAAAATGTTTTAAAATGATTTATTCCACTTACGTCTTTAATGACATCTGACACAGACAATTCTAATCTATGATTAAGGCAGTGCCAAGTGAAAATGTTTGGATATCTTTGTCAGTACTAACAGACTACAAAACTAAAACAAATCTCTGGGTGCAAAATTAAAGAGCAGTACTAGTTTGTGTACACATGTTAATAAAACTTTTATTTAAACTTTTAAATAAAAGTTTAAAAATAATAAAACTATAAGTATTGCTTAAGAATCAAACTCTAATAAATTTATATTTTAATTTTCAGTAAATATTTTAATAATATTTATTTTTTTAAGTATTTCAAAAACCAGAAGGTATATGCTATTCACCTAAAAAAATCTAGAAGGTGTACTGCATACCCCCCTCCCCACTACAGCCCTGGAAAGGGTACCTTTTTGTTCTCCTCCCACCAATCTTGTTGCTTTTCTCTGCATCTGTTCCAACAGATCCACATCCTTTCTAAAATGAAGCTTCCATATCTGCATGCAATACTCAAGATGTGGCCTAACCATTGCTTATAACAATGGGATAATTACCACTTTATCCCTCCTGGAAAAATTCCAGTATATCATTGAAAAAACTCTACAAGGTGTCCTAGCAGCATGCATGCACTGTTCAGAGAAATTCATGTCTAACTGCACAATTACCCCTAAGCCTTTTTTGTTTTTCATTACCAATGGTGTGGTGCCACATAGCTGGTGTATTATTCTGGGATTACTGCCACCCATATGCAGTACCTTGCATTTGTTAATGTTAAACTTCACTTGCCACTTCTCAGCCCATATGCCTAATTTTTTCTAGATTTTGTTGCAGTGGCATACCCTAATTAATGTCTTTAACCACCCTACTAACCTTTTGTTTCATCTTCAAACTTAGACATTAAGCCTGATATGCCTTCATCAGTATCTTTAATAAATATAGAAAACAACGGCAGACCCAGTATTGAACCTTGGAGGACTTCACTAGTAACATTAGTCTGTGAAGCGCAGCATTCATTAATAACCACTCTGTCTTCTCTCACTCAATCAACCCTTTATCCATAGAAGTAACTTGGTGTTACATCTTTTAATTCACACATTTTCTTAATGTCATATATACAGCAGTCTTTTATGTAAAATAGCATCAAAAGCTTTTCTGAAATTAGTATATGATGCGAAAATTATTTTTTACATCCAGTTCCTTTGTTACTCCACATAGTATTCCAGTCAGATTGGTCAGACGAGATTGCCCCTTAACAAATCCATGCAGTAACTACAGTATAACTACATTCCTGTCTAGATGGTCCTGCATTACTTCTTTAACCAGAAACTCCATTATATTCCTTTGAATAGAAATCAAGGTTACAGGTCTGTATTACTCAGCTCACCATTTGATCCCCCCCCCTTGTGAATTGGAGATACATTTGGACTTCTCCAATCCATAGAGACCTCCCCTGAATCCAGGAATGCTCTATTATTATGGAGCATTCCTGGATTCAGATTCCTGAAAACTTCTTTTGCTGCCTACCTCAGTATAATTGGATAGATCTCATATTAAAAAGCAAAAGCAGTATTTGGCAGCAGTAAACTCTTACCATATGATCATTTGTGGTAATAATATGATCATGCTCCAGGTCATTTTTGCTGTCCTCAATACATTAAATGTGTATTCCTTTAGAACATGTATTAATTGTCTATCTCTTTGCTTATGTTATCAGATTGTTGCTAAATTATAATGATATATGCATATATTTATTTATTTACAGGCAACTCAATCATCAGCTATAGTAGTTATACATCCAGGATCTATGTTTTTAAGGATAGGTAGAGCCTCAGATACCTATCCACATTCAGTTCCACATGTAATTGCTCGCCGCAGTAAAGTAGGAGCACCAGCATACCAGGATTCTTTCCTAGTTCCTGTTGTTGATTTAGTAGGTGCTGCTGTTAATTTCTTAATTTTTATAGAAATATTTGCTGTTTTGAAATATTTATGCAATTCAAAAGTTTAATTGTCTAGGACTTATACTTGGGATGATTTAGCCTTTTGAATAGGTTAATTTTTTTTGTTATTTATATTTTTTTTATTGAAGGTAGTTAATATTGGGATATGACTTCTTTACTAATTGTATTAGTAAAGAATTCAAGTACAAATCCTATGCTTTCAATTTAGATTTCATTAAGAATTCATTTATCACTCAGATTTTGTAGTAAATGACCTTTCAGCTTTTGAAGTTGTAAAACATAAGTACCTCACATTAATTATACTTGAACAAAAAGTCCTTTAGACAAGCCTAGCTAGCATCCAGGGACATTATGTATTGAAAGTGCGGTCTAATTTAAATTTTCTTTTTGATAGGCACAGGCAATTTCTGTATGATTATGTTGTATTTTTTATTTTTTTTTTATCAATGTAGTGTGCAAAAGGATGTTTAAACAGGAGCAATCTCTTGTTGGGGAATGGGGAAGATCTGAATCTCACCCCCCCATACACACTTGTACCCCTGCCCTAATTTTTTTTTTCTTGTTTTTTTTTTATTGTCCAGCATAATTAATTAGACTCTGGTTTGTTATATATTATAGTAAATAAATAGGTGCCTCCGTAGCCAGGTGGGAAGGAGCACACGCTTCTTGATTAGACCGGGGTTCGAGCCCGTCACCACCAAATACGGAGGATGCGGAAAGGTCAGGGAATGACCACCGCATATCCCGGAGCAATATGGCATTAGTTGCTAATGCTCCTAAAAACCAAATAAACAACAAATTATAGTAAATCATTACTAAAGTTGATATGAAGAAAATAAAACTTGAAGGTTAGCTTTCTTAACTGTGTAACAAAAATCATTCAACATCGATATAAATAAAAGTAATTATATAATAATTCTGAGAAAATTAATAATTCATAAGATAATTTTTAATATGTGACCCAGTTTTACATAACAGTACCTAAAACAAATTCTACAAAATATTTATAGTGGACTTTTACCACTAGCATAAATAAAACCTTGAGATAGGTTTATTAATAAAAAAAGTAGTTAATCCAGAGTGGCTCGGTTTGGAGAAACATAGAAAAAACAAGTTAGTTAATGTATGTAGTGCATTACATTTCAGGCACGTTAGAAAACAGTAATAATTCATGATTTATAACAAAATAAGTCAACCCTTTGAAATAACAATTTGTTACAAAGATTCCTAAAATATTCTAAGTAAGCATTGAAATTCTGAAATGGATCAGGGCTCCTGTTCTAAATTTATAGCAATATTTCTGTATGGGAAACTGGGGAGGGAATCTCACCAGTGAGGGACTATGAAATTGGAATTGAACTTAGAACCATTCCAGGGGCCAACAGAATATATGTTAAATTTGATAGCAATTCTCATTTTTCTTTTCGATTAATGCAAAACATACTTTAATTTATGCTTATTTTTGTGTGTCAGTGTGTTGGGGTGGGGATTTGGAATGAGGGCTGTAAAATCATAATGAACTGAAATTTTCGCAAGAACCGACAGAATAACACAGTTTCAAAATTTGACCCTGATCCAACTTTTTGTTCCAGACCAATACATGAAATATACTTTCATTTATATGAATATATTTTAGTGGTGGGAAGGATATGTTGATCTTAAGCTTTCCAGGAATCAATGAAACATATGCTGAAAATGTGATAGTTTCAATTTTTTCTTAAGTAATGTTTAAACATCTGATTACATACTTCCATTACAAATTACATAATATACTCATTGTGTTACATTTTAGGCACATTCTATTTTTTTTTTTTTTTTTCTTAAAATTAATTGAATTTTTTCTTTTTCTGTGATTGACCGAAGTGAAAAATGAATATACCGGCATACCTCGGTTAACGTTACCTCTGATAACGAAGCCTCGATATAACGAAGTCTGCAATTTCAAGCCCCATGTAACATAAAAAAATATTCCATTTTTGTTTAATCACCTGAAATCTAAACAAACTGAAGAAATTACGGAAACCTTTGGGGCTTCTCGTGGTTGGTTCGAGAAATTTAAAAAACGGGCCAGGATTCATAGTGTAAAATTAACAGGAGAAGCTGCAAGTGCAGATGTTGAAGCTGCAAATAAGTTTCCAGAAAAACTAAAGGAAATAATTAAACGTGAAAATTTTCCACCAAATTTGGTGTTCAATGTTGACGAAAGCGGTTTGTTCTGGAAACGGCTACCAACAAAAAGCTTCATTTCTATTGAAGAAAAATCAGCTGCTTGGTTCAAAACAGCCAAAGACCGTTTAACGTTACTCTTTGGATCAAATGCCTCTGGCGATTATAAATTAAAATTGTTATTAGTTTACCATTCAGAAAATCCGAGGGCGTTAAAAGGTAACATAAAAATGAATTTACCTGTAATATGGAAAGCAAATAGAAAAGCGTGGGTTACCAAGGAGTTATTTACTGATTGGTTTGTTAACCACTTTTGTCCTGGAGTAAAACAGTATTGTCAAAAAAACAAATTTGAAGAAAAAGCTCTTTTGTTGTTAGACAATGCTCCGGGACATCCTACTGATCTTAACACGTTGGACACATGCATTCCTGTCAAAGTTGTGTTTCTTCCAGCAAACACAACTTCCCTGATTCAACCATTGGATCAGGGAGTAATAGCATCATTTAAAGCTTATTATCTGCGTCGAACTTTAAGCAATTTAACTGAACTAGAGGATAAAGAGGAAATGACAGTTAAAACTTTTTGGAAAAACTACACCATTAAAAACGCAATAGAAAGCATTGATAGTTCTTGGAAAGAAGTCACTAAGAAATGCTTAAATGGAGTTTGGCGCAAAATATGGCCAGAAGTTGTACTAGAAGAAGAAAATAACATCCAAGAATTAGAAATGAAGTTATCCAGATGGCTCAATCAAATAGGTTTCGAAAATGTCGATGAAGAGGATGTTAGAAATTTATTGAATGCAGAAGATGATGGTTTTTCAGTGGAAGATTTAGAAAGCCTTGTTAGCAACGAAGACAAAGATAGTGAAGGCGAAGTTAAAGAAGTACCTGCCGAAAAAGTGTTAACAACCAAAGATTTAAAAAGGTGCTTAAATGATATTGAAAACGTTTTAAATTTTTTTAGTGAAAATGATCCTGACTTAGGAAGAAGTGTTATAGTTAAGCGATCAGTGTTAAATGCAATAACTCCGTATAGGCAATTGAAATTGTTAAATGAAAGGGGAAAAAAGCATAAACAATCAACTTTAACCTCATATTTTAAAATGTGATTTCACTTTGTATGTAAGTTGACTGTTTATTTAATAAAACTTTTCTTTGTTCGAAAAAAAGCTTTTCATTTTCTTTACGTAGGAACGTATCCCTATTCTGGCCATAGTATTTTTACCTCTGAAAACGAAGTTTCACTTAACGAAGTAATTTCGTGGAACGCATCCTATTCGTTAATCGAGGTATGCCTGTAGTTATCTTCTTATCAATTAATTACTAAGTTTATAACTTACAGAATACCCAATAAAACACAATAGTTTTGTGTTTTCGAAACTTAGCCGTTCAGTGTAATTATAACCATATAATATTTATTGCTCTTTCCCATGTACTTTTAAGCCTCTTTTTTTTTCTCTGTGTTTACTTATCTGTTCACAAGTGACACCATGTTCACGAGTCTTGCATAACAATACAAGCAAAGTGTGCAAGGACTGTCTAAAGTTAACAGTACTGCATTAAAACTACATTTAATCTATGGATTTTTTTTCACATACAAAATGCAAAGGAAATTCAAATCTTTCTCTATGAACCAAATATAAAATTTCATGGAAATCCGTCCACTGGGAGTCCATCCGTTATGTGTGGATGGATGGACGGACATGATTTATAACAAAATAAGTCAACCTTTTGAAATAACAATTTGTTACAAAGATTCCTAAAATATTCCAAGTAAGCATTGAAATTCTGAAATGGATCAGGGCTCCTGTACTAAATTTAGAACATGGTGAAGACAATAGGTGCTTATGCATAAAAAATAAGCTGAGAAATCGTTACTGTGTATTTATTAAGCATAATCAATTGTATATATGATATAGGTATGGCCAGGAAGGTGGCTTTTAACTTAGTTGGTCTGACAAAGACCAACTGATATCAAAATTTATTAAGTACTGTACACTGATATTTATGTATGTATTTAAAAAAAAAAAAAAAAAGAAAAGTTAATTTTGTATATTTGGCATAACTATTCTGATACATTACTTAGGCATTAAATTAACCAAGTTATTTCATAGATTTGCATTATTTTTATTATTTTTTAAATTATGATACGTAATCAAAAGGTCAAAATAAACAGTTTCAAAATGAATGCAAAATTTAAATGAAAAATGTTCTTGTTTATACTCTGGCATGACCAGCAGGTCAGTGGAGTTTACAATAAATCAATCAATACAAATGTTAACTGTATTTAGCAGTCACAGACTTGAACTCCGGTCCACTCAAAGAGCATGTGCTACTGCACTCATGCTCCAGACCACTCGGCTACATCAGGATTTGTTGTATTAAAATAACATTTTTATATAAAGAGAAATATAAAGAATGCAATGGTGAAAACATCAGTACACAAATGAGTATAACATAAGAAATAGTGAATAGTTATAATAGAAAATGGGCATAATGACAGAAACAGTGTTATGTGAAACAGCAAACGTATATCTCTTATATTAATCTTCCCTAATGTGATTCTTTAGTAATTGCTTTTAGGTTATAAAAGGATAATTATTAAATTAGCAAATACTTTATTTAGTCTTCATATCTTACTTCTTAATTGTGAATTTGACTAAGCGGTGAAGGACAAAATGCTAAAAATGACTCCCAAAATGAAACTGCACAATTTCTGTATGGTTCATTACAAAGTTAAAAATTAAAAAAAAAAAGAAAGAAAGACAATTATACCAATTAAAAGACCAGTAGCTTGAATTTGAGGCTTTCAAGAATTATCTCATCAGTCAGTGAAAGAAATGAAAGTGAAGAAGAGATAATTAAAAAAATGCATGCTTTCCAGTTATGTATTATGAGGTAAGAACAATTTTATGTTATTCACATGCCACATTGCCTGAAATTTCATTGGTTTATAAGCATTAACCTGGCAGTATTATTATGTTGCCTGACAGTCTCCATGGGAAAATATTTAATTCTTGTGACTTGCTGGTTGGCGATTAGTAGTTGTTACTTTTTATACCTTCTTAGTGGTGTCTTTATTCTTATATGTGCTACTTTTTTTTTTTTTTTTTGTCTATTTATATTGTTGTTTACCTTGTGTAAGCTGAGGGGGGATCCTGTGAGGCTATGCAATATCGTTTACATTACTCCATTGTGTCCAACCAAGTGCAGTTCATTATGTAGTAAAACAATACTTTTCATCACAATGCCATGTGTTCTGCTATGCAAAAGCTTCTCAAAGATCGCCACTCACTTTTATGGTTATTGTAATGAGAAATAATAGTAGAAATTGTGGCCATGAATAGTAAATTGCATTCCAGGAAAGTGTCACAATAGTATCCTGCATTACCGAAAAAATGTCTGATATTATTCTGATGTGTAGTGTGATTCATGGTGGGTCCTCCATGTCAGTATAGTTTTTTTGCCACATTACACTCATTTGGAGAGGTCTGTTCAATCGGGGTGGTAGTTAGCTGGTGTCATGTAGAGGGAGTATTAGTATTACTAGTAGCAAATGATGCAAGAAAACAAGATTATAGAGCATCAGCCAAAAAAAAACTACCCACCTTATCCTTCCATCCCCTCCAACAATTTGTCTACTTTTTCCTTGAATTTATTTCAAGGAAAAAGTCTACTTTTTGAATTTGAATTTGTCTACTTTTTCCTTGAATATCATTGATAAATATACAAAACAACAGTGGGCCCCACTACCAAACCCTGAGGGACTTCACTAATAATATTAGTTCACAAAGAGCAGCGTCCATTGATTACCACTCTCTTTCTTCTTCCACTCAACCACCCTTTTATCCATTGTAGCAACTTACACTTAATACCACACTGCTCCAGTTTGTACAGTAATCTTCCATGTGCAACAGTGTCAAAAGCTTTCCTGAAATTCAAGTACACTGGAAAACATTTAACATGAAAAAATATTCTGATCCCAACAAAATGCTATGTGATTTCATACATTTATTTTCCTTTAACATGAAAAGATTTCGCATCTCAGAAGAACAAAAAAATATACTGGTCATCATTAAATTTTTATTGTTTATGACTTTGACTCAACTTTCTATTGACTAGGCTGACATCTGATAATAAACAATATGTAGATAGTACAAGGATGCCACACACCACCCTTATCATTTTAAACAAATGGGATTGCCTATCGGCATGCAAAACATTTCATTTACAGTCTTGAAGTGAGTGACACGTACTGTATAAAGTGGTGAATTTCGTGTATAGAAAAAAATCCGTAAATTTATTACCCTGATCTGTACAATGGAAAAATCAGTAAACAAGTGCTATTTCACTTAAAATTAAAATGGAGTTGCTTAAAATGGAGTTGCTTAAAGCAGTAGATATAGGGGATTCTTTGAAAACAGACATTTTAAAAAGTTTGGAATCGCTAACTCTACGTTCTCGGCAATCATAAAGAATAGAGACCAACTTTCTGCAATGTTTGAGCTCAGTATGTTTGAGCTGGATAGAAAACCGATGAGAAAGGCCAAACAAGAAGATTTGGAGGCTGCATTGCTTGTTTGGTTCAAATAAGCTAGGTCTCAGAATGCTCCAATATCGGGACCTCTATTAATGGAAAAAGCAGATGTGTTTGCAATTCAAATGGAGATTGAATTCACTGCGAATGCAGGCTGGTTGGAACGTTTCAAGAAAAGAAATTGCATCATTTTTAAAAATGTTTGCGGTGAAGCAAATCAAGTTTCACCGAGTATGACATCGGATTGGCTGCAGCCTACATTACCCACAGTGCTTGAAGAATATAGCACGAGAGATGTCTTTAACGCCGACAAAACGAGGTTGTTCTATCGCTGCTTACCCGATAAAACTATCGTTTAAGAGACAACAGTGTTCTGGTGACAAAAAGTCCAAAGAGAGGATAATGGTAATGGTGGCTTGCAACTCGGACGGATCTGTAAAGCTGCCCTTATTCATTATCAGGAAGATCACGAATCTGCGCTGTTTTAAAAATGTAAAAAAAAATACGGTTGAGTACAAGGGAAAACAAAAAGGCGTGGATGACCGCGACAACATTTATTGATTGGCTTTTGAATTTAGATAAGTGCTTTTTTCACGAAAAACCAAAAGTTGCCATGATTGTTGATAATTGTCTCTTTTCTGAAGTGAGATTAAAAGCTACAAAGCTTATATTTTTGCCTCCAAACACTACAACCATTACTAATACAGAATTTAAAATTTTATTACCGATAACAATTGCTAAGAAAATATTTGGCCGCACAATTGAAGCAAAAGAATATTTCTCTGTCAACTTGTTGGATGCATTACATATGTTGCGCACTGCTTGGAATCTTGTAACACCAAAGACTATTGAAAATTGTTTTCGTCATGGGATTTTCCAAAATGACGGATTTAATACCTACTCAAGATAATCAAGAAGCTGAACCGACATTCGGTGAAACGTTTGGGCATGTTTCATCTCTTTTAGAAAGTTCGGTATCTTTGGATGAATTTGTCGCAGTTGATGATACTAATTTGTGTACAGTGCCAATTTTAACAGATAGTGATATTTTGGACATCGTATGGCCTACGGAAGTGGATCCGTGGGTGAAGATAGTGATGATAATGTAGATAATGACATCGATTTGTTAGTTCCTGTTCCTACTAACATCAGAATTGCGAAAATTGATAAAAAGTATGTGCAGATATTTAGATGTACCTAAGAGTGGTGAAATGAACCAAATGATGGACAATTTGTAGATAATAAGATGATAAATAACATGGTGCAAAATAAGATATCAGATTTTTTTTCAAAAAACAATTAACATTTTTTTAAAAACTTTTACATATTGTATATATTTTTTTATCTGATGAAGTTAATGAACGTGTTAAGTTTTAATAAATTGTGCTTGTAAAATGCCCAGTGTATAGTGTTATATAGTGCATAAAATGTTAACTTGTTTAAACTTTCTATCTTAACTCTTTTGATTATTACAACATCAAAAACATTGGTGTGTTTTTTTTGTTTATTTCTTTTAACACGAAAAAATATTTCTATTACCATAGGTTTGTGTTAAATGATTTCCACTGTATATGATATCAAAATTATTTTTTGCATCCAGTTCCTTTGTAACCACATCATAGTATCCGATCAAATTTGTCAGACAAGACTTTCCCGTAACAAACCCATGCTTTGTCTAAATTATTACTGTAGTCTTGTCTAGATGCTGCTGCAATGCATCTTGAACAAGTGACTCCTTTATTTTCCCTGAAACAGAAGTTAAACTAACTGGTCGGTAATTACAGTAATACCCCACATAGCACTGATAATTGGTACTAAAACTATACCATGTTATCTGAAATTGTGCTGATTGAGGTATAATTATAATGGATTTTAATTGAATGCATATCAGAGAAACAGTCTATAAGCAAATTATAATAAACCTATAAAGAATTTGCATTTGATAGCCAATTAAAAGGATTTGAAAAAAAAAATAGATTGAAAAAATTTAATTATTGAAAAGGTAACAGCATTAGCATTAGTAGAGGCATATGATGCAAGAAAGCAAGCTTATGCAGCATCAGCCAAAAAAAAAAAAAAAAAACATTTCACCCCTCCGTTCGTCCGAAATACCTATCCAGCTGAGCCTTAAATTTATTTAGGCTATCAACTTCCACGACAAGGAATGGAAGTCTGTTCCACCAACCAACTACCCGCTGGCTAAAGGCAAATTTTCGTACATCTATCCTACATCTGTCTTTCCTCAATTTGAATTTATGCCCTCTCAGGTGATTATTCTGAGCAAGAGGAAGAATCCCATCAGCATTGAGCATGCTCAAACCATTCAAGGCTCTTTATACACCTGTATCAGATCACCTCGCTGGTGCCTAGTCTCCAGACACTGTAATTTGCAAAACTTAAGCCTTTCTTCGTAAGAGCACCCATTTGTTCCATTCACTAATCTTGTTGCCCTTCTCTATACTCGTTCCAGCAGCTCTGCATCCTTCTTGAAATGAGGCCTCCAGACCTTTATACAGTACTCAAGGTGTGGCCTGACCATTGCCTTATACAAGGGAATAATCACCTCCTTATCCCTGCTAGAAAAATTCTTGTATATCATTGACAAGACACCATGAGCTACTCTTGCAGCCCGTCTACACTGCTCAGAGAACTTCATATCTGCCTGCACAACCACCCCCAGGTCCCTTTCATTCTCTACCACTGTCAGTGTAGTACCACAGAGTTGATACATTGCTCTGGGGTTGCTGTTTCCCATGTGTAGTACTTTACATTTGTCAATGTTAAACTTCATTTGCCACCTCTCAGCCCATCTGCTCAACCTATCCAGATCCTGTTGCAGCAGCATAGTGTCAGTAGTGTCCTTGACAACATTGCCAACCTTTGTATCGTCTGCAAACTTGGACATTAATCTTGATATACCATCATCAATATCATTTATAAATATAGAAAACAATAATGGACTGAACACTGAACCCTGAGGGACTCCACTGATAACATTAGTCCACGATGAGCAGTGTCCATTGATTACCACTCTCTGTCTTCTCCCCCTCAACCACCCCTTTATCCATAGCAGCAATTTGCCTCCAATGCCACACTGCTCCAATTTGTGCAGCAGTCTTCCATGTGCAACAGTATCAAAAGCCTTTCTAAGATCCAAGTATATAATATCAAAGTTATTCCCTGTATCCAGTTCTTTTGTGACTGCATCATAGTATCCAATCAAATTGGTCAGGCAAGACTTCCCCTTAACAAAGCCATGCTGTGTCCGAGCTATAACTGAAGTCTTGTCTAGATGATCCTGCAGTGTTTCTTTAACCAGTGCCTCCATTAATTTTCCTGGAACAGAAGTTATACTCATAGGTCTATAATTACTTGTGTCGGCCTTTGATCCACCTTTGTAAATTGGGGTCACATTTGCACATCTTCAGTCTGTGGGTACCTCCCCCGAGTCCAAGAAAGCTCTCGTAATTATGGCTAAGGGTTTGCTTACTTACTTTGCTGCCTCCTTTAATATAACTAGATAGATCCCATCCACCCCAGGTGCCTTTCTTGTGTTTATCTTCAACAATTTCTCCTCCACTTTACTCTCAGTTATTACAAGATTCTCTAGCTTACTGCCAGAGTTGAATACACCTCTGGCATTCCCCTCGCTGAATAATTCCTCGTGTGTGAATGTCGATGCAAATTATTCATTTAGTTTGTTAGCTACCTGAGCATGATCATCAACAGTTGACCCATCGATATCAAGTGGACCAATCTGATTCATCCCCTTCCTTCTGTAACTTGGTTACAGATCAACCTGTATCCTATCATAGGCTTCTGTGTCACATGTTAATTTATATGTATCCCATGGATTTTTCTTCTCTGTCGCATGTCTCATTAGTTCATCTGACATCCATTTAGTCCTAAACCTTGAACAGTATTTCTTAGTTGGTATGTAAAGCCTAGTAGCTTCTAAGATAAGTTCTTTGAATGCTTCCCATTTTGAATTTACTGTTGGTAACATCTTCAGTTGGTCCCACTGTATAGAATTTAAATACTGTCTCAGACCATTGTAGTCGCCTTTACGAAAGCAATAACCCTTCCCTTTACCCCTGATGGTAGTTTACCTCTTTGAGTAAATCCCACTTCAGCACACTGTGATTACTGCCACCTAGTGGTTCCTTTATCTGCAGATTCTTAATGCATGAAGAATCACTACTGATAATCAAATAAGGAGTATTACTCCCTCTAGTTGCCTCCCGAACATGCTGATGTAGAAAACAATCATCCAATAAATCCACAAAAGCCTTGCTAGTGTGTGAGTGACCAACAAATTCCAGTCAATATCTGGGAAATTAAAACCCCCCATTATAAGACTCTCTGATGTACTGGCCCACTCTATTTCCATGTACAGTTTCTTATTATACTCATCAGAGTCATTAGGCCTATAGCACACTCCTACTCTCAATTTTGATCTCCCAATGCTTATGTCACACCAAACTGACTGGACACTGCACTGTCCAGCGATGCCGACTGGCTTCACTTCCTTGGATTTTATGTGTTTCTTAACTAATAGCATAACTCCTCCTCCCTTCCTATCCTGTCTATCCTTTCTGTAGACGTTGTACTCCCCAAATTCCAGTTCTGCATTCCTTATATCTGTGTGACATCATGTCTCTGATATCCCAACAATATCCGCCTTTGATGCTTTGAGCAATACCTCATATTCATCAAATTTATTTACCAAACTCCTAGCATTGGTGTACACGCAAGTATACATGCATCTGTTTCTATTCTTAGCTACCCTAACACAACCCATGTGTTTACTTGTACCGCAATGACTCCCAACAGTCTCTGAAATATCTGGCATCTTGTTTTTCAGATTTCTTGCATCAGGTTTCTGCTCATTCCAATAGAAGCAGTGCAAGAATCACTTTCACCTCTGCCAGTGGCTACTGTTAATCTATTAGTCTTTGTCTCTCCCCCAAGCTAGCAGTTTTCCGACCCACCTAACACTGCCTCGATGAGATGAGAAAAAAGCTTTATTGTTTATTTAGGTCTTTCAATAATGAAGTCTGGTGAAGTCATCTCTTCTTTTTCTCTGCATACAAGTCTTTGTAGCATCAAATCCCATCTTGTAAAATATGCCGTATCTTGATGCTACGTTCAACATTTGGATCTCCATTCATAATCGCCTCGCAGGCCATGTCAATCCCCCAAAAAACTTTCTCCAATTCTTCTGTTGAAAATTCTTTGGCAGTTGTTTGAACTTCGATTCAAAACCAGTGAGATCATTTGCCAAATGGGGCAAAACATGCTGCCAAACAGAAGGCATGTTGTTGTTGTTGGCAGTGATTTCTAGCCAAGATGCAGATATATTTTTGATCGTATTTAAAGGGGTAAAAAATAAATCGTGAAATGAAAAGTTTGAAAAGCTATCACGATGTCTCGTCATAATAGAATTAAGAATACCGAACACTGTTGCATGTTGCTGCTGACTGCCTGAGGGGAGCTATTGGTATATGCGCATGTGAGACAATAGAGTTGACACCACAGCATATATGTACATTTACCTAAGCTATGACAACACAGCATATATGTACATTTACCTAAGCTATGACAACACAGCATATATGTAGAGTACATGTCTAGGCTATTGAATGAGTTTTAATGTGTACAATAAATTTTCAACGTAAACTTAATTGAAAACCATGTTATAGTGAAACCCATGCTGTTTGAAGCTGTGCTAAGTGAGGTATTGCTGTACTTGTCACCCTTAGATTCCCCTTTGTGAATTGGCGATACATTTGCATATCTCCAGTCTGTGGAGACTTCCCGAGTCCAAGGATGCTCTCATAATTATGGTTAAGGGTTTCTATGATTATTTCCCTGAATGCTTCCCATTTAGTATTTGCTGTTGGTAACATCATCAGTTGGTCCAACTGCATAGCATTTAACTGTCTGAGACCACTGTAGTCATCCTTATGAAACAAATATTTTCTCTTTATGCTCAACAGTAGTTATGTCTTTAAGTAAATTCCATATCAGTACACTGTAATAACTGTCACCCAGTGGGTCTTTTATTTGAAGAATTTTAATGCATGAAGAATCATTTCACACATGAAGAATGTGTAAAATGTTGAGGCTGTAAGTGCAGATGCTGAGGCAGTTGCAGTATTTCCTGCAGTTTCAAGCCATTGTAGAGGAGGGTGATTATCCTCTGACCTCATTTTTAATGTTGACGAGACCAGACTTTATTGGAAGAAATTGCCATCATGAACCTTATTGCCCATGAATAGCTGTCTGCACCAGGTTTCAAAGCTGTGAAAGACAGGCTAATGCTTCTGCTGGGTGCAAATGTCTTTGGCACTTTAAAATTAAAACCAATGTTGGTGCACCATTCACAAACACCATGTGCTCTCAAGGGCCTAAACAAAGCCATGTTGCCAATCTACTGGAAATAGAACAGGAAGGCTTGGATGACACAAGAAATCTTCTTGGATTGGTATACAAACTATTTTTTCCATTCTGTGCTCCGTTTTTGTCAAGAGAATGAGTTACCAGCCAAGGTTCTTCTTCTTCTCTTGGATAGTGTCTTCTGTTGATCCAGCAAACTTTGCTGAAGTTGGAACATTCTGGACATCAATACTGTTTGCATTGCAACCAAACACCAGTTTTGCAACCAATTTACCAGGGGTTAATAGCAACCTTTAAAGCCTATTACCCCTGCCAAACTTTCATGGAAATGGTGAGAGTTTTGGACAGGTCAGACAAATGAGCTGAAATAATTATTTCAGCTCATTTGACGTTTTGAAGAGCATTAATAACATCAACACAGCTTGGGAGGAAGTGTCAGTGAACTGTTGGAATGGAGTGTGTCACTTCTACAATTTATGCACACTTCACAGGATTAGAACCAGTGGAGAACATTGTTGAACACATTAGCAGGCTGGTGCAAGAAGTAGGATTGGACGAGGTTATATCAAGGTGTAACAGAGCTGTTGGATAGCCATGGACAGCAGCTATTCAAAGAAGACTTGTCAGAATTGGCAGAACTAAGCCAACAGGAGGAGGAGAAGGCAAAAGATGGAAGAGCCTCCTCTAAAATCTATTATCTATATAATATTGGTGTAGATACACCATAGACAACTCTTAAGAAACTACGAAGTAGTTGTTGTAGTAGGCATCGTTTGCTCTGTTTCTCATATTGTGCTCTTCCTTCACGACGAGTTGCCATGATATTGCATTACTCGAATAAGTAACACTTCACTAATAGAGAAAACTATTGTTACTTATTCTCAGTGAGTTCCACCACCCAGGCGGCACCATTTCAAGGATGTTGGCCTATCATCAGTGGATGGGCAGGTACCCTGGTATTGCAGACATGACGACTCAGTTGTGATGATAATCACACAACTTGAGAGATGCCAAAAGGTGTATATGACAATATTTAAAAGTAACTAAATTTTTTTTTTTTTTTTATGTGAACCCCAAACACGAGAGGTATTAGAACCTATAGTACTTAGTACCGTGCTTGGGTTGGAGGTTGAGAAGATGAAAGAAGATATTTGTTGACATTGGACTTGAACTTCTGTAGATTGTAATTTTCAGGAAATACGTATGAAGGAAGGTTGTTCCAGAAAATGGCAGTTGAATGAATAAATGAGGAAGATGAAAAGTTGGTTCTGTGGGTTTGAAGTTGGACAGTAAATGGATGTTGGCTGGTGGTGGCACGTGTTCGGACTGTTTTGAAAGAGAGAGAGGGAATTATAGAAGCCAATTTACAAGAACAGTGCCCATGGAAGTATCTGTAGAAGAGGCATGCAGCAGAAACAGTGCGTCTATGAGAAAGCGAGTGGAGAGACTCTGTCAGAGATGAATCATTAATTAACCTAACTGCCCTCTTCTGAATGGAATCAAGAAACCTGAGAGAGGTTTTGGGGCCACCACCCCAGATGTGGGAACAATATTCCATGGCAGGGTGGATTTGCGATTTATACAGGATGAGCAACTGTTTGGAAGAAAAGTAACACCGAGAGCGAAATAGAAAACCAAGTTTTTTAGATGCAGAGGAAGCAATATTTGTAATATGCTTGTGCCAAGAGAGATTAGAAGTCAGGGTAATCCCCAAAAGAGATATATCATTTTGCCTAGAAATCGGAGTGTCACTAAAGATAAGCATAGGAGCAGAAGAATCCTTTTTGCGAGATATAAGACAAGACTGAGTTTTTTAGAAGGGTTGAAATCACCCTCCTGGCACTTTGCCGTCCCGGGGTGGTTTCCTTATGGAAATAAACAGATAATAATAATAATAATAATAACTAAGTTGTCTTTGCCCCACTGGAGAATTACCTGAAGATCGGCATTTAAGGAATTGGTAGCAGATTTTCGAGAAGTTGAAGCTGATTGAGCACGACAAGGTTTCTCAAAATGGAAAGTTGAATGCAATGTGCTATCATCAGCAAAACTATGGATAGGATTTCCAGTCAATGGAAGAAGGTCATTGATATACAAGAGGAAAAGAGTGGGGGAAAGAATTGAACCTTGGGAGACACCGGCATTAGAGGAGAAGTTAGAAGACAGAGAGCCATCTACAATCACCCTCAGCAAGCGATCAGAGAGAAAACTGGATAACCAATTACTAAAAACAGTTGGCAAACCATAAGATGGAAGCTTGTTTAGAAAACCATTATGCCAAACATGATCAAAAGCCTTTGAGATGTCAAGAGCAACTACTTGTGTTTCACCAAACCTTTCCATTGAATTAGTCCATAAATGGGTAACATAAGTCAGAATATCACCAGTGGATCGACACTGACGGAATCTATACTGGCGATCGCTGTCAGACGGAAGGTTTCTAGGTAGTTTAAAAGTTGGCCTCTCCATTACTTTAGAAAGAGTAGAAGTAATTGCAATGGGACGATAATTGGATGGGAGGGATTTGTCACCCTTTTTTAGGAACTGGCTGGATATGGGCAAATTTCCAAGCAGAAGGAAAAACACCTTTGGAATAAGAAAGTGAAAAAAGGAGGCAAAGACTAGGAGTAAGTTCAGGAGCACAGGTTTTGAGAACAAGTGGAGAAATACCATCAGGACCTGGAGCTTTCTTAGCATCAAGATTCATCAAAATCCTTCTGAATCCTTTTGACGGAAGACCACAGTAGGCATTGAATGGAGCATGTTTGGAATGGTGGAAGGTGTTTTACCAAGATCATTAATACATGAGCTGGAAGAAAAATGGGATGCTAGCAGGTCAGCTTTATCCTTGGCTGAAGTGACAACAGAACCATCTGCTTTGGACAGAGGTGGGAGCAGAGATGGGCAAAAGTTGCGACCAATAGCTTTGGCAAGAGACCAGAATGCTCGGCTACCATTAGGACAAGAAGCAAGTTTTCTACTCTTAGCCTGTTCAAACTCTAGTTTGGACTGATTAATAACTGCTTTACAATTGTTGCGAGCTATGGTGTAGACAGAAAATGAAACTGAAGAATTAGAAACAAGCCAATTACGATATGCAACATTCTTCTCTTGGACAGCCTTAGCACATTTATTGGAAAACCAAGGTTTAGATAAAGGATGAGATTTTAAAGAGGAGTGTGGGATAAAGGATTCCATTCCTGCAAGAATAATTTCACTGACACGATCTGAGCAAACGTTGACATCAGAAGTTTTGAAACAGTAATCCGACCAAGGAAAAGAAGAAAAGAAGTCTCGCAGGTCATCCCATTTTGCATTCTTGTAATGCCAAACAACACGAGGTTGGGAATAGCCATGAGATAGAGGTTCCATTGGAGAAGAGACAATCACCAAGTTGTGATCTGAAGTGCCTAAAGGACCTCTCACTTCAACCGTGTTCTTAAAAGGGTTGTTTGTGAGAAAAAAATCAAGCGTATTGGCTGTATGATTAGGATTGTCCGGTATTCTTGTAGGTAAATGAACAATCTGTGCTAGGTCATTAGTAATTGCAAAAGCCTCAGCATCTCGACCTGCTGGGTCTGTGTGACCAGAAAACGGAAGCCAGCTGGAGTTGTGAACATTAAAATCACCAAGGAAAATGACCTCACTGTTAGGAAAGTTGGACTGGAGAAAGTCAAGTTGCAAAGAGAGGAAGTCAAAGAGCTTCAAGTGATTAGTGGAGTTAGGAGAACAGTAGAGACAACAGGTGAATTTGACACAATGAGGTAGAGAGGTTTTAAGCCAGAGAAGATCAAAGAGAGTAGTTTCCAAATTGATTTGAGTATATTCCAGGTCTCTAACAGGGAATATCAGAATGGACATATGCACTAGTACCACCTTTGAGGCGAAAGGAATCATACAGCGAATAATTTGAGCATCTGAGATGAGCAGTAGTTGAATCAACTGAATTGAGATTCTGTCAGAAAAAATACATGGGGTTTGGCAGACTGCAAGTGGAAATGGACATTGTTGTGATTAGAATTGAGACCACGTATATTTGTGAAATGAATTAGGAAGGCCTTGGGAGGTTTAGATCTTTTCGCAGATAAGCTTGCTCTATTAGTTTGACAATTCATGGTGTATTCAATAGTAAGAAAAAGTGGGTGGGACACGTATGAAGTAATGAAATTTTTGGATATGGCATACATGTGGTAAGAATATACCCAGATCCTTGATATAACGTGCCCTCGACAATGCTCCCCACATATACACTACTCGGATTCCCTCCAGTCACTATCTGGCAGAGTAGAGGTAGCAAGATTATACACTAGCTGATCCTGAAGCCTCCTAGAGAGTTACCAATAGGTTCGGTCCGGTGTACTAACTAGCGGCCGGCCTGCGAACACCGTTTTAGAGCTGTACCCTCGAAATGTAAGGAATATGGGATCTCACCACGACGTTCATCATAACCCCAAAAGTCATCAATCATACTGCATGATGGAAGAGATGGGGGAAAGGTTGACCGGAACTTTGCTCTAGAGACTAAACATGGGTTCCACCACTTCAAGCCTCCAATAAGCAAAGTGGTGGTATTTCACCGGTTGATGAGAGTCATCTACCACCTAGTACTGCCTGGTAACATAGAGGGGCGGCGTTCCTCCATGTGGTGTGGGTGCCACACCTCAACCCCTGCTTACGTTGGTTTCCTCGCTACGGCTAACAAAATTTTGATATGGCATTTCCTAACAGCAATAAGAATAGGAATTTTCTTTCTAATTCTAACAGTAAAAGGATAGAAATCAACCATACTGGCCCACTTGATATCAACAGTAACAGTATTGTTGATACTGAACTGGTTACATATTTCATGTTCACATGTTTTTAAACTTAAGAATACCAGAGGCCTAGATAATACTAACAGGGAGTTAATTATACTACAGGAAAGAACAAAAGAGATTAGCAAATGTTTAGCTATTATCATAAGAACATCCTTGGATTCAGGCAAAGTTCCTATAGAATGTAGATATGCAACCATCTCTCCTATTCACAAAGGATGTAATACAGTAACATCTGACATGAAGGGAATTATAATGGAATCACACCGTGTCTTTATTAAGGGAAGATTATGTTTGTTTCTTATCTAATTAGACTATGAAGTTGCTACTAACAAATTAGATGCAAAGAATTATTTTGGTGTCATTTACTTATGTGCATGATTATTTATGAACTTATGAACTAAATGCACAAGGCATAATACGTTTAAGAGTTATGAGTAATAACTCTTTAACTCTTAACGTATTATGCCTTGTGCATTTAGTTATTTTTTTCTAAAATCTATGAATACAAACAATCTACAGTGCATCGTTCAGCCATGGAGACCTTCCTGATGAGCTCTGAGATAGACAATGAAAAAGCGTGAAGTGCAAAAGTGAAAAGGAGTGTAATTGTATCCATTGGCCCTTATTCTGAGATTCTCAAAGAAAGAAATAGGAAATCTTGACAGTCAACCCTGCACGCTTTCTTCATAAAAAAGGAAGATCCCCAAGCAGGGACTTCATCAGAGAAGTAAAATCTCTGCATTACGCCACTGTTAAAAAAGGTCAGTGCAGGGGCCTTGCAGTGGTTTTTACAAAAACTTTTGGTCTGGGCTTTGAACATACTAAAGGAAATGTACAAAATTTAATTTTTTTATTTAATTAAATTTAGTTTGGTTATTTTATACTGTATTACATTTAATTGATTTATATTCATAAAAATACTGTTTTTACATTCATAGCATTCATTTCAGAGCTTTAAATATAATAATATTATATTACTATATCAATTTTGAGAGTGGCTTGGAACATAACTCATTGAATTACCTTATGTAATTAGGTTCATTTTATATAGTTTTTTTTTTTTTTTTTTTTGCAACAGTTCCTTTAGGAATGGAACCCCATCATAAACAGAGGGCTTCCTATGCATATAGTTTCAAAATTATAATATCTGCTATAGTTTGTTTTTAACTTCTAGGATTCAGAAGTAACAGCAACAATGGAAGAGACACAAGCAGTTGTTAGTAGTGTCCTTTCATCCTGCCTTACATCTGAAGGGAGAATACGTTACTCTGTGTCTTCAGAAAAGGTAATTTATAGTAGCTTATTTAATTAGCTAGTTGCATTCCTTGATAGTGAGTTCTTAACTTATCAACAAGTATGTTTTGTTTTATAATGCAATTGGGCATTTGGATGGGAGGAGGATTTCTACTCCAAATTTAAATGCTTATAAGTATTCATATTTGCAAAATGATGATGCAAGGGAGAAAAGTTCATGTTGCATTAACCATTTAAAAAAAAAAAAAAACATTATTGAATGTAACATATATTTCATTTCTTCTGTTAATTTAATTTCAGTATTTATCCAATTTGTGTCTGATATGTAAGTGCATCATGTCCAAGTTAAGAGGAATTTTTTCGGTAAGAAATTAGTGTCAGAATGCAAATTTTCTTGCATCTGGTCTAGAGTTATCATTTAGTAATATAAATCTAAGTCCTCTTTTCACTTGTATGGCTGGCTGGCTGTATGCATGTGTTGCCACAAGTGTGGAGGTTGCAGTTTCAAACACCTGCACTGTCACAAAATATGCATGGCCCATTGTGAACTGTGGCACTAAAAATCCAGAAATCTAACTGCCCTTAATAGTTCAATATGTATGCATTTACAATAGATTTTTAAATTCTTCTGGCCTCAGCTGTCTTTCAGGGGTCCCCAACCTTTTTCATCGGAGGGCCACATAGAAAATTCATACCAAATGGCGGGCCGGAGTCGGTGCAATTTTGACGACGAAAAACACTGTAAACCAAAATATGCAATTTTAGCGACTTTACCAGGACAAACAGGGTGTACAAGATAGAAAAACTATAAAAAATTATAAACAAGGGATATTTATTGTAAATAAAGACAGTCGTATTAAAAATCACAATTTTTATTATTATAATCACATTTGATATTACAGAAATAGCAAATCAATGAGATGTTCGTAGTTGTTTTGATTTAGCAATAATTGAAATGTTAGGTTTAATAGTAGAAGTTCCCAATCTTAAAAAGTCTTGCAAATGTTCATGTCATTCTTGATCGATGTTTGGATTTTATATACCGTATTTTATTTTTGACTATGTTTGTTCACATAGGTAAGTGCTACCAAAAATAGAAATTATTCTTCTTGCTAATTTTTTTAATTCTGGAAATTCATTTTCTGTCAAAGTTTTATAAAAGTTAATTAATGTTTCATTTTTCAATAATGTTTTCAGGTTATCGTTACTTTAAAGATCTATGATTTCTAATTGTAGATCTTTATCTATTTGTGAAACATTTACATCAAATGGATTCTGAAATAATGTAAATAATTTTCTGTTGTTTTCGAAATCAACAAATCAATCAACAAATTCTTCCATCAATAATTCAAGGTTTCGGACAAAATTTTCAGTAGAAAAATCACAATTGAGCATATTATTATAGAAACTTTCACAACACAAAAAATGGGAAAAATTATTTTGTTCAGTTTGATTTTTAAATAATTCTAATTTTGTCTGAAATGCTTTAATATTGTAGAACAAGTCATTTACAAGTAGATCGCAGCTTTGAAGTTTTTTATTCAGTGTATTCAAATATTCACAAATATCTTTTAAAAATGCAAGTTCCCATAACCATTTAGAGTTTGTTAATTCTGGGACTGGTTTTAATTTTTCGTTCATGAATATGTCTATTTCGGTTCTGAGTTGAAAAAATCTTTTTAACACATTACCACGACTCAACCATCGCACCTTCATATGATACAACAAATCACCATATTCGCTTTCGATTTCCTCCAAGAAAATTTTAAACTGACGATGGTTCAGGCCATTTTTGCGTATAAAATTCACAATGCTAGTTATAGTCGACACAATTGAGTTCGAAGACAAAAATTTACCGCACAATGATTGCTGGTGAATAACACAATGAAATTGCATAGGTCTTTCGATGTTTTTGGAATCAAAATATTTATTAACATGGCCGATGAAACCAATATTTTTTCCAACCATATTCTTTGCACCATCGGTCGTAATTGCTGTCAACAATTCTCAATCAAGCTGCAGGTCTTCAAACACTTTTGATACGCTATAAAATATGTTTTCACCAGAGGTGCTATTTTTCAAGCTTTCAAGTGCAGCCAGTTCTTCTGTGACTTCAAAATTTTGATTTATACCGCATATGTAAATGAGTAACTGTGCTGTGTTGGTAATATCTTCACTTTCATCAATTGCAATCCAAAAATTTATAAAATCTGTAACTTTTTGTTTCAGCTGATCTTTAACATTAGCAGACAAAAGTCTTCGATTCTTCTTGCTAAAGTTGGTGCTGATAAACTTATAGCAGTGAAGTGCTTAACTTGATCGGATCATATTTCTTCTGCAATTGATAGGCACACTCTTTTCACAAACTCGCCATCAGTAAAAGCTCTCCCGTCTTCAGCAATGATTTGAGATGCTCGCAAACTAGCTCTAATTAAATTTAAATTCTGATTAGTGAAACATGTCATCTGTTATTGTTGCCTCTTGAAATCAAAGCTCAGCTCTTGTAATCAAAATTTCTTGTTTCCCAACTCTCCTTGAAGTTTATCGTAAGTTGAGGCATGTTTTGTCATATAATGCTGTTTCAAATTATATTCTTTCAACACAGAAACTGCTTCCTTACATATAAGGCAGATACATCGGTTATTATCCCTTATAAAAAGCGTCTCCGTAGCCAGGTGGGAAGGAGCAGCAGTGCGTACCACACGCTTCTTGATTAGACCGGGGTTCGAGCCCGTCACCACCAAATATGGAGGATGCGGAAAGGTCAAGGAATGACCACCGCATATTCCGGAGCAATATGGCCTTAGTTGCTAATGCTCCTAAAAACCAAACAACAACAACAACAACAACAACAACCCTTATAAAAAAATAATTAATCAACCAAAGTTCATTGAAGACACGACATTCGGAATCAATTTTTCTTTTCCTTGACATCTTGATTCGCTAAAAGTAAAATTAAAAATTCAGAGTTAAATAAAATTAAAAATAATATGCATTTATACAAATAGCACTAATAAATTGTTGCACATGATAATCGGTGCAGCGGCCCAACGATTACGGTCTGAATGAGAATAGCTGACCAGGAGAAAGATTAATACGTGTACTCGTCTTTACATTGCAAACTGCAAAGAACGCATTACATACAATTCTTTCACTAATACTTACGTAATTAATATTTAGATTAGTGTTTAGCAATTGTTTTAACAGTCGCTTATTTAACTTTACTATTTCACCTTTTGACAACTTGTGTTCGCCTGAAATACTCGAGGCTATAAACTTATAGCCTTGGGCACTCGCACTGTTGGGATTTCCGACATCGCAAGAAACACTGCTGCCAAGTGGAAGCACACAGAGTTGCAACAATGTTACAAAATTATATTTGGATGCATTTACATTATATTTTGATTAAAAATATCCTTATATACAATATGTAGCAACCAAAAAAGATTTCTATAGAATAAATTTCACGAGGTGGATAAAATAGTCTGGCGGGCCATAGGTTGGGGACCCCGACCCCTGGTCTAGAAAATAAAAGGATATTTATTAATTTTTTAAATATTTTTCCTTGCTGCTAAAATTTCATGAGAAAACTCTAGAGGTCTCAAGATGTTTGAGCTTTAATTTCTCATGAAGTTTCTCAGAACAAGATCTCTTCTTTCATAACAGTGCTTACAATGATGTGGCCTTGGTAACTATGGAGAAAATCTGATTTAGGGTATGGACTGTTATCACCTTAACCTTCTTTATGCCACTTCTAGATGAAGCTAAAGTTCAGTCTGTTACATTGAAAATGGCAAACAAGATAACTGGCCACCTTTTTTTCTTATCTTCTTAAAGCACTTGGAATATTGATATTTGTGCATTTATGAGGAACATTGTGTTCTTCATAAATACACAGGTGTATTCCTCATTTCTTGAGAATGGAGAACAAATAACAAAAGAGAGTGGTGGAGATCTGTGCAAAGAATAATGATATTATTTCTTTGATATCCTTCTTTGCTTCCTGTTTTTCCTGTAGTTGCACCATTTCCTTTAATAGGTCTTCTTAATATGCTTGCAGCAGTATTTTTAACATCATTTGTATCAGATTCTTCAATCCATTCACAAGTGAATGGATTTGAAGTGATTTCTAGTGAGTACATGGGTGGTTTTTTTTTTTTTTTTGTTAGTTGTTGGCGCATCGGCTTCTGTGGCCATAATGCACCTCCCAAAGTTTTTGCATTTTACTCTGATCCAAGCCCGAGGCAGGATTCGAACCCGCGACCTTTGGGTTCAACAAATGGAGCCGCCAATTACCATGGATGAGCTACAGGAAGCTGCAACACAAATGCACAACAAGAAATGCCCTGGCCCTGACCTCTTGGACCCAGAACTCGTTAAGAGGGCGGTGGAGCACATACCGGAACCCCTGTTGCACCTCTTCAACTGCTGCCTCAGAGTGGGCCATTTCCCAACTAGCTGGAAAACAGCACATCTGAAGCTCATCCTGAAAAACCCAACTAAACCACCTGAACAACCAAACTCTTACCGTCCCATAGCACTGCTATCAACACTAAGTAAACTCCTGGAGAGAATACTACATTGAAGAATACTCAGCCACTACAAAGAAGCTAACCTAGAGTCACCCAGACAATATGGGTTCAAACCCGGACTCTCCACGATTGAAGCAATTCGGAACCTCCTAGAAAGCGTGGCGCCTCCGTAGCCAGGTGGGAAGGAGCAGCAGTGCGTAGCACACGCTTCTTGATTAGACCAGGGTTCGAGCCTGTCACCACCAAATACGGAGTTTGCGGAAAGGTCAGGGAATGACCACCGCATATCCCCGGAGCAATATGGCCTTAGTTGCTAATGCTCCTAAAAACCAAATAACAACAACAACCTAGAAAGCGCAGCACAATGTAATGAAAAGTACTTCCTGGTAATTGCGGTCGACTTCGCCGGGGTGTTCGACACCCTCTGGTGGCCGAGCGTCCTGGGCAGACTCCGCAAGGCAAAAATCCCCATGAATTTATATAATTACATTAGATCCTACCTCTCAGATAGAAAAATCAGGGTAATGGCACCGTTCCGGAGCCTGACAAGATTGGTCCGCAGGGGCTGCCCGCAGGGATCTGTCCTGGGGCCGCTCCTGTGGAACATTGTTTTTGATGAATTCCTGGCACTCGACTTGGGTGATGTCAACGCACAAGCTTTCTCGGATGATCTCGTCCTAACGGTGGCAGCGAGCTCTAGATCACAGTTAGAAGCCCATGCAAACCATGCACTGCAAGTGCTCCAGGACTGGGCAAACCTGCATACACTGGAGATTTCCCCCACCAAAACGAACTCAATTCTACTGAGAGGAACACTCAATATCAGACGGCCGCCCCAGATAAAAGTAAGGGGAAGCACAATCAAACTGGCAAAACAGATGAAATACCTAGGCATTATCCTAGATTCCAACCTGTCCTTTAAACAACACCTCTTATATCTGAAGGAGAAGCTGAGAAAATACGCAGCACTAGTAGTCAGAGTAACACGCAGAGACTGGGGACTAAAGAAAAGAACATTATCCCTCTACTATAAAGCAATTTTCATCCCAGCAATTACTTATGGAGCCCCAATATGGTACGTCAAAGCAAGAACTGCAGTAAATAAAAGAATCCTTGATACAATACAGCGAAAAATACTCCTCACATCACCAGGGCGTGTAACATGGTGAGTACCTGTGTGCTGCAGGTCCTGGCGGGAACTCTCCCTCTGGACCTGGAGGTGGCGAGATGTGGGTTGATGTACTACCTGGCAAAGGGAACACCGACCACGTTTGACACTTTTACACTGGACCCTACAAACAACCACCGAATGGAAAAACAGAAAATCATGGAACACCTGAAAGAAACTTTGCAGAGGAGATGGCAAGAGATGACCAAGGGTGAAGTCACACGAAAATTTATACCCTACGTAGACAAGACCTATCCAAAAGCCCCTGAATGGTTCTACCCAGGACTGAACACCACCTTCCTCCTGACGGGCCATGGGCCCTTTAACGCAAAACTGAATGCATTTGGACTGACCGAGGACCCAACTTGCACCTGTGGCAATATGGAGACGTGGCAACATATCATGCACAAATG